>NC_090928.1:665411051-666028967 GCF_040938575.1 Ambystoma mexicanum | reverse complement strand
GTAGTGTGTGTGTGTATATGAATGTATGTTTTTTGTGCAATATCCCGCAATTAGAATGCTGGCTTCCATCAAATCCCTCCAAAAGATCCATCGTAGGGTGCGCATAGGTGACGGAAGGCTTAGACGCATGCCCAGTCCCGGAAACGATCCACCTCTCCAGTCAAATCCAACACAATGCAAAGACACTGGCAAAAAAACTCACATGCAGAGGTTCTTTACCACCACCAGACAAGGGTGGAAAGTAATAACATGCTACTAGAAGCTCAAAGCAAGGAACCAACACAAAACCTGTTAGTACGTGTTACCGCCTTATTTATCATTAACAAAAGGTCCTCTAAGGGAACACACAATGTCCCCAGCCTCTGTTTACCTTCCGATGCAGTAAGAACATTAGGTATCATGAAGAACGACATCTTCTTGCAAAAACAACATACTCTGATCCCCTATTTGGCCTCCCTCCAATGGCTGATGGTACTAGCCTGTGGCTCATATGCAAGGGTGGACTGGCCTATAGTGAACTCTGGAGATTTCCTGGTAGGCCTCTGCACCCTGAGCCTCTTTTGTGTGTATTTCCACAGTTTCCCATAGGGAAAGGGTTGGGCTTGCTGAAAATGTGTAATATGGGCCACTTTGAACATTATTTCCAGGGCCTCTTTTGGTTCCCAGACCACCCCTGCTTATATGGTGTCTGTCTTCAGACGACTAAAAGCAAGACGTAAACATAAACCTTATCTACCCTTGCAACAACATGCTGCCATGAATTGCAGTACGACTCTGCCACACGACATGTTAATGTGCACTACAATTAGGGTGACCAGATGTCCCGGTTTTGCCGGGACTGTCCCGGAATTTGGATCTCTGCCCCCCCTTTGTCAAGATTATGTTTCCATTGGAAACTGCATTGGTCCTGGTTTTTGGTAGTAGGTCTTCATAGCTGGCAGGCAGGAATGCATAATCTCACTCAGAAGAAATGCTGAGCTTTATGAATTAGGATAGTGGCAGTTTATGATAAATTAATTATAATATGCTTTTCTTTGACCAGTAACACTTAAACCCCCTTCTCCTACCTCTACTGAAGTGTAGTGCCTTGACAGCCACTTTCAAGAGTTAGTCCTACTATTATGTTAGTTGCCTTCTCCCGGTTTTCTACTTTTTCAATCTGGTCAACCTAACTATAATGCAAAAGCAAGCGCACGCGCAAAGTGAAATCAATCAAGGATTCTAGCACATAACAAGTGCATGAGACATCAGGTACTGACAGCTCCCCTGATGTCACACTGCTCATAAATAAATCATGCACCAGAGGCACTTTGTTGAACTTCACAATTAAAAATCAAGGGCACGAACCAACACGAGGCCGAACAAGCCCCGTGAAGGGATCACACAATGACTCGTGTTCCTAACCAAAGGCACCAACATGGCAAGTACCAGTTGAGAATTCCTATGACAACATGTAGTGATACAGTAAAGTGGCTCAAATAAGGAGCACTTCTGCGGCCGGCACCTTTTATGTACGGCATCCTATTTGACGACAAACTTCTTCCCAACAATAGCATTGTCCCATTCAGTTTTTTACACCATCATTTGTATCCTAGAGTACACCAAAGCAGCCTGCCTCCCTTTCAATCCATGCCTGCCCAATACCACAGCAACGTATCTCAGCCGTGGACCCTAAGCTTTCCTTATCAGTACTGCCACTCCCTCAGCAGATTGCAATACACAAGGGCCCTATACATACATGACTGACAAACCGCCAGGGGTGGACTGGCCATTAGGGAACTCTGGAGATTTCCCGGTGGGCCTCTGCACGCTGGGCCTCTTTTCTGTGGTATTTCCAAATTTTCTCATAGGAAAAGCATTGGGCTTGCTGAAAATGTGACATATAGGGCCACTTTGAACTTTATTTCCAGGGCCTCTTTTGGTCCCCAGTTATTATTTCCAGGGCCTCTTTTAATTCCCAGTCCAGCCCTGCAAACCGCATCAGTAGCGAAAGTCGAGCGCAGCAAATATCTCCCAAGAAGCACAAATGAAGCCTTATCAGGTACTACTCCAACATCACCTAATGTATTCATACATCATTTCACGTAACTGACTGACATGTGTCCATTGCAGGTGTGCAAAGGGCAGTACATTCGCCACATAATATATATATATATAATTGGTTATTTATAACGCGCTTAATACCCAGAGGTTTATAAGCGCGGACCCGGGGATCCAACCTGTGTTGCTGCGTCATCTTTCCAAGGCGAGTGCGTTGCCCCTGAGCTATCGTCCCGAGACAATCCCTAGTCCCGGATACAGCTC
Source organism: Ambystoma mexicanum (assembly GCF_040938575.1). Classification (NCBI taxonomy): domain Eukaryota; kingdom Metazoa; phylum Chordata; class Amphibia; order Caudata; family Ambystomatidae; genus Ambystoma; species Ambystoma mexicanum. The sequence goes on along the minus strand of NC_090928.1, from coordinate 666,026,663 downwards.
CCCCATACTAATTGACAACCATGCAGGTACCTTATTTTAACAAATGATTAACTTCATTTACAGCAGTCTAAAGTATTTGATGTGACCCTGGTGCCCTTTTTCTCATTTATTTTTACCCACAGCCGACAATTCAACTACTAGATGCCCAGATGCTTGACCCGAGTGATTAATGCAGCGCGTTTGAGCCACTGTGCCAACACTGCCGCACCCCATGTCCCAGCATCCCAGACTATGTCACCAGAATTTTCAGTACATTGTAGTCCCCGGAGGATGTTATGATTCCCCCTCCCCAACCTCTGGTTCCCACCTCTTGGGGGCATGCTTTGGGGTCAATTCCGTATTATATCTCCCTTCCAAACCTTATGACACATGACCATAGCAATGTGGGAGCTGAGGGACCACATTTTCTACTTCAGGCGTTTGGCAGCCAGTTTGCTTCTTTTAGCCATAAGACTACACTTTCCAGAACTCCTTGGCCACTGCTTCATCTCCGCAATCGTAGGCAAAGGTTGGGCGGAAGATAAGGAACGCCAGTGGCTGGCAGTGCTAGCAAAGATCAGACCTGTGGCTTGTTATTGGTGGTCTGATTTCAAAGCCTCAGTTTCCTTCCTTACAGAACTGGTCATTGTTGCAGGTCTCCTGTGTGTTACTGATCCCTTGTTCCTGGTTTTATGTTGCCAGTTTCTTGTCCCTGAATTCTTGGATTTTGATTTGTGTGGGTTTATTAGTCTTTAGGGCCTACTAGATTCCCTTTCTAGCTTTCCCCTGTTTCCTGTTCCCTTAAAGCCCAGTGCTTCTGTTTGCTCAGTTTTTCTGGGACACTCCTCTTTAAAATAATTATCGTTCCTGTTCCTTTCCTTTCCTGGTAAGGAGGGGGAGGTTTTGGCTTTGTAATTGTGTTCCTTGACTACATCTTGAAGTCCATTCTTTGGTCTCCCTTACATTTCTTACTTGGTTCCCTATTATTCTCCAGGTGTGGTGTGCTGTTTTCTTCTATTAATGTATTCACTATTCCTACTTGTCCCTTGTCTTATGTATAAAGTTATCCTCCCTTTGCTGTTGTAGCCTTTCAGGGCCCCTATTTGATCGGCTGGGTTTTGTGGCAATTGCTAACATCTGAAGTGGGTGTTTGCCTATCCTCAGGAATATTGTCTTGAAGTTACCTTATATAATACCATCAAGGGTGTCAGCTCACAGACGCTGTCATTGTTTGTACTACATGTTGGCTTAGCAGTGACAGTACCAGTCACAGAAATTGTGGATGAGCAACTTGCTGGCATTCATTGTAACCATAAGGAACATGTCCTTGCCCCACATCCCTTTGCATATATTTGTATTTGCATAAACTTCTACTTGTACAACATGGATGTTATTGGGCATGTTTCTTGGTTCTGGAGTACATATTTTTTGGTGCACATTTATTCACTGTGTTATCAAATGCACATTTCCCCTACCACATCCTCTGCCTCTTGCCTCCCAATGACAGAATGGCCAGCCTGCTATTCCTGCACTCTGCTTAAGTATTCTTAGCATTCGGATAGCTCTCCTTCTCTTGTGCATTTTGATTTTCCCTTTGAACATGCTATATTTAAAAGGAATGGCACTAACAAACGTGAATAGAAGGTGCCCCTACATTTGCCTGCTACAGTCAAATGACCAGTTCTGACCTTAATGAACACCTTGTCACAAATGGGCATTTAGGTACAGAGTATGTTTCTCACTGGATGCCAAATCCGACATCGCCAGGTCCTAGTTCAGTCTATTGTTCTTAACGTGATCCTATGTCACTTCAAGCCTTAACAACAGAAAACAAGACATTGGGGGTCATTCCGAGTCGGGCGGTAGGGGATACCGGGCACCGGTAAGGAGGCCGGTGCCGGTAATCCCCTGCCGCTCGATTCCGAGGTCCCCTAAAGGGACCCCCAAGGTATGTTTGGTCGGACCAAACGTACCTTACTAGTCCCGTTCGGGGACCAGGCCGCTAATTACGGGCATGCCATTAGCAGGCCTGTCAATAGCGCCTTCCCCATTCCCATTGCCCTTTTGGGGCTCAAATGGGAATGGGGAATGGCATGTTCAATGGGGACTTACCGGTTCCGCCGGTAAGTCCCCCTTGAACTACACCGGTGCCGGACCCGTTATTGGTGGCAGTCATGGCGCAAATAGCGCCATGACTACCACCAATCTTGGAAGGAGGCCCACTGCCAGGCTTACGACACCAGAGTACCTCTGTCGTTGAACCCCATGTTTCCAGTCACACTGCTCCTCAGATCGAACAATTTAATGAAAGACTAAAATAATTAGGGGGAGGGGTAACTACATAACTGCCGTTTTCTACCCTAAGACTGTACTATGTCCCTCTGTACCAGAACCGACTTTAGTCCCCAATTTCAAGCAAACCAATGCTAATAGTTTAAGGGAAACACAGAAAAAGGTAGAAAAAGAAAGAAAAGGCCACAGACCCTACAAGCAGTAGGCAGGAATGCAACGTCGGGGCAATCCATTTCGTATATGGTTGCGTCTGTGTTCAGCCCAGGGCACATCCATGTTCAGTGGTGGTCACATGTGGCTCTTTATTCATGATTCCTTCAGATATTCTGACCTACGCCCACTGTGATAGCTGCCGTGGCACTGATACCAGCTCTTTTCCATTCTAGGATTCATTTCCCCCCTCTCTGCCTTTCTTGGCATGCCGTTGATTTAAAGTTTCCAATCATTTCTCTTGCGCCTTCATGTGGAGTGGATAGTCCCACCTTGAGTCATTAAGGTACGCTCTAGGCCTGCCTCACCAGTGGTACACCTCTGTAACTCACTGTATGTCCATTCTCTGGTAATGGGAACTCATGGGTCTTGTTAAGCACTGTTATGTCACCGGTACCAGTTTTTAAGCTACAGGGCAAATGCTATGGCACGGGGCGCACATCCTTGGTGTGTTGGGTGGCAGGCCTTTGCCCCCCATTTGGGCAGGGCGGCATGTTTAGGATAGGTCTTATTTATTTGTTCAGTTCTTGCTGGGTTTTATGTTTCTACATTGCAAGAAGGGGGTTGTGCTTCGCTCTCTTATGTGTTTGATATATTGTACTATGACTTGCGATCAATGCCCTGGTTTTATAATATACACATGTGTAGGTTTTATGTATTATTATTATTATTTTTTTTTTTAACTTAGGGTCGTCTTCTAGTCATGACGAAGGCGGTGCAAGTTACAGTTTCCACCGAAACGGGCACTGTATGCCTCTGCCGTCCTGTCCTTAGGGGCGGGTGTCCCAGTCTAAGTGGTATCCGCTCGTAGACCCTATTCTTCCAGGATCTGCTTTAGATTAGAAAGATGGTCTCTGTTACTCAGCAGTGGATGTATAGCAGTAGCTTGCCACCTCCCTTTTACACTTATTATATGAGTGGATGGCTTGAGTGTAGCTCAGGCAGTTGTTGAATGGCTGCATCGGTCAAAGCATTATGAATTGTCTCTGTCTTTGTGTACTTGCTAACTTTTTGTTAACGTTTTAGTACATTTAGCCAATTTGATTGTATTTGTACTTATTTTTACTGATTGTTCTTGTTCAAATTTGTCTGATTAAAATCTTCCTAACATTTATATACTGATGTAAATAAATATCACTGGTTATGACTAACATGTTTTGAAATCATATGATGTTTTCCTTTCACCTTGGTTTCTGATTGATTCTTAAAAGATGGAACACTATAGGGGTGCAATCTGTAACATCCGTTTGGAGGTACAGGAAGTCTAGTCTTGAACAAATTTAGAAATTAGTTTTGAGGCCACCAACTTTCCCTGCTGATATTGATGAACAGTTAATGCAGAAAATGCTTAAAGCTAAGATTCCTGAGTTGAAACAAGAATGTGTTCCCTTATAAAACAAGAATGTAACCTTCCAGAACATTCTGAGGGCTTTGCTCATGTTGATGTCAACGTTATTGAGGTACTCAGACCAAGCTCCCCAGAGAAAGGCCTCAGTACCTTTTCTACTAATAAGATTAATGATGAAAGCATCCTTATGCTTCCTGCCGGTTCTAGCCGGATTGAAACCCTTAAGGCTCTTTCGAAACAGTGCTTTCAGGAAACTGATATTCACCCTTTCATTTATTTGCCCAAGTTCTGACCATTCTTTCAGACCATTGAATGTAACCCCTTTTTTAAAATGCCTTGCCGCTGCTTCTCTGAGGGGAATGGTTTACACACTGTACAAAGCTCATCAAATACTCTAGTTGGTGCTAACGAACATGACCCAGATTTCACCGCAGACATCTGCCGGGGTCAAGACCCAGAACCCCCTGTGCACACCGTCCAGTCCCTGTGTGCAGAGCTTTTGATAGAGCATGATCTTTGTCTTAAAGCAAGAGGAGGTTGGAAATGCTGTTTTTCTAGTCTCTTTCCGGTTTATCTGAAACATATGTCTCCCTCTATTTCAGGAAACCGAGTTAGCAGAAGGGATACTAGACAATCCTTTGCCTATTTTTCTTGTTTTTCATTTTTGCGGCATCGCAACATTTTTTACTGTTTTATTTGTGATAGTCTCTAGGTGTCTTTTAGAATAGAATAGACTTTTAGGAGTGTGGCTTTTGCTGGTTGGAATCCCGAGTGAACTGCCTTTTTACTGAAGGACAAACACTTTGTTAAACTTATAATTGGGCAGGAACTGCCATCACCGAGCAGTGACAGAGTGACTGGGGGACAAAAGCAAATACTTGAAATATGAATGTTTGTAAGGGTTTCACAAATGACATGCACAGCGAAGCCACCATAAGGGCAGAAGGGTGCTAAACTTTACTTTGCTTTATTACATTTATATAGCGCGGCCATAGACCCTAAGGCATGAGGGCGCTACAAGACAGGAACAAACAAATAACAAAGATCATATTAAATACAGGTGTAAAAGCTAAAAGGAGATATGCTCATCAAATTAAAACAATACGTGAGTTAATTGAAAAGGTGAGTCTTCAGCCTCTTCTTAAAGATCTCAAGTGACTCGATGCATCTCATGTCCAAGGGTAGAGCATTCCAAACCTTCGGTCCAATAGAAGAGAAGGCTGAGTTGGCCACTTTAATAGTTCTACATTTCGGTACAAATAGTAGGTGCTGATTATTAGATCTTAGTGTTCTGGTGTTGGTTCTCGTGATGAGGAGCTGTTGTAGGTATTCAGGCATGTTGCCAAGTCTACATTTTTGCACTAGGGTCAGAGTCCTGAACAAAATTCTAGACTCTACAGGCAGCCAATGGAGACTGTGTCTTGCGGTCGTGACACGATCTCTATATTTAAGTTTCATCACAGCTCTGATTGCCCCATTTTGGCATACTTGCAGTCTGTTGCAATCAGTCTTATTGGGTCCCATAAGGAGCAATCTATTTTAGATCCTATTATCGCTCTTGCGATGGTCTCTGCGTTGTCTTAGGATATAAGGGGCCTTAGATGCGCAAGAAGTTTAATGTAATAGGCACATGATGATACCAAACTGCTGACGTGTTGTTTCATCGTCGGACGTTGCTCAAAGGTCACCCCTAACGTTTTCACCTTTTTTAATGGCATGATAGTTTCATCTCCCAACTGAAAACTGTCATACTGTGATCCAAGTTTGTTTAGAGTTTGTTTAGAGTGTGAGAAGATCCTATAACAAGCAGCTCAGTTTTTGACTTGTTCAGGGCCAGCTTGTTATGGACCATCCAAGTTTCAATTAAGGCAAAGACTCTATTGATGGCAGATTCATCTATGCTATGTGAGCCAGAGAGTGGGATGACACATTGGATATCATTCATTGTGTAGTTGGTAAATATTATGTTCTCGTGGTCAAGCATTGCGAATAGAGGGGCTGCGAAAATGTTGTAGAAATAGGGAGAGGTAGAGGCACCCTGAGGTACGCCGCAGGAGATCGTAATGGATTCAGATTCTGCTGTGCCGCAGAAGACCCCACTATCACGATTGTTGAGTAATGAGTCCCATTTACATGCAAGGGGAGAAAAATGTGAGACTTCGTACAACCTGGTGGCCATGATATCATGGTCCACCAGGTCGAGCACCGCAGAGAGATCAAGAAGCATAAATAGTGAAGCTTTGTTACGATCCATGCGGGACATTAGCTTGGACTTAAGTTCCAAGAGCGCGGTCTCAGTTCCAAAGCCAACCGGAACCCAGACTGATAGTCATTTAAAACTGGATATTTCTTTAGGTGATCTGCGATTTGTATATAGACCACGCGATCAAGGATTTTTAGAAGGAACGGTGTGTTAGTGATAGGCCGATAGTTATTTGGATCATCGACTGAGCGGCCAGGTTTTTTCAGAATGGGCATGACCCAAGCCTTTTTAAGGTCCTGTGGGACCATACCAGTGTTTATGTAAGCATTAATACATTTGCAGATAGAGGTGATTAGAGATGGGGCACAGGTTCTTATCAGAATAGTGATGTAGATATCGTTCTTACATTTTGTGGGCTTAAGTTGGTTAATAATGATTTCTAGTTCTTTTTCCATGATCGGGGATAGGTTGAAGGTCGGGATGAGCGATGATCTTTGAAAGGACCAGTCCGCCGGCTTGGACTCAGCACATTTTAAGTTAATGCTTTTTTTCCAAGATGTTTCCCTTGATAGTATCTAGTTTCTTATGCATAGCTTGTTGCATTACATTACACCAGGAGACATCATCAGTGATGGATCTCTCTGGGATAGTGTGATTGGTTCTTTCTTGTTCTTTCAATATGTGAAAAAGCTCTTTTGTGTCATGTTGAGGATTTTGGATCCTGTTGTTGAAAAAGTTGTATTTGACCTTTATGATGGCCTTTTTGTAAGTGGAGGCTATGGCTTTATATTTACTGAGGAGCAGAGGTGTGTTACAAGACTTCCATATGTGGTAAGATTTGAGGGTCATTGACCATAGGTTATGTTTAATATCAGGTTTTGCCGGCTTCTTTTTGATGGGAGCCAGGATGTTAGCTACAGTTTCTAAATTGGTGGAGATTAATTTTGCTAGATCTTCTGATGTGTCAAATTTCAGATGCGGGGGCATAGAGTCAAGTATTGGTTGTACTTTGTTTATAGTGATATTTTTATGTTCTGATACAATGTTTTGGTTTTATTTTGGCATTTAAGTATGATAGGGAAATCTACCAAGATGTCAAAATTCAAAAGAAGTGGTCCAACCATGGACATGGTGATACTAGTGTGTTATTAATATTAATTGCATGACTGGCTACCCAATCTAGGGTATGTCCTATATTGTGTGTGGGCTCATGAATAAGTTGTGTAAAGGCCAATTCAAACAGAGCATTTTGTAATTCAAGTGCAGCCATGTGATCCTTGTGGTCAAACCACAGGTTAAAGTCTCCCACGAGCAAACATTTCATATTTGCTTTGAGAGAGGAGAGTAAGAAGCAGAGAGGTTTTTCACAAAATCTGCAACTATATTAGGTGGTTTATATATGAGAAGAATGGTGAGGGTGTTTTCCACATTCAAACTAGTTTTAATGCAAAGGGAGTCAACGCCTTCCATCACAAATTCCCTACTTTGCCAAATATTAAAGATAAGCCTATATATAAGGGCAACGCCCCCTCCCCTACCATCTTTCATGTCACATCTAATCATTCCATAACCTAATGGGATGGCTAGATTAAGAGAAGGGCCTGCTTTACGGGACCACTTTACCTTATTTTATATGAACATTATTTATTGACTACCTACTACTGGGTATCAACATAATCTATGCCAATGGCTATCTAAAGAGTATCTATTGGATATAATGTTATTCAATGTTTCTGTTTAGGCCATAGCCCTCCTCTGATCACATATAAAGTGTGTGTGTATTTATGTATTCATTTCCGGGCTGCCATTTAATGAATTGTACCCTGTATTGTAAAAGTGTAGCATTTCGTTTGCAGTTTGTGCTGCATTTTACAAAGCAGGACTATGGAGTTTGATCCAAAATCCCCTCCAGGTGGCAACAACCTTGTTACAGGATTTGACATATATTTTTGACCCTGCATTGCCCTTCCAGGCACAGGACCCACATAGCCTCCAATTCCTTCAAAATAACTCCGGTACGCTCAATGGGCCTGGCTGTCCCCCACCTGAGACTTTCTTCAACCTTACAGGTTGCTGTCACACTGTCTCCACATTTGGGGCAGAGTCTCCATTTCTCTTGCAAGTTCCCCTTCCCACCTGTGCTCCACAGAGTACACATTGAACCATCTTAATAAGGTGCCCATCTACTGTGCAGAATAAAGAACCAAGAAAAGGCCAGGTGCTACTCAGGCTGATGGTGGATCCTTAGCCTGCCCATTACGCATATAATGATCCCAAGGGGAAGATTCATAGCACATTATTCAAAGCTAAATCACAATGTGATTTAGAGTCAAAGGTCCCACACTAGGAGATCGAGTTACCTTAATAATTTTAAATGTATGCCCTTCATATACAAAAACATGTTTTGACCAATGTGATGTCAGAAGGGCTAACCTAAGGCTTTTGTTGAAGCTCTCAGAAATGATCACCCTGACCTAGTTAAGGTTTGGATTCCTTCGGATGCCCTGTGGCTCACTTCTGGTAGTCGTGGTGAAACTTGCCAAGGCACTCTTCTCGGGCAGGGAGGGGAAGCGACAGAAATAAAGTACAACCACGAAATGGGCCTTATTGTTAGCACAGCAGTGCAGAAAAACAATAATTAATGGATTAAAAGAACGAATGGTAAGCAGCAGTTGAAATAGATTTGTAACTGATTTACTGCCATTTTCACTCGACCGCCCTATGAGTGGTTTGGAGACTAGTCGGTTGGAGTTTGAGGAAAACTTTGGCCTCTTGGCTGGGATTCTCCAGAAGAGTTGCTCATTCGAAAGTGGTGGAATAACAGTAAATCCTTCAAAGCCCAATGGAGGGCCTTTTTCAAGAACCTTGTAGAAGACACAGACTTTCCCATCTGGACTTTGGAGCAATGCTATTTCCTTTTGAAAAAGGTTTGGCCTCTTCGCTGGGGGAATGGGAGTGTTCTCCAGAAAAGTTGATAAGTTACAAGTGGTGGAATAACAATAAATCTTTCAAAGTCCAATGGGAGGGCCTTTTTGAATAACCTTCTACAAGACACATTTGCTGATTCAAGGAATCATTTGCGCTGAAAAACTGAGATTTGTGCGCCATTCTGCCCGCAAATTCCTGTTTAACAAATGGGGATTTGCGGGCAGAATGGCACACAAATCCCCGTTTTTCGGCGCAAAAATTCCATGAATCAGCTGCACAGACTTTCCCATCTAGACTTTGGAGCAGTGCATTTTCCTTTTTCCAATGAGGAAAACTGTGTTTGATTGCTTTCCGGCCTCTTCCTTGTTCCTCTGTTTGGTCGTGGAACAACTCGGTGGCTTGCATTATCCTTATAACTATGGCGGGAGGTACTTTATCTCATTAATAAAGGCTAAAAAGTCATTGAATTACACCTGAATTGATTGGCTGATAGTATCCAATTGGATGTTATCCATTTTAAAAGATAAGCAAACGAGTTGGGGGAGGGGTGAGTTAGAAAGAGGGTTCGGGGTTGGCAGTTTATTTTGGGGAGGAGAAAGGGAAAGAGAGAGCAGTAAAGAGGGAATCTCACTGCGCTCTTAATTTGGAGTTCGGGAGCATGCTAATGCGTGCTCTGGACCGTGTGGTTGCCTTATTTTTAAAGACTTCCAGTGATGAAACGGCTAGACCATTATGGATCCTGGAAGCAAGATTGAATCTAATTTTCAAGGCACTAGGCTAAAATAATGAATAGTTCCAACGTCTGCAGAATTGCAAGAATTGACATATGGATCTCTACGAGGTCTCGATAAAAAAAAGCAAAACAACTGTCTCCACAACAACAGCAAGATAGTGCTGGTAGGTCCTTTTGGGTTCCACAGCCACAGGTAAACCGACTGGGGGATTCTGACTGCTATGAACTGCCTTCATCTAGCAGGCATTGGCAAAGCTAATACTTCTGGCTTTTCTTTTGCAATTTACTTTAAACGAAAAGCTAGTCCCATTGACTTTGCCAATGTTGGTATAAAACTAAAGTCATCTTTGCAGCCATGACTACCTTTTTCCCTGGAAGAGGAATGTTTAACATTGCATGAGGTTGCCTGCAGGAGGGTAAAGCAAGGCCGATCCACACCTGAGTGATGAGCAAGACCGTGCAAACAGTGTTTTCCCAGCAGCCCCTAAACACTTTTCCCCTTCCTTCAAAGTGTGCTAATTATGAAAGAAATTCACATGCTCGTATCAGCTATTGTACTAAGCCAAGTCTTGTGTGAGCGCGTGTTCAATCAAGCCGCCCGATACACAAAATATCCAAACATATCGGTCACGAGCCAGGCAGAGAAAATGAAATCAGTCTCACATTATATCTCAAAGGATTATCAAGGATTGTCCAGCCTGCCTTTCTGTGAAATACAGATAATTCCTTTTAAAGATGTTGCAAACATAAACACTAAGAGGTCGCTTCATGGAAATAATGCGCGCTGAAATTTTCGGCGCAAGCGTGCGAAAGCGTGTGAATCGCAGTGCCAGTGCGAAAATCGCAGCGAAACCCGCGCACAGCGATTCATGGAAGTCCGTGCGCAAGGAAATTCCAGGATGTGTGCCAAAATACTGCGTGGCGCACGCTGGCGCACACGTCTTCAAACCGCGTGCGCTAAGCGCACAGCAAAAGCGCACATAGCACGGCGTACACAACAAAAGTAGGCGTAACACGGGGCGTGACACGCGAAATGGGGAACAACGCGTGAAAATGAGGGCGTTACGGGGGAAGTACAGGAGGCAAGTGCACGGAACGCCCACACGCTTGCCTACAACTCGTATTCATGGAATCGAATAGGGCAAATTAGCGCACGGGCAAAGAAGTGCACAGGCCTAAACACGTCCGCCACACGAAGGCAGGCGGTAGCGTCCCTGCGCATGAAAGAAATGTGCGCCAAAATGTGCGCTAACAAAAAGGACGTATATACAGTCATGATGAATGTCCCATACTGTGGCCCTCTAGGACAAATGACGTGCAAAGGGGTACGCGACAAACACTGACACCCACGGTGTGAAAAATAGCGTGTGCATGCATTTCGGGGGTGTGCGGGAAGTTTCACACGCGATTGGCCTTGGGCGAGCAGGGTACGTGTATATCTGGGGTGCGCGTGAAGTTTCACACGCGATTGGCCTGGGTACGTGTATTTCAGGGGTGCGCGGGAAGTTTCACACGTGAATTGGCAGTGTGGGTCCCCCAGGTGTCCCCTCCACGACCCGTGCAGGCAGCCCACACCACAGGGGACTACCCTGCAGCCCTGGTCATGTCCTGCAGGCAGCCCGTCCACCATGGGCATGCCCCCCAGCCAAGGCACATGTCACCTTGCAATATGATCAACAACTCATGTCCCCTTGCACCCCCAGCAGTCAGGGGCCCCTGCTAGCAGGCCCCCACTCATATCCCACTCATGTCCCCCTGCACCCCCACCCCCCAGCAGTCAGGGGCCCCTGGCAGCAGAACCCCAGTCATGTCCCCCTGCACCCCCACCCCCCCAGCAGTCAGGGGCACCTGCCAGCAGGCCCCCACTCATGTCCCACTCATGTCCCCCTGCACCCCCACCCCCCAGCAGTCAGGGGTCCCTGCCAGCAGGCCCCCACTAATGTCCCCCTGCACCCCCAGCCCCCAGCATTCAGGGGCACCTGTCAGCAGGCCCCCACTCATGTCCCCCAGCACCCCCACCCCCAGCAGTCAGGGGCACCTGCCAGCTGGCCCCCACTCATGTCCCCTTGCACCACCACCCCCCAGCAGTCAGGGGCCCCTGCCAGCAGGCCCCCACTCATGTCCCACTCATGTCTCCCTGCACCCCCACCCCCCAGCAGTCAGGGGCCCCTGGCAGCAGGCCCCCACTCATGTCCCCCTCCACCCCAACCCCCCAGCAGTCAGGGGCCCCTGCCAGCAGGCCCCCACTCATGTCCCCTTGCACCCCCACCCCCCAGCAGTCAGGGGCCCCTGCCAGCAGGCCCCCACTCATGTCCTACTCATGTCCCCCTTCACCCCACCCCTCAGCAGTCAGGGGCCCCTGAAAGCAGGCCCCCACTCATGTCCCACTCATGTCCCCTTGCGCCCCCACCCCCCAGCAGTCAGGGCCCCCTGCCAGCAGGCCCCCACTCATGTCCCACTCATGTCCCCCTGCACCCCCACCCCCCAGCAGTCAGGGGCACCTGCCAGCAGGCCCCCACTCATGTCCCCTTGCACCCCCACCACCCAGCAGTCAGGGGCCCCTGCCAGCAGGCCCCTACTCATGTCCCCCTGCACCCCCACCCCCCAGCAGTCAGGGGCACCTGCCAGTAGGCCCCCACTCATGTCCCCTTGCACCCCCACCCCCCAGCAGTCAGGGGCCCCTGCCAGCAGGCCCCCACTCATGTCCCAATCATGTCCCCCTGCACCCCCACCCCCCAGCAGTCAGGGGCACCTGGCAGCAGGCCCCCACTCATGTCCCCCTGCACCCCCACCCCCCAGCAGTCAGGGGCCCCTGCTAGCAGGCCCCCACTCATGTCCCACTCATGTCCTCCTGCACCCCCATCCCCCAGCAGTCAGGGGCCCCTGCCAGCAGGCCCCCACTAATGTCCCCCTGCACCCCCAGCCCCCAGCATTCAGGGGCACCTGCCAGCAGGCCCCCACTCATATCCCCTTGCACCCCCACCCCCCGGCAGTCAGGGGCCCCTGCCAGAAGGCCCCCACTCATGTCCCACTCATGTCCCCCGGCACCCCGACCCCCAGCAGTCAGGGGCACCTGGCAGCAGGCCCCCACTCATGTCCCCCTGCACCCCCACCCCCCAGCAGTCAGGAGCCCCTGCCAGCAGGCCCCCACTCATTTCCCACTCATGTCCCCCTGCACCCCCACCCCCCAGCAGTCAGGGGCACCTGGCAGCAGGCCCCCACTCATGTCCCCCTGCACCCCCACCCCCCAGCAGTCAGGAGCCCCTGCCAGCAGGCCCCCACTCATTTCCCACTCATGTCCCCCTGCACCCCCACCCCCCAGCAGTCAGGGGCACCTGGCAGCAGGCCCCCACTCATGTCCCCCTGCACCCTCACCCCCCAGCAGTCAGGGGCCCCTGCCAGCAGGCCCCCACTAATGTCCCCCAGCACCCCCAACCCCCAGCAGTCAGGGGCACCTGCCAGCAGGCCCCACTCATGTCCCCTTGCACCCCCACCCCCCAGCAGTCAGGGGCCCCTGCCAGCAGGCCCCCACTCATGTCCCACTCATGTCCCCCTGCACCCCCACCCCCCAGCAGTCAGGGGCCCCTGGCAGCAGGCCCCCACTCATGACCCCCTGCACCCCAACCCCCCAGCAGTCAGGGGCCCCTGCCCGCAGGCCCCCACTCATGTCCCCTTGCACCCCCACCCCCCAGCAGTCAGGGGCCCCTGCCAGCAGGCCCCCACTCATGTCCCACTCATGTCCCCCTGCACCCCCACCCCCCAGCAGTCAGGGGCCCCTGCAAGCAGGCCCCCACTCATGTCCCACTCATGTCCCCTTGCACCCCCACCCCCCAGCAGTCAGGGCCCCCTGCCAGCAGGCCACCACTCATGTCCCACTCATGTCCCCCTGCACCCCCACCCCCAGCAGTCAGGGGCACCTGCCAGCAGGCCCCCACTCATGTCCCCTTGCACCCCCACCCCCCAGCAGTCAGGGGCCCCTGCCAGCAGGCCCCCACTCATGTCCCCCTGCACCCCCACCCCCCAGCAGTCAGGGCCACCTGGCAGCAGGACCCCACTCATGTCCCCCTGCACCCCACCCCCCAGCAGTCAGGGGCACCTGCCAGCAGGCCCCCACTCATGTCCCCTTGCACCCCCACCCCCAGCAGTCAGGGGCCCCTGCCAGCAGGCCCCCACTCATGTTCCACTCATGTCTCCCTGCACCCCCACCCCCCAGCAGTCAGGGGCACCTGGCAGCAGGCCCCCACTCATGTCCCCCTGCACCCCCACCCCCCAGCAGTCAGGGGCCCCTGCCAGCAGGCCCCCACTCATGTCCCACTCATGTCCTCCTGCACCCCCACCCCCCAGCAGTCAGGGGCCCCTGCCAGCAGGCCCTCACTCATGTCCCCCTGCACCCCAACCGCCCAGCAGTCAGGAGCACCTGCCAGCAGGGCCCCACTAATGTCCACCTTGCACCCCAACCCCCCAGCAGTCAGGGGCACCTGCCAGCAGGCCCCCACTTATGTCCTCTTGCATCCCCATCCCCCAGCAGTCAGGGGCCCCTGCCAGCAGGCCCCCACTCATGTCCCACTCATGTCCCCCTGCACCCCCACCCCCCAGCAGTCAGGGGCCCCTGGCAGCAGACCCCCACACATGTCCCCCTGCACCCCCACCCCCCAGCAGTCAGGGGCACCTGCTAGCAGGCCCCCACTCATGTCCCCTTGCACCCCAACCCCCCAGCAGTCAGGGGCCTCTGCCAGCAGGCCCCCACTCATGTCCCCCTGCACCCCCACCCCCCAGCAGTCAGGGGCACCTGGGAGCAGGCCCCCACTCATGTCCCCCTGCACCCCCACCCCCCTGCAGTCAGGGGCACCTGCCAGCAGGCCCCCACGCATGTCCCCGTGCACCCCCACCCCCCAGCAGTCAGGGGCCCCTGCCAGCAGGCCCCCACTCATGTCCCACTCATGTCCCCCTGCACGCCCACCCCCAGCAGAAAGGGGCACCTGGCAGCAGGCCCCCACTCATGTCCCCCTGCACCCCACCCCCTAGAAGTGAGGGGCCCCTGCCAGAAGGCCCCTACTCATGCCCCACTCATGTCCCCCTGCACCCCCACCCCCCAGCAGTCAGGGGGCCCTGCCAGAAGGCCCCCACTAATGTCCCCCTGCACCCCCACCCCCTGCAGTCAGGGGCACCTGCCAGCAGGCCCCCACTCATGTCCCCTTGCACCCCCACTCCCCAGCAGCCAGGGGCCCCTGCCAGAAGGCCCCCACTCATGTCCCACTCATGTCCCCCTGTACCCCCACCCCCCAGCAGTCAGGGGCACCTGGCAGAAGGCCCCCACTCATGTCCCCCTGCACCCCACCCCCTAGCATTCAGGGGCCCCTGCCAGAAGGCCCCTACTCGTGCCTCACTCATGTCCCCCTGCACCCCCACCCCCCAGCAGTCAGGGGCACCTGCTAGCAGGCCCCCACTCATGTCCCCTTGCACCCCAACCCCCAGCAGTCAGGGGCCTCTGCCAGCAGGCCCCCACTCATGTCCCCCTGCACCCCCACCCCCCAGCAGTCAGGGGCACCTGGCAGCAGGCCCCCACTCATGTCCCCCTGCACCCCCACCGCCCTGCAGTCAGGGGCACCTGCCAGCAGGCCCCCACGCATGTCCCCGTGCACCCCCACCCCCCAGCAGACAGGGGCCCCTGCCAGCAGGCCCCCACTCATGTCCCACTCACATCCCCCTGCACGCCCACCCCCAGCAGAAAGGGGCACCTGGCAGCAGGCCCCCACTCATGTCCCCCTGCACCCCACCCCCTAGAAGTGAGGGGCCCCTGCCAGAAGGCCCCTACTCATGCCCCACTCATGTCCCCCTGCACCCCCACCCCCCTGCAGTCAGGGGGCCCTGCCAGAAGGCCCCCACTAATGTCCCCCTGCACCCCCACCCCCTGCAGTCAGGGGCACCTGCCAGCAGGCCCCCACTCATGTCCCCTTGCACCCCCACTCCCCAGCAGCCAGGGGCCCCTGCCAGAAGGCCCCCACTCATGTCCCACTCATGTCCCCCTGCACCCCCACCCCCCAGCAGTCAGGGGCACCTGGCAGCAGGCCCCCACTCATGTCCCCCTGCACCCCACCCCCTAGCAGTCAGGGGCCCCTGCCAGAAGGCCCCTACTCATGCCTCACTCATGTCCCCCTGCACCCCCACCCCCCAGCAGTCAGGGAGCCCTGCCAGCAGACCCCCACTCATGTCCCCTTGCACCCCCACCCCCCAGCAGTCAGGGGCCCCTGTCAGCAGGCCCCCACTCATGTCCCACTCATGTCCCCCTGCACCCCCACCCCCCAGCAGTGAAATGGCGATTCCATGCCACAAAGCAAAAGTCTACTATGTACATCAACACATGTCCCCACACGAAGGCAGGCGGTAGCGTCCCTGTGCATTAAAAAATGTGCGCTATCAAAAAGCATGTATATACTGTGGCCCTCCAGGACAAATGACGTGCAAAAGGGTACGCGACAAACACGGACACCCGCTGTGTCAACAATAGCGTGTATTTGGTGGGTGCGCGGGAAGTTTCACACTCGATTGTGCCTGGGCGAGCGGGGTATGTGTACTTCAGGGGCTCGCGGGAAGTTGGGCTTGCGGGAAGTTGGGCTCGCGTGAAGTTTTACACGTGATTGGCCTGTGCGAGCGGGGTACGTGTAAATCTGGGGTGGGCGGGGAAGTACAGGAGGCAAATGCGTGGAACGCCCACACGCACGTGCCAAAAAAGACGCGCTAATCTGGAAACACGTACGCCAGCAGGAAGCAGGCATAGGTGTACCCGCGCAGCATAAAAGTACGCGCAAACAAAAAGCAAGCTCAGACGCCAGGATGAACATACCGTTCCTAGCAGCAGTGGTCTTGGGATACCGCAGGAGGAGGAGGAGGATAGTCAGGCCCAGAATTTTCACACCCAGAACAAGCCTTTTTGGCATGCCTGATAACCAGGTGTATGGGAGGTACAGGTTTCCACCTCACATAATACTCGACCTGGTCAGTGAGTGGGAGGATGACCTCACATCACCCACCCTCTGCTCCCAAGCACTCAGCCCCCTGGAGAATGTCCTCAATGTACTGCACTTTTTGGCCACCGGATCATTTCAGCGGACAAGTGCCATAGTGGTGGGGGTGTCACAGGCCACAAAGTCACGCTGCCTACACCAGGTCTTGGCCATCATGACTGCACGCCCATCAGTGCGCAGGCACATATACCAGCCCAGAACACCTGCAGAAAGGCAGGCTGTCATCCAGGATTTCTACGGGGTTGCACAATTCCCCAAAGTCCTAGGTGCCATTGATTGCACCCATGTGGCCCTACATCCCCCCAGGGCATCAGAGCACATCTATAGAAACGGCAAGCACTGGCATTCCATCAACGTGCAGGTAGTATGTGATGCCAAGGGAATCATCAACTCAGTATATGCCAACTATCCAGGGTCCACCCACGACAGTTTCATTTACAGAATGTCAACCCTAAACCGGGACCTAGAAGCTGGGCGGCATGGCGATAAATGGCTGCTTGGTGAGTATAAATGCCACAGCACATGCATGCATGCCAGATACTGAGTAATGTCACAACCCCACTAATGATACCCATCACCACCTCCCCAGGGGACAGTGCCTACCCTCTGAGCACTCACATGATGACGCCAATTCGGACCGCACCACGCCACCCGAGGTAAGATACAACACAGCCCATATTGCAACCCGGGGCATAGTGGAACGCACATTCTGAGTGCTCAAGTCACACTTTCGCTCCCTTGACCGTTCTGGTGGGCATCTGTTATACGCTCCCCCAGTAGTGTGCAGGATCATAGTGGCAGCATGTGTCCTGCACAACGTTGCAACATGCCGGGGCCTGCCGGTGGACATGGTGGTGCCCCCACATCCCCAACCACATGCACGCCCGCTGCGCATGGGAGTGGAAAGGGCACGGGTGAGGCAGCCGAACACAGCTGGTGGCTAATAACTTCACTTAGAATCACACCTGTGATTCTGGTATGTGGCAAGGCTGTGGAGTGCACACAGCCTTGCCACATACCAGCTGACAATCAATGATGATGACATGAGGGACAGTCAATTGTCACAACCATACCATCCTGAGATTGGTCACCTGGAAGTGTCACAATGTGTGCATCCCTACCTACAGAAACACCACCAGTGCTGTGTCATCATCAAAATACACATATGCTGCTAAATGCATGACCCCCTTGCAAAATACAACATGAGAACAGTGCCATGTCACCCAACCCCTCCCCAGCACCGCCACCCAACACACCATGGCATGTCATGCTATGTGAGAGCAAACAAAGCAATCCCGAAAACCTGACACAAGTTTCACAAAGTACAGTGTCCCTAATGGAAACTGGCCACACACAATATGCTCCTAGTAATGTTGAACTAACAACACACATGACCAAATACTTACCAACTAAACAATGCATCTAGACAAGTTCAAACATTTCTAAAACATGACAGTACTAAGTTAAAGTAGTCATAGTCATACAACCTGAATATGCCACCACATCGTCCCCTTCAAACTGTAGTCTTGCAGCCTTCAAAATTGGTCTGTGTACTGCATACAACATGAACTCCATCTCCAAAGTAGACGGCCTTGTGAAGACATGAGGAATGAACCTGCAAATTCAGAGGGAGACATGGAAGCAAAATCATACATTAATACACCATGCAGTGTACAATACAACAACAATATACACAAGGAATGTCTACACAGTATTGACTACAGACTGCCCACACAGCTCATGGGAGCCCAACGTCAATGTGTACATCACTGTCACTTGGTCACACCCTTTGCAAGCCCATGGAAACGGGAAGCAGGAGGGGTGTGTGTCTCATGAACCCAAGCATCTAACCCAAATTCAGGACAAGCCTGCATGTGCCCAGCCGGAATACAGTGGATGCCCACGGGAGCCACACAAGGCAACACACTGTCAAATTATTTTTTTTACAAATCAAAAATCAAAATGGCCATGTGGGGGACGGGGGGGGATGTGGGAGGCCACCTAGGAGGTCCGAGGACAGGGTGCGCACCAACAGCCACCTGTGTGGATGTTGGGAAAAAAAACACCTCCATGGGCTCATGGCCTGCACGGCTATGCCAATGTGGGAGAACTGCTGCCGTCGCTCCCATGACCCTCTGCTGCTGCATCAGGAGGTGGTGGTGCTATGGGAGGCAGCCCACGCAAAGCCCTGGTATGGTCCTCCATGGCAGCAAGCATGCGGGTGTGGAAGGTCTCGTTCTGGAGGATTATAGTGCGGAGATCCCCATGCAACACCTGACGTGATGCCCGGATCTCCTCCCGAGTTGCCCGCATCTCAGCTGAGAGCGTACTTGTGAGGTGCTCCAGCCGCTGTTCTGCCCTAAAATTAGCAGAAGTCTCAAGCTCAAGAAGAGTCTGCCTGAGGTTATGGAGTTCTTCACTCAGGGCTTCCCTGTGGGCCTGGGACTCTATTGAGATGGATTGGCGCAGAGCCTCCAGTGCCGCCCGTCGTCCCTGTTGGACGGCAACATGTCTTCCCTGTGTGATTGGCAAATGGAGTCTGTTGCCTGCTGTAGTTGCTCCATCTGCCTTTCAGGGGGGATAATGGAAGTGGCCACCCTCTCCATTGCCTGAGCCATCATTTCAGCTGATGCTGACTGTTGGGTTGCCATAGCATACATGGAGTTCTCCCATACGCTATTGCCTGGTGGCGTACGGCCACCGCGTCAACGGGCACCACACCTGTTTGGGGCAAGGCGATGTGCACCTTGCTGTGCTGGAACCGCCTGAGGCTGCAGGACTGCGTTCCCCCTCTGATCTGCTGGCCCAGGAACAGGATCAGATGCTGTGGAGTGTGACCCTGCATACGTAACCGCCAAAGGCGCCTCTACCAACACTGACATCCCCATAGAGGGATCTACCCCTGGTGCAGGTGGGTTGGCCAGAACAGAATCCCTGCCAGAAACACTTACCTGTGACGGCACATAGGTCTCATCATCCGAATCAGCACCTGAATTGAGGTCTGGGGAGGTGCACCCAGAGACACCACTGGAAAGTATGGTCTGCAGGAGGATTGGCTTCTCAACCACCACCACACCACGTCACCCGCTGGTGCCCGGTCGTGCCTGGGATTCCTCCTGGGTCTGCACCATCTCCTCAACCTCAACAGCATCAAGTGCGTCATCCCCTGCAAAAACATGAAAGACAAAAATGGAAAGAGGCATTAGCACCATAGCACACAAATAGGCCTGTCAAGCTACAGAACCAGTACATGATTCACACATGTCCCACATGACTATAACCCTCCCATGCCTGCACTGTCACTGAGTAGTAAGGGGAGGCAAAAGGCAGACACTGATGACACCAATATGGGAGAGCAACACATTTGCTGCATGCTGGGTAGCACTGCCATCACACATTGGCCTGTGAGTGGCATGTCCAATACACATACATGGCACATGGCAGCACACAGATGGCATTTAGCATAGCCATGGTACATTTGACAAGTACAGCCATATGTCAGTGATTGAGTACTGTCACCCATCCATGTGAGATGGACATGATGACATGAAAAATGCCGCATACTGTGACAAAGTACACATGTGCCACTCACTGCAACACATGCAAGGTACAAGAATACAGTAATAGTTGGCTGATCTATTTTTCGTCACATTGACATCGCAGGAAACATCTGTCATTTTCCACATGCAAACAGGCACTCATCTAAACATTTGTGCTGGCCAATACTCCATCAGCCTGAATGGTCTCATTGTGTACACAACCAGGTAAAGCATTGCCCCAGTGTGGCCATTAAACAATGACCGAAGCATATCACACATGTCACAATATGGTTGATAAATGTCTAGCAAAAAAGGGGAGAGTGGAAAATATTATCCTGAAGGCACACTTACAAATTCTGACCAATGTAGTTGCAAGATGGCAGTACAAGGTCAACTGCACAATTGTGGACCTAATAGGATACTGTGGGCAGAAGGGATGCAGTCATAGCCAAATACAAGGCACGTGATCCCATGTGAGGAAGGAAATGGGTGACCCATAACACTCTGGAGTACACACCCTCACCTGGCACTCAATCAGAACATGTCACCCAAAATACATACACATGCACTACACACACACAAGCATGGGCACTCACCGGACAATGCTTCGTCATCAGGTAGTTCTCCCACACCTCGGATCTGTTCCTCTGTGACGAAGGTCCCAGCAACAGACTCATGTTCAGTGAGTTTGTTGTCCTCTTGTGGAGACCCACCGCCAGTCACCAGAGTAGCGGCATGATTTGAGGCCAGCTTGT
The DNA here is from genome assembly GCF_040938575.1 of Ambystoma mexicanum. Classification (NCBI taxonomy): domain Eukaryota; kingdom Metazoa; phylum Chordata; class Amphibia; order Caudata; family Ambystomatidae; genus Ambystoma; species Ambystoma mexicanum. The sequence continues at coordinate 666,005,651 of NC_090928.1, read as the reverse complement.
CCTTTTGAAGTGGGAGAATGGGACAAAAGACTCCCCCCAATCCCCTCGCGCCCCTGGCCTAGAGGATCGCGACCCTGACACCTGCCACGAGATGAATTTGCCTATTTACCAGACGACCAAATACCCTGGTACAGGAACATACGGATGTGCCCACCAGCCTGCCCACCAGCCTGCCCTGCTCAAGCCGACACCTGCGGCATGGATGAACTCGACTGAACCATTCAACAATAAACACATAGTTAGAAATGCCATGACGACCTAGCCAACGGTCAGAACACCTGTGCAACCATGCACACTGGACACTCCCACACCAATCCACACGAAGAACATATTCAGTGCTATGACGTAGGTGACGGACACACCCACTGACGCGCATCTTTATTATTTTTCACATAGGGTTTTCAAAATGCAGAAACGCAAGACGCACAAAGCACTCATCTAAAATGCTTGCTGACGCTTCTCCTAACCCATGCATTGTGATGAGAAATGCAACGAAGACATGATACTGGATATGAAGCAATATGATATTGTAGCTTAAAGTGCCGTACATTGAACATCCCCACCTATACACTAGGCCCAAGTAGGCCGCAAGCAAGAGCCTCCACGAACATTGAACGAGCAAGAGTACAATTGCTGACCCTGCATAATGATCCCAGAAAGGGCTGACAGCCAAGGGGGCAAAGTTGCAACTCGCATGCCACAAGCCGAAGCCAAGGCCACACCTGCAAACTAAGCCAGACACACAGTGGAAAATACAACATTAAATGTGCAGAATTCTGCCACAACCACGGTCTCTCCTCACGTGACCAAGCCGAACCTGACAGGGTGCCAGCCCCAGGAGGGAGAAGTCGCCTAGGTCCCACGTCTGAGACACAGGCTGCAACAATGAAATGACCCAATGGACACCTACAGCGGTGGGAATAGTCTGCTCTCAAGCATATGAGCAAATCCACGCATTGTCTGCATAAACACATAGTTACATATTTTTGCAAATGACAGGTACACCGCGAGCTGGGAACAACGATGGTCCCAGGCTGGGGGGCTCGCGAGTGGTCCAATCAGAACATGGGGCACTCATCACTGACGCCACTAACATTAGCCAATCATCAGGGGTCTTTGTGTAACAATTTTCATGTATCTAATAGAAGGGACAACCCAAGTATACCACCTGACTGACCCTTAACCACTAACAACGTTCTCTATACGTATGCTATACTAACCCTACCACTCGAGGAACCAATCCAGAGTGGCGATAGGTTTTTTGCTAACTTTCCCAGGTGACGCAAGTAGCGCGTCATACTGAAGCAAAAAGGGGCCTGCGAGCCCCACGAATTTCTAGAGTCAGGACGGACGCGTACGATCCTAGACCCATCCCTGCCGTTGTTCAATAAACAGCAGAACCACCTTGCTTCTTGTGTGTCTCATACTCATTTTTGGGATACGCGGGAGGAGTCGGGACCTCCCTGCCCGGAGGTCCGCGGGCGGCCCAGCTGACCCCCGGGAGAATTTCCCCCCGACAAGTTGGAGGCACCGCTGAGATCTGTTTAAGATCTGCTTTTTATTTTATTTTTCCGAGTGCTCTCGTTGCGAGGAGGCCCGGCGGCGCGGCCCCCTCTGCCGCTTCCCCCTTTTGAGGACACAGGACCATCGCGGAACTGCGAGAAGACCGGACAGCGCAATCCGGATATTGGCCTTCGGGAGCCGGTTTAGAAGTATCCCGCCCGCGGTTGGCGAGTGTCCAGACGTGGTCCAGACGAGGGGAGGTGGCAAGCCGCTTGGAGGGGTGCACGCAGTCGAGCGGCCCCGCATCAAGAGAACTTGGTGAGTATGCCACGCCCAACAAGCAATGTGAAATTGTGAGGGAGGGGGGAGGAATAGAATACGGGAGGTGGGAGGTTTTACACAGGTGCGCGGCGAAGGTTTGATAAATTAGTGTTGACGGCGAAGTGAATGGTAGCTGGACAAGTGCGAGAGCAGTCCGCTACGTTACAAAGAAGGAGGGGGCGGAGCACGAAAACATTACGTGCGGCCGCTCGTAGACACTGATTGGCCTAGGTCGCGACCACCTGTAAGGGTGTGTGTGTCTGTGCGTTTTCCTACGAATTGGTGATTATTGATCAATGAGTAGATGAGGATCCCTATTGATCGAGCAGAAAACTCGATAGATAGATGACGTTTCCCTGTAGGCGGTAGCTAGCTGGTTGCCTAATACGGAAGATAATTGGCTGGTTAAGCCCTCCTGTCGAGGGGCGTATCACACGCGAGGCGACGCAGCGTGCGCAGTCTGATTATATTGTTGATTACCTTGTTCCAGGCGTGACAAGAGGACAGCTGTGGGGTTAATGGGGGTAGATTGCAAACTTATTTCAAACTTTTAAAAACCTGTAAATAACTTACCGGTAGTTTTGGAAGAGTTCGGTGACGTCACCAGTAGGGCTTTCATAGGATATCTCGAGCACAAGCCATTTTTTGGAGAGTGGTGGGGAAGAGAATAATGGTAAGGGAGTGGAGACGGAGATGAACGGTAACGATTAGATCGGGGCAAGGTGAAGAGAAGGACGTGGCCGCGCACGGAGAACGCCGGCCACGACAAGTGAAGAAAGAGGAGGAGGGGTGAAATAAAGTGGGACGGCTGTATAAGAACGTCACACAGGGCACGCAGCCGCAGGGGGCTATGTGCGCCTCGGCCGTAGGGGGCCGTAACAGTGTTAGGGGAAGGAAAAAAAAAGGAGAGAGAAAAGAATATACAAATGCAAATGCTATATTTTACTATTTTCTTTTAGCGGACAATCGCAAGTCCCCAAATATACGGGGCCAGGTAAAACATCTGAAATTGTATAGCGTACATTATTAGCAAGATAACCGCTACCATATAGAGGGAGGATAACAACTCAGTGCTACTATGTCATACGGGACAGGTTCGGTGGGGTGGGGGAACACCCTCACTACCCCGCTACAGCACATATGTAAAACACTGTCACCCCATAGGGAGAAACTGATCAAATACAGCATAGAATGGACACAGGGGACGGACAACAAAATGACGACACCATGGCCGCCTAATGGCAGTTTCGACCGATATACCCAACACTCACTATTAACCCATCTGCATAACACATACAAGGGGAAGAAGTTGACACACCACGTGGAGGTGTTTAGCTTATGGAGAATGTTCCAGGGGTCCCGATCAGGACCAAACGGAATGTTCACTGTGGGGGAAACAAAGGAAGAGAAGAAGATTAAGGAGGAAGAAGAGAATGGGGAAAAAGAGAGTGAAGGCACACAGTGCACGGGGAAGGGACAAGAGGGAGGAGAAAAGAGTAGCAACCCAAACGAAAAAGAAATAAAAAAGGAACAGAGCGACGACATGCCCCTAGCGAAGGTAGTGAAAAAAGAGGAAGGGGGGTTATATCCTTTAACGGAACTACGAGAAATAGTGAGAGAACAATTAAGGGCGGCTGAGGGGTACTCGAACCCGGCATACAGCCCACCACCATATACAGCTACAGGTGGCCACACAGGAGGGGAGCAGACAAGTACGGCGAGGCCAACTTATACGAAGATGCCCGCAGGGGAGGGGAGGACTAGCAAAGAACAAATCGCAGCAATAGGACATGACGAGTGGGTAGCTGCGCAAGTATTATTAAAACTACGAGGTTCATTAACAGGAGAAGAGAAGGAGGTAGTTAGGAAAATGGACGAGGATAATGAGAGAAAGAGCGAGATGAAAGGGGAAGGGGGAAAAAGAAAGGAGGAAGAGCTGTCACGAGAAAAAGAAGAGATTTTGGAGGAACGATTAGCAGAATTAAGGAATGAGCAAAATGCCCTGATCAAGCAGCTTGAGAGAGAGGAAAGAGAGAGAGCACGGGAAAGGAAAGAAAGTAAGAACGAGTTGGAAAAAATGAGGGAACGAACTGAAGAGCAAAAGAGAGAAGCTGAAAGAGTAAAGGCAGTAGCAGAAAGGGTATCCTGAGCAGCACAGCGCAACAAGAAAAGAGAGGAAGAAGAGAAAGAAAAAGAAATGGAAATATGGAAGAGGAGAATACTATCAGAAACGACCAAGAAATACGAAGAAGGGAGGATGATAGAAAGCATATTAGAGCAGGAAAGAGAGAGATGGGAAAGGAAGAGAGAAGAGGAAAGGATATTGGAAAAGATGAGTAGTGAAGTAATGGAGGAATTAATAAAGAAAAGAGAGGAAATTGGTAGAGAGATAGCGGAGAAAAAAGAAGGGGAGAGAGAAGTAAGGAGATATGTACGCAGAGACACAGAAGTAGCAACAACATCAGCACAAAGGGGAGCAATTGGTAAACAAGAAACGGGAGGAACTGATTTAATAGACTTAAAAACAGTAACGATTAGGGGGAAAAAGACAGATTGGGGGTTGTCGCTCCTGGATGACTTTTGTAGTGAGGAAGAAGAAGGAATGGAGAAGGAAGGAAGAAATAGGGAAAGGGAAAGCTTAGATAAATTGTACATCACCCGGACAAACAGGGAATCACCATGGGCCTGCAGAAGAAAGGAAGAACTGGGGGGAAGTGAGGGGGAAGAGCAAGGAATGACGGGAAGGCAGACACGTGCAGCTACACCCTCATCATCCCGTCCAACATGGTCCACCACCCCACACTCATCCCGTGCAACATGCCCACCTACACCTGCACCCACCCCTCACAAACTCACACCCTCTGCAGGCAGGCTTAGAGTCCTCCCAGGACGCAGGCAGGAAGAACGAATACACACGCCCACATTTAATAAAGGAAATGATAAAAGAAGGGGAAGAGATGGAGGAGAAACAGTTACGAGCAGGGGAAATATGGACACAACAGACGATGTAGACGACACGGAAGAAGAGGAGGGGTACGCGGACTCGACTCTGGGGAACCCAGGGGGTCAGACAGGACACAACCTAATGCCACTTTTGGAGAGGGGAGGGGTTAGACCACAATACGTCCCTTGGAAGCATGCAGACAAGGAAAATATAAATTGCAGGCTCCCATCATTAAGTGGGGGTGCGGGGAAATGGATATATGAAATGGAAAAACACACCGCAGGACAGAAACTGGCAGTAGGAGATGTAAAGGGCCTCCTAATATCAATATTGGGGGATGCAGCAGATGACATCTGGAAGAGAGCAGGCTTCCCCGGGGTCACAATAACAAACACATCACACGATGGGGCACCATTCGCAAACTGCAGACATGCATTATGGCAAGCGCTGAGGGTACAATACCCAGACACATCAGACATAGGAGCGATTACATCACGCAAGATGCGTGAGAACGAAGATCCTGTTGATTATATCCAGGAAATTCAAGAGAAGTGGCGTATGGAAACTAGAGAACAATGGGACAAAACACCAGCAATATTCTATCATATACTAATAGATGGGCTCCCAGAAGCAGTCCAGAAACAACTGAAGAAAGTAGTGGGGATGGAAGCAAAAGCATGGCCAGAAATACAACTAACGATAGTACATCATTGTAGGACATGGCAAGAAAAGATTAAACAAAAGGAAGAGGATAGAAAAGCGGAAGAGGCTAAATTGGTGCAGAAAAAACTTACTAAATACACGATGGAAGGTGCACTAATAACTACACCTACAACAATGACACAAAACCCCACACAAGTAGTGGCTGCACAAGATCCCTCCCAAATACAATCACCACAGATTGTAGCACAACAGCTGCCACCACCCTACCATACACGACTAACATGGGAGGAGGGTACTCAACATCAGGAGCTGGATATTATAATTATAACGGGAAGGGGAGGAATGATGAGGGGGAGGGGATACGGCTATAACACACAACAGCAAGGGGGAGGATTCAGAAGTTTCTACCCCACTGGGCAACCAGTATACCAGGACAATTCAGGAAGTTTCCCATGGCAGACCAGGGAACCACCGGTATGTTGGATTTGTGGATTATTGGGACACATGTCACGCACATGTAGAATGAGACCCGGCACACCAGCATGGGGAGAACAGGGACAGCAAGGGCCTACAAGGGAACAGCAGGGCCAGCAACAACAGCAGGCACTGCTGCCGGGAAATGTGCAGCAACAACTAGTAACACAACAACAGCCACAGACATATTCACTACCACAACAACAGGTAGCAATAACACAACAACCTCAAGTGTAGCAAGTACAGCAACCCGCTCAAATTCAAGACCATAAAATAACCTCTACCAATACACAGTTACAGCAAACACAACTGGGAAGGGTGACGGTCCTGGGACACAACCCTTACACCGGAAGTGGTCAATCATTATACCCACAATAGGACAGCCCACAGACGACCTTGGTGTGTCCCATCCTGTCGGTAACACCTAATAGTGCGGAGGAACCACGCATAGAGGTAACGATAGGTGACAAAAAATTATCATTCCTTGTTGACACCGGGGCGACGCGGTCTTGCATAAGGGAAGGTAAATGTAAGATGTCAGGCGAGGCCATGAACACCCAAGGATTCTCTGGGGCTAGGGGTTTAGTTCCTTTTACTGATAACATCCCCTTATCGATAGGGGATTATGACATGTCCGTCCCGCTTTTATATTCAAGGGACTCACCAGTAAACACACTCGGGAGAGACATAATGAGCAGGTTGAATATGACAATCTCCTTCACGGAGGACGGCATAATTTGTTCCACTCCTGGAATCAACATGCTCACTGCACGGCAAATTATGCAAGCATACTGTGGACAGACAGTGATTAGGGCCAAGCCAGTAGATGGCAAACTGTTCCAGTACGGAACAGACATAGCATTCGCATGGATGCCAGGAATAGAAGGAAAGATCCGGAGAAGGTCGACAGCCTACTTGTTTAGACCAGAAACACCAGCCAATGAACCAGAAGGAAAGGTGATTTCAGTGAGCATGGAGAGCATTATAGCGACTGCTGATTACATTGCAGTACATGCCCAAGACAGGGAAGGAAGAGCATGGAGGGCAGTGATAGCCCTAGCTGAGGGATGCAGGCTCACCCAGGTGTCAGACGAGGAGCTCTTTTCAGAAGAAAAGGAAGAAGGCGAAATGGTATTTATGATGAGTGTAGATATATGGCTAAGAGTGACATACAAACAAGTGGCACAGAAAATTGCAATGGCACTTGAAGCACCCACATCCACCCCAGTTCCTTTTTTTGAAGAGGATATGGCAAAAGTTCCAACGTCATTGTGGACCACTAGACCCTATGACGTGGGATGTATAAAAAGTATAGGGGAAGTAAGAATTAAATTGAAAAAAGGTGCAATACTCCCTAGAGTGAAACAATACCCACTATCAAAAGAGGCAGATGAGGGCATATATGAAACAATAACGGCCCTTATAAATAATGGCATATTGGTACCATCAGAATCACCATGTAATACAGCCGTATATCCAGTGCGCAAAGCTAAAGGGGGGTCTTTGCGTTTCATCCAGGACCTCAGGCCCTTGAACAACATAGTGGAAGCAGAATACCCCATAGCAGCAAACCCGGCCACAATATTGTGTGGAATTCCAGCAGAGGCATCACGATTTACAGTGATTGACCTCAAAAATGCCTTTTTCTCAATACCCCTGCATCCAGATTCACAAGATCTGACAAGCTTCACGTACAGAAACACAAAATGGAAGCACACCAGATTGCCACAAGGGTACTGTGAGTCACCCTCAATTTTCAACAGAGTAATACAGATGGACTTGGGAAACATTGAATTGGAAAGCACAGTGTTGCAATATGTTGACGACATAATAATTTGCAGCACAAGCGAAAAAAGATGCAGGGAGGACTCATTGAAGATGCTGACAATATTGGCTGAAAAGGGTTACAAGGTAGAAAAAGAAAAGTTACAGTACTGTCAGGAACAGGTATTATACATTGGTCAGCTGATATCCCAACACGGAAGAAAGATTGCACCACAAAGAGCACAGGCTATATCAAAAACGCCATTACCACAAACAGTGAGGGAGCTGCCGCAGTTCCTGGGATTGTGCAACTACTGTAGAGCATGGGTATTTGATTACAGCTCATACATAGGACCCCTACTTGAAGCATTGCGAGAGGCTAACAAAGGGGAGAAAAAATTGGGGTGGACAAGGGAAATGAAAGAGGCCTTTGATGAACTGAAAGACGCAATATCAACTGCTCCGGTGCTGGCCACCCCAGATTATGAACGACAATTCTTTATATTTTCACATTGCGACTCAGCAGTAATGAAAGCAGTGTTGGCTCAAAAAACAAGCATGGGATACAAACCAGTAGCATTTTACAGCGGTCACTTGGATCCTGTTATGTTAGGTCATTTCCCTTGCGAACAAGGTCTCGCCGCAGCTGCTTCGCGGTAGAGAAAGCATCATCAATTACAATGGGGTGCCCAACTACACTATTTGTTGAACATGCCCTATTTGCAATATTGAACAAGCCTAAGTCCACACTAACCACGCAGAGGGCGTCAGGTTATGAGATCATCTTATCTAGACCAGAATTATCCATTGTTAGATGCAGCACAGTTAATCCTGCACGGTTTATAGCGGAAGTTATTGAGGAAGGCGACTATGCACATGATTGTACGCAGACTACCGAAATGTACTCATGTACTAGAAAAGTTGAAGAGGATGCGCTAAATGGAGGAGAGCTCTTGTTCATCGATGGGTCATTGACAATAGACCAGAGTGATGGGATAAGGAGAACTGGGGCAGCAGTTGTAAAAATGACAAAGGAATTGGTGTGTGTGACAGTGAAATGTGTACAATTGCCACAACATTACTCTGCTCAAGCAGCAGAATTGGTTGCATTGATCTTGGCGTTGAAGGAAAGCTTTGACAAAAGAGTTACTCTATATTCTGATAGCGCATATGTCACGTCTACTGTCCACTCAGGATTGACAAAATGGAGGAGAAGAGGGTTTAGGAGAGCTGACGGCACCCCAGTGCAACATGCTCTCTTATTAGCTGAGTTAATTGAAGTAATAAATGATCCCCAAGAACTATCTTTGGTCAAATGTCTCACACACACTAACGGAGAAGATCATATCTCAAAAGGAAATGCAGCAGCAGACGCACATGCGAAGTATGCCGCATATTTTGGTGAGATATGGAACCCCCCAGAGTCAGAGAGAGGGAGAGGGAGGGGGATAGCTAAAGAGATGTTGATGAGAGAAGGGTACACTCATCTCCCAGCCACACAAATAATGGAGTTACAAGCGGCTGCATCAATGGCAGAAAAAGAAATATGGGTAAAAAGAGGATGTACAATGTCGCCAACTGACACACTAAGGCGCCAGGGTAACACTGGAAAGATGGTAATGCCATTGGCACTATTGAACACCACCCTGAGCCAACTCCACCACCCAGCCCACACAGGCAAGGAAGTTATTGCAGCGCGAATTAGGTTCTGTCCCGAGTTAAATTCCCATGTGACAAATTTTATAGGCAATTGTCTCACATGTCAACAGTTTACGGCCGGTCACACGCTGAAAGTGATAAAAGGTACTATACCCCGGCCAGAGGGACCCTTCCTGCACATCCATATTGATTACGTTGATATGATCAACATATGTCAAGGAAATAGGTATATGATTGTAGTGGTATGCCCATTCTCCAGGTGGATTGAGGCAGGACCCTGCTCACATCCAGACGCATTTAGAGCAGCTAAATTTCTAGTGAGGGAGGTTTTCCCCAAGTGGGGAGTGTGCGAGGTACTGTGGTCGGATAACGGCCCGCATTTCGCTAATGAAATGTTCCAGCACATCACATCCTTATTGAACATCAAGCATAAATTTGCGTGTGCATATCACCCGCAGGCCAACAGTATATGCGAACGCCTGAATGGCCTATTGAAGGAGGCAATTGCAAAGATACAGCAAGCGACAAAGAAGAGTTGGTTGTATTGCCTTCCACTGGCTCTATTTGAGCTAAGGAATAGACCAGGCTCCGACCACCACCTCACTCCTCACGAGGTGGTGACCGGACGTCAAATGCACCTTCCTCTAACGCCAACATCAAGAGCATTCACAGACCATGAAAACACTGCAACTGTTCTTGGTGATGAAATGTACCAATATGTGTCTTCTTTGATTACTAGTGTAGTGTTTGTGTCTCAACAGCTCGAGCGCACGCGGGGCGGGTCTAAGAGTGATCAACAAGAAGACGCGGATAAAGAATTGGAAAAGGAAAAACTGTGCAAAATTGCTAAAGGTGACCACGTGCTACTCCGCAATTTCAATAGAAAGTGGAACAGCCCACGCTTCACTGGCCCCCACCTGGTAGAGGAGGTATCTACGAGAGCAGTAAAGTTGCAGGATAAACGTGCTTGGAATCACCTACACGACGTGAAGATCTGCAAACTCCAGACCCGCCCTAGGGTCAACGACAGGGCAATTGGAAGAACAACGACAGCGTCACCTACGGAGAAAGAGACGTCTACCACAGCTGACGACCTCATTGTCTCCATACCCTGCAACCCCCCAGAATACCCAGACACAAGTACTGAAATAGAAACTGGTAATTCCCATACCGCCCACTCCATGGTCACACGATCAAAGAGCAAAGAGACTTCTGGCAGTTGAGCCCCAAACCCTCTGCGCACAAACCCCCTACCCACTACGGCCACCACCCAATTGAAGGACATTGTTTTTTGCACATATACACATGTAAACACTTGTATGTTCTCTTTTTCTTTCTCGCACATGCAGGTACCGTGTATTATTGTAAAAATAGATAACTAACAGCGTACATTGCCCAGGAGTAGATGCTACACTCAGACGATAATTACTCTGAAGCCCTATCACACCAATTTGTATATACATAAAAAGGCCAAAGTACCTAAAAAGAAGGAGGATACGTGTTTACTACACCGCATTTATCTTGGCCATAGAACAATCAATGCCCCATCTTCACGAGCACTTACCTGCCCTAAGAGACAGATCGCTTAGATTGGCGTGGGAACAGCTCTTCGCCTGGGCACTGAACGACTACTTGATAGGGAGGGCTTGACAACAACAACTAACAATAATAACAAGCTTATTGAGAATTTTCAGGCGGGCAACTTTAACGTCGCAAGAATAAGCTGCCGGACTGCAGCAAGGTAAGAACAAAATGCCGGTGAGACTAGCTTTTGTAATAAAGATGATAGGGGTTTTGATAATCACTGGTTTTTTAGCTGCCTCTGTATGGCAGAAAAGTTACGCTATCAATATTTTGGCTGCACCCAAACCTAATGTACCCCCACCCACGGCTGCAACAGGTGTTACGTCAGGTGGCTCTAGCAAACCTCCACATAAGGGAAATAGAGTTAAACGCAGCACATACTCAGATAATAAAGGCATTGATAATTACATAACAGATTCAGCACACGTCTCGAACAACATGTGGTACCAACACATGACCCAAATAGGTAAGCAGACAACAGAAGACAGCTGCTACGTCTGCTCATTGATCCCATACGCCATGAGCGCTTCTCGAACATTCGTTGCCACGGAAATAGATGAAAAGACAGCACGATGTATAATATACCTGGCACTATTCCAAACGAGAGGGCGATTTCAAGGGACGGTGGTGAGACTGGTGTGGAAAACGCGAGACACATATCCATACGAAAACAACTTCCTCAAGACTTATTTGAGTTACCACAAGAGCAGTTTGCATGCCGAAGCATTCAGATACATGACAAGTGGTCCTGAAAAGGGAGAAACGAAGAAAGTAACACTACATTAACTACCATGTGCCTGGTACGCCACTGAAGTACCTGGTACACAAGGATGTTGGGAAAGACCACTGGTAACAATAACAGGGAAGGTGTACATGGACAACAAATGGGACATAGGGGTGATTGGCAGCAACATGGTAACAAGAGAAAATATTACCACTATTGATGAACACAATAACAGATGTTGGACGATTTGGGGCAAGTACGTACCCATGCTGACGTGGATGGAGAAGGATGAAGACCCAATGAGCATATTGCCACTGTCTGCACCTAAGATATGCTACCAACATAGAGGAGAAGTGGATGTGGGATACAACACCAACTGTGCCAGCGTGATAGAGTTAACTGAGGGGGGAGCAGGAACAGCAGTATTAATGGACCACTACTGGGCCTGCGGAAACAAGGCATATCACACACTGCCCCCTCTCTGGAACGGTATATGCACAATGGTACACATTAATGTACCATCACTAGTGGTGCCCCAGAAACATGTCAACATAGCGAACTTCCCCAAAATGGATGAAGGAAACAAGAGGAAGAAGAGATCTGTACAACCTCAGAAGGGGTCAGAGAACGAAAACAACAACAACAATAATGTCCTGAATAGAAAAAAGAGACAAGGAGAACCTCTGACAGGAAATTACCTATGGGGAAGGTCGGAAACAGCACTCACTTCAATCCCACCAGAACACAGACTATTCAGCAGAGCAGCAATGTTTTTCTCGTCAATAATACATCTGGGACTACAAGCTTACGCAAACGCAAAATGGCTCCAGATAACCCGATGGGAGCTGATGATGACAATTAATTCTACAGTAAATGGATTCAACGCAATAAAAGAGGAACTGCGAGCAGTGAGGATGGTAGCACTACAGAACAGATACGTATTAAATCTCCTTACAGCAATGGAAGGAGGAGTTTGCGCAAAGATAGGACAATCATGCTGCACATTTATTCCTGCTAACGATGCTGACAATGGTACACTCACCAAAGCAGTATCACAACTGGCCCAGATGCACTCCAAAATGATGGAAGAAAGTAAAGGAGTGAAGAAGGATGACAGCTGGTTTTCAATGTTATGGTCATGGATGCCATCATGGCTGTTGGACGGACTGAAGATTATAGTTGGATGCATAATACTGGCTGGAGCTGCACTGATAATAATAAGGTTTTGGAAAGCCCGGAAAGCACGCACTACAGACGAAATGATCGAAATGGTTGGTATGCACCCCTTGATGCCGACTGATGATGGCCAGCACACAGACACAATAATAAAAGAAAGAGAAAAACTACGCAAACAAATCATCACCAACCACCTGGACCCGCCATCCGTGAAGCTCGAAAACCCAAGAAACCCGAGGAGCTATATCGGGAAATGGGTATACTGCACACCTGGAGGAAGTTGTGTGTATATGTATTGGTCATTTGAAGACCATGTCAACCACTATGGACACCTGGGAGGAGTAACTAAAATAGTAAGAGGAGATAAGGAAAAAGATATGTTTGTGGTCGACAAGTCGACCAGAGGGGGGACTGAAGGGGGAGAATGGGACAAAAGACTCCCCCCAATCCCCTCGCGCCCATGGCCTAGAGGATCGCGACCCCGACACCTGCCACGAGATGAATTTGCCTATTTACCAGACGACCAAATACCCTGGTACAGGAACATACGGTTGTGCCCACCAGCCTGCCCACCAGCCTGCCCTGCTCAAGCCGACACCTGGGGCACGGATGAACTCGACTGAACCATTCAACAATAAATAAACACATCGTTAGAGATGCCATGACGACCTAGCCAACGGTCAGAACACCTGTGCAACCATGCACACTGGACACTCCCACACCAATCCACTCGAAGAACATATTCACGGCTATGACGTAGGTGACGGACACACCCACTGACACGCATCTTTATTATTTTTCACATAGGGTTTTCAAAATGCAGAAACGCAAGACACACAAAGCACTCATCTAAAATGCTTGCTGACGCTTCTCCTAACCCATGCATTGTGATGAGAAATGCAACGAAGACATGATACTGGATATGAAGCAATATGATACTGTAACTTAAAGTGCCGTACATTGAACATCCCCACCTATACACTAGGCCCAAGTAGGCCGCAAGCAAGAGCCTCCACGAACATTGAACGAGCAAGAGTACAATTGCTGACCCTGCAGATTGAGCCCAGCGAGAGCTGACAGCCAAGGGGGCAATGTTGCAACTCGCATGCCACAAGCCGAAGCCAAGGCCACACCTGCAAACTAAGCCAGACACACAGTGGAAAATACAACATTAAATGTGCAGAATTCTGCCACAACCACGGTCTCTCCTCACGTGACCAAGCCGAACCTGACAGGGTGCCAGCCCCAGGAGGGAGAAGTCGCCTAGGTCCCACGTCTGAGACACAGGCTGCAACAATGAAATGACCCAATGGACACCTACAGCGGTGGGAATAGTCTGCTCTCAAGCATATGAGCAAATCCACGCATTGTCTGCATAAACACATAGTTACATATTGTTGCAAATGACAGGTACACCGCGAGCTGGGAACAACGATGGTCCCAGGCTGGGGGGCTCGCGAGTGGACCAATCAGAACATGGGGCACTCATCACTGACGCCACTAACATTAGCCAATCATCAGGGGTCTTTGTGTAACAATTTTCATGTATCTAATAGAAGGGACAACCCAAGTATACCACCTGACTGACCCTTAACCACTAACAACGTTCTCTATACGTATGCTATACTAACCTTACCACTCGAGGAACCAATCCAGAGTGGCGATAGGTTTTTTGCTAACTTTCCCAGGTGACGCAAGTAGCGCGTCATACTGAAGCAAAAAGGGGCCTGCGAGCCCCACGAATTTCGAGAGTCAGGACGGATGCGTACGATCCTAGACCCATCCCTGCCGTTGTTCAATAAACAGCAGAACCACCTTGCTTCTTGTGTGTCTCATACTCATTTTTGGGATTCACGGGAGGAGTCAGGACCTCCCTGCCCGGAGGTCTGCGGGCGGCCCAGCCGACCCCCGGGAGAATTCCCCCTGACACTTTGCTCTGCGTTTCAGGTCGTTCCACCGCTTGTAGCAATCATCAGCTGAGCGCCTCACAAATCCAAGGGCACTTATGTGGTTGGCGATGGTCTGCCAGTGTGCCTTACGTTGACCAGGTGTGGTCTTGGACCCTGCAGTCACCATCATTTCGTGGCTATGTTGCGACACATAGCTCACAAGTGCATTAAGCTCTGTATCATTAAAGCAAGGCTTCCTTGATGTGCCGGAGTGTGTAGCCGTGCCTGGGGTCTCAGCCTGTCGTGCCAGAGCACCCTTCTTCCTCTTTTTAGAAGGTGGAGCGGAGCCAGAGTGGCTAAGGCCGCTCTGGTCAGTAGGGGCAGAATCACAGGTGACCTGGGTTGTTGGAGTGTGCAAATGCACATTGACCATAGGACTTGGTGCAGGCATTGTCTGAAGTGTGATGTGGGCAGGGGGAACATCAGTATGATGGACCATGACCGACACTGTCCTGGATGGGAGAGTCAGAGCTGGGGCGGATGGAGCTGCAGCTGCCCCTACAGCCTCACCACCCTGCATACTTGGGGCAGCAGAGGACATAGCTGCCCCAGATCCACGTGCCTTGGTGACAACTTGCACCGCAACACGTGGCCTAGACTTGCTGACCTGGAAGTCAGCCAGGGAGTCATCCTGTGCCAGGTCAGGTGCCACAATGGGCTGGTCCAACAGGGGCTGAGCTGGGATGGTCTCAGCCACGTTTCCCTCAACCATGGGGAGGGGGGAGCATGGGTGTCCCTGATTGGTCCTCCACACATTGGGGTCTAGGGGCACCCTGCAAATCCTGGCCACGTCCCCTACCGCGCCCACCACGTCCATCTTTTGAAGGCGCCACCTTTGCCTCCCTTACCGCTTGGACGCCTCCCAACCATGGCACTGATGTTGTTGTGCGTATGGGAGGAGCAGTAAACTATTGTCCTGGGCAATTGGGGGTGAAAGGGGTAGGGTACTAGATGGAATTCGTACCCTAGTACTCTAACAAGGCTGTCTGTCACCCCTGGGGGAAGATGACGGGTCACGCAACGCACAGGCAGCCCAAGAACTAAAATAAACGTGCACGCAATCCCTCGTAGACCATGTGCGTGGAAAAATGAACCTGCACTACGCTGTGGCACTCAGAAACACAAAAATAAGGGTATGCGTAATACATGCAGCCTACAATGACCTCTGAAGGGGAGTGCGACACACGGGGCAAGCACAGTTGCTAAGTACGTGCGGACTCACCGTCTGCCTGGAATAAGAACGTGAAAAATACGCGCGTGTGCGCGTTGGCAACACCCCCGTCAAAAGAAGAATTGTACGCTGTCTGAGGAGACAGGACAAAAGGAGAAGTGAACACTGTTTGAGGAAACAGGCCCAAAAAAAGTAGAAAAATGAAAGCTGTCAGAGGTAACAGGGAGTACGAACTTGAAACGCTGTGAAGTAATCACGTGTCAACCAACAAGAAATACAGAATTCACCCACTCGCTCTCCACGAAAAGCACGTACAAGAAAATGGCGTTCTACACGTACCTTTTAAACCAGCCCACACGTACACGTCACTTACACGTGTACGCGTCCTTTCCTCCAATTACACGTGCTGACACTCGGATGTGCAGCTTTTCCACATGTGCTCTGTCATCACGTGCTATGAGGGAAACACCTGCGCATGTCATGTCACAGACACGCTTACGCGCTAAGGGCCTTTGGTCCAATGAAATCGCGTACGTGCGCTGACGCGCTTATGCGCTAGGGGCCTTTCCTCGAATTACACGCTGACGTGCAAGATTTTCACGTGCCAAATCACTCCGTATCAAGCTGGCCACGCGTTCACACACGGAAGACCACGCTCCTGCCCAGAAGGCCAAATTACTGCCCCCCAGAGCCCCGAGCACGCTCCCACCTGCCATCTGCTGCTGCCTGATTGCCTGCTGCCCACGTGCCCTGCCATTTGCTGCCTGCACGTCAGCCACAGGTGCTGTTGCTGTGACCACCCCTGCTGGAACTGAAGACTCCCGACTGCTATTCCATTGCTCCACAGCCCAGCCCAGCCCCAGGACCCAGTTGCCCACCCACACTTGCCTCTGGGGTTGCCATGTCGGGCACCACTGGCAACCCCCAGCAAGAGAGGCAGAGGGGCACCAGCTTCACTGCCACCGAAGTTGGTGTCCTGGTGGAGCAAGTCCTGGGGCAGTATGATGCCCTCTTCGGAGGTTCGCGCGCCAAGAAGGAAGGACGGACTCGGATCTGGATGGACATCGTGACTGCCATCAACGCGGAGGGGGTGGCAGTCCGCAACTTCCAACATGTCAAGAAGCGCTGGGAGGACTTCAGGTCCAGGACCCTCAACAAGGCCCAGCGCCTCTTGAAGGCAGCGGATGCTAAGGGGCGCCGGGGCCACCTGTCGGAACATCAGATGAGGGTCCTGGAACGCATATGCCCAGCGCTCCACGTCCAGGTCCTTGAGAGGCAGACCCGTCTGGAGTTGAGCGGTAAGTGTACATGCATACTGATTGGAAGCTGTGCGTGTGGTGGTGTGCCAGTAGTGTGCAGATTGTACATGTGGTTTTGTAGGGCCATGTATGGATGTGTATGTACAGGGCTGTGAGGCTGACACATGCAAGTCCTTTCATGTGTGAGACACATGTATGGTGTATGTGTGGGTAAGCATGCAGGCCAAATGCAGATGCGTGAGCACACATGTTTGGATTACTGTGTATGTAAGTTGGCATGGTTGTGGTGTCACACATGGATGTTGGTTCCAGCTGCATGTATCAGCACCGTGTACATATGCATGTGTGTGTATTTGACATGGGTGCAACAGTGATGCAACATGGATGCATGTGAGACTGATATGTAGAAGACCGATTGCCAGATGTGACATGGATGCCAATCTCATTACTGCAACAGTTGGCAGAGGTGTACACATGCATGTAAGTGTGGTGGCGTGTGTGCATGTCTAGTGCACTCCCTGTGTTTCATGTGATGTCTGGCTCACCTTTGCCTGCTCATGCTGTTGTATGTGTATGGATGGTGCAGGCTGTTGCAATATGGCTGTGGAATAGCTCATGTGTATGAGTTGCAATGACATGTGTGTTGGGGATTGTGATGCCATGTCTGAAGTTTGACAATGCCACTCATGTACAACTGTCATGTGTGTATGAGTCCATTGTACAGTGCCCTGATGCCTGTCTCCTATCTCTCCCTGTCTGCAGCGTCAACTGATGAAGAGGGCGGAGAAGGTGCTGTGGAGCACAGCGGCAGGGATCGCACCGCCAGCCAGAGACGCAAGGCCCTTCTCCCCTCCCAGGTTGTCATCTCGTCGGGGAGTGAGGAGTCCGGTGCCACGTCCCAGGTCGCAGCTGCCGAGGGGAGGTCCAAGAGGCAGAGGTTGGAGTTGGACTCCTCGGCAGCCGAAGGGGCAGCTGAGACCCCACAGGGCCCGACGGAGAAAGATGGCACAGAGTCATCCAGGTTGGTGGGGGGTTTGGTGGAGGAGGAGGCCGTGCAAGGGACTGAGACAGGGTCTGGAGGTGGTGTTTCCACTGGTGCTAGTGGTGCAGTGCAGGGGCAGGGACAGGAGGCAGCACAGGCTGCCGCGGAGGTGCCTGTGTGTAATCCTGTCCCCAATCCTGTGACTGCATCATCTTGCACCAGCAGGGATACCTACGTCCAGACCTGCTCTCAGGGAGGGGATTGGCTTACACCAACTGGCCTTCCTCTCCCTGCGGATGTGGCTATCCGGCACCGGGTTGTGCCTGTCCTGGGTGGGGTGGCGTTGCGTCAACGTGCCATGTGAGCTGACCTGCAGTCTTTTCATGAGGAGACTGCACGTCTTCTCGCATGGCTCGTTGACCATGTTGACCCACTGGGACAGCTCACCAGAACCGGATTCCTCCGTTTTCTGGACCTTGTTCCGACCCCCTGCTCAACTGAACCCCCTATGCGCCAGTCGTCCTCTGTGCCATCTTGCAACCCATGTGTCACCTGGGTGCCCTGTGGAGCTGCCTCTGACTCTGCGGCCGGGCTGGGGGAGGACACATCCCTGCCACAGTCGGGAGTCAGACGTCCAGCAGGGGTGGCCACCTCAACAACTGCACCCCAGCTGGAGGAGGATGTGCAGGCAGCAGGAGCCAGGGCACAGGCAGCGGCACAGCAGCAACAAGGTGGGAGCCATGATGGCTCGGGGCCTTCATCATCGGAGGGGCAGGCATCGGCCGGAGGGCAGGAGGACCCTCTACGGGAAGTGTCTTCTGTGTGGCAGCGGTTGGGCCATGCGATAGATGCAGAGCGGCAGCGGGCGGAAGAGGCACGACTCACGATGGTCAGGGCGGAGAACTCCATGCGTATGGCCCTGAGGTGGGCGGAGTGCCTCGAGGCCATTCGCAGGGACCTGGAGTTCCAGATGTCATCGTCCCTGCAAACCCTCGGGGCCATGGAAGAGGACCGCCTCCGGGACATCGAGCAGGAGTTCGATGATGCCATGGCCCGGGACATCAACATGTGAGCCGTTGGACTTGCCCGCTGCCCTTGTAAATAGTTAGATAGTGTTAGGTTTCCTTTGGTTTTTTCTTTATTTTGGTTGCGCTTGGACAATGCACCACATTTCTGTATATAGTTTTTCATTATATAGTATTTTTGGTAGGTTTCATTTCTTTAGTTGGGATCATGGACCCTGGATTGTTCATCTGTATATAGTTCACTATTGAATTCATCTCTTTTTCTTGGATTTCCCCATGGAGCAATGGTTTTCACTTTTGTTTTTCCCTTGGATTTTCTTTGTTGGACTGTGACTTTGGACACCTTTCCTTTGGAATATGATTTCTTGTTTTTCATTATTTTACGGACATGCAGCTTTTCTTTTTTTATTCCCATTGTTGTTTGTTTGATTTTAATTCCATTCATGTTGCTTTTAATACATTTTTTTCTTCATACTTCGATGTGTGGTATTATCTCATTGGTTTCATGCATGTCATGATATGGGTTTTGACATTCACTTGCACCCATTGTGTGTGTGTGTGACGGACATGTGTTCATTTACATACTTGCCATTGGGGTTGTATCATGTAATTGGCATTTCTATGTGGGTGGATGCAATACTTGGGTGGGTCTTTGGCATGTGGAGGCTGGCCATAAGGGCCAGGGATCTAGATTGTGATGACGTGTTGGCTGGGGGACATGTGTCGGGCCCTGCTGGCAGGTGCCCTGCACTGCTTGGGGGGTGGGTGTGCAAGGGGACATGAGTGGGGGCCTGCTGGCAGGTGCCCTGCACTGCTGGGGGGCGGGGTGCAAGGGGACATGAGTGGGGGCCTGCTGGCAGGTGCCCCACACTGCTGGGGGGTGGGTGTGCAAGGGGACATGAGTGGGACATGAGTGGGGGCCTGCTGGCAGGTGCCCCACACTGCTGGGGAGTGGGTGTGCAAGTGGACATGAGTGGGACATGAGTGGGGGCCTACTGGCAGGTGCCCCACACTGTTGGGGGTTGGGGGTGCAAGGGGTCATGAGTGGGACATGAGTGTGGGTCTGCTGGCAGGTGCCCCGCACTGCTGGGGGTTGGTGGTGCAAGGGGACATGAGTGGGACATGAGTGTGGGTCTGCTGGCAGGTGCCCCGCACTGCTGGGGGGTGGGTGTGCAAGGGGATATGAGTGGGGGCCTGCTGGCAGGTGCCCCACACTGCTGGGGGGTGGATGTGCAAGGGGACATGAGTGGGGGCCTGCTGGCAGGTGCCCCACACTGCTTGGGAGTGCGGGTGCTAGGGGACATGAGTGGGGGCCTGCTGGCAGGTGCCCCACACTGCTTGGGAGTGCGGGTGCAAGGGGACATGAGTGGGACATGAGTGTGGGTCTGCTGGCAGGTGCCCCGCACTGCTGGGGGGTGGGTGTGCAAGGGGACATGAGTGGGGGCCTGCTGGCAGGTGCCCTGCACTGTTTGGGGGGTGGGGGTTCTGGGGGACGTGAGTGGGGCCTGCTGGCAGGTGCCCTGCACTGCTGGGGGGTGGGGGTGCAAGGGGGTAATGCGTTGGTGATCACTAGTGCAAGGTGACATGTGGCTTGGCTGGGGGGGCATGCCCATGGTGGATGGGCTGCCTGCGGGACATGACCAGGGGTGCAGGGTAGTCCCCTGTGATGTGGTCTGCCTGCAGGGGCCGTGGAGGGTGTAGAGGGAACACCTGGGAGGACCCACACTGCCAATTCACGTGTAGGACTCCCCTGCACCCCCGAAATACACGTACCCCACTCGCACAGGGCCTATCGCGTGTGGAACTTCCCGCGCACCCCAGTAATACACGTACCCTGCTGAAATCGCTTGTTAAACTTCCCCGCACCCTAGAAATACACATACCCTGCTGAAATCGCGTGTGGAACTTCCCGCGCACCCCAGTAATGCACGTACCCTGCTGAAATCGCGTGTTAAACTTCCCCGCACCCCAGAAATACACATACCCTGCTGAAATTGCGCGTGGGACTTCCCACGCACCCCAGTAATACATGTACCGTGCTGAAATCGCGTGTTAAACTTCCCCGCACCCCAGAACTACACGTACCCTGCTGAAAGTGCGTGTGGAACTTCCTGCGCACCCCAGTAATACACGTACCCTGCTGAAATTGCGTGTTAAACTTCCCCGCACCCCAGCAATACACGTACCCTGCTGAAATCGCGTGTGAGACTTCCCGTGCACCCCAGTAATACACGTACCCTGCTGAAATCGCGTGTTAAACTTCCCCGCACCCCAGAAATACACGTACCCTGCTGAAATCACGTGTGGAACTTCCAGCGCACCCCAGTAATACACGTTCCCCGCTCGGCATTTGCTGTTTGGCAGCCCTGTGTACTGGTCCAGGGTTAGCGCAGCCCTTTGCACTGAATTGGGAATTTTTATGGCTTTTCCTTGCGCGAGGGCGTTCTTGGGGGTGTAACTGGCGCTGCTGCAGGGTCGCTGTGCCACGGCTGGTTTTGGAGGCTAAAATCCATGAATACGCTGTGCGCGGAAATCGATTTTAGCGCACGCGGCTGGTGCAGATATTCGCACGCGCACACTGTGCGCCAGCCGCGTGCGCCACTTTTCTGCGAAATTCTATAAATTACCCTGTATATGTTGCACAGCATTGCCTAAAATCACCCATAAAATCAGTGCCTAAAAGTCCTGGCTAAAGTAAAATGTTCTAACTCTCAAAGAGCAACAGACATCACCCTAATCCCCATCTCAAACATTTTCCAGTGAGTTCTAAAGCACTCCAGAAGTAGGTTAATTATACAGAGAGATTAATCTTATTACCTGAACCGGAATCTTTTAAATGTTTTAGAAGTTTGTCAAATCTCAAATACAGAAGAATTCGGGTGATTCGAGATTCGGCCGAACTTATTTTACCAAGCTTACTTGCATATTCAGTCAACAAAATACGCATTGTGATAACATCTACCCTGAATTTGTGTCATGTACGTAGCTAGGCCCACCGCGGTAACATTAACATCTGTAAATGCCCACACAGGGATGCTGAGTGGGCATTTAAAGATTTTGGGTGGGCCTTGCCCGCTCAGGGCCTACCCTGTCTACGCCTAAGCAGTTTATAGTGGAACTCCTCTGGAGGATATTACCCGTTAAGCCCTTTTTACTGGGGACTAAATTATCAACCATCAGTAATCTGATTGAAACTTCGTAAAAGAAAGAAAGGCGAATCACAGATTATAACACACTGATGTATAAGAATGCCAATCGAACAACCTGCCAGTGAAAATGGACTTCGCAAGAAAGCCTGGAAGCAGAAATGATGAAATGGGGAGAGAATGTAAATGAAGGTAGAACTCAGGCACTGTTTACACAGTTACACTACAGATGCATAGTTCGTATATAATTGTTCATTTTCTCTAACGCGCTTAATACCAGCAAGTGGATTCTGAGCATGGGATCGGATTCGAACCTGTGTTGTGCTGCGTTGTCTTGCTTCCAAGACAAACGCATTGCCCCTCAGCTATCTTTCCTCACCATAATGGCCTTCCCCCCATGGCATACTTCACAAGAGCAAAGTAGATGATGTCAATGGTGCCACAGGGTCTAGTGCATGGCTGTAATTTTAGCAGAGGACAATTGTGTTTGTCACCCCACCAACCTTTGTGGCACACCATTTTGTCGCACTCATTGGGAAGGGGCCCCTTTCATTTAGATGTCATGTCCCCTCAACATTTTCACCAAAGTTACTCCACTGGTCTAGGGGGTACCCTAAGGAAGCAAAGTAGTGCATTCCATGTGAAGCAGAATCCTGAAAATGGGTTGTGGGAGCTAGAGGAGTGGAGGGTGGAAAAATGAAGACGGGGGACAAAAGCTAACAAAAACAATACGAACCATAAGAATGACAGTGGGAGAATGGATCTACAGAAGGGCTCCAGATCGAAGAAATCCAGTGTTATGGAGCACAAGCAAGAGGCAGTAGGGGTGATAAAATGAGAACTGAAGGGGAGTAGAGAGGAGGTTGGCAGAAAGAGAGAGGAGAGAGGAGAGATAGAGAAGGTGAAATTAGACCGAGAGCTCTATGCAGAAAGAGAAGACAGAGGCAGACCCCCCCCCCCCTCTTAATTCTTAATGGAACTGGGAAAGCATTAAGGGGAGGGATCATGTTGTCTGTCAAGCATCAGTGGGCAAATTATGTGAAAAAACAAGAAGGGCTCATGTGCCAGACAGTCACTACATAGTCTCTCTCTCTCTCTCTCTCTCTCTCTCTCTCTCTCTCTCTCTCTCTCTCTCTCTCTCTCTCTCTCTCTCTCTCTCTCTCTCTCTCTCTCTCTCTCTCTCTCTCTCTCTCTCTCTCTCTCTCTCTCTCTCTCTCTCTCTCTCTCTCTCTCTCTCTCTCTCTCTCTCTCTCTCTCTCTCTCTCTCTCTCTCTCTCTCTCTCTCTCTCTCTCTCTCTCTCTCTCTCTCTCTCTCTCTCTCTCTCTCTCTCTCTCTCTCTCTCTCTCTCTCTCTCTCTCTCTCTCTCTCTCTCTCTCCCCCCCCTCTCTCTCTTGCTCATTCTCTAATTCTGTCTCAAAAGATCTGATGGCCTTTCTGGTATCTGGCGAGGATAAGGATGAGGCAGCTTCAGCCTCTGCCAATGAATGCTCTTTCATCTTATTTTGTACTGTATACTAACCCCTCTGTGGACAAGTATGCATCTATGCTTTTTATGAATCCTTCCTTGCTTGCAGAAGGAGGTGGCATATAGACCATTACCGAAAGGATGTAAGGGTTTGGAGCCGCATTAACTACCTGCCCATGGCAGTGAATAACAATGCCCACTGCTGCTCACTCAGCCAAGAAAGGTGCCATGGGCTAGAGCCCCCTAGAAACAGACAGCAGTCCCAGCTGAATGGGAAACAAGTGCTTATGATTATTACTCCAACAAATCATAGCATCTTTACCCGTAGCGTCCTTACAAATGCCATGTTTTAATGATTGGTTTCCTATTGCTTTCCTAATGGCTGTGCTGCTCCATGAAACCAGCAACACTATTTGTTCCCGGCATAACATATGCCATTCTAGCATATCTAAAGGTCAGTATCAGTTGGTAATTCATAGGGTCACTTCTGTCCCCCTTCTTAAATATTGCAATTGCCACTGATCGCTTCCAGGAAGGCGGTGCAGATCCCTGTGACTTATTAATGATAATTGAAAAGGCTAAACATATCAGATGGAATGAGAGGTATGCGTGGTATAAGAACAGTATCTAAGTTCCATCGATCACACAGGCTTCTATGATGTGTCTTTGTAGACACATAATTGTTAACCTTGTTCCATTGTTCCATTGCAGAGTCCACCTGATGGCATAAGATTGCTTAGTAGCATAATTACAGAACATACTTTCAGTTTTAGCTAGTGGGGAGGCATTTCCTCCCGAAACGTTTCGATCATTACAGACAGAAATGTTGAGCTGATAATTAAGTGTTCATTGATAATGGAAACACCATGCACTGTGTGAAGAAGTGTGTGGTGGAAAGAAGTAACTTCCAAATGTTTGCGATAGTGGAATGTGAAGGTGACCGCATAGAACCACACTCATTCTGTTTGTTGAAGTTGGTGCACTTTGTGATAGTGGAAGGTAAAGTTGACCATGTAGAACCATGCTCATTCTGTTGCTGGAGGGCAACCTAACACTGATAAATTGCATTAGCTGAGTACAGAAACATACCTAAGCATTTTATATATAGCGCTTTAATCTAAAGCACTTTACATAAGACATATTTACATACATTATTATTACTCAATCGAAATTGGTACTCATTTATCAACCTCGGAAGGATGAAAGGCTGAGTTGGCCTTGCCTGGATTTGAACATGTGATCTACAGATCACACACAGATCACAGCAACAAGCATTTAACCTGCTGAGCCAACCTATCAGCTAAAAATCTCTAATGAACAATCTCACTTATTAAGAAAGGTGGACGCTGCCAGGCTTCTTCTTTTCAACAGACAGTGTTAGCACAGAGAATATTTTAACATTTCATCTCTAATCCATGTTCATGTCTGGTAGCACGCAGAAAGCTTACTTACTAAAGTTCCTTTTGACTAATATCATGAGAGGATTGTGCTGAAAGGAGGGATTCTTTTTAAACATCTTTGAAGGGGTGTTTTTCATACATTTATGGTCTGTTTCTTTCCCCACTGCTGCTACAACAGAGCTTTCACCAGGATATCCTCATTCTTTATCATATGATGCAGCAGAGAAAATGAAAAACACATCAATGTACCAAGCAACTGGCAAACAAAGCACGCTTGTAAAAGCATTGTTTGCAAACCCCTCCCTAATTAAATTGAACTGGATATCCCAGTCCCAGTCCTTTTGATGAGTATCAATTACCCTTGAGATGTATGGGGATGCAGATTTTATTCATACATCAATAATCAAAACGACTCAAGTAGTTTGGCAAAAAGGAAGTCTGTTTTAATATCAATTATCTAAGACAGGGAGTACAACGTACATCAGCACTCGCTCGATCTTCTTACTCATGAGTGACGTATTGACCTGCGTCATTACCAACGTCATCCTACGTGGCAAACTACAAAAACCTATTGATGGAAGTGATAGGCTCTAAGTGAATATCTAAGTATAAGTTCCATATCAGTATAGAACAGTGAAGGAAAGTGATAGGGTGCTTAACATCAGGTGGGCCAACTAAGCCCTCCCCTTAAAATGGCCACTATGAACGTCACTAAATACACGACGTCCCATTGGCTACACAAACTATAGGACCCGTAATTACGCGGTCCTCTAAATTGGTTGGCACCTAACCCCTGTCAGTACTTTTCCACCTATGTCTAGCAGCCAGCAGGCTGAAAATCCAGGTGCTGGTGAGCTCGCCTTATCCCTAGCTTCCCACCAATTAGCTAATCAATCCATCTCCTTCTGCTGAGATTAATTTTGTAATTCAATTTGCTTTTTAACTGCGACACACTGAAATGAGGCCTTCTTGCTAATGTCCAGCACTGCTTATAATGCGTAGTGGAAACATCCACCTTTTACTCTTCCATATGCATATATATATATATATATATATATATATATATATATATATATATATATATATATATATATATATATATATATATATATATATATATGTGTATATTTTGACGCTTGAGGCTAGCTTTCCAGATTTCTTTGCTGCTTGCGTTTCTTTTGCATCTATAAACATTTAAGCTAGCTTAATATCTTCATCTGTTTCTGTGGCATAAGCTTTTCACCTCGATCCCAAGATGTCACTTATCCTTGATACTTTCTTGATGCCTTATAGAATATCTGCATTCTCTGGTCTCTGCATCTCTTCTACAGATGTCAGCTCAATTCTATGTGACGTCACCATTCATCTTTGCCATTTATCTGCTCTGCGTTTTCAGGAATCTCATTCAAATGGCCATCATATTTTCTTGTATGCATGTTCGGTTTTCTAAATGGGTACCTTGCCTCCCAGATCTTCTTAGGTATGGGTACTTTCACTGGTACTGCACAGAGTCCATACTCTGCTCTTTGTCTGTTCAATTGCTCCGTGTATGTCTCATTCTCTGGTTTCCAACAGACAGGTAATAAGAGCGGGGCGGTTGGAGTAGGGGTACTTGGCTCCTCCTCTACACTCCCCCGTATGGGCGATTCAATGACCACTTTCTCATCATCCTTTACATCCAGGCATCCTCTTTTGAAAAAGAGCTTTTTAGGGACCCATATCTTTATGACTCCTTTCAGGCATCGTGCTGATTTCACATGCTCATCCATGTTCCATGTCATGAGCATGCATTGTCCACTTGGACTGCAATAGATCCATCTTCCCACATACTTCTTGTGATTCTTTGGATAGAGGAACTTCGTTCCTTCAGGTGCATGAATACTGGCCTTCACAAAGACTCTGATGTCTTCATCTGTCAGGTCTCTGGCCTTCCATCCTCGCTCAACATCAATCATGATCTTCATCCCTATGGCTTTCTTTGCTGACTTCTTGCACTGTGAGATTATTATCTTGATCACACAGAATCCAAGCAACACCAACACTATCAGGGCTCCAAGAAACTTGAACATGTCTGCCATCCATTGTGGAACCCAAGAAAATAGCAATCCAAACCAGCTATCATCAGCGATGTCTTCCACTTCGTCTATCATCTGGCCATGGAGTTTCGTCAGCATGCCTATGGCCTCTGTGAAGGTTCCATTCTCATCATCATGAGAAGGTATAAATGTGCAACATGATTCTCCAATTTTTGCACAAACACCTTCATCCATAGCTGTGATCATGTCAAAGACGTATCTATTCTGGAGAGTCATCAGTCTTATGGCTCTCATCTCATCTATGATTGCATTGAACCCCTTTAGTGTAGTGTTAATTGTCTGCAGCAATTCCCATCTGGTTGTCTGAACCCACTTGGTGTTTGCTCCAAACTGGATTCTCGGCATGAAGATCAGCGTGAACACTGAAGATGTCTGCCTAAACAGTCTGTGTTCATACAGATATAGTCAAAAGCTTCTATTGATTTGGCTGATAAATAGTTCTCTCTCTTCATCCTATTTATCAGCTCCCTAGATCTCTTCTTCCTCAGGTAAGCATCTTCTTTTGGAAAGCTGTCAACACTCAGATCACATTTTGGAATCACTAATGCTGGAACAAGGACATTCACCAATGAGCATATCCCTCCCCAGTCTTTGGGTAAATTCATGTATGCCTTGGATCCACAAGCCTGATAGTAATCCATAATTACTGCTGTCCCAATGTTCATTCCTGGTGCTTCAAATATGCAACCACATTTCTGATTCTCTCCCATTTTTCTTGTTCCATTATTTCTGAAACACAGCTTTGCTTTCTCTAAAGGCACTATCTGCAAGGGTCCTCCTTTATCTTCGACCCATGTCAGTAGCTTTGCAGGTTTAGGTCATTAATGTTCACACAACATTTGTGCATGTTCAATCATTGCCTGGTAGTGACCCATTATTACCCAGTCTCTGCAGGTCAGCACACCTTCTTCCCAGCCATCTGGTGATAGGACAGTTCCCCATATCTGAATCTGGCCTCTGTTCTTCCATCTATGAATGTCTTCTGCAGACCTTCCTGTCTTTTATTCACTTCTCGTCTGATTCCAGTTCCTTTACTCCAGGTTCTAATATCTAATCACAAGATCCCTAGTCTGGGCTTTGTTCCTTGTTCTTATGTCCTGAATATAGTCATCTTCATCTGGATATGTCCATTCAGTTGCCCATTTGAGAGAGGCTGTTCGACCCATGAATTGGCCGCTTGTACTACAGAATGCTAAATGCACTATGCAGTGTGCAGTTAGGACATCTATTTCAATAGCTATGAAGATTTTCAACTTCCCCATGCTGTATGGCAGGAGTGCACAAGTTCTTCTCCCAACTTTCTTCATATGTTGGTACCATATGCTATTTCCCAAGAGTGCCGTGTTGTGCAGGTAATCATTTAATTCACAATTATCTTCCTGGGTGCTTCTTTTAGGCCTCATTCTTTTCATATTAGCTTCTATAATCATATAATGAAGTGTACCAGCATAGCCTCTTCCAGCTGGCCTCATTACAGGAATATCCACCAATGCTCCCTGTGTAGGAGAAGTTCCAGCAAGTTTCATCCTCTCAACATACCCTTTAGGCATAAAAATGTCTCGCAAAATCTCCATGTGTGGCTGTCTTTTGAGGATTATCTTTGGGTCATTTAATACAGGACCAGGTGTATTTGCATGCATTACTGGTGTAGGCCCACCGTCTAACAACCCTTTGTCTTGCTAAGCCTGTCTCTGGCATCCAAAAAGAATGTCTACAACACCTTTTGTATGTGAATGAGTAGTAATGGCACCTATCTCAGGTTTAGGCAATTTGTCATCTTTCTTTGGAACAGGAATGACTACACAGGGTCTGGGCCACCTAGCAGTTGCCACGTTTACCTTTTCCTTCTGCTCAGGAGTTTTACCTCCATTTGCCCCAATCTAGAAAGCCATGCGCATGGTCAGTGAAAGCAGTACAATTATGAACACAATGCAAGTGTAAATGACACACAAATAAGTTACTTTACAGCATCTACTTCGTGGACACCGTGGACGTCTCTCTGTGTTAGGCATGATGATACTACTGTTGATGCTACCCAATCTTTATTGCCTAAGGAAGGAAAAACTCAACCTTTAATACATCAGCATTGTGAGCTGCCTCTGGAAGCTGCTGTCTTGACTCAGCAATTCATCCTCTATCAGCTATCCGCTTACTGGATGACCAGAGCAAATTCTTTTACTATATTTCTGGAACTAGTCTTTCACCAGTCGAAATGTAGATGCCTCTCCAGCAAGATAGAAAACAACTTCACCAAATGAATGTTCTGTAGATGTTCTTCTCCAGAAAGTCTCCTTTTAGAATGTTCTTATGTAGTTCTGTCTAGATGAGTTCGATGACATAGATAAGCTCCCAGTCAATGCCTCGGATCTGTTTCAGCCCAGACGACATGTTGAATTTCTTTCAGCATGAAACAAGAGTCTTTTTCTATCAGCAACCTCTTGATCTGTCCCTCGAAGGAAAGTTTCATACCGATCTGTGATTTCGCTCAGAATATATGTTCACTTCAATTATAATGCCTTCCAAGATTACATTCAAGTGTGCAGTGTTTCTTGGATCCCTTAGAAAAGTGAGCACAACAGTGTGCCTTCCAACAAAATGTGGGTATTCCTCAATCAGATGAAAAAACACAACACTAATTAGTCGATGAGCTGCTTCATTTGATAGGGGCAGTTGTGCTCTCCTCACTGTACTCAGGCAATTACAGAATGTGTTCAGTGATAACTATGAGCAATCTTCTTATAATTTGGTCCATTCTTAGGATCTCGCAAAAAAGCTGGAATGCGAGTAGTTCTCCCAACCAGTGAAGGGAAAGAACGCAACACCAACTTAAAATAAGTTTGAACCAGCCGAGAAAGGTCATCACTGGGTAACACCATAGGTAAATCCAAACAGGAACTCAATGTTGAAAGAGTCGGGATACTGCACTCTCATCTTCCAATTGCTGTAGCCACGATCAGAGTCTGGCATAATCCTCTTGTTATCAAGGCTTAAGCATGCCTCAGTCCAAAGTTTTTTAACAAGCTCCTGTGGCCTTAAGAACAAATGAGTTTTCTTTCACTGTGAAATGACAGTGTTTGCATCAGCTTCCATCAATCCTTTCAGAGATGGCTAAAACAGTGTCCTGAACCAAGCCACAGTCCAATTAAATATTTTCTTTTAGTTGACAGCTTCTGCGTCCTTCTTCCTCATCATAGACCTTGTCTGCACGTGCTGTGGTTCTTCCCTGATGCTTGTACTTGCTTCCTGTAGGGGTGTGGGCAGAGGGGTTTCTCCAGCAAAGATATTTACATTGCCTAGGAAAGTCCAAGCACGCCTGCCATGCACTTTGACAGCAGAGGGCGTGATGTCTTCCACAATGAACGACCGTTGAAACAGGGTTCGTCCAATTTCTTCCTCGTATGATTGTGGATTAAGACCCCATCTCCGGCGAATAGTTGGGGAACACGTAATTCTTGAGATTCACTTGTTGAAGCATCTCCTTCTGTGTTCTGTACTGCCCTACACCCTTGTCGCTGCAGCTGCCCTGAAATGACGGATACTTGAAGTCATACAGTTCAAATAGTCACGCAATTCCATTCCTAGAAAATCTGCAGTTGGCTGAGCATCACTTATAACTCTGGATGGAGGCATTACGGGTATCCTCATTCTTCTCCCCGTCACTATTTCGTGGGGCGTGAGATGATGGTCAGACCCTGGTTGGTTCCTGAAAGCATATAATGCCAGTGGTAGGCAATGCAACCACCCTTTCTTCAAGGTAAGCTTCAATTTGGCTATTCTTTCTTCTAGCAGGCCATTGAGCCTCTCCCAGACCCAATTTCCTTGCGGATGATAAGCCGAAGAAAACTTGTGCTTTATACTAAGCAACAAGCTGATCTGTTCAAATGTTTGATTCACAAAATGTGGGCCATTGTCTGACCTCATTACCTCACATACTCCCCAACTAGGAAATACTTCCTGCACTAAGAATTTTGCTGCACAAGTGGAGTCTGGGTGTGTACACGAACCAGCCTCAATCCACCTTGAGAATGGACACACCACTACGATCAGGTTTCTATATCCATTACATAGTCGAAATGCAAATGCTGAAAAGGGCCATTAGGTCTCGGAATAACTTCCCTAACTGTGCGCAGTGTATGCCCAGCCGTGAAATTTTGGCAAACTATACAATTTGTCATAAAAAAGGCAACATGCTCTAACAGATTTGGTACAAACCAATCCGCAGCAATAGTTGCAGCGAGATTCTCCCTTATTGTGTGTGCGGGGTGGTGTAGCTGTTCCAGTGCCACCCTTGATAAGGCTACAGGCATCACCAGTTTACCAGTGCTGTCTTCTCACCACAATGCTTCAGATGGATTTAAAGAACACCCTCTTTGCGTCCACAAATAATTTTCCTCTAGATGCGCTTCCCCCTGGACCTCCACTAACTGCGTTTTTGTAACCTTCTGATACAGTCATCATAATAAAAGAAATGTCATTCACATCACAAGTCTCAACATTCATCATCTCTTTATCTGTAATTGCTACGCGCTTAGCCTCAGCATCTGCTGCTTGATTTACACGTGAGATAAAATCTGCCGCTTTACTATGGGCTTCACATTTAACGACTGCAATGCTTATTGGGAGTTATAGTGCCTTAATAAGCCTGTCCAATAAGGCGGTGTGCTGCACTGGCATGACGTCTGCTCGGAGATAGCCCCTCCTTTTCCAACGTGCTAACCCTGCGTGCACCGTTGACATCACATAGGCCGAGTCACTGTATACTGTTACTTCCTGGTCTGCGTGATTCTCGAGCGTGAGTATCAACGGCAATAATTCTGCAGCCTGTGCTAAATAATGAGACGGTAATGGAGTACTAATAAGCACCCAAAATTCTCCATCAGCTGTGTGCTTTACCACAGTGGCACCTGCATACCTCTGTCTGTCATTTTGATCAATCCGTCAAGAACCATCAATGAAAACAATCTCTCCCCCTGCTAATGCGTTCTCCTTTATTCTAGGGATTTCATCATAGAACTCTTCATAGTTTGCGCAATCGTCTGCAGGCTCTCCTTCTGTCATTGGTTCAGCTATAAACATGGCAGGATTCACTATTTCACATCGCACTATTTTAATCGCTGGCTTCGATATGACTACCTCACAGGCAGAAGCCCTTTGGGATGTCAGTGTGCCCTTTGGTTTCTATAAAATAGCAAATAACGCGTGCTCAATGAATAACGTCATGGAACATCCCATCACTATGCTTGCAGCCTTCTCTATGGCGAACGCGGCGGCAGCTAAACTTTGTTTGCACGGAAGATGACCTCTCATTACTGGGTCTAAGATTACACTGTAATATGCAAGGGGCTTATACCCCAACGTGGTTCTCTGCATGAGTACTGCTGTCATATCAGTGTCATCTGTATGCGAGAACAAAAAGAATTCCTCAGCATAATTGGGAATCCCTAAAACTGGAGCTGTGCAAATTGCTTTTTTCAATTGGTCAAACCCTTCTTCCATTTCGTCAGTCCACACAATTTTTTCTTGTGTTGCCTGTGCTTTCTTTAAGGCCTGCAACAAAGGTCTTATATATGAGCTGTAATCAAAGACCCATGCCCTGACGTAATCACATAAGCCCAAAAATCTCTGCATCTATTTTATTGTGTGTGGTTTTGCAGTTTTCAAACTAGTCTCAGCTCTTTCAGGGGTAACCTTCTTTCTTTCATGCAAAATCAATTGGCCTATGTATAGCACTTCTTGTTGACAATATTGTAACTTTTCTTTGTCAACTTTATATCCTTTGTCAGCGAGTATAATCATCATCTGAACAGAATCGCGTCTGCACTCTTCCTCTGAGGTGGTGCAAACTAAAATGTTGTCAACGTATTGTAACACAACACTTTCTAAAGCTATATTGCTTAAGTCCATCTGCAGGACTCTATTGAAAATCGATGGAGACTCACAATACCCTTGTGTTTACCAAGTACTTTTCAGATGTGTTTGTCTAAAGGTGAATGATGTCAGATCCTATGAGTCCTTGTGCAACGGGATTGAGAAAAACACTTTTTTTTAAGTCAATCACCGTGAAATATCATGCCTCAACAAGCATTTTACATAAGATTGTAGACGGGTTAGGAACTAGATGGAACTCGGCTTCTACAATCTGGTTTATCGGCCTAAGATCTTGAATTAAACGCCACAACCCCCCATTAGATATTTTGATAGGGTATACTGCGGTATTACACGGTGACTCTGATGTCACTACGATACCCTGATCCATTATGGCGGAAATCGTTTTAAAAATACCTCCATCTGCCTCTCGAGACATGGGATATTGTCTTGCTCGAGGTAAAATTGCGCCTGGTTTCAATTCAATCTTCACTCCTCCAACCCCCTTCAATAGGCCTACCTCATAGGGGCCGGTGGTCCATAAGGAAACTGCCACTTTCGCCATATCTTTGTCAAAATAATCAGGACTCTTTTGTGCTAACATCTTTTTCTGTGGAACTTCTCTTTTAATTGCTCTCACCCAGTAAGTAATGCTCATCTCAAATATCACTTTGTCATCAGATGGATGATCTCCAAACAGATCGTCATCAGTGACGTCAGTCAATCTGTAACCCTCCCCAATGGTGATTACTGCGCACCATGCTCTGCCTTCATCATCATTTCCACTAAGCAAAACCATTTCTCCTTGCACTATGGCTGCTTGTAGCTTTAAGGGAAAGACTCGTCCCTACTCTTCAAGCATAGGTGTTCTTGGTCTGAATAGAGAAGGCTAGGCCTGGTAGGCATGACAACAGAATGAGTACACCATAATGGAAAACCTCTGATTCTAGAGGTATTGCTCTAGCAGATATCTGTCCTGAAAAAGCCAGGATAATTTCACACATGTTTAAATAATACATTCCTGGTGTTGAACACACAATACCTTCATCCGTAAATGAGATTGTCATATTTAACTTTGTCATCAGATCTCGTCCCAACATATTAACAGGTGTTTGCCTCGAATATAGCAATTGCACCTTCATATCACATTCTCCTATAGAGACTGGTAATTCGTCTGTGAAAGGAACTCTGCTTGTAGCTCCTGTGAACCCCTGAGTATTCATGGCATTGCCAGACATTGCACATTTTCCCTCTCGTATACATGAGCGTGTTGCACCCGTGTCTATTACAAACGAAAAGCTTTTCCCCCCTATACTGACGTATACCCTTGGTTCCTCGTGAGGATTCGGCTTCACGGATAGTATTGAACACATTAGGTCTCCCAGTGAGCTGTCCTATTGTGGGTACAGCCTGATTCCGTTACCAGTAAAAGGATTCCCTCCATCGACAGTGACACCCACTACTCTAGGAGTTATTAACTGTCCTGTGCTTGTGTTTTGCTGAAGCTGCATATGTCACTGCTGCAACTGTCCTTGTGGTAGATTAACTGCTACCTGCTGTGGTTGCAAGCCTTGCTGCACTCTCGGCACTTGCTGCTGCTGCATCGTTTGATTCTGAGCAAATCCATTTCCATTCTGCTACGAATATGCAGGCGGATTTGACATACCCCTCTCAGAAACTGGCCATTTTGCACTAACCATTGACTTCTACAAATGCGAGCAAAGTGCCCTGTCATTCCACAAGTCCAACATATAGGTAGTGGTCTTCCAACCTGCCCATTTTGCATATTCTGATTACCATCCTGCATATTTTGAAAACCACCTTGGTTATTCTGAAAGCTTCCCTGATTATTCTGCCAATTCCCTTGCTTACCTTGCCAACCTCGTCCTCGGAATCCTCTTCCCCGTGGAGTAAATCCACTATTGTCTTGATCGAACTGCCTTTGAATTTTCACCTGCGGCATGTTCACTGTTTGCTGTGTACTTGGACAACTTTTTCTGCACTAGTTTTGCCTCCTTGCCCTTTCTAACATCGTCTTTTTTTGCGATTCTTTTCCTGCAAGAGTCTGCAGTAATGCGCAATGGTCAGCTGAATTTCGACCACGGTTTTGCTTCTATAACCACTAATTTCTTGAGCTGATTTTATACTGGCTCTGGCAGCCCTTGGCATAATATATTATAAAATACTGGTATAGATTTTCCCCAAGATTCGCGCGTTTCTGAGCTCCATGCCTCCTTAAAACTTTTAATGTCAAAAATGTTGAATGTAAACATTCCCGTCCTGCATCTTTTTCCTCATTATCGCTCCCATATCCGACGGGTATGGATACAGTACTCTAAGCACTTTGCAGACTGCCGCCCTACAGTTATTGAATAATGCTCCATTGTGAGAAGTGTTGACTGTAGTCACAGCAGCATATCGTGCCCTTGTCCACACGCCATCAGCTCCTTATTGTCCCCTATAGCCAGCCTGTTTCCTCCCATCATTTTTTCAGGAGTTTACACCTTAGATTATATCTATCCATTTGCGGCCATGGTATATACTGTGGTCTCGTTCCTCCTTTCTCTAGCAAGGCAAACTGCAAAGCCCCAAACTCATTCTCATCTCTCATCATGTGTCTGTCCACCGCCAGGACAATATTCACGCATCACCTTCTACCTGGCAATGATCTTAATCTGCTTACATAAGGCGGTGATTCCCCCCTCTCACCATGGAGTTGCCCTTTAGGTCGGTCTGACTGTGTCAATGGTTCTGACGCCCTAGGCATAGGTGCGTTTAAATCTGACCATCTTACTTTCTTATCCATAGGAAAGACTCCCTCAAGACCACATGCGTCATCTCCCTCTTCCCCATGCACGGTTTCCCTGTCTTCGTCTGACATTTCTTGTGCCCAACTCATGCAACTTCTCTATTCGTCATCTCTATTTAGAGTTAGTCTATCTAGGGACAGCTCCTTATGCTTCGTACTACATGAGGCTTTCTCTGTGTCATACAACTGAGAGCTTTCAAGTCAATCATATTCCCCCTTCCCCCTTAGCTCGTTCTGAGCTCTCATTTAATGGTATACTTTATCGATCGCTTCCTCAATGCTTCGAGAGTCAAACTCGTCTTCTAGATTTGCTCTAGAAGGGCCTGGTAATAACTTGTATTCTGGAAAGAATTCCTCTATATCCTCCCTTGCTACTTGCGGATTAGGATCTCTTACTTCCTTTTCCAGGCGATCAAGATTGCGTGCTCTCTGCCTTCTTTTGTGTTCCATATCATCGTCAAATTCTCTTCGCTTTCTCGCTTCCTCTCTCACTCTGTCTTTCTCTTTTTTCTTCATATCCCTTCTCTCATTTGCCCTTTGTATCTCCTCATCCCTTCGTCTCTGTATTATTTTTTCTTTTATTCTTTGCTCTTCTTCCTCTCGTCTTTTTCTTTCTAGTCTTTCCTGCTCATCAATTGTTCTTTATCTATTGTCACGTTTCCTTTGCTCTTCTGCTCTCTCTTGTTTTTTCGCTTGCTCATCTTGATAGAACTGCTCTCATCTCTGTCTATTTTTTCTTTTTGACCCTTCATCTTTCGATCGTTCCTCTCTTTCATTATCTCTTTTATCTTGCTCGTCTTGATCTTCTCTTTGTCTTACGTCCTCAATGCTTTTGCCATTGAGTTTAAGCAAAATCTGGCCACCCATCCATGCATTCTGTAAGAGCCGCATCTCATCAGCTTTATCTTTTTCTCCTTTCCATCTCCTTATTTCTCTTCCTATATCTAGAGATGTACTTGCTCGATCGCTTCTTTCCTTATCGCATCTCTCCTTGTCCCTTGGGACCTTAGAGATTACATCTTTCTCAGCATTTTTCTCATAGCTCTCATCACTACTTTGCGTAGGTGACTCATATGCCGGGTTGCTATACCCTGCCACTGCTTTAAGCTCCCTCAATGGGTATAACTCATCATCTTTCTTATTGTCATCTTTTATTTAAGACTGGCGGATGTAGCAGAGTGCTCTTTGCCCCCCTCTTTGCATACATTAAGTATCCAATCTAAAGGAAGCGCTTCATCTCGCGCCTCTTGGTACATCTTCCAGAGCTCTAAGCTTGCTTGGTGCTTATCTAGCTTCTTCCCAGTATATGCTGCATGCAAATATGTCGTCATATGCTGCAGGACTGCCTTCGATAGTGACCCTCATTGCGGTCATGGCATAAACATTTTGTCTGCGGTTCCTTTAACCCATTCTGCACTGCACGTCTAAGTTTGGGTGCATGCTTCGGCAACTGCTTGCAGAGATGCACAAGTTTAGTAATATCCTTCATTCTCGATTTGTCTACCCTTAACCTGTTTGACACTAGCTTGCTTTAATCACAGATTTAAAAGCATGTGTCAGGAAAACAACACAATGTGAACAAGCACCAATCGTCCTAAGTTCCAATCCCGTTAACCACAATTCTTACTTTAATATTTCTAAAAAAACAACCATCAAGTACAATTTAAAACAATCCGTTTTTTTTCGTTTATGATGTCATCATTATGAGGGGGCGTGGCCTAGGTCCATGGACTGAGGACGTGCTTGCCTTGAGCTCCTGCCCCGATCCTGAAGCAGATCCTTGAAAAGAACACTCAACCTAACCCGACGACGCAAATAAATATATGCCCAGTTGCCCCAATCGATCCTGCACCGCCTGATGGTGAATTCCGAACAAAACGGAACCGGCAGCGCACAAACGCGACCTCTGCGATCAGGCCCCCTGGAATCAAAGATGGCGGGCGCGACCCCGCCTGGAGCCTCGAGACGAGGAGAGGCCGAGAACTGAGGGAGGCGGCGTCTGCAGCCCCGGAGAGCACGGAGTCGCTAGACACCTGCGCCACCGACGGCGCTCGGGCGTCGGCGCCCCCCCCTGCGCCGAGACCATCGCCCGGCGACTGCCGCCAGGGGTGCACCGCTGTCAGGCGGTGAGGGGGAGCGGGCGGGGACTGGAGGCCTGGGCTGCTGCGGGCCCCTAGGAGGGCCAGGAACGCCGCACGGAGTGGCGCACTAAGCCTTCCGGGGACATCGGGGCCCTACCTGGAACCCGGCGGCTGGAGGACTTCGCCGCCGGGCAACATTCATCCTCGGCGGACAATTCGGTCCGCGGTGATCCGATCCGGGCGACCTGGACCGCCTCTGAACCCCGACGGGCGCCGGGGGTGCACCGCTACCGAGTGGTGAGGGGGAGCGGGCGGGGACTGGAGGCCTGGGCTGCTGTGGGCCTCTAGGAGAGCCAGGAACGCCGTACAGAGCGGCGCATTGAGCATTCCGGGGACATCGGGCCCTACCTGGAACCCGGCGGCTGGAGGACTTCACCGCCGGGCAACATCCATCCTCGGCGGACAATTCGGTCCGGGGCGACCCGATCCGGGCGACCTGAACCACCGCTGAACCCCGAAAAAAGGCCCTGCATACGACATGACATTTCTCCACCTCCTGCCTAGGGGGGGAAAAAGCAGCACAGCACCATAAATCCTGCAGCGCTGGGAGGGGAAACTTGCCTCCGACCTCGGACGCTGCCCTCTGGAAAGAATCGAATCAGCACACCACAAAAACGGGGTGAGTAACGCGAGGTCCCTGCTGCAAGCAAGAAGGCGGCACCCGCAACGAATTAGCGCCCTACACGCTTTCGCATAAAACAGCTGAAGGCCCCCTGAACGGACCAACTCCCCGGGCCCACGCAGCCACCGGGAACGGCCTGAATAGCCCAAGGATAGGCAAAGACACCCTGCAAGCCGGACAACTAGAGGCCCAGGGAAAAGAGGCGCTGCGGAACATAAGGTGCAGTGACAACTGAACGCCCAGGAGTTGCCACAGGCCAGGAAGGGGGGAAGGCACACCGGCCACAGTGCCCCACACCCGACACGGCGGGAGGCTAACACTACGACTGCACAACTACCAAATAATAGGGGCCACCAGCGGCCCAGCACCAAGGGCGCAGGAGAAGTAAGACTGCAGGAGGGGCTGCACCACCGTAGGCTCCAGCGAAGAAAGCCACTGACCCTACAGCCTGAGAACAAGCGAGTGAGCCCCGAGGCGGAGTGTAGGACCGGGTACCCGGGAGCAGGGGATGTCGCCGCCCAAGGGCAAACTGAAAGCCGCAACAATGGACTCCTTTACAACAGTCAGTCCCAAGCAGCAACAAGAAACAGGGGCAACAGCAGCACAAACGACTCAAGAGACAAACGACTCAACGACTCAACAAACATGCAGCTACTACAGGCAATAACGGCACTACGGACATCGCTTGAAACCAAAATCGATGAGGTTAAAACGGACATACAATTGATCAGACAAGATGCCCGCAACCTCACTGAAAGAGTGACCTCAGTGGAAGCTACTCTACAGGACAACGTAGATAGCACGACGGAACTCAAATCCAGGGTTCAGGACCTCGAACTAAAGGTGGCAAGGCTGGAGGCATGGTCGGAGGATGCGGAGGGGAGGGCCCGCCGCAACAACATCCGAATCCTTGGGGTCCCAGAAGGCATGGAAGGCCCGGACCCAACAGAATTCATAGAGACGATGCTACAACAGGAAATCGAGGCCGGCAATCTGTCTCAGGGATTCTCTATAGAGCGAGCCCATAGGTCCCTACAAAAAAGACCTCCGCCGGGCTCACACCCATGCCCAATGATTGCCAGAGTCCTAAACCCGGACTACACCCCCACTGTACAACGCACAAGAAACTCCTTCATCCCGGTGAAGGCAAGACTACGTGAACTCAACTTGAAGTATATGTTGATGTACCCATCGCGCCTTAAAGTGATACACAAAGGTAAAGCGGTCTTCCTGGACACCCCGGAGGCAGCAAACATGTGGCTCGAACACAACAACCTTGCAGACGGTTAGGAAGGAATGGCAAGAGGAACCACAGGACATTGAACGCCCGAAGAACCGGACGGAAAGGACTGATGTCAGCACAACAGGTTGATAAATAAACCAAGGCACGGCATTATAAACTACAGCATCAAGGAAGCAATAATGGGCAGGAACACACCAACCTACACGACAAGACGTCAACGCACCCCCTCAAGACACGTGTAGGCATACCGCCGACACAACACCCACACCAGGAGGCCTGGAAAGGCCCAGAAGGCTCGGGAGCCCCTGAGCGCTGCAAGTTGGAAGCAACTGCTGGGGGCAGTTCAAAGTTGCACTGTTTACTGTTCTCATTCACCAGAATGAATGTTACTACTGTTGGTAAGTCTCCAAAGGGAAAGAAAAGAGGGGGTGGAGGGGCCGACCTAAGGGAAAGGGAAACCAGTGCCTCGGCCCACACAGGGAAGGGACCTTCGATATCAGGCCCGCAACCGCAGACATTTAAGAGAGAGAAGCAGAATAGTTACCATACCCACCTTAAACCACCATGACCACTACGACAATTAAGATATTGACATAGCCTGGGGACATATCTCCGCAGAAACAGAATTAAGACCTATCTGCACAGGAAGGGGGTGAT
Source organism: Ambystoma mexicanum (assembly GCF_040938575.1). Taxonomy (NCBI): domain Eukaryota; kingdom Metazoa; phylum Chordata; class Amphibia; order Caudata; family Ambystomatidae; genus Ambystoma; species Ambystoma mexicanum. The sequence goes on along the minus strand of NC_090928.1, from coordinate 665,965,008 downwards.
GATAGCACTCTTACAGGAGACCCACTGCTCCGTGGACTCAATGGCCAAACTCCAAACACATTGGGGAGGGCAGGGATTTGGTACTGCTTATTCCAGATATGCTAGGGGAGTATATACTTGGATACACCCACAACTCCCTTTCCCCTTGACCAAATCAGAAATAGACCCGGAAGGTAGATTCATAATGCTGTGGGGACATATAGAGCAGACGGAAATATGCATCTTGAACTCCTATTTTCCTAATAGCAATATACCGGCCCACTTGAACTCGTTATACCCCAAAATTGCACAACACAGACACGCTCTGTTCATCTGGGGGGGCGACCACAATTGCATATGCGACCCGAACCTAGATAGATCCATCCCCCTCCTGAAAGGTCCGTCAGCAGCAACAACAGCTCTGACTGCAATGATAGACAGACTGGACCTGGCAGACATATGGCGAGAAATGCACCCAGCCGTAAGAGGATATTCATACTACTCATCCCCGCACAACCTACACACGAGGTTAGATCACATCCTCATCGGCAGGGAACACTTACCTCAGGTGGAAGGAGCGCAGTACCTAGGAAGGACCATCTCTGATCACTCCCCTCTCCTAGTAACATGGAACCACAATGGCCCCAGACCCCCAATTCCCATGTGGAAAATGCCGGCAAAGGCTCTTAAAGACCCTGCCTTTAGAGAAGAACTGCAAGAATCCATAGATAGCTACATAGAAATCAACGTGGGAAGCGTGGAACACAGTAGCACAGTGTGGGATGCCCTAAAAACGGTGATAAGAGGGGAGACCATTGCAAAGGCCGGCGGAATCCGGAAATTGCTCAGGAAAGACTTAGACCAGCTGGAAAGGGAGATCGGAGAACTGGAGGCGGCCCCCACTGGCACCCGGGAAAGGGAATCAGATCTTCGGAGGCTACGGGGGGAGAATGAAACAGCATGGCGCAGACTAGAAAAGTTTGACCACACGGTCAAAACAAACAGAACACATATAGAGGCGGACAGACCGGGCAGGCTGCTGGCCTAGCTATGCCGCAGGGAACACCCTAGACACTCCACCACATCGTTGCGAGACGAAGCAGGGAACATACACCACACACAGCAGGGCATCAATGAAGTCTTCAAAGAATACTATGCACGCCTATACTCACACGCGGAAGAGGTCCCCCAAGAACTGATCATGGACACACTGGATGAGATTGGGCTCCATAAAATGCCTACTGAACAGGCCATGGCACTAGACACAGAAATCACACCTGAGGACATAACCGAAGCAATTAGGTCCCTAGCCACGTGTAAGGCACCTGGCACTGATGGGTTGCCCTCAGAGTTTTATAAAGCTTATGAATCCTCCCTCACACCCGTGCTACACAAAGTATACCAAGAGGCATATGAGAGGGGGATACTGCCGGAAAGCATGAGAGAAACACTTTTGGTCCCAATCCTGAAGCCAATCAAACCGGCAGACCTGTGCGACTCATACCGCCCACTGGCAGTGCTAAATTATGATGTGAAAATTTTAACCACCATATTGGCCAAGCGCCTGTCAAGAATAATAGGCGACATAATACATCCTGATCAGAACGGCTTTATACCAGGGCGCAACATGTCAATGAACCTGCGCAGGCTGCAACACATTATAGCGCAAACTAGCGAAGATGAGAGTCCCAGTGCATTACTATCCCTCAATGCCATAAAAGCTTTCTACTCCATTTACTGGGAGTGGCTTGTGGCTGTGCTCAAGGAATTTGGCTTCGGACCCAGATTCATTAGATGGGTTAAGATACTATACGCCAGACCAAGAGCAAGAGTAAAGTCAGGGAAGCATGTGTCAGACGCCTGGAGCATACAAAGAGGGACTAGACAAGGTTGCCCACTATCCCCAATGCTGTACGTATTAGGGCTGGAACCCATAGCTATTTATTTCCGGAAACAGTTCTTTGACACCGGCATAAGACTAGGAGGGGGTAGACCACATCATTTCGCTCTATGCAGATGACGTTCCTATATACGTCAGGGACCCACACCTCAATGTGCCAACTATACTAGAAGTCCTGGACAATTACTCCAGAGTCTCTGGGATCCAATTCAGCAAGGCAAAATCCTGCTTGTTCCCACTAGCGGCCCTAAAAAATGAGGACGTAGAAACACTCCCGGAGGTTGGGATAAGATGGCAGACCACCACATTCCGATATCTAGGAATCCAAATAATGCACACCCCAGCCCTGATGCATGAACATAACACAAAAGCAGCGCTCCCGGCTCTGCGCAGATCCATGAACTTTTGGTCCAAACTCCCCTTATCTATGATGGGAAGGGCATCCATAATTAAAATGATTGTTTTACCGCGGTTCCTATATGGGTTCCAGAATGTACACTACTATATTAATAAACCCTTCTTCCGGCTGCTCGAGATGCTAATAAGAGAGTTCATTTGGGGGAAAAACAGACATAAGATAGAGCTGTCGACACTGACCCTACCATACACACAAGGCGGCATCCAACTCCCAAATCTAGAAAAATACTACCTAGCAAATCAGCTTAGCTTTGTAATTAAATGGTTATCCGATGAGCCCACAGATGAAACACCCCTGCTACAGACCATGAGCCTCCCACCCACTTTGAAGGAACTGGTCTGGGTACCTGGTCTGGGTACCTATGAAACTACTGGGAGCGGCACCTCTCATAGTCACCTTGGGGAGGGAGATCTGGCCTAGAACAAGGACACGTACCCGCACGCAGAACCCTTATGCACCAGAAATACCCTTGCTCGCAGACCTGTACACAACGGTCACTGATCTAAAACAAATCAGATTATGGGAAAGCGGAGGGGTTTACACCTGGCGAGACCTTTACAAAGAGGGCATCTTTAAAGAATTTGCCATACTACAGGACAGAGAGGGCATCCACACGGGCCAGTTCCTCTGGTATCAGAGGGTCCGCTCCACAGCACGACGCAAATGGGAAGCATGGCCTGCGGAACCGGACCCGGAACCACTACTCACGCTGTTATACAATATGGGGGAGGGCAGTAGACCAATATCTCAAATATACAGACACCTGAGCGACATACCTAACCCCCGGAGCATGGAAATGAAGGGTAAATGGGAAACGGATGTAGGCAGAGAAATGACAGAGGGGGAGTGGAATAGGGCGCTTGCATTCCCCAAAGAGGTGTCCAGAAATCATAGAGTCCGACAAATACAGATGAATGTGTTTCACCGAACCTACCTAACCCCGAAATGAATAGCTAAGTTTAACAAACAAACGCAGTCACACTGCACCTGGTGCATGAGGGAGGAAGCAGATCTAATCCACATGATGTGGGAATGCCCCAAGTCTAGGATGCTGTGGGATAGGGTAAAACAGACATGCGAGAAAACAGGCATGACCAACTACAAATGGGCACCTGAGGAATGCCTACTCGGAACCTACCCTAGGCTAGCCAAACTGAAACACATAGTCAGAGACCACAATACAAAGCATGGCATAGTGTCGGCTGAGACCAAGGCCTGGGAAGAAAGTGTCACTAGATCTACGGATGAGTCCAGCAGAGCTCTTGAGGCATGGAAAGAACTTACTAGGCACATGTTTCTCCCCTCGGACGACAAGCCCCCATGAGCCCATGACCCGAAACAAACTTATCTGCAAGACAAGAAAGGGCAACCCCAGATGAATGACTGGAGACAATGATGGTCCTGGGAAGGTATCCCCCCTGCACCCTCCCTGAGTATGCTACCCAACTTCCCTACACCCCCTCGCCCCCGAAACAAGAGACGCTGAAACATATGGACATGGCAAGGAGACAGTTACTGTTACTCGTTATTTGTTGCTTGTTATATTGTTAAGGCTAAACCAAAAAGCATTGTAAAAGTGTATGCACAAGACGCATTTGCAAAACTTGTAAGTGATATTACTGAAAATGCCAATAAACAAATTTAAAAATGATGTCATCATTATTGAAAACCACATAAAAGAAACAGACAAACTTGACCGGTCGCATAAATCTCCTACGATCTTTTCTCTAAGACTTGTCTTGCCCTCTAAAAATACTTCATATGAAGGTAAATGACCCCTTTAAATTCACCTTTAATCAAATCCGTTTTCTACGTGTTCCACTATGGGACTCTGGGTTCAAATTTCTTCTAACGTTCTTTAAAACGTAGGTATAGGGTGGATCTGCTTAATCGTGGCCTCTCTCATGATTATATATTGCTCAGAAATACTCAAGTCAATATCTCATTCCCCATATATATATTACACTCTTATATCTCGTTATGTTTATCCCACCTCCCTCCATTACTCTCTTTTTCCCTTATCACTTCCCTTTATTTACTACACATGCATCAATTTGCCACACTCCTCAGTTTCTAATCACCATTCGCATGTTTGTCTTCTGATTCTCTGGATGGTATGCCTCCATTACCGCCTCTTCAAACCGATGTCTGATCCGCTCGTCACACCCACCTTGCAAGGTTTTTTGTAATTACACTAACCACTATCAACGGGGAGCTTCACATCCTGTCAGCCAAATGGCAACGGTTGTGCAATATTGCAGAGACTCTAAAGTATACTTATGATGACAGTCAATGGATTTTTTAATAAGCCATTCTTTCTCTGCTACCAAGTGAACTGGATATCCCAGCCCCTTTGATGAGTAGCAATTACCCTTGAGATGGATGTGGATGTAGATTTTATTCATACATCAATAATTGAAACGACTCAGGTAGTTTGACAAAAAGGAAGTCTGTTTTGATATCAATTATCTAAAACAGGGAGTACAACTAACATCAGCACTCACTCGATCCTCTTACTCAATGGATCTTACATAAAACTGAGGTTATATTAGACAAAATCGTCATGAGTGACGTATGGACCTGCGTCATTACCAACGTCATCCTACGTGGCAAACTACAAAAACTTATTGAAGGAAGTGATAGGCTCTAAGTGAATATCTAAGTACAAGTTCCATATCAGTATAGAACAGTGAAGGAAAGTGATAGGGTGCTTAGCATCAGGTGGGGCAACTAAGCCCTCCCCTTGAAATGGCCCCTATGAATGTCACTAAATACACGACATTCCATTGGCTACACAAACTATAGGACCCTTAATTATGGTTGGCTTCTAACCCCTGTCATTACTTTTCCACCTATGTCTAGCAACCAGCAGGCTGAACATCCAGGTGCTGGTGAGCTCGCCTTATCACTAGCTTCCCACCAATTAGCTAATCAATCCATCATCACTTCAATGGTCCAGTGTCCATTAGGGCTTTGAAGCCATGCCTTGAGTTTGTACTGTGCTCTATTTTAACGAGTGTGGGCGGATCCTGCCCTTTTGCGTAGGTAGGTGTGACCACCTCGATCTTCCAACTTCTTTCTTCCATGTGACTGGAGACCATGGAATAGAGCCTTTTCGTGTATTTAATATTATTTTCTAATAGTCCTCTGACGTCTTTTGTTTTGATCAAGCCTTCTGGACAGGAGTTTCTGTTCTTTCACATGAATTGTATCTAATGTCAGCTCATTCCAGTTTGATAAGACCTTGGCTTTCTTGGCTCACCCAACTTCTTCTGCTGAGATTCATTTTGTAATTCAATTTGCTTTTTAACTGCGACACATTGAAATGAGGCCTTCTTGCTAATGTCCAGCACTGCTTAAAATGCGTAGTGGAAACATCCATCCTTTACACTTCCATATGCATATCATCACTTCAATGGTCTAGTGTCAATTAGGGCTTTGAAGCCATGCCTTGAGTTTGTACTGTGCTCTGAGAAATGTTAACGAGTGTGGGCGCATCCTGCCCTTGTGCGTAGGTAGGTGTGACCACCTCAATCTTCCAACTTCTTTCTTCCATGTGACTGGAGACCATGGAATAGAGCCTTTTCGTGTATTTAATATTATTTTCTAATAGTCCTCTGACGTCTTTTGTTTTGATCAAGCCTTCTGGACAGGAGTTTCTGTTCTTTCACATGAATTGTATCTAATGTCAGCTCATTCCAGTTTGATAGGACATTGGCTTTCTTGGCTCACCCAACTCCTTCTCCTTCTGCCGAGATTCATTTTGTAATTCAATTTGCTTTTTAACTGCGACACATTGAAATGAGGCCTTCTTGCTAATGTCCAGCACTGCTTAAAATGCGTAGTGGAAACATCCATCCTTTACACTTCCATATGCATAAATATATATTGGCACTTGCCGCAATCTATTTACTGTAAAGCTTGAGGTTAGCTTTCAGGATTACTTTGCTGCTTGCGTTTCTTTTGCATCTGTACACGTTTAAGCTCGCTTAATATCTTCATCTGTTTCTGTGGCATAAGCTTTCACCTTGATTTCAAGATGTCACTTATCCTTGATACTTTCTTGATGCCTCATAGAATATCTGCATTCTCTGGTCTCTGCATCCCTTCTACAGACGTCAGCTCGATTCTATGTGACGTCACCATTCATCTTTGCCATTTATCTGCTGCCATTTTCTTGTATGCTGTTAGGCGGAAACCTGTGCAGTTCTCTCTGGGACCACTGCAAAAGATTTAGGACTACAGGTGTTTTGGCGGTGAACCCACTTGGTAGCAGTCTGTACCACACAGATTCACTCGGTAGCTGTGGCTGAGCAGTCAGACTTTCCTCAAGAAGAGTTGAGCAGTATGTGGAGTATACAAAATAGGGCAATCCTTCACAACAAGACAAGCAAACACGCAACGAGGCTTAGTGTAAAGATATTACGGTATTTATTTATAATGAAACATCTATGAAAAACACTATGGCACTTTCACGGCAAACAAATCAAACACAATTACTCTACGAAGAAGAAACAATCAATCCCCCTAGCAATAGTTCGACAAGTCTAGGTTCTACCGGCACCACTTATTTTCAGACAGAGGTGTATACCTCAACCTAGATGGCACTCGAATATTAGTTAGGACGGGAGAGAAAAAGATAGGCAGGTTACGAAATCAACACAGTTCAATACTTCACGGGCAAAATGTACGGTAAGAAGGCAAGAACCACATTAGATCATAAAGTTCAGAGGCCAGGCCCACTCAGCCTAAACAGAGAATTCTCCCTAACATATGCATGTACGGTTTTCTCAATGGGTACCTTGCCTCACAGATCTTCTTAGGTATGGATACTTTTACTGGTACTGCACAGAGTCTATACTCTGCTTTTTGTCTGTTCAATTGCTCAGTGTATGTATCATACTCTGGTTTCCAACAGACAGATAATAAGGGCGGGGCGGTTGGAGAAGGGATACTTGGCTCCTCCTCTACAAAACTGTTTCACTGACCCCTACAAAATGTCAACCAATGGAACACAGCTTTCTCCAGGATGCACTTGTTCTGCATAGCGGAGCAGCTGCTGGCAGCAAGGCCATCTCTAATATCCATGTATAATAGCTACGGCAGTGAGTTAATAGCTCTCTCTACCAGACCTTAAAATGAGGTGCATGTGGAGGGCATACCATCATAATGGTGTATATTTGAACAGACATAGAACAGAAAGAAAGAAAGAGCTCTCTACCTACTAGCAATGGTAGTATTTTTGCAGTAAAACAAGCACCATACTACAATAAATTGTGTGATATTGACATTAGTGAAACTTCACTGTGAACAAAAGGAGGGAGATGAGCTAGTCCCCACAATTTTAAATAAGTTAAAGTGGAAATAACTGGCGACATGCTGGTTCATTTTATTTTTTGGCAGATGGTCCAGATTAAATCAGGCCTGTATCATTTGTCAGCAGTACAGAATACAACATTGCTGCACTGTCTTATATCAGTGCTGCTGGGGAAGAACCCTCAGTTTGAGCTGTACTGGAAGTGAGAGGCACATATATGCTACTCTTTGGGAATGTACAATTGCACATGTCTGCACCCACGTTTTGACAATTGCCGCTTTTTGTATGGTTTTGTGCATTACCAAATATACATAAGGACCAAACCAGTACAGCATATTGAATATTTTAGGCTCTTGGTATTTAGCCTGGCTACATTCTTCATCCTCTGGTACAGCAAGTGAGGACTTATAAAAGCACTTCCCATTTTCGTGAGATTTGAAAAGGAATTCAATTGGCACCAGGAGATAACTTGTTTACAGTGAATGTCCAAAGTCTGTGTAAAGTTGCAGATGGAGGGGACTGAGGCAGTTGAATAGATTCTCCTTCAAGCTGAAATAGCAGAGAATAAAGCATTTCTGATAGTATTGGTCGAAACTACATTGACCAATATTTTCTTTCATTTGTAGAACAAATTCTTCTTGCAGATCTCTGGCACTTCTACGGGGCCCTTGAAGACCCAATCATAGTTTAACATCTTCATAGACAATTTTGAAGTGGTGAATATTTGATAGAACATGAAATGGAGACAAAACATTAAAGCAAAGAAGAAGAATGTTTGAATTACTTAAATCAAATGTATTGAATTTGCAAAAAATTATTTTTATTTTTTCAAAACAACCAACAACAAGAAGACAATAGTTCAGCATTCCACCTCCCCCCAAGTCCAATACAGCATGTAATTCCCTCTCGTGCACACACAAATGAACCTTCTTTGCATTCTGCAGCTGTATCCAGATTATTCTTCAGCAACAGTCATAACTCCAACAATGCATATGCAACAGAAATATCCGTAAATGCACCCTCCCAGTGACTTCATCAGCTTTCCCGTCAGGCTATTTCTCAGGTTATTCCATCCTCCGAGCCTGACACAGCCTCCTGGGCCAGTGAAATAAGATATTGTTCATAGGAACCCCAAAGATCCCTTGGCTTAGCACTCGAATGTACCACCGTCCCATACTCCATCTCCATTTCATTGCAATAAAGGATGTCCTCCTTCTATTGTTCTATTGTAGGTCGTTTTTCCTACCCCAAACCATTGATACTCTCCTCTGGGCCAATAGTAGTAGCAGCCCCTCCAACCTCCGTACACGAACAGCCATTTGTTTGGTATATCCCAAGAAGGCCATTGTCAGCGTGGGATCCACCTGTTCTCCAATAATGACACTAATTTTGGAAAAACGTCCTCACAAAATTGCAACACAGGGGGTCAGCTCCACGCCACATACAAATAATCTGCAGGTAAAGCTGTACATTGAACACACTAATCTGACATGTCGGAAATAAGTCCTCAAGCTGAGAGGCGCCCAGCTTCACCATACATTGTATAAAACAAAGCTCACTGGTCAATGGCAATTTTGGAATATGTATAACCAGCAATTTAGGAGAATAGATAACATCCCCCGTTCCTTGACCTTCGATGCGAACCCAAGTTCTACCATTCAATCCACCATGTTTTTAGACTGGTTACCAGGAGCTGTAAGTATAACTGCCCTTAATAGAGATGAGGGTTGCAAGGGCCCTCTGTATCTCCACATGCCCCCTGTCTGTCCCAGTAGTAAACCAGTATGCCAGAAATGCTGCCTGAACTGCTTCACAGGATGCCTCAAAATCAGGCAGTGCCAACCCACCTCTATCTAGTGGTGCAATCAACTTTCCTCACCCCATACGCGGTTGTTTACCTGCCCATAAGAAATTGGACACAAGAGGTAGAGCGCCCAGGAATAAAGCCAGATTGATCCGACTTAATGCATTTATTCATCAGCAGTGCCAGTCTCATAGCTAACAACCTGTACAGGATCTTATAATCTAGGTTAATGAGTGAGATAGGACGGTATGAAGAACACTCATCTGCGGCTTTCCATGGTTTCAACAATATGGTAACCACTGCTTCCCACATAGACTCAGAGAACTTCCCATTCAGTAAAATCCGCTGATTGACTGTTAGCAGATGTGGGGCCAAGATTGGAGCAAACTGCTTATGAAAATCATCCGTAAGGCTACCAGGCCCAGGAGCCTTCCCCAGTGACAATGCTTTGATCGCATGAAGGATTTTGTGGACCGTAATGGGTTGACACAACCATTCTCTCTCCTCAGCACTACACCAATACAACACCAGTTGGTCAAGAAACGTGTTAAGAAATGTGTACAAAGAATTAAGGCATGTGTAGAATAAAATAAAAAAACTCCTGGATAATGGACCCCTATCTGTATATTTTGGACTCCCCTGCCTATCTCTAATTACCGTAATGTGTGTGCTGGGAGTATCAGCCCAAGCTGCCCTTGCCAACATCCTACCAGGGCGCTGGCCTTCCCCATATTGCCTACCTGACACTTTCCTCATGAGGAACTTCACCTTCCTCTGGGCTGCTGTACGAAATGTTTCTAATTCAGCACAAACCCTTTTTTTTAATGGGATCACCCATATAACCTTAATCCGCATGTTTTTGCTGAATCTGTACCTCACAATCTGCTAGTACTTTCCTAATTATTTTCAGTATCCTGAATTCTTTCAAAATACACTCCCCTCTAACGATGCATTGAAAAGTGTCCCACAGTACTGAGAATGAGGAGATAGAACCCACATTTTCCTCATAACAATTCTCTATAGCCTGTGTGATGGCTGTTCTAAACTAGCATCAGACAAACCTTCATTCTTAAACACCCAGGTCGGTCTCCCACCCATCTTCCCAAGAATTTCAAGCACCATCACCACAGTCTCATGATTCGATAGAGTGCAAGCCAAGATTGTAACCTCAGTTACCCACCCCATAATCTTAACCGAAATAAAAAAATTAATCCAGTAGTGATGCCGACTGTTGTAATGTTGAGCTAAACGTGTATCCTCTGTCTCTCTCATGTATTGTCCTCCAAACGTCATTCAGTTGCCAGGTCCAACCTAAATCCCTCAGTTTACAGGTTTATCCTAAAATAGGCCTACAAACGCCCCCTGTCCTGTCCTTTTCAGGCTCCAACACTGTGTTGAAATCACCTGACCACACAATTATATTAGAACAATACTTAGCAAGTTGTTGGTCCATCCATTCATCTGTACCAACCACATCAGTATTGGGGCCATAATAATTGACCAATGTTATTGCCTGGATGTATACAATCCCTGCTACTAACTGTGCTCTCCCTTCCTGATCTCTCATTATATCAGTAAGGCGTACATACCCCTGTAGAATAAGTGGAATAAGATAAAAAGTATTGATAACAGCCTCATACATACCCAAATCGCGATTCCCAGTACATAGTAAGATTTGTTTACTGTAGAAAGGCTATATCCGTTTGGTGCAGTTTCATATTTGGCAGTGGTCCAGATAGGATTTGGAAGTTGGTATTTTACTCCCTATTTTTTTAAAGTTGGGAGTAAAGTGATTTGTTAGGGAGTAAAAATGTAAGTCAGATTCCCACTGAGAGTATTTTATAAGCAAATAACAATGTTTTTGTAATAATTATTTCTTTTCACCTAGTTATTCATTCACATTACAAGACACATGTTTACTTCTTCTGATTAGGCAGTTATAATAGAAGCTTCTTCCTGTGGTACTACATGCACTCTGGTCCAAACATATCCATGGAGCTGTGTGGGTGTAAGCAGGGGCACAAGGTTCCACGTATCGGTTTCCTATTTTTTGTTGGGGGTACATTTACTCCCTATTTTTATTTTGTATGTGTATTTGACTATTATTAGGAAGTATAAGTAGCCGATACACCCCTACACCTCTGTAGGTCTGCCTGCGGGTCTTGGACAGGCAGTTCAGGCCTTTGACATTCCACGCCATACATCGCAACCCCTTAGCCATACCTTTGTAGAACAGCATAACAGTTGCACAAGATCTTCAGCCAGCGCACCCCTGCACGCCTGGCTACGGAGTGCTCCAGAGCACACAACCACACCTCATCAGAACTCGCCCATCTCAGCCTCACAGCACAAAGAAGGAAACTTAGAAACCTTCTAAAGGTGAATCCCAGAGCCATCGCCTCCCCACAAAAACAAACAATCCCAACCCCAATGAAGCCCCTACCCCACTGGCAACACCAAAATGCCAGTAAAATCCAACCCTCCGATAAACAAAGTGTGACATAGGCTTGTGCTAGAGGGCAACTCTAGTGCCCAGCCAACCCAGTAGACCTTCAACAACACAATGCTGCTTCTACGGCACTCCCTACTCATGAAACACAATAATTGCCATCAACCAACGTTATTCAGCATCTCTTAATGGGGAACCACCCCCACGCTCATTGCTCCCCCTTTTCCTGGGAGCCCTTAGTAGTGATTCAAGGTATTGGCTTCCTCAGGAGATTGAAACATCATCCGTCCATCATGCTCCACCTTGAGTTTCGTTGGAAAGAGCATTGCATAAGTCCTCCTAGATGCCTGGACCCTGTCCAAGAAATCCGGAAAGAGTTTAATAGGATCACCTTTATAAGTGAATTAACCTCTCTCCCTGGCTTTACGGAGAGACAGATCTTTATCTCAATAATGCAGCAATCTTGCTATGATCCGTTGGGCAGGTGCACCCGGAACAGTTTGTTTACCACTAGGGATCTGATGCACTTTCTCAACGATAAACACAGCAGAGAAGAACCCCCATCTCCCAGTGACTCACGCAGGATCGATTCCACCAGTGTTCCACTGACCGCTGATCCACTGACTCGGGTGCTCCTACTATCCTAGGGTTATTTTTCCTGGACCTTGATTCAAGATCCTCCTGCTTGGCAGCCAGTTCTTTAAGCGTTCTCTTGATGTTTCAAAAGATTCATCCTCCACCACCGATATTCGTACTTCAGCTTCATCTTACCTCTCTCCGTGGTGGTCCAGTCGAACCTGCATATGGTCCACTTTACATATGAAAGTGTCCATTTTACCATCCAATGATGATATAGTGGTGTGTAACTGGTTAATCATCATCTTGATATCATTGAACGCCCAATTCGAATCTGGATTTGATGAAAGATAACTCACACATAGAGAGTCATCCATTACTTTGCTACTCTTAGCATGAAAGTGTGTCTTCAACTGCAACTTCGATTGTTGTTTCCCTGTTTTACCCTTCATGGACATTTTGCCTAATTCAAGAAACAAGCAGTTTAAGTCCAAACTCCTCGGTGGTCACCGAAGCTGGCAATGTACTCTCCCCCAGCAATCATCAGCCACCCCACACACCATACCCTGCAAGTCGAAGCCGGCAATCCGGTCCCTGGCAGCAGTCCCAGTAATTCAAGACCTGTGGGGGAATGCTGCCAAACTCAGAACACTAATCACTGACATCCAGCAGGTACCCCAGTTATCCAAACAGTGCAACTTGCACTCCAGCCCCATAATTCAGCGGCGGTCCATCAGTACAGACCTTCACACGGATGTTGAGGGGTAGTCAGCACGGTGACAATGTATTTCCGAACCACTGTCCCCATTGTATCCTGAGCACTGCAGCGATCTGCGCCCCATCAGTGCTAATCGCCAGGTCCTCCGGGTGCAGCTCCAGTTTCGACACAGATTGACCTCTATGCCACGACTGCACCACCATATATAGTGTCCACCTTCCCCGAGAGCTGTTAAGTTTACCAAGTGTGCTCACTCTCCACCAGCCCGCAATGCTGGGGCCAGCGAGCCAGGGAGTCCAGAAGCCCCATCGATTGTCTCTTGCCTGAACGCCTCCACTAGGTCAAACTGCCCTCCCCTCTGCACGATATTCGCCAGCCACAGGCACATGCCACAGCCAGAATGGTGGTGCTGCATCACAGTGCTAGATATTCACGGGAACATGGTTTCAGATAACGAAAACTTCCTGGAATGATTTCCACAGTTTCACTTGGAAAATGGTATGCCGATTAATCTGGTAGCGGCCCAGCGTACGACAGGATCTCGTCTGGATTTCTTAGGTCACCTGGGGGCTCAAGGGCTTGTTGCCATTTTTGTTGGGCTCACCAGCACCCCCCAAATCAAAATGATATACAGTTACAGTTTACTTACACCATAGGTTGTTGGATGTTGATGCAAATCTTTATGAAGTCCGCTTGTCAATCAACCTGTACAAAAAAACGACTGCAATAATGTACTTTATCCTTCAAGTTTTCATCTAGCCCCGGCATTGAGTATTTTACGGTATAGTCATTTGTTAAGAGTGAAAGGAATTTGAAATGAACAGGAGAATTATGGACAACAATGCAGCTCTGTGCAAGAACAATGTCCCAAACAGGCGGTTTCAAAAGAACGGATCATGCCATCACAAAGAAAAGTGGAAGAATTTAGTAGTTTAAAAGTATGGACACCAAAAATAAAATAAAATAGCAACTCAATCTAATCCAAGGTTTACAAGTGAAATGCAACATTAAAGAAAATGGGTCTATTTCATCCGGATCCACACTTTTTAGTGTCAGCTGCCCACATTTGATCATTTGTGCATACACAACATACAACTGTCTATACCTTGATGTTTTGTTTTCAAGTACTGAACATTTTGATGTGCAGCGTCCCGCGGTGCACTGCTGACCCTCCAGACCAGGGCAAGCTCAGCTGACGTCACACTCAGATTTTTGGAGCCAGGTGTGATAGGTATTATAGCCCACACTTCTGCAAGTGTTTTTTCTTCACCAGCATGGCGTCATTGAGGAGCGCGGTCACGAGTTTGGGGGATTTGTTCCTCCTTAACACTGGCTCCAACTTGTAGACTGAATTTCTATCTGTAGGTTGCCACCTCATCTGATGCAGATGGAGGGACTTTGCAAGGTTATGGCGTGCTTACAAAAGGACAAAGGATACGTGCAAACTGATTGGGAATGTTAAGGAATTTCATGTGATGGTATGACCTAATTTAACATGAGTGTTAGACTGGGTGTCTGTTGGGGAGTGCATGGATTTCTGAGTGACTTGCTTTTTATTCACCCAAGTAAAAAATCGGAAAGACATATTATAAATATCAGGCGTTTTATATTGGGATTATCACTTTGATTTTATTTATAGAGACAGCTTTTGGGTGAAATGTGCAAAGTGCTTGAATACACTGAAGAAGAGCTCTGCTTCCCATGCAATATTCTGAAAGGTGCACTGGAAGAAGAGAAATGTGGCATTGCAGAGGAAGAAAGGAGTGTTGTAAAGAAAATATGGCGTTCTTGTGGGTTTTGTATTGAAATGCCTACCAAAGAGGAGTGTGCATTTTGCCTGGAATTTCTCAACCTTCATAAACACTTTGCAAGTGAATCAGACTGTATAAAAGGAAATTAAAGGTTCCATAAAATGTGCCCTCATGAAGACTTACGTGCGCATTTTCATCAAATGCGTAATGTGATGGCAGGGAGCTCTTCCGTTAATACTTTATTTTTTTTTTATTTTTTTTATTTATTTATTTACAAGTATATACAAAAAACAACATCAAAGTAGAAGAATAATAAGCAAAAAACCGGATCAAACAAAGTCATTGAACATATTCCAAATCTTTTCATATGAAGACAACTTACATTTCAATTTGTAGATCAATTTTTCTGTTCTCGACAGACCATGCATTTCCAGAACCCATTCCTCAAATGACGGAGGAATCCGACTTTTCCATCCTCGAAGGATCAACCTTTTCGCAACAATGGTTGCTCTAAAAAGCCATTTCTTGAGGGCAGAGCTGACATCAGCCAGCCCAGAATCATCCCCCAGGGTCATTGTCTTAAAGTCCAGGACAGACCCTTCAAAGACTGAAATCGACGCATGGTTAGTACTCTTAGGTAACGACCCCACCAGTTTGCTCGAGACAAACATATCTCTCATGAGTTCCAAAGCCGAGTTCGGGAGGACCCTGTAAAATTCACATGGAAGGCCATCCGGCCCCGGTGATTTACCCACATTCAGCCCTGAAATTGCGCCTTTAATCTCATCAATTGTTATCATGTCACCCAGAAGATCACGCTCAGTATCCTGAATCCTAGGCATATTCAAATTACCAAATTACCTGTAATACCAGCCTCATCGTCATACAGATTCTCATAAAAGTCACGAAAGATTGAGTTACTTTTAATGGGATCAAATGTAATTCTACCCTCCTTATCAATCATGGAAGCAATAGCCGACTCTGAGATCCTTTTCCGCAACCGGTATGCCAGCCATCTGTCACGACGCTCCCCTTTCTCCAAATATGTACACCTAGAATAGAACAAACTATGCTGGGACCTCAGCGACAAAAATTCTTCCATTTCTTTTCTGAGTTTTTTCAATGCAGCCAGTTTCACTGAGTCTGTTGGATCGAGCATCAGATCCCGAGAAATTGCACCAAAACGTAAATCAAGCTCACGCCTCTTACCTTCTTCTCTCTTCCGTTTACCACTAGACAGCCCTAAACACACACCACGCATACAGCATTTAAAGGCCTCCCATGTATTTGCCACACTGATCTCCTCTGAGCGATTCTCCCTAACAAAGTAATCAGCTTCAGAAACAAATGGTCCAAAATATCATCATCCAACAGAATAGAGGTATTCATTTTCCATGAGAAGCTTCTTTTACACTGAAATTTAAGTCTCAAATGCATCACAACAGGGGCATGATCACTCAATAAAATATTACCAATATCGGTAGAGACCACACTATCTGACACATTCCCACCAGTGAAAATCATATCCAGTCTATAAATATCCCATGTGCACTGGAATAAAAACTGTATTGCCTTTTGTCCGGATTCTCCAGACGCCATATGTCTTTCAAATTATGTTCCTCCAAGAGTGATCTAAGTGCCTGATGTTGATAATCACAACGTAGCACACGGCAGTTCTGACTTTTATCCATTTTCGGATCAACCACTGTATTAAAGTCACCTCCAAGCAGAACATTAGTATTATTCAACTCTAAAAGAGTCTGTGCCACTATTTTGAAAAAGGATCCATCATCCACCGTAGGAGCGTACACATTGCAGAGAGTTAACAATTCCCCTTGAATCTCAATCAATAACGCAATCATTCGACCGTCTTTATCTGTAATCTTGCATAAAACTTTCACAGGTAATTTCTTCCTAAACAAAATGACCACCCCCCTTGATCTGGATGAAAAGGAAAAGCCAACAGCTACATTAACCCATTCCCTTTCCAACCCAGAAATTTCATCCTCCAATATGTGAGTCTCCTGTAAGAAACAGATGTCTGCATGCATGTCCTGCAACATTTGAAACACTTTCTTTTTCTTGAGCAGGTTATTGATCCCATTCACATTCCAGGAAATAATACGTAGGTCATCAGAAGTCCCACCTGAGTGGGAAGTCATCATTACACTCTGAATATCAAAAATATCAAAAGTAAAAAGAACACAAAAAAAAATAAAAACAATAAGCAAAAAATAAAAAGAACGAACAAGACAGTGAAGTCTATTCAGCCCAAAAAGAAATTTGAACAACATTGAGAACCATCCCCAGGACCCCTCCCTATGATACAATAAAAAAACATCTATGTGTTCATCAGAAAAACCCTTTCAAGAAAAGATAACAATATTAGTAATGAATGAAAAACCCAAGACCCACAGTCAGCCCCCAAAAAAAACCCCACCATCGAGAAATCACAAAGAAAATCATAGAATAGGTACCCCAAACAATCGCTACTTTAAAACAGTTAAACCCCACCCCCACACTCAACAATTTCCAGAAATAGAAGATAAATAGCCATTTTGCGCCTATCCACAACATCGAAAGAACCATGCAAAATACAATAAGGCTATAAAAGCTAACTTCAAATGTATATATATATACTCCCGTTAACACTTTAAAGTGTTAAAAGTTTAAAGTCTGTTAACACTTTAAAGTTGTTCCAGCGGCTCTCCACTGCCAAATGTTTACTATCTGCACTGCGGCGTGCAAACGTAAAGGTCAAAAGGCACCGCCTTTTGCCCTTCATATTTGCACTCCACAGTGCAAAGTGAGTGAACGCATGCTCACATGTCAGGAAGCGTTTACTGTTCGCTGTGAGCGCCGCGTGCCATGCTCGAATGGCAAGCAGTGTTCACAATTGGAAAGAATCCCTCCCCGACATGCTTGCATTTCTGTGAGGGTTTAACTTCAACTGGGAACACTGCATACCATGCGTGCATGGTAAGCAGTTTTCTCAAGCAAAATGAAACCATCCCCGACATGCGAGCATGTTGGGGAGAGTTTTGTATGCTCGCATTGGGAAGAAGTGTGCCCAATTATTACAATTATAATTGTTCTTTTATAACGCGCTGAATACCAGAGATTGGTTTCTAAGCACAGGATTGGGAGTCAAACCACTGGAGTAACAGGGCCCCCCTCCCACATCCCCCACAATGCGGGGGGGCCCAAACCACATTTCCTCGCAATGGGCCGCACTTGGAATTAAAAAAAAAGAAATCAAATTGTTTTCAAATATTTTTTTTCCTTTTTTTCTTTTTCTTTTTGCATTCACTCTGCATTTATAAAGAAATAATTTATGTAACGGAAATAATTTTTTTAAGGAAGCCTCCATGTCATGGGGTGGGGGAAGTCCAAAGACTTCATAAATAGTCTATTTTTGAAGTCACTCTGCCTTCATAAAGAAATTATTCCCGTTATGGTTCAGTCCTTAACGGAAATAATTTATTTATGAAGTCAGAGTGACTTCAAAAAGAAACAATTTATTTTTGAAATATTATGACTCCCCTCAACCCCATGACGTGTGTGTGTGAGTGTATGGTGAAAGAGTGCACACAAATGTATGGGTGGCTGGGTATTTGTGTGTGTGTGTACAGTGAATGGATGCACCCTTAAATGTATAGGTGGCTACCTTGGTGTGCCTGTATTGTGAAAGGGTGCACACTTAAATGTATAGGTGACTGTGTGAGTGTATGGTGAAAGGGTGCACACAAATGTATGGGTGGCTGGGTGTGCATGTACGGTGAAAGGATGTACACTTAAATGTATGGGTGGCTGCCTGGGTGTGCCTGTATGGTGAAAGCATGCACACTTAAATGTGTGGGTGGGTGTGCCTGTATGGTGAAAGGTTGTACACTTAAATGTACGGGTGGCTGCCTGGGTGTGCCTGTATGGTGAAAGGGTGGACACTTAAATGTATGGATGGCTGGGTGTGCGTGTGTATATATGGTGAATGGTGTGTCTGCTTGTGTTCAGGGGCGCAACAAAACCTACATTTCAAGGGGGCAAACCCTTCAATTGTTGGGAGAGGCGCTAACTTCACGTGTGGTGGGGAGGAGCAAACCTATTTGTGTGGGGGCATCTAACTTCTTTATGCATTTTAATGAAACTATTCTAGTGCAGCTTCAATGTTACAAGCAGTTAACTCTCTCCTTTAAGTCTGAAAGCACCCACTTATGGACTGCTGTGAGAATGACTGGTCTCTTGTTCCTTCTCTACCCTTCCAATCACTCCACTGGCATGCAAGTACTAAACCCACATCTCAATTTCAATTGCTTAAAACATTTGGCGTTTGAATGCAGGTACTAACAGTGAAATGCTGTACATTAGAAATTGCTGGGCCGGGCCCTTGTTAACAGCGAAACCTAGGTGTCGTTTAACATCTGTGTCCTTTTCTGTCCAGCAACTGCTCTGTAGGTTAACCAGGTCAAGTCAACATAGCCCACAATTTCAGGGGGTGGGGGGTGAGTGCTGATGCCCAGTCAGCTCAATGGTGTTGCACCACTACTTGTGTTTAATGCCTTGATTACGTATTGGTAATGTTGATTACTCCTAGCCCTATTCTTCCTCATCCCAGTACTTGTGTATGAGACAGTAGTTGTGTATGAGGCACCATACACAAGTACTGGGATGAGGTAGAGGTACATGAAGGTAATGCCTGACTTAGCTTCATATAATCTCCATTTCTCCTAGTCCCACTCTTCCTCGTCCCAGTACTTACCTATGAGGCAAGGAGCCTCATACGTAAGCACTGGGACAAGGAAGAGGGACGTGGAGGTAATTCTGATATGATATGATATGGCATTTGTAACGCGCCTATACACAAGTGTTTCAAGGCGTGAATGAGCTGATTTTGGAGGTTGGGGTAGGGGATGGGAGGGAAAGGCAATGTGTGGGGGGATGGGATTGTGCAATACATCATAATGGTCGTCCATGTCCATGCTAAGCAGGCATGATATTTGGTATTAGTGGCTAGAGAGGCATTTTGGTGCAGCCAGTCTAATCACTCCTCAGTTTGGTGTGACTTTTTTTAACTGGGCATTTCTGATAAAGCAATCCTGTAAGTGTAATTACCTGGCTAGACTGCCATTTGGGTTCTGCCAGTCTAGCCATTTCTTACTGCGGGACTGTATATTTTTCTGGGCATCTGTGATAAAATTATATCATATGATATGATAAGTCATATATAACGCACCTGCACCAAGTTTTTTTAGGCTCGATAAGACAAGAGAAGAAAAACAGAGGGAGGACAAGACAAATGATGTTACTAAGTCTTGTGTCATTTAGATCGTGCAAGTGTGAGAACGAGAAGTTCAAGGGGAAAGGGAGGGGAGAAGTGCAAGCGAGAGGGGAGGGGAGAACAGGGCAGCCAGGGCAGTGCGGCTCTGGGTAGTGAAAGGAGAACAAGGGACTGTAGGGTTACAGTTACAGCCCCTAACTGCGTGGTAGGCCCGGAGGCATTGCAAGGGTGGCTGATCAAGAAAGAACCTGGACTCGGTGTGACTGAGGGTAGCTACGCAACCAGTTGGTACAGCAGACAGGTAGGTCAGGTATGTCATTAGGGGAGGGAGAGAGAGAAAGCAGAGGAGAAGAGGATTGTATTGAGCTGCTTCCGGAACTTCAGGTGGTCCGGCTCAAGTTTGGGAGGGGCAGGGAGGCTGTTACAGAGGGAGGCACCCGCAGGGGAGACATATCTACCCCCCCCCCCTCTCTCTGCCTGGAGAAGCATCTAACCCTTAGGGCTCGAGAAGGAAGGTATTTTGGAAGAGAGCATTGGATTAGTGCAGATCCCAGCCCCAGAAAGCCTTGTAGACAATGCAAAGGGTCTTTAAATTGACACTTGCAGCCACTAGGAGCCAGTAGAGAGATTTCATGGCTGGAGAGACACAGTCCCTGGACTTGAGGCCAAGGATAAGTCTTGCAGTCCTGTTCTGGATTAGTTGCAGAGGGCGGAGAGTAGAGGAAAGCAGATTGAGAAAGTGGCTGTTGCAGTAGTCCAGCCAAGAGAGAACCAGAGATATGGAGACAGTGAGCTTCTGGGGGAAAATGAGAAAGGGAAGAGTGCCTTTGATGAAGCGTAGCTGGTAGTGGGACTTCTTGGCGACATCCAAGATGTGAGGAGAGAAGGAGAGAGTGGAGTTGAAGATGACACCAGGAATGAGCGAGAGAGGACAGTAGGATGAGGGGAGCCTAAAGGAAAGCTGAGTGTCATCAGCATAACACTGAAAGTTAGAGGAGAAGGTAGAGATGAGGTGGCAAAGGGGCCAAGTAGAGGTTGAAAAACCATGGTGAGAAGATAGATCCCTGGGGAACGCCACAGGTAGAGAGAGGTGGCGGAGTGAAAGGGACCAAGTTGTACCTGGGATGGGCAGTCCAAGAGGAAGGAGGTCAGTGACTCCAGGGCCTGATCCATGATGCCCAGGTTCCCACGGAGTCGATTGATCAGGATGACGTGGTTGACCGTGTCGAAAGCAGAGGAAAGTTCAAGGAGGATGAGGATAGAAGGAATGCTGGAATCATGGTTAGAGATCAGATCTTCACAGGTGTTCAGGAGAGCAGTTTCTGTGTCTCTGGCAGCTCTTACACCAGACTGATGGTCATGGAGACAACCAACAGATTCAATGTGGAGAGTAAGCTGGCAGTTGGACAGCTTTTCCAAGAATTAGTGAGAGGGGAAAGTTCCAGTGGCAAAAGAATGATTACAGAAATCGGCCAAGGCTGGATCAAGAGTGTCAATGAACCTTGATGGTTCTGGAGGAACAGGCAAACACCTGTTTCGACAACACTTCCATAGATGGTACTTATCTAGAAACCTTGTCAGGTTGTTAGAGAGAAAGAGGAGAAATGAGAATAAGAGGGAGAGATATCCAAAGGGGGCTGAGAAACAAAGAGGGAGAGGAAGAGGAGATAGTGGACACAATGTCCTGATTTTTAGCTGCAAAGCGAGAGGCCAAAGCTGTACAGAGGGCCTGTTGAGGCAACAGGAGAGGTAGAGACTGCAACAGGATTGGCCAGTTCGTTGCAGATTTCAAATAGTCTGGCTGTGTTGTTAGAGGCTGCAAAGACGCAGGCTTGAATGTGTGCTCTCTTCTTGATGAGTGTTATTGCTTCGACTGGCATTTAGGTGCAACCAGTCTAGGCATGTCTTAATGTGGCCTGGCATGCTTTACTGTAATGTTATTATGTGTCTTCACTGGTCTACATTGTGCAGCCAGTTGGACATGTGTTCATTATGGCATGGCACTTTTAATAGCAAAGCATTAATGTTCATGTGCACTGTTGGTGACTAGCATGTATTGGATTGGTGGGACCCTACAAAACAATAGCAAACACTGTGGCTTTTTAGCCAATTTTTCTCAGAAATTGTGCTGTATATTGCATTAAAACACATATTTATATCTCTCTCCTAGTGCAGTGTGTGGCATACCCCCTCAGCAGCACGTTTGTGCATATTGCACAAGCATGGTAATCTAGGCCTGCCCGGAGTGTGGCGCAACCCGTGATTTGTTGCCGAGTTGAGGGGGTGCCCTTCAGCATGACTCGCAAGGGGGCCCCCAGATCTTGTCTTAAGCCACTGAGTCAAACCTGTGTTGCGCTGCATAGTCTTGCTTCCAAGACAAACGTGTTGCCCTTGAGCTATCCCCTCTCACCTACAGTTGATCCCTATATGGTACACCTGATTTATGCTTGTGCATAAAGCCGGCGGACCCGCATAGTGGCGGGAACGCAAAGTCTCTGCCATGCAAATGATTGAAAATGGCTTGTGGCTTGAATGACAGGCGTTAAAGCCATAGTAAAGGCGTTCACACCATTCATTCACGTCACGCCCCCAACCAATATGAGCTCCCTAGTGTAGCTAATATTTCCCATGACTGGAACAACTACAAAAAAACCTGCCAACAGTGAATACAACAGGCTACATTTGCTCTAATTGGGTAGATATTATGGGAGGAAACAACTTGCAAGCATTATACCCAATATATGTTTAAGCATTGTTATTTCACTTCAGTGGGACTAACAATTATGATAAATGTACATTTAATTTAAGTTTTCCCCCACACATTTTTTACCAAGCAAAGTCAAAGCGAGTATTTAAATATTTCCTTTTATGTGCCTTAAATGCCTTTTTTAATATTACATTTTCATTTTTTATTTGTTATTACAAACACAAATATTGTCAAAATAAAATGCAGTTAATTTCAGAGCCAGGCATAATAGTAACCCAACTGTTAGCAATTGATTTGTCTATTGTGAGATTCATTAATATCATGTATTGTATGTTTACTGGTCAGGCTAAATCAGCTACTTGTCGGGAGGTTCAGAGTTACTTATATTGGCCCTCATTACGACCCTTGCGGAAATCGGAAAACGATGGCGGAAATGCAATACCGCCATCGAATAGCGCTCGGTGCGACTATGACCCGTCACCGCAAAGTACGAAGCCATTAGCGACACCGTAGTGAACGCCAACGCTAACTGCACCAAGCACGCGCGCGCGCGCCATGCGAAACCGCAAACACCACCATGGCGCAAGGGTACGCCAATTCCGACCCTAGCGGACATGTACCTAACGCCATCAGGCATGGCGTAATGTACCATTCCGCCATGGTGAGAAGTACGGCATCGCAAATCAACCGTAAACGGCCCCACTGAGTGCCTGTACACCGCTCCCTGCCCACAAAGTACAACTCCCCGTAGGTGCAATGAAGTCACAATGCAACCATTGAAATGTACAAGTCACCCATGCATGGCAACGAACAAAAGAAACACAAGAGGGGCCAATGGGAGCTGCAGGGCACAGATGGCACGAATACAGAAGCCATCCCAATGGACATGACCACAGTCCCCCACCAAGAAACGCACGCAAACACAGGCACCTGTGACCAGCAATATTCCGAGAATCACATCATTCCACCAGTCCACCTGGCTGACCGGCATCTGTTACACAAAACCCAATCCCCCGCCCCTGAGCATGACAACATTCAAACTGTCATATTGGCAGCCCCCATCCCTGACCTCACGGGCTTAGTAGGCAAACGCGCCCAGTACAGTACCACGCAACTAAACTCCGAAGCTGGAACCCAATGCAGATCTCCTCACAATACATCGCCCCCCAAATAGGCATATGCCACATCACTTGCAAAGAAAAACGCTACACGGGCCAAATCAGAATAGAAATTTTATGCACATCAAAGTCACCAAGCCCATACAGCCATCAGGCCATGAACTCCAAAACACTAATCACCATTGTGGGCTGCATCCGCAAGAAATGACCAGCCACTACTTGTGTGTCGCCCTGTTCCCCCATGGTACACAGAGCCACATTCACGTACGAAAAGGCAACATGGAAGCGCACAGAACCGCAGGGCCGTCCCAATGGGGAGGCACTAGTCCAGCTGAAAGGCCGAAATGTTGCTCCGAGCCACCAGTACTGCGTAAGGGCATGTGGGCCATTGGCGATCGTCCCATAAGATCGTAATGCTGCTCCACTGATTAACACGAAGCAGCAGGTGTCGGGAGTAAAACCCATCTGCAGGAGTGGCATACAGATGGCAGTGGCAAAAGGGGAGGAGATACCTGTCAACCAAAAGAAAAGAAAAAGAACAGAATGGCCATCAGAACTACATTCCAACAACTCACTTCAATGATCACACGAAATCCACAGCCATATGCATGCTAGCCCACTCCAAAGGATCATCACCACCCCAAAACCACTTGCGACACATAACCATCTATATCGAGGTGCAAACACCATCACAAACGAGTGTACCTGTGCATGCGTCTGTCAAAACAGAATCCATCAGATGGGAATGTTAACGTGCATGGACACAAGTGTCTGAGGGCGCGTCGAGACAGGGAGGGCTCAACAAGGCCAGATAGACGATGGTCCCACTATGGCAGCCCTGCATCACATAGCGTAGGGGAGGCGGATAGATCCCAAGAAGCCCTGTACATGGCAAACTCTGTATCAAATCACCTGCCCATGCATCCATTCAGCATTCCCTCATCCCGGGATCAAAACGCCTGAATAATTACTCACATAACATTAGAAACATCCATTGAGTCTGTGCGTTATGCAGCCTGCAAAATCCACAGTGCCCCAGCCCGTAATTCCAGTGTTGTGAAGTAACATGTATTTGGGAACGGCCGGCCTCATCGCCCACGTAGCTATTGCGCATCCCAAACTATTCATATCAATCATTGCTTCCTCGCCATGGGCCCTGTCTCAAGGACATTGAACAATAGAACGTTATATTTGCAGTCAGACCTGTGGGCATCTCCTCGCCGCTAGCTGGAAACCGAAAGCGCCGCCCTTCGAATTCCTCATTTGCAACATCACGTCGAAAAGGCATCTGTGGCCGTTTGAAATCACTAATTATTCCATCGAGTGCGGCTGTGTGTGAAAATGGCAACTGCCTTCACCCACAAATGGGACGCCCCGCCCGTCGTTGCAACTCGGTACAGTGATGCATGAGGGCCCACCGTTACTCGAGTACTACGTTCCACTGACCCTTCACAAGTCTGTTCGCGACTGCACAGATAGTATGGGAAACAATGGGACCACAGCAGAATGAACATATCAACCAATCTTACACGGCCATCGGGTACAAATACATGATTGCAATAGCAAGATGCCATTCCCCGAATTGCAGCGTTGTGCGCGGGACGTGCTCGGCCAAAGGGGAGAGCAGTTTGCACAGGTGGAATTAATCACCACAGGTGGAGGCCATACAGCCTGAAAACACATAAATTGCACAGCCAGTCTCCTCCCACAACCACACCGAAATGCTACCGGCAGGACTCGCGATGTTGGCCCTGGGGGACCTGATAGCACTGCAAGTGCTCCAACTCCAAGAAGAAGACGAACACCAACTACAACCAGCCGCACGGAGGAGACGCAGGAGGAGGAGGAGGCCAAGGCAGGGCCAGCAAGGCCCACCAGCACAGCCACTACCACCACGCAGGCAGCCCGCAATCCCACGCCTCCGAGCACATCCGTTCAACCTCACTGATGAGCAGATCCACACCCTCTACCGTCTGGACCGGGACACCATAGCCGCCATTGTGGACATGACACAGGCTGACCTTGTCAGCATGATAGATAGCCCAACCGCCATCCCACCCCTACTGAAGGTGGTGTCTGTACTCCACTTCCTGGCCACAGGCACCTACCAGCACACAGTCGGACAGTTGCATGGCATTTCTCAGCCACTGTTCTCACGGACACTATTTCAAGTGCTCGATGGCCTCCTGCAGCACGCAGACGACTACATCTCTCTACCACGCTCGGAGCAGGAAATTACCAACACAAAAGTGGGATTCCATGCACTTGCCGGCATACCGGGTTGCATTGGTGCCATCGACTGCACCCATGTGGAATTGGTCGTCCCACATGCCATGGAGGCCCAGTACCGCAACCGAAAACAATTTCATTCCCTGAATGTACAAATGGTGTGTGACTCCAACAGGATCATTACACATTGTTGTGCCCGATTCCCTGGATCAACCCATGATTCTATGGTCTTGAGGAACTCTACAATACCACGCTACATGGAGCGACACGCAGGGAACAGATCCTGGCTACTCGGTGAGTCTCATTACATGCATGATTATGTGGGGTATGTGAATTGGCAATGACCTGGCAGGAAGGGGGGGGGTGTGCGTACGTATCAATGGCATTCCACATCATACGTTTCTCGTCCACATACAGGTGATGCTGGATATCCACTGAAGAGATGGCTCCTCACACCAGTCCGGAACCCACGGGACCAGCATGAGGAGGACTACAACCATGCCCACTCACGTACCCGTGTAGTCATTGAACAGGCATTCGGCCTACTGAAGACTCGTTTCCGCTGCCTCAGCAGGTCTGGCGGGGCACTCCTGTACCGCCATGAGAAGGTTGCAAAGATGGTCATGGCATGTGTCATGCTCCACAACATGTGCGTACGTAGAAATGTGCCCATGCCCCCTGACGCAGAACTGCAAGCACCTGATGATGGTCATGATGAGGGTGGGGATGTGGCTGCACCTCATGGAGTCTGCGAGGCACCGGAGGCCCGTGACATTCGTCAGCATCTCATTGATGCATGCTTCTAGTACTCACGCCTGGTGGCTGATACATGGACACGGGACTCGTGGCACTGCGTGTGTCTGGGACATGCACAATATGGACTGTACGCCTATGATGGCCTAGTACACAAAGATCAATGTCCACACATCTCATTGGTTGATCGTGCACTTTTTATGGCATATGTGATGTCATGTTGAACACCCTATCGACCCGCCACCCAAGTGAGCCCAACACACCCCCTCCACCCTCCTACCTCCCCCCCGAACACCAGTGTCCAAAGATGCTCATTGTCAGTGGGCTGTCGCTATTGCAAGCCCCCTCTGCGGGTATCAGGGGCACCCCTGCCTGTGGAGCGCAGGTTCCTTCCAGATCTACGTTGGGGGCTGCCCTGGACGGAACTTGCAACGGATGATGTGTCTGCCTGCTCACGTCCATGCATGTCCCTAAGGGTTTGCGAGAGCTCAGTGAGCACACGGCGCACTGCGGCAAGTTCGGCACATACGTCTTTGGACGTCGCATGCAGTTCCCCCCTCAGGCTCTCGGTGCTTCTCTCCATTTGGACTCTCAGGCTCTCGGTGATACTCTCCATTTGGACTCTCAGGCTCTCGGTGCTACTCTCCATTTGGACTCTCAGGCTCTCGGTGCTACTCTCCATTTGGACTCTCAGGCTCTCGGTGCTACTCTCCATTTGTGCCCTTAGCGTCTCTGTACCTCTCTCCATTTCTGCCCTAAGTGTCTCAGTTGATGTTTCTATGTCTGCCTTAGTGCCCCCACATTCATCGGCATGGTCCTTGAGGAGTGTGGCCAGTTGCTGCTGTTGTACGATTAACTGGTCGAGGGACTGTTGCCTCTGCTGGGCCATGGCCATTTGCGGGGGCGTCACAGAGGGGCTGTTGTCCTCATGTTGCCTTGCCACAGGGCTTGTGGGGGATGGCCAGTCGTCGTCTTGTGGGTGCCCCTGCGTGGTATCCTCATGTTGTACGGGATGGGACAGACAGGGGGATTGGGACAGGTCATGGATGGATCTGACTTCGACATCCCCGTTTTCTGTGTCCGAGCATGCTGCCATCAATGGGGTGTCACCTATGGTGCTGCTGCCACCAGAGGCAGTGCCTTCTGTGGCATCCATTGGGGGGACCTTTGGTGGTGGTGTTGTGGGCATGCTGGCTGCTGGGGTGCCTGTTGATGTTCCCTCCTCTGTGCTGCCACCTGATTTGTGCTGCTGCCGTGTCTTGATGCGTGCAGCTGAGGTGGAGGGTCTCTGGCCGTTGGTCTTGGCCCTCTTTGCAGGTGTGCTGGTAGGGGTGTCCTGTAGCTCGTCGTTTGGATCGGACCCTGTGGTGGAGTAAAGGAGGGCGAGGGTTATTGATGGGTCTGTGGGAATTGGAATGGCATTGTATCACATGCTTTGGGGTGGTACCTGAGGGTGATTTGGGTCGGGGCCTTGGAGGTGCTTTAATTTGTGTGTGGAGTGAGGGTGCAGTTGTTTGGCAGCCTGCAGTTAGGGTGTGCCTGCTGCACGTGTAGTGCGTGTATTAGGGGTTTTTAATTATTTATGTATTTATTGTGGGTTTTAACGTGCGCTATCAGGCCGATGTGTGTGGACGTTCTCCTGGACATGTGTTTCTGTTGCACTATGTGGACGCATGGTACTTCACATGGATGGACTGTGTGGATTTGGCATTGTTTTATCTGGCCCACCTACCTGAATCTTCGGATGTCTGCACTCCTTTCTCCATCCCTCCGACTCCCTCTATGCTCTCCATTCCGATGGTGAAGGCACAGATTTCTTCCCAGGGGGTCAACTTGATGGGTGATTCAGGACCTCCCCCGGTGGCTGTGGCAATGTTGCGGTTGGCAGAGAGTATGCTGCGGACGCGTATCCGCAGGTCGTCCCATCGCTTGCGGCATTGCTGTGGGGTGCGGTCCCCACCGCACTTACCCGCTGTGCCACCAGAGCCCATATGGTCTTCTTGTTTGCAAGTGCCGTTCTGGTCATTTGCGTGGAGAAGACGACGGCAGCATTCTCCTGGAGGGTCTCTGTTAGCACGGTGAGTTCCTCACGGGAGAAGTGGACCTGCCGCTTGCGGTCGCACGCTTTCTTCGCTACTTTTCCCATTTTTCTTGGTTTCGCTAGGGTGGGTGACGGGTTGGGGTGTGTTTCAGGGTAGTGATTTTAGTGGTTGTGTGGTTTTAGTGGTTTTATAGGTGTACGGCGGGATGTTTCCCGTTCCGGGCCCATGTTTTTACTTCCGTTTCCGTATATTTCCGGTCACCGTACTTTCCGGTAGGCGCACACTGCGGTGACCGCTAAGAGGGGTGGCGGTATAGCACCTAGGGCGCCGTACGGCGGCTGTGTGGGCCGTTTTGGGGTCATTTCCGCCATCGCGGACTTTGCACTTCCGCCGTGGCGTGGTGCTCGTGCCCGATGGGTCGGAATGGGCCGCACTTTGCTCCTTCGTGCAATGGCGGAAACGCTATTTACGCTGTGGCGCTCCGGTCAGTCACTTTCCGCCAGGGTCGTAATGAGGGCCATTGTGTTTGTTTTGACCCCAAGTGCTGAATTTCGATCCTCCAATGATCCTAATTCCTTACAGAATCATCATCCAATTTATGGCCTGCCAAGGTTTTAGAGATCATTGTAACCTGGCAGCTACAAATACATGTTCAAGAGCACTACCTTCTCAATTTATTTCAGTCAGGGTTTAGCCAGCACATTGGTCCGAAAACAGCTTTACTTGCAGTCTGGCATGACATATTGATGAATGTTAATGTTAATTTTAAAGGTTACTGGTACCGCGCACTATCACCACCGGAGTGGTTCCGTGGCGCTCTGGCGGATCTGAAAAAGGACAGTGTGAAACAGGTAGGCTGCGGGAGCGGTTAGTAGGGTGCAGTGGCAATAGGAAAGTGAGATATGATGGTCTGTTGGCAGCTCCAGTTCGATTTGCACTGTTCACTGAGTTTAGATGCGATTTTCGAGTCTGAGCGATTCCCATGTGCTGTTGTGCATGGTTATGTGTTGTTTGTATGTTGTTGCAGTTTGGTGAAGTATGTGCGGTTTGCTGTGCAGAGATGTGGTCATCTGAGTTTCTATAGGAGAAAAGTTTGCAGAAAAATTAGGTTTTAGTATTGGGTTAGCAGGTTTTTTTTCTTACCTCTTTCCTTTGGTTTCTGTGGTCGGCATCTATGATCCTCCTGTGCGCTTTGGCATTGTTTGGCATCCTAGTCCGCAGGTACATTGCAGTGTGGTAATTATCTTCTCTAGAAGTCTAGCGGTATGTGGACATGGGTCGTGGAGGTGTGTGTCCCCCCCGCCATAGGGTTAGAGATGGTTAGGTTAGGAAGGTTATGGGCCTCTCCCTTGACTTCTAGTGGGGTGTCCCTGCCTACTGTGGTATTCCTCTGTAAACTTGGCAGTGTGTGTACTTGAGAGGTCCAAAATGTCCTTCCTACACCCACCAGTTGGGGATGGTTAGGCAATGGATTGTAGGTCCCTCCCAGGACTTCCTGTTTCTGCCAGAATGTATTATTCCTACTCATTCCCTTCTGATTCTGTGGTGAAGAGCCAAGTTTTTAGTCGTTATCTGAATTCCAGATGATCCCTTGTATTGTGCATGTTTTTTTGGTAGGGAATTCCATGTTTTAGGAGCCAGGTGTGAGTAAGATGCTCCTCCGAATGTTCTTTTATTGTATGGTTTTGGTTCTAGGGGAATGTCGTCGCTTGATCTGAGTTGGCTTGCTGGATGGTAGATGGTTATTTTCTTCTTTAGGAACTCTGCTCCTTGGCCGTGGATTGCTCTGGGCGTTATGCACATTGTTTTGAACCTTATTCGCTGTTTTATCTGTAGCCAGTGTAGTATTTTCAGTGCTGGACTAATGTGTACTCTTTGTGGTAGTTTGAGCAGGAGCCTGGCTGCTGTGTTTTGGATACACTCAAGTTTCTTTAATAGGCGTCCTGGCATTCCTAGGTATAGGCTGTTGGTATAGTCTACTCTGGACATGATCAGTGCGATGGCGGTGAGTGTTTTGTGGCTGAAGGATATGAACGGTAGGATCCTTTTTACTGTGTACAGGAGGAAGAAGCATTTCTTGATTATAGCATTTACTTGTGGCTCAAGTGTTAATTTGTTGTCCATCAGGACTCCGAGGTTCTTTATTGTTTTTGATGGTGTCGGTGCTGCTCCCAGTTCTGTTGGCAATGGGATGTAGTGACTGATTTTGGATATAACCATTATTTCTGTTTTGCCAGGGTTGAGTTTGAAGTTGTTTGTGTTCATCCAGCCGTAGAGTTCTTGTAGGCCTTCTTGCAGGTTTATATTTTCTTCACGTGTGTTTTGTAGTTTGTAGATAATCTGTGTGTCATCAGCGTAGTTGTAGCAAGTCAGGTCATGTTTTTTAATGAGCTTGATTAGTGGAGCCAGGTATATGTTGAAGAGCAGCAGAGATAGGGAGGATGCTTGTGGTACTCCACAGGTGGATTCCCTTGGGGTGGATTTGAAGGGTTTGATCCAGGTGGTTTCTGTTCCATCTGTTAGGAAAGATTTAATCCAGCGTAAGGCTAGGTCAGTGATTACTATTTCTTCCAATCTCCTGATGAGGATGTCATGGTTAACTGTGCCAAATGCTGCTGAGAGATCCAGAACTATTAGAGCTCTGCTTGGATCCGAGTCTGCATTAGCCTTCAGGTCGTCCCAGATTGAGAGCAGTGCTGTTTCTGTTCCTCTCGTCGGTCTGAAGCCTACTTATGCCTGGTCCAGTAGAAGGTGTTCTTCTATGTAATCTTGTATTGTAATATATACTTAGGTTTCATGCAGTTTCTCAGGATAGGTGATGTATGAGATGGGTCTGTAGTTGTTGAGGTCTTCCACGCTGCCTGCTGTGTCTTTGTCCAGGGAGGATAGCTCAGCGGCAACGTGCTCGCCTTGGAAACAAGACAACACAAAGCAGCACAGGTTCGATCCCTGGGTCTGCGCTTAGAAACCTCGGGGTATTAAGCGCGATATAAATATGCAACTAAGAGGCATATTCCTGTAACAGCGCCCCGATGCCCCTGGGCAGTGTGAGCGCTTTAGAAATGCAAATAAATAAAAAATTAAAATTTGAGAAGCGGCTTGATGTATGCCGATTTGAATGATCGCAGTACTTTGCCTGTTAACAGTGATTGGTTGAAAAGGTTTCTGTAGTGTTCCATGGATTCTCCTTGCATGAGGATTGATTTGTGTATGTCTGGGGGCAGGGATCCATGGGGGAGCTGGCTTCGTTGCTGTTTCCTACCAGCTTGACGAATGTCTGTGCTGATATTTGGGTAAAGTTTTGTAGTTTGTTCTGATGATCCTCGGCTGGCAAGGTCGGTTGCGTGTTGTGGTAGATTGGTCTGCTTTGTATGATTTGGTGGATGGTGCTGATTTTGTTCTGTGAGGCAGTTGCATAGTTTCAGTGAGGGCATGGGTGTGTTGTTGCAGCCAGCAGGGTTTCTCATTTTGTTTATGATGTTAAACAGTTCTTTTTGAGTTTTGGCATCTTTGGAGATTCGGATGTCGTAGCATTTCTTTTTGGTCTTGTGGATTTGTCATTGGAATTGTAATTGTTTTGCCTGGTCATATTTTTTCCTCCACTCTAGTTGAAGCGTCTTGTTTTGTCTTTTCATGTCGCTGAGAAGCATGTCAAACCATTTTGCTGTAATTCTTTTGCGTAATGGGTGAAAGGGTTTTCCTTGGAGAGGTCATCGATTGTTTCAGAGATCCACTTGTGCAGTAGTTCTGTTTTTTTGTCTAGGTCAGCTCCGTCCAGGGCTGCTGTCAGTGGTTTGTTGATTTCCATTTGTTCTTTTAGGTTGCTAGCTTTGATAGTCCTCCAGTTACTTTTCATGATGGCGGACAGTTTGTTCGGTTCTTTGGTGTTGTCCTGGGTAGCGTGATTACAAAAGAGATGATGAGGTGGTCGCTCCAGAGGATCTGTATTGGTGGTGCCGTGGTAATGAGGGTTTGTTGGCAAAGATTGCATCTAGTGTATGACCCACCGTGTGAGTTGCTCCTTTGACTGGCTGATGTAGTTCCATTGTGTTCAATTGTTTTGCTAGTGATTTTTGTGAGTTAGCGATTTCTTCTTCAAACCAGATGTTGTAATCTCCCAGGATTATCAGGTGTTCCTGCTTGATGGCTAGGTGGGTAATGGGTTCTGGGAAGGCGTCCACGAAAGGTCGCACCATATCTCATTGGTCTGTAAACTAGAACAAATTTGACGTTTGTTTTGGGGTTTGCTGTTAGGTGAACGATTAGGGATTCACAGTTTTCGATGCTTATTGGTTCATCCGTTTTAATTTTCAGGTGTTCCTTGTAAACTACTGCCAATCCGCCTCTATTGTTTTTTCTGTTTGCCTGTGAGCACTTGAAGTTGTCAGGGAGGCAGTTGTGGAGTGTGATTTTGTAGTTTTCGTCTGGCCAATTTTCGGTTATGAATGGGATGTCAATACCCCTGTCGCACAGGAGGGCAAACATTTCTGTGGCATGTTTGGACATTGATCTTGCGTTAACAATGGATCTTTTCAACGGTGTTATGCTTATTTTTATTTTTTGTTTGGTTTATCTTGCAGTTGTTCTGTTGCATTGCTTCTGTTTTGCTTACACAAATTGATTGGAGCTACGTGGGCTTTGCTTCATCGTTGAATCGTTCTGTTAGATTGATAGCTATGTTTGAGAAATCTTCTACTTCTTCATCTTCTATGTTTTGATGTAGTTGTTGACGCTGCCCTTGTATTTTTGTGATGTAGGGAGTTAGGGCATTGATTTTGTTTCTTTCTCTTCACTGGTCTTCTCTTCTTTTCCTGCGAGGTTCCAATAGGTTTTCTGTCTGCTTAGAACTGCTGGTGTCATTGTGGTGTTGCAGTGTGGAGGCAGTTGTGAGGTACAGTGTTAGATTTAGGGATTTTTCTCTTCTCATGACGTTTGTTCTGTTGCTCGTGTGGTTTGTAGGGGTGTGTTCTGTATTTGTGGCAGTTTCTACTGGAAGAGGGAGCGGCTGCATTGTGATTGCTCCCTGTTCATTGTTTCTCTGGCGGCATCCTGTGCTGTGTCGGGGCATCTTGTGGCCTTAGGTGGTCGCAGGGCTTGGATTTTTTTTTCCTTTTTGATTTAGGTTACAGGGGCTGTAGGCCACCTGTAGGATCTCTTGTGGTTTGGATGGTGTTGAGTCTTGTCCTTTAGCCTTGCGATTGTGCTGTGCACTATGTGGCCTCGCTTCTTTTGTACATAGTTATAATCCGGCCTAGTTGTGGGGTTGTTGTGATATAGTGAGCTGCTGTTGTAGATTGGCTGGTGTGTCTGCGTATGAGTGATTTCTGAGAAATGTTGGGGATTCTGTGCTTGGGTTGTTCTAGGGTGCAGGTAGTTTTCTGGAGGTTTCCCGGGTGGCTGCCTAAATAGTGAATTTGGGTTTCGTATCTCTCTTTCCTGTGGGTGGAGGGTCTAAGTGTAGTGGTGTGGGATATTAAGTGTTGGAGAGGCGGTAGGCAGTTGGGTTATCGGTCGGTTGTGGGTGGTGAATGACCTGACCTTCTTAGATGAGTAGTGATCAAGCTATGGTTAGCTGATTTCAGCCGGTAGCTGGATGTTCCTGGACAGTTGGTGAAGGCCTGGGTTTCACAAAAATGGCAGATATAAACACTTCTAAATTTGAGATTCCTGAAATGTGGGAGGAGGGCCTAGGCAGATATAAGCACACCTACATTTCAGAGTCCTCTCCAGCGTGATAAAGGCCTGGGTTTCACAAAATGGCAGATATAAACACAGTTTGAGATGACTAGATAGTGGGAGAAAGGCCTAGTTTTCACAGTGTGGCAGATGCGAACAAACCTATCTTTCAGATTCCTAGCTAGAGGGAGAAAGGCCTGGGTTTCAGAAAATGGCAGATATAAACACACCTACGTCTTAGATTCCTAGATAGTGGGGAAAAGGCCTTGTTTTCACAAAAGGCAATAACAAACACACCTATGTTTGAGATTCCTAGATAGCCTGGAGAAAGGCCTGGGTTTCAGAAAATGGCGGATATAAACATACCTACATCTTAGATTCCTAGATAGTGGGAGACAGGCCTCGTTTTCACAGTGGCAGATATAAACACACCTACGTTTCAGATTCCTAGCTATCGGGAGAAAGGCCTGGGTTTCACAAAATGGCAGATATAAAACACCAACATCTTAGATTCCTAGATAGTGGGAGAAAGGCCTCGTTTTCACAGAGTAGCAGATATAAGCACACCTACATTTCAGATTCCTAGATAGTGGGAGAAAGGCCTAGTTTTCACAGAATGGCAGATATAAACACACCTACATCTTAGATTCCTAGATAGTGGGAGAAAGGCCTAGTTTTCACAGAATGACAGGTATAAACACACCTACATCTTAGATTCCTAGATAGTGGGAGAAAGGCCTAGTTTTCACAGAATGGCAGATATAAAGACAGCTAAGTTTGAGATTCCTAGACAGCGGGAGAAAGTCCTGAGTTTCACAAACTGATAGATATAACCACAGCTAAATTTGAGATTGCAAGATAGTGAGAGAAAGGCCTGGATTTCACAAAGTGGCAGCTATAAACACAGCTGTATTTGAGATTCCTAGACAGTAGTGGAAAGACCTATGCTTCAAAATATGAAGGACATTTAAGTGCGCTTGGATTCCCACTGGTCTTCCCAGAAGATGGCACGGGCTTGAATAATTGGTGCAATTATGGAAAGTTTTGGTTGTTTAGGGTGAGTTGAGCGTTAACGTGGCTATTACTACCTGAAAGTTGTTCCTACCTTATCCATTGATGCTAGTTGACGGCTGGCTAGTCCCCGCCTGGCAGGTGTTGACACTGGACACTGTCGGGGCAGCTTATGTTGGTCACTGGTGGAGTGTCTTGGTCACCACCCAGATGAGTGGAGGTGGGACGCAAGCTAGCTTCACAGTTGTCTAGATGTGAAACAATGCTGGTCTTTACAAATCCTCTACCTGGATGTGACGCATGGCTAAACTTCACCATGACAGAATGACAATGCCTAAATTGGAGGCACAGCAGAAGTTCAAACACCTAGATTTGAGGTAGCTGAATAGATGAAAAACACCTAAGTATGGGACACAACAGTGAATAACACTACTGAGTGTTTGTTACACAGCAGTGGGTATTCTTTACTAGTTGGCTGATTTTGGTATGCTTATGTTGTGTAGGTAATAAGGGAGGTAGGGCTTTTTTGGAATACAGTGATTGCTGTACTCCCCACCCAGACCACACGTATCTTGTCATTCGCTGCTGGTTGATGCCTGGCTACTGCCTTCTCAGGCGAACATGGGCAAACACGGTCTGGAGCTGCTTCTTTGGGAGCTGCCCTTTGCCTTGTGGCCCTTAGCTGAAGGGGCTGCATGGGCAGTGGACTGCCCTAGGGGGTGTAGTTAAAAGCCTGCCCCCTGGAGAGAGACAGCCAATCACAAACAAGGGGCAGGGAAGAAGTCACACAGGTGTGGCAGAGAAATGGGAAAAAGTCCAGAATGCAAGTGGAAATGGCAGCCAGAAACAGAGACAGACCTGACTATTCCAACCAATTGCAAGGGGGCAGGGTGAGACAGGAAGAAAACCAGAAATAAACAAAGCACTACACCCCAGGGACAGCACACTCTAGATGCAGGCCAAGTCAGGAAAACATGGTGAGAAGCCCCAGACACACAGGAGAAACCCACCAGAATAGCACAAACTAGTCAAAAAATGATTGAAAAAAGCACACAACCCCCTTCAAAGGAGCACATGAAACAGGCCAAACATGGATTACAATCAATGTACAACTACTCACTGAGCATCAACCAGCCCCTGGATATGTTTTGGATATTTCTCATCCATGAAAGATAGTGAGCTATAGAATCTGGGTAAGGCTCTCATAACCGGGACTAATGTCTGGCAGAGGGATTTCCCAGGACCCCCCTTGTTTTTTGCATATTTAAGTAACTTTGGGTCTCACCCTAAGTTACTAGGGAAATCCAGACGTGGACCCCTTGCTCACTATTCTTAGTGGCGACAGGCGCGGATCACTTTCTCTCGAACACACACAAGATCAGGGCCCTCCAGCCCGTGCACTACAGCGAGTACAGCTGAACTTAATGCCACACACATACTCAGGACGTTTGAAGATCAATTGAAGTACAGTTAATTCAGACGCAACTTTTATCCATCAGAGAAAAAGGACAGCGAGTGGTTACGCCCTGGGGACCTCGGGTTCCATGATGCACCTTTCTTACCAGTGGAAGACCCCAACCCTTGCCTAAGTGGGGTTTCTTTCTGACTTGGTCCATGCCCAGAATCAGGGGTTAAGTTGGTTCCCTATCTTTTCGTGTTCCCGCCCTAAGGAAGGCTTCAGAAAAAATGTACATGCCCAGCAGGGGGCTGATCCGAAACGTACAGTGGATGTTCTAACTCCATCCATGATAGGAAGACTCCCTTTCCTTTGGAACTTATTTCAAAGTTCATTTCATACTAATGTTGGACAATGCAACCATCCAGACACGAATATATTTGTGCAGACGATTAGGGTGTCTTTTTTCCTATCTCTAAACACAACCACGTCAGCAGACCTGCTTTCATGAACTAGCGGCACCTGCTATATTGAATTTTGGGCCGTTAGGATTTTCTTTTGTTATTCTGGAAATGTGTTCTTTCATTTCTGTACTATTTGTATTCAATGACTTATTGGTTTATTGGCAGACCTTCTTTCATGAACTAGCAGCACCTGCTATATTGAATTTTGGGCCGTTAGGATTTCCCTTTGTTATTTTGGAAATTTGTTTTTTCATTTTTGTACTATTTGTATTCAATGACTTATTGGTTTATTCACTGTCTACATTCAATTAATTGTGAAAATGGAACCAAATGTCTCTCTTTTAATTCCTTTTCTTTTTTTCTGCTTTATCACTTGAGATTGTATATTCACATTTATGTACATTTTTTGTAAATGCAAAATAAATTACATTGACAAAATTAAGGAATGTTCGCAGAGAAAAAATTAGTGGCAAAAAATAATACTGATATCCGTGGTACAGGATACAAAACAAACTAAGTTGCCTTGAATTCAACTATAACTTTCTTTTACGCAGCATAGTGGATACTTCTGGTTTAACATTTAATAAATTTCACAGTCCCAATCCACTGTATGCTTTAAGGGACTACCCCGATTTAACTTTTTGTATGATGCACTATTCATAGAGAGGCACAGTTCCACCCTACTGATGAGGTCCAACCAGACCGAAAAAAATGTGTCTGGGGTTGCTGTTGGTCCTCTTGTTCAGAGGCGATTTGCCTAGCATTTCGGTGCTGGACTGCCCCAGAGCAGGACAAAGACTGCTATTTTTTGGATATTTCTCCTCTGTGAAAGATAGTGAGCTAAAGAATTTGGGTAAGGCTCTTGTAACCGGGACTAATGTCCAGCAGACTTCAGAGGACCCCCCCTTCTTTTTTTTCAACCTGCTCCTAAGGCTGCTTTGAACATAAATGAAGGAGCCTTTACCCTACTGATCTTGCTGGGCATCTCTGCGGCTTTCGCCACCATTAATTTTGACATTCTTCCTAATAGGTTATTGGAGGTCGCGGATGTATCTTGGATGGTTCAGGTACTTCCTGACCAAGTAAAAATTGGCAGCAGCTACTCAGATCTTATTCCAGTTACACGTGGAGCTCCTCATGGCTCATCCCAGTATCCACTGTTGTTCAATTTGTGCATTCTGTGACTCATGGCAATTTATCACTCATACGCTGGCGATACCAGATATTTATGCGTATTATGCCCATTAATAATTATCGGAATGGCGGTTTGAATTTCTGTGTTAGCCCATGTGCATTAGGAGTATATAGTTCTGTTGACTATAGCTTATCATCAATAATTTACAAATGAACAGTAGTTAGTGATAGAAAACGTGTTGATTTTAATTCAATCTTATCAGTATGTTTATACACGTAATTGATAACAATTGTGTGTCAAATCATAACAGCTTGTGCCAACATAACTCCGCTAGGAGACACGTGCGTTTGTTTTGCCCATTCTTGGGCTTTTTCAAGGCACTAGTACATTGTGTATTTGATGGTATAGAAGTTTGCAATCAAAATTCACAATAACTTGTTCCTCAGTCTTGTGTTATGTTAATGAAGGTTCTGATTGAGCGTATTTCTGTGGTTTTGAGGAGTACGATGGGAGAAGGGATGCTGGTTAGTCTTTTATTGTTTGGTGTATGGAAGTTAACACAATCAATATGTTCAACTGCAGTCAGTTGCACTAAAATGTGGCATTGCTTACCTTTGCAAATTATGGTAAGTTTTTCACAATTGTGTGATCTTCTTAGGGTTACACATGCTGCATGTATCTAGGTTTTATATCATTCCCTAATTTTGAAAAAATATAAATCCTTTGTGAGTTTTTTAATGTAAGTCCTTTTCATGCTAAATTGGAACTTTAGTCTATTAAATCATGTCATCATTGCCTTTACTAGGTGCTAGCAGTGCATTTCCGTGTGACCGGCAGTGCTCATTATACTCAGAAATTCTATTCATTGCACATCCGTGCCAAATTCCTTTTTTTGCTTGTTGGGCTTCTCCGGTTCAGGCTTTATAATATGAGTTTGATCCCATATTAGTGTGCAGCTTGTTGCATAAGTGTAGCGCATCTGGGTGCTAGTCGTGCGAAACGTTTCCTTAATGTGTCCAATTAATCTTGTGATTTTGACAGGCTTTGGGGAGGAAATAACTTTGTTGGCTGACTTTTTTGTACCAGGGAAGAAAATCCCTCTTTCCAATCATGATCCCCCATTGATACTATTCACTGTCATTGTATTTTTCTGGCTGGCTCTGTCAATCACCAACTCCTCCTGATTATTGCTTTTTACGCATGTCTCAAGGCCATGTGAAATGTAATAGCCACAATGCTACAACGCGTCCACCTCAACACCAGGGGCCTGCACTACCCGAGCCTGCAAGCCCAATGTGCCATGCAAGGTGGGGGAAGCAAAACGTCCCCAGCACCTGCACCTCTTAAACCAAAAGAGTCTGGGAGCAGCAAGCAGGCACATATCATAACCATCAGGTAAGCGCAGCATTCACCGCCAGAGTGTTCTCTTAGTGCTGTGGAGAATGTGGGGGCAGATATTGTTTGATACGTAAACTTTTGCAGGGCCTTGTGGAAGGCAGGGTGTCTCAGGAATGGTGCAAATACTAGAAGGGGGGCGATACCACAACTGGTAAATGCGGATGAGAAGAAAGCACGTCCTGCAGAACGTGACCTGCCAAAGTGAGGACCAAGGAGGAGGTCGTCTAATGAGGAATGGAGGTTTCTTTCTGCATGGAAAGTAGCACTGGAGATTGCAGGTGATCAGATTGATTGATTGATATTTTATTTCTATTGCGCTCGTACACAAGTGTTTCAGAGCGCGACAAGGCAAGGGAGGGCGACAGGGGCGAACAAAACAGCGATCTTACTAGGCCCAGTGACATTGAGAACGCGCAAGTGCATGGGAGAGGGGGGAGGGGAAAAGTGAATGGAAGGGGGAGAGGTGGAAAGTGCGAAGCAGAGGAGAAACAAATAAATAACAATAAATAAATAATAAAGGCAACAAACAGTGGTAATGCAGCCAACAATTTGCAAGTGCTAGGTTTAAGGCAGCAGACAGGGTAGGTTTGATAAGTGCAGGAAGAAAAAAGGGGGGGCTGTATGGGTACCGATACAGACCCCAGTGCAAGGGGTGGCCCAGGGGCAGTGCGGGAGGGTGGCAGGATGAGCAGGTACATGGGCACAAAGGACAGAGGGTGGCCAGGTGCATGGTGCCAAGAGAGAACAGATCCGCAGGGGAGAGGAGGAGCGAAGGCAGAAGAAAAGAGGAAGGTCTTGAGGTGCTTCCGGAACCGGAGATGGTTCTCCTCAAGTTTAAGGGTGACAGGGAGGCTGTTCCAGAGGGAGGCCCCAGCCGAAGACAGAGATCTACCCCCAGCTCGTTTCTTAGAAAAACGACTGACCCTGAGGGAGTTGGAGGTAGAGGAGCGAAGAGCTCGAGGGGGGAGGTATTTGCGGAGGGATAGCTGAAGGTATTTTGGACCCAGGCCTATCGTTGTGGCCTATCGTTTTTTAAAATGTTGTTCCCCACGCAGAGTGATTTGATTTTGACGCTTTGGCAACTGTGAGCAAGTGGAAGGGGGAGTGGGCTGGCGTGTTACATGCACAGGGCAATAAATGCTACTCTTAGAAAGAAGAGAATGGATCAGCTGACCCAGGAATGCAATGCCAATTACTCTGGAATAATTTAAGATCTGAGAGAGAGGGAGCGATAGAGAGAGCATGTGTGTGTTGGTGCATGTCTTTCTCTCAGGCTGACGAATGCCCACACAGGCATGGGGCTCATGTCCCATGGCGGTGTGACGTTCATGGAAGGTGTAAACGCCCTGAGTTAGGCTTTTAGGCCTTCCATGAATGTTACCCCCCCCTCCCTGTTTTCAATCATTTATGGCAGAAAGGAGGGGCAGAACGCAATTTGCGTTTCCATCGCTGCCATCCTCTCCGCCATACAAATGCTCCACCATCCCTGCCGACAAGCATCTTGGGGATGCAGATGAAGTCTGCCTGCTTTTAAGCACCAGCATAAAGCAGGTGGACCTCATAGGGATCCATTGTACACGCTCCCTTCCATGCAAGCATGACAGGGAGCATGTACAATTTAAATGAAACCCTCCCCGACATGCCAGGCAGCGTTTACTCATTTTGCACTGTGAAGTGCTCAATTTTGCCCTTTACATTTACACCCTGCAGTGCAAATGCTGAACATTTGGCAGCGGGTAGCCGCTTACGTTACAGTGTAAACTGAACAGCTCCCGCTGTCAAAATAGGCTTCTATAGAAAATGAGCCCCTAAGAGTTTTTCATGTGAAAAGGTCAACACAAACCAAAGAAGAAGTCAGAGGATGCTGTTAAGTGGAGATTATTTACCCACTGGGCTTCTGCACTCTGCGCACATGATGTGCTGGTATGTGCGGAATGCAATTTCATTTCTGTTCTTTAGAGCAGATGAATTCCTCAGTGCAGCCGCCCAAAGGATGTGCCTCGGCCACTCCCTAAGAGCAACCAAGTAATCATGTCTTGGGGCGGGGAGGTGGGGGGCCGGAGGGACGTTCAAGATCTCTGCACGTTTCCATGTGCAGAGGATCACCTGCGCAGAGTTACAGGCAGTGCTTATGTTAACTCCATTTGATATGTTTTAAGAAGTCCGGGAGATGCCAACAGGCTTCCAAAGAATAGGAGCAGGGCAGTAAAAGGCTTCCATTAGATTACACTGAGTTTAAAATATGACTTCCAGATGTGGAGCCTCCAAAGCATTCCTAAACGTGCAGGTTTTTGTAAAATTGTGTTTGGACTTGGATATTTCTACCTTTCTTCCTTCACAACTGTTGACTTTCATTTTATTTTTTTGTCACTGAAG
The DNA here is from genome assembly GCF_040938575.1 of Ambystoma mexicanum. Classification (NCBI taxonomy): domain Eukaryota; kingdom Metazoa; phylum Chordata; class Amphibia; order Caudata; family Ambystomatidae; genus Ambystoma; species Ambystoma mexicanum. Next base: position 665,922,516 of record NC_090928.1, on the reverse strand, counting down.
TCCTTTACCCCCCAAGTTCTAAATATGAAAATATGATGTCTTCCAAAAGAATGAACAGGTCTGCAAAATGAGGCTCAGACGCTCTGATTACTAGTTTTCCATGTGGATTGGGAGCGTGCATCTCACATCGTGAGTTATGCTTTCCCACACTGGACTTTTACCACCCAGGTGAGGTCCTCTGGCTGGGTGCAGGCTTCATACCTGGGCATGTGTGTTGCTATCAGTGTGTGGCATGGGTCATTCGAGATGTGTACTGCTCAGAATATTTCCAAAGGGGGTCTAGGCTAAGCATTCCCCACTGACCCATGGGAGAGCCAATTCATGGACATCATTTAGGGGTTGCCAGGAGTACCAACTGGAAACACTGGCAACTCCATTGGTATCTCTGGGACTGCCCTTGTGACCCGTGGTTTGTATGTTGCAGGGGAAGCGCAAGAAACTGAGAGCAAACAGGAATCTGCAGGAGCCTTGCTTATTTTCGACAGTGTCTACCCCTTGTCCCCCTACTATTCTATGAGCACGTCCTAATGGCCGCTACAGGGTTAGGGGAGAAACAAGGGGTGGGATCACAACGTACCACACTCATCAGATCAGCACTTTTCTTACATGGTGCAGGCAGGAAGAGGAGCAGCTGTGTAGGTGGAGTCAGCTGTGTGCGTACCCTGGAGCTGGAGAGGCATCTGAAGATGATGATGAAAGTATAGTAGTACAAGCAAAACAAGCAGTGGCAATGCCAATCGTTTGTGCTTCTGTGTAGGCATTGGAAGGCACTTGCCAGGCACTACCGTAGTGGTATTAACGGGCTATTGATGGTAGCCGATGCAAAATGGTCTGAGTACGAGGGCATCTAATAGCAGTGCCTGGCAAATGTCTAATACTTATATGCAAGCCAAAAATGTTGGCTTTGCCAATGCTTGTTTTTAACAGGACTACAGTGAAGGACATGCGCAGTGCTTATAAATCAAGTGGCTGAAGGCAGACCTGATTAAGATGTTTTTATTAAAATAGGAGTGCGTTTACAACTCAAATGAAGTCATTAACTCACAGAAGACTGCTTTGAGAAAACACTGGCAGGCACTTTGAGTGCAATCTTTGATGGTAAGGCTGCAATAATGGATATCACCCAATGTATTGGTTCTCAATCCGCACACCCAGACAAACCATTAGAGTATAAAGTGCTACAGGGTATTTGATTGAATGTAAACTTTTTTCTTTTTTCAACATAATGTTTTTATTTGAAAGTCGCAGGTCCACATAACAGGCATTAGTCACAGCGTAATTACACATACACATTGCATAGCTCTCTTTTGAGACCAGATCTTAATTCACCTCCCAATTAAATGCATCACATTTTGAGATTTCAACACATTCATACTCCTAGCTCATTTTCTCATGGTACATATCTCCTTGTCCGCTTCAAGTTCCACCTTACTGTTAACCCTTTGGTCTGTAATCTCATAGCAATGAATAGCTCCTAAGCAACAGTGGTTTGCCCGACATTGCAGGTCTGTTTTTCGAGTATTCTATAAAAGGCAGGCAAACATTGTAGTAACACTCATAGGTACCCCTGCTTATTGCTGTAGTTTTCTCCACTAGCCGGCTCTCCCAGATCTTTACCCACAACATCTGCATGATCAACCTTCCGGGTGTTTCCCGTTCCGGGTGATGGCAATTTCTGCAGCCAATAGGAAATGTGACATCCGGTCGGCTTTATGGTCCGTCATGGATAAATGTTCCTCCCTGTGTCTCACAGCAGAATTAGACGGGGGTCAAAGGGTAGTGGAACACCTATGATCTCTTTTATTTGTGCCAATACCTCTTTCCAGTTGTGCTGCACTTTGCCGCAAGTCCATAACACGTGTGTAAGGGAGCCCTCCTTCTCACAACCCCTGTAACAGTTGGGGGAGGATGTCCCATCAATTTTGTGAAGCCGTTGTGGGGTCAGGTGCCAATGATAACACATTTTCACTGCGCATTCTTTCTCTGTCTCGCATCTAGATGCCCTGTAAGTGCGAGCCCAGATCCTGCCCCAAGCTTCACCGCCTATCTCTTCACCCAGATCCCGCTCCCAGTTAACCATATAGCAAAAGCGCTCTTGTGGGTCAGATCTATCTGGCAGCTTCTGTAGTGTGGAGACCTTAGCCTAACGTAACCCTAAGCAATATATTTGCTCTAGTGCCAATAAAGTGCGTACACTCCTTGCCTTAGTCTGGGGTGAGATGCCCAGTGGCCCGGCTGTACGTAGTGAAACCTTTCAATCTCCCAAATCAAAATTATTTTTGCAGTCATCAAAAGTCAATGGTCTGTCCTCTGTCTAAAACTGATGTAGATGCATCAGAGCCCCCTTGATCCAGGCCCGAAATCTGTCTTTTCCTCTGTCTGGTTGAATTTCAGGGTTATCCCATATTGGGGTATTGTATTGTATTGTATCTGGATTTGTAAAGCGCAACAAAGACCTGGTGGCATCAAGGCAAGGCACTGAATCCTGAGAGGATAAGGGGGCAACCAATACTAACACAACAGTGTTTTGAGCTGTTTACGAAAGATGGCTAGGACATGAATGGCCTGTATGTGCAGGGGAAGGGCATTCCACAAAGAGGGAGCCAATACAGAGAAAGATCTGCCCCCCACACGAGCACGTTGGAAGTGGGGGACCGACAACAAAAACTGGTTAGATAACTGAAGAGATCTCTTAGGTTATTCGAGAGAAAGTTTAGATTGAAGACATTGAGCCCCAGCAGAATGAATGGCACGGTGAACATTGCACACAATCTTAAAATTCACCCGGTTTCTAACAGGCAGCCAATGAAGGCGCTGTAGGAGATCACATGAATGAGACAGTCTGGGAGCATTAAGAGCAAGCCTAGCTGCTGCCATCTGCAGAATCTGAAGGCACTGGAGAAGCTCCTTTGGCTAACCAAGATAAATTCAAGATGTAAACCTATTGGGGCACATCATCTTTGGGCCGCTCTGTTCTAGTATTGCAATGTATAGTTTGTAGAAGAAATTAAGGGGAATTCCTCTGTCTCCCCACTTGCAGAAAGGAATTTCGGGGAGGGGGCCGCCAGACCAAGCTTATTCAATGTGTTTCCATTTAAACCTTAAATCCTCCCTTTTTCATGTCAGCGCATGGGAAATTTGCACTGCCAGTTTATACCTATGAACATCGGATATTCCTAGGCCGCCATTCGCCACCCCACGTTGTAGAACTTTCTTAGGTATCCGTGCCTTTTTCTTCCCCCATATGAATGAAATAATCCTAGCTTGTAGTTGTCGCAAGTCAGGGTCTGGGATCCGGACTGGCAGTGGTATAGGAATCTGGGCACTAGGTCATTCTTTACTGCTGCTCTCCTGCTGAACCACAAGATTTCCTGTTTGTCGCACTTGTCTACATCCTCCATGAGCTGTTTTCAAAAGTGATGGGAAGTTATATCGAAACATTGGGGGTGTTAAAAATCTTGATCCCTAGTCTACAATTGATTGGGACCATTTTATGGGGCATAACTCTGAGAGTTAATCTCCAGTCCGCCCGGATAGCGATATTCTGATGCCACTAGATTTTGAATAATTGACTGTGAATCCCGAGACTATTTCAAAGGCCTCCAGCTCCTCCATAAGAACATGTGAGGAGCTCTTGTATTGTAAGCATGATGTCATCGCCATACATAGATATTTTGTATTAACCTCCTCCCATAGTAACACCCCGAATCTTACTATCTGATCGGACCTTGTTTGCAAATGACTGCTTAGACATGGCAAATATTAGGTGGGACTGGGGGCATCCCTGCCTAGTGCCTCTCCTGATCACTATAGTGGGTGTGTGCATGCCATTGATGCATATTGTTGTGTAGTGTTGCTGATTATTAGCAATATCATTGTTCTAATGTTTGGGCCAAATCCGAATGCTTCTATTGTCAGATGGATGTGGTCCAAATCCACTTTTTCGAACGCCTTATGAGTGTCAAGGGATACACTCCCCATCTCAATCATCCGTTTTCTGTTACCTATTTCAATAACGTTTAAGGCATGTCAAATATTATCCTGAGTGTTCCTATCAATGAGCAATCCAGTTTGGTATTTGTTAATCAGCAACAGAAGGATGGACTTTGCCCTAAGTACTGGAATAATGGAGTAATGTTTTGCATCATTATTCATGTGCAATGCATAGGATCTTTCCCGGCTTTAGGATCAATATGGTTACTGATTACTCTATTGAAGGCGGTAATCCCCCCCGGTAACTGAGAATGAGCTATATAATTGAACCAAATGTGGGGTCAATTGGGTCCAAAACATCTTGTAAAATGCTGCAGTGAAACCATCGGGTCCTGCAGCGTTACCTTTAAGGGTTTTGATAGCCTACTCCACCTAGTCAGCCGAGCTCGGAGCATCTAAGTCTTGTTGGTGTTCTGCTGAAAGGCAGGGTAAGCCTGACTCTAGCATGTAATGTGTCTGGTGCGCTATCTGATGTGTCTCTCTGGACATCAGAGCCGTGAAGTATGCGTGAATCACCTCCCTCTTCCCTGCCTTGTTGTAACGTACTGCTCCCGCCAGCGCCCGAATCCCGTGTGTTATGCCGCGTCCACATTTTTAAAGGTTTATATACTAGGCTGTGGTGCGCTTTATTGACATTGGCATAGCAGTACTGCCTAGTTTTAAGCATTGCCTGCGTCGATCTATCTGCTATGTGTGCTTCAAGCTTACTCCTAGCCAGTGCCGGAATGCAGCAAGAGTTTTATGTGATTTATGTGCGTCCTCCCCATCCTGCAGTGCCGCTTTCGGGCGTGTCCTGTGAAGAGTTTGGGTCCTTATTTCCCCTCTTATTACAACTTTCATATGTTTGCCACTGATTGGTCCAGTGTGCTATTATCGTACAAATAATTGGAGATAGACTCAGCTATTTCTTGGCGGAGGATCCCATCGTTCAGGATGGGGTTATACAATTTCCATGGGTGATGGCCCTGATGAGGGCGGTGGCCCACTGGCATCGATGCAACGACTGGGGTGTGGTTCGAGATCACACAGTGCTCGAAGTTAATCTTGGGTATGCAAGGGAATACGGCGCTAGATAGCAGTACGTGGTCTATTCTTGAGAACCCCCTGTGAACGTGGGAATATAACGTGACATCCGACACCTCCTCATGGAACATTTGCTAAGCATCTACCACCCCTACCTGCCAAAGCAGCCTGGCAAACGCAATTGCGTTCTTGTAATCTACTCATTAGGGTGGTGAGGTTTTATCTATCTCAGGATTGGGTATGACATTGAGGTCCCCTGCAACTTTTAATTCTTCCTCTTCAAATGCTAGAGCTTTTTGTATTAGAGTTGACCGATATGGATCCTATTCGCTGTTAGGCCCATATAGTGACATTACCGTGCTCAGGTGCCCCTAAGTGACCCCTTAATTAATATAAACCTACCCAAGGGGTCCCTCATGATGTTGATATTCGAAGGGGGAGTCTCTGGTCAACAGTATCGTAACCCCTCTTTTCTGTTCCCTGCAAAGTATTGCCTTGTGTATAGCCTGTGCAACATCGTATGTTAGTCTGCTCTCAGCGGGTGTGTTTCCTGTAGGCATGCAATAGTTGCAGCTAGATCAAACAATCACTCCAGCACGGATTTCCTTTTAATGGGAGGAGTTTAATCCCTGTACATTCCATGTGACAATGCGAATTTCTGCCATTTTTGGTTAATGGGCATGGCTATGTCTGTTTCTACCTGCATCTATGCTCCCTCCTGTATTGCCCGGTATGGACCTTTGGTCTCTATGCCACATGCTAGTGTCTACGTCTCCTGTAGTGTGGTGACTTTTCATCATTAATTTCTCCCTTCCCCACCTCTTTCTCCCCTTCCCCTCCACCCCCTCCTGAAAATCCCCCAACTGAAACCAACACAAATTGTAAAACATTTAAAAGGTAAAGGTTTAGAGCACAGGGAATGTTGGGATGCTGCGCTGATCAGTTTGTTTAGGGCATACGTTCTGCTGCCAGTTTGGAGATTCCATGGGACAGTGCTCAAATGCCCAACATTTTTGAATGGGTGGGGTTGTGGTGGGAATCAGAGGAACCCAGCGCTTCGTATCTGAAATCTAAATAACCTGTGTGGTTTTGTATGTGGGATTCCAAGAATAAAGGATCACTCATGTCTTTGGTTTCTTTTCATTTCGGTCTTTATGGTTGCTCAACGTGCCGACACGTGTTTCGACCCCATGAGGGTCTTTATCAAGGCTGTGGTATTTGTGAGTCATACCACAATTGACAAGATTTGAAATTTGTGTCAAGATTTGTGCGCAAAATTAAACAAAACCAAAATTTTTAAAATATGGAGTCTAACCAGTGTGGTTAGTGTTCGGTATAAGTGAAGTGCGGTGACACACCCATAATTTAGAACAAGGTGAGTAACATATAAGGTAAATTATGAATTAAATTGTGTACATTGTAAACATTACACATATGATATTAATTGGTGAGTACCATTTTCAAGTTTGCATAATATGAAGAATATGGTTACATGAAGAGCGGAAAATGCACCTAGGGGGACAATGGAGGGAGTGGGCTACAGAAGATAATTAGTTAGGTTGTTTGGTCCATGTAACCTGGGTGTTGAGGGGGCTCTTGTGGGAGCCCCACAGTTAACTTTGTTTTAGTTTGGCTTACCAAATAGTATGGTATAGTGGGCTTAGCAAGTGTGACTGGTGCCCGGTGATGAGCTTATGATAATTGTTTAGCTGTTTAGCAATCTAATGTAGGAATTAAGGTGTGAGCATTTAGACACGTTGACTATGTCTGGGCAGGGGGTCTGTGCCAGTGCGGCTGGTGTGGTTGTTTGATACCGAGAAGGGTGTACACGCTGGCAGTGCCGAATGTTAGTAGTCTCTACGTTCGGTGCTGGGTGAGGTGTTCGAGAATCGTCAGAGTTGGGTCTGTCTGGACTTGAAAGGTGGCATTGGATAAGGTCCTGGTCCCCACTTTTTTGTTTATTTATATTTAAATAGCACGGAAACAGCCCAAGGGCATTGAGGCGCTGTTACTTTCAAGAGCTTAGTTACAAGGGCACAAGAATTGTAGCATTCAATGGCACATTATGAATACTACAAGTCATAATACTGATATTAAGACTGGTACAATTGGTCATTACATTACAGCATATGCAGTAGGTCAAATGAAAGGTATTCAACTGATGCAACACACCTTATATAAAGAGGGTGGTTTTCATAGCTTTGTGGAAGGCACTGAGGGAGGCCTCACCTCGTATTGTGGGAGGTGGGACGTTCCAGTGAGTAGGTGCGAGGTATGGGAAGCTGGATCCGCCTGCTCTGGCTCTTTTTACTAGTGGCACAGAGAGCATTTTGGTATATGGTGATCTGGTTGGCCTTGTAGAGGAGAAAGGGTGGATCCTTTGAGAGAGGTAAGCAGGAGAAGTGAGTTGAATGCACTTGTGGGTCAGTGTCAGAGCTTTGAAGACAATCCTTTCCTTTATTGGGAGCCAGTGGGCTAGTTTTCTGGCCTCCGAAATGTGTTCTCTTTTGGCGATGCCTTGGGCAGCCCGGAGAGCACTATTCTGTATGACTTGTAGCCTCTCTAGGTTTTTATTGGAGGTGCCTAGAAAAAGTACATTGCAGTAGTCAAGCCTAGAACCAGTGATGGCTCTGGCTATGTTAGTGCAGTTCTATTTGGGGAGAAAGGGCCTGACTGCGTTGATTAGTTTAGCATGATATGCAGCTGCGGAGGCTATTGCGTTGACTTGTCTATCCATCGATAGGTTGGAGTCCAGGTAGACTCCAAGAGTTTTGACTGATTCTAAGACAGGTATTTTGATGAAGTCTATGGTGAAATGACTGAATTGGGAGTCTAGATTTTTTAGCTTGTCGGGGGAACCTACCAGGAGGAGTTCAGTCTTGTCGGAGTTGAGGCATAGTCCATTGTCTGCCACCCACGCTTGGATGGTGTTGTAGAGGTTGTTGAGGGTCAGGGAGTCAGTGTTATAGTTACCGGTGAGGGTGAGGAGGATCTGTGTGTTGTCGGCATAGGAAATGTCAGTGTAGGAAATGCCCATAGCATCGAGGATGAGGAAAAGGGGTCGTGTGAAGATGTTGTAGAGGGTGGGTGAAAGGCAGGTGCCTTGGGGCACACCACAGAGCATGATTGTAATGCTCACCTGATTCCCGCAGAGGCGCCGGTCTTGACTGGGTGAATGCCGTATCTTCAAAGGTGATGTGTAACACACGGTTGGCTCTTTGGGCTGGACCTCTGTGCACTGTATGTCTGACTCGAAGAGTAAGATGTCTGCAGATAGAAAATATGGGATTAATGAACTGGGTTTATTGGGTGCCTCTCTCCTCTTCCCTTTCTCCTCTCCTGTAGAACCCCAAAGGTTAACCTTGGTAAGTGAACGCCGAGCTCTCCATCTGCCTCGGGGCAGGGTGCCGTAACCAGTTTCTTCACTGGATAAGGGTGCAGACCTCTTGACCTCAGAGGACTGCTGTCCGTCGTTAACTGCACGAACGGTAAGTTCTGGGCACTTCAAATGTCTTAAAAGTCTTTTGTAATGATATCTCTTGTTTTGCAGGGTTCCGGCGATGGCGGATGGCGGGCTGATGAGAGTTGAGGATCGAACCCGCGTGAGGAATAGAAGCGCCTGGAAGCACGTAAGTAAGCGCTTGTAGCCTGCTTCACGATGCGCACTAACTGTCCCTTTTATCTTGCAGGTACAAGTTCGGAGCTTTAGAGAAGCTGAAGGGTGCTGGAATACCCACTGGATTCGGTGTGGGAAGGAGTAATGGCACGTGAGTAATAAAGTTGCCCAATGTCTTTGAACGCACCTTCTTTTGTCTTTCAGATGCGGGATGCCGCGCCGAAGGCCTCCGGAGCGTGCGAAGAGCTGGTAAGCTTTTGTCTTTCAGATGCCGGAATGCAGTGCGAAGACCTCCGGAGCATGCGAAGAGTAGGTAAGCCTTTGTCTTTCAGATGCCGGAATGTAGCGCGAGGCGTTGGTGACAGCCGATGGACCAGGTAAGAGATGCGCTGCCACTGAAGACCGTAGTGCTAACCTGTTCTTTCTTTGTCTTTACAGGTGCTGCTGAAGACTGGATTCCAGGATGGTAAGCCTTTGTTCCCTTAGGCCCAGGATCAGAAGCAGAAGACACGATGAGCGTTCTGCTGCAGAGAATGCAGAATAACGCAAAGCAAGATTCATCCATCGGGTGTGGTTTAAATAGCCTCCTGTAGTGCTTAGGTGTCTCCTTCCACAGCCACGCCTAGGTAAGAAAAGAGTTCCTGCTTTCCAGAAGAGTTCCAGTGTTCTGAACCTAGGGAGTGGCTCCTGCCCCACCCAACAGGAAAAGTAGTCCCAAACAGAAGAGGATCAGGGGTTCAACTGGCAGGTAAGTAAGCAGCATGGTCTGCTGCAGGTAAATCCACCCAAGCATTATGAGCCCGGCGCTTCCAGCGCTGGGACTGGGCATCTTTATGAGCCTGGTGCCACTGGCGCCAGGACAGGGTCCAAAAGGTCCCAATTGGGACTGGCTGGCACTCGGAACCGGGGTTATGGGTCTGCTTCCAAGGGAGTCGGGCAAGTCCTGATCTTTTGGAAGCAGAGATCATGACAATGATGGTTGGTGAGGCGGAGGCTAGGTCAGAGAATACTTGCATGGTTCTGTCTTGTAGGAAGGAGGTGATCCATGCTGTGGCATCAGGGGAGAATTTGGCAGTTGAGGAGAGGTGGTGGCATAGGACGTTGTGATCCAGGAGGTCGAAAGCCGCGGACCGGTCAAGAAGATATGTCAAGAAGTAAGAGAAGTGCTGGTTTGCCCATGTCTATGGCCCACTCATCGTGTCCATGGTGCATGGTTGGTTATTTAACCGTCCGTGGCCTCGGTTGCTGCAACCTGTAAGGTGAATACCTGCGGGAGGTGACGTAGTGGTGTGGTATAGGTTAGCCGATGCCTGGGGCAGCCATTGTGGGGTGTGTGTCTTGAGGCTGGCTCCCGACATGTCAAAGATTTTTGTTAATTCCAATGTTTTTGCTAGTGCAGGGTTCCGACTATCGTCCATGTGGTTAGCCAGATTGGTGGCCGTGGGCTGAGCAAGTTGTGGGTGAGTAAACATTTAAGGACGTCCGCAAATCGATGTTGTTGTGGACCACGGACAGACATCAGCGCCCTTGTGATCGTACTTCATTTCTCGCAACGGTATGAATTTATGTGGAGGTAGCCCAGGTCGAGCAGAAACTTCAACCGCCAGTAAAAGCCACCACTCACTCAACCTGGTCTCTGAACCTGTTTTCTCCTTAGGCGGAAAGCCCCTTGTCCTTATGCGTCTGCATTTGCCCACTCAGGACCACGTGGGTCGGGGTACAGATGAAGCTTGTGAACAATTATCCGCCTCCCCCACTGATGAGTCCCCCAACCCATTCTACTGTGGGTTAAGGCCCATTTCTTCCCCATTTCTTCCCCTCAGCTGTGGGGAAGCCCTATCTATATGCTAATCATTTCTCCCTAAGCCATTCAGTCATTGGGCGGAGTGCTCATTGCTTCGCCAATGTGGTGGAGGCAATGTCTTGGTACAGTGATATTTTCATATCTCTGAAGTGGATGGATGTTGTGTCCCGGGCTGCTTGCATCATCTGCTCCTTGAGCATGAAAAAAATGGACTCTTGTCAGGACAACCAGCATCTCACCATCTCACCTTGAAGAGGTTTGGGCTTTGGGACGAATGCAGTGGGATCGGTCCAATTCTACTTCCACGTCATCAGATGCTTTGAGCAAGTGACAGAAGATATCTTTTATTAGGACCCGGGAGACCTACCGCTTGGATTTCTGCTGAAATTCCCCTTTGCGCACTTTTTTTCTCCTGGAGCGGTTCTCAGCATCTTCTTGCTTCTCTTCGAGGGTTATGCAGCATTCTTCCAGGGATTCCACGCTACAGGCCCACTCACTGATGTCATAGGATTGCTCACATATCGTCGTCTCCATCTCATTCACCCTGTTTTCAGCTTCATCTAGCCGTTTGTCCATCGCCGTAGTTTTCCGTGACAGTTCGACCATGAGACTCTTTATTTTCTTTTTTACTTTTTTTTGGCTAACATCAGCGATAGATCCGTTTTCATGGCAGCTTCAGCGTGCAGAGGCTGGGGGCCATCCTCTGCATGTAACAGCCCCACCATCGCCTCCTGTTTCATGGCTTTATCCGAGGGCTGCATCATTGTGGCTATGTCGACTTGTTTTCCACTTTTAGGTATCTTGGCCATATTTCCAGCTATGATCCTTCAAGTGGAGGGAAGGGCTTGCAGAATGATGCAATTGTCCTGCAGATATTGTTTAGCGTATAGGCTTGGTTCGCTTCCCCATAGCAACAGGCCTTCCTCAGAACTCTGCCAACCGTTCGTGTCCCCTTGTGTCCTGCAGCGCTGCCTGCTATGTACGTGGGTCTGTACTTGGGTTTGTTATGAGCCGCGGTATGAAGCAAACGCAACGTGGATATACCTCCAATGCTGTCGGGCCTCTTGCAATGTGTGATGGCTGGTTTCAAATCCACTGGCACTATAGTCACTGATCACCTGAGCAATTGTTCAGGTACCTAGCCCGCTCACTAACTCCCCACCAGCTGCAGCCCGCCTCACCCCCTGAGCGCTGCCTCTGGTCTGGGCTTCGGTATGCCCGTTGCCAGTAAGGGCACTGTGTTATTCGTCCCCCTCCGCCGCTCCAGAATGTCAGTGTGGTGGGATTTGTTGATCGCTTCACTCTTCGTTGCCTCTCCTGCACCGCTATTATGTCCTGTTGTGGTATGCCTTGGTGATTATAGCGACGATCTGGTCGCAGCCGCCATCTTGAACTAAAGGCGACTATCACTGGCGCCCTCTGTTCTCTGCCTCCATGCCAGCATTAGAGACCGGAACCGAGTCACTGGCAGCTCCAAGGTTAGTTGAAACGCCTTCCACGTATCCCGTTGCATTTTAGGTCCGAACGTAGTGTCTGACCTTGTCCATTACTCGTCACAATGCGGAGGCACTCTCAGAGTTGTCCATTCAGCTGGCGCTCCTGGCCACTCTCCCATATACTTCTTTTTGGGTTTATACATTTATAAAGAGTATGCTTGTTCACCTGAATTAGAGTATTTGAAATGTGTTGAGAGAACAGAAAGCCATCAAGAGGACGAGGCCACTCACTGTGGGTTTTTTTTTAAATTATTGCTTGATTTTTGTTAAGAATGGAAAAGCGGACTTTACTGCAATTGCCTATTTATAAAGGATAACTTGGAAGGATTTCTCAGCACTTTTGGCGCTCACACTTTGAACACTAGTTTGTGGTTATGGTGCTACTAGTAGAAGTTCAAGCATGCTCACAGCATTGAAGCGCATCTATATTTTGGGAATCTGAATTATGGGTGGGCAAGGATTGCAGAAACCGCCCTAGAAATGTGAATTTCTTGTTTTTAAATTTTTACAGTACAACACTGGATTTGTTTTATATAAATGTTTTACAATGGTTTCACAAATGCAAATATCAAGAAACAGTATTTGTTTGGTGTGATATACATTTTAAAAAAACAATTCATTAATAAACAATGAGCAAAGTCTGACACTCTACTACCCAGGCCCAAGTTGTATAGTAAGGGAACTATTCAGAGGCATTGGTTTAAATTGTTCAAACAGATTTGCATCATTTCTGCCTAGCTCTGCTCACCTCCATGTCACCCTACCTATGCATTTCAGTTGCAGCATAATTGTTTAAGCATGAACAACCGTTTGCCATGTATAATATTCGTGTGAGGGTATTTTTTATTTACTTCCTGCATCACTGCCACCACCAAACAGCTCAGCACCAGAATTAATTTTGCCCTCCATGCATCCAAAACTGAATGAGTTGAGTGGGCAAAAAGTGTGGTAATCACTTGAGTTATTCGTGAAAATATTGAACTTAAAACATTCAATAGTGAAAATGTTGAATCTCAAAATGTTTAACAGTTATCTTTCATATTATAGCAATCAGGCCACTTTTGGGGGCAGACTGGGCCAGTAGGGGCCTGCTTGACCAGGCCTAAGGTAGGCCCAAGCGAAGGGCATTGGCAAGGGCTCTGGGGGTGATCGCTATTAGCATCACGTGGCTCCCTCTGGGGTGCCAATAGTTGCTTTGTCCATGTTTTTTTAATGGAAAACAGGTTAAACGCTTTGCATGTGTGCATATTTCCATTAAAAAATTGACATCCAAAATGGCCACCAGGAAAAATAAAAAGGGATATTGAGCATTGAGAAGTGTATGCTTTTGATCTAAATGTATACTTTTGAGCCCATTTGTATACCCACAATGCATTGCCAAATGGTTCTGACCAGAAGATACATTGAAAGGAATGGCTACTGGGTGACGACTTGGCTTGTGTGACTTGTTAGCTAAAATGGTATTTTGTACTCTTCCATTTCAGGTGGAAGGGTTTTCATGCATTTTTAAACCCACCATAAGATTGATGCAAAACATACCTCAACGCTCCAATTATCTGGACCTATTATGCACCATTTATGGTACTTAATGACAGCAAAATGTTTATGAGGTTGTCTACATTGTAAGGAACTCATGATAGCAACAGTAAAGACAGACACAAATGATCACAGTTCAAGGGTGTGTATTAAACTGTACGCATGGGTAAGAAAAACGCCTAATCTAAACCTAAAGCTGAGATGGCTGCAAGCTACAACCATCAAATAATAATAAGGCAGTCCTAGTAGCGTCTTGTCAAATAAAAAGGGCTTATGCTAAAAAACCTATTGACAATCCTTACCACTAAGTTACAAACGAGTGTGGTATAATGTTCACCAGAAAAGAAGGAAGTGTTCACAAAATGATAAGTGATGGACCAAAACAACAAACAAACAAAAAGTTTCTTCAGTGATCCTGCACCTCGGGTGATTGCTCTTCATCCCCTTGGATCTCCCTCAGCCGTGCTCGGATTCCTCTTGCACCGTGGGCCTCCCTCCGTCGGGTTCACTATTGTGGCGCTGCCCGATGACTGGGCGCGCACACTGCTGCGTGCAACATAAATAAACGGGGCGTTCCCGGCCGCGGCAGAGCGACTGGGAAGCATGAACCGAGAGGACGTCTCTGTCCGAGTCCTTTGGGGTTTGGGGGCTTACGGAAGGCGCTGGGGGGTCCCGACAAACGCCCAACAGTGGCGACGAGTGGGGGAAACAATGCCTGGGCCCGGCGGTGACTTGACCGGCAATTTCTTTTTATTGCAGCAAGGTCTCCTTGAGACTTCGCTCCGGCCCGCAGGTCGTGCGTTACCTACGAGGCTGGCGGCCATTTTGTGAATCAGGCCGTGAAACTTCTCTGAGCTCCAGTTTGAGCTGAGAAGTGCATCCAGGCCTAATTTTTGGCAATCCCGTCAGCAGGCAGTGATACCTGCATGTGACTATGCCCAGTTGGTGATTTTCCATTTTCCTGGGTCTCCTACGTCGAGTGCAAGCAAGAAGGAGGGCTACAATGGCTGAGCCTGCATAGCCCATATTTCTTTCTTGTCCTAATTTTTGGAGCAGCTGGAAGCTGAGGCTTCTCTTCATCTTCTTCATCATCAGACTGGTGGCCCCACTGATCTTCATCCTCTTCATCATCGCAGAGGTGTGGTGCAGCAGCTGTTTTCTCCAATGGTGCTGGCTGGAGGTATTTGAACTTGGTGTTTGAGTTGCGGCCCCTGTCTTCCACGCTGGGGGTGCCTGTGCGCTCGAACGGATGAGTGATACTGAGGACCAGGACGGAGCGGTGGTGCAGCAGCCTCCACGTGCGCCAGCAGCACCTCAAGGTTTGCTGCCTCCAGTGCAGCCGGCACAGCAGCCTCCAGGTGGTCAAGCAGGCCTTCAGGGTCTTCTACTTCCAGTGCAGCCTGTGGCAGCACCTGTTGTTCAGCAAATTCTCCCCGTTATGGCTCAGGTACGTGCACAGGTGGCTCTGCAGCCCCTCCCGGAGTTTGATGTATCGGGCCCACCTTCCAGTTTGGGGCCCAGATGGAGGAGGTGGGTGGACCGCCTGGACATGTACTTTCGGGCTGCCCAGGTGGTAGATGATGATACCCGGCTGGCAACTATGCTGTACTCGGCAGGTCCATCTGTCCAAGAGACTTTTGAATCGCTTCCGCCAGGGGATGGGTCCTATGATCAGGCGAAGGCCGCTCTGTAGGCCTACTTTCTGCCTCTCGCCAATGCGGATTATGAACGCTTTGTCATGCTCTCTGCCAAACAGAAAGACGATGAGACTCTGGACACTTTCTATGGGCGCCTAAGGCGTCTCTCACTGGCCTGCGCTTGGGGTGATGCGGAGGACATGATCAGGACGATGCTGATCCAGGCTTGTTCATCAGGCAAATTAAGGTGCCAGGTGCTAAGGGAGCCTGGAATTACACTTCAGCGCATCCTTGAACTGGGGAGGTGCCATGAGGTGTCGGAGGTGAGGGCAGCTAGAATGGAGGCCGGGTCACGCCCCATCAAGACCGAAGAGGTATGTGCGATGTGGCAAGGTGGCAGGGGCACCCGAAGACCTGGCAGCAGACCCCGGGATCGAGCCGGGAGGGCAGGAGAAAACTGCCAAAAATGTGGGTATGACCTGCCTCACCCTGCTGAGTGCCCTGCGGCTGGAAAGACCTGTGGGTGGTGTAGGCTACCGGATCATTTCTCGAGGGTATGCAAAGCAGCAATGCCGGTATTGGTACCGAGGGGCCCGGGACGGTCCAGTCTCAATCGCCAGGGTCGACCAACCAACGTCGCTCAGGTGGATCAGACTGAGGAGGATACCCAGGTGGAGGAAGCGGAAGAAGAGGAGGAAGAGAACATCTTCTTTGTCTCGAATGTTGGGATCCTGAAAAGTAAGAACAGGAGACAGCCAAGGTGCGTGGTCGAGGTGAACCGATCTCCAGTCCCCGTCCTCGTGGACACTGGGGCGTTGGTGAATGTAATGGCCCGTGGACACTATGATGCCATGGACCAACACCCCAAGCTGGCTGCTTCCAAGGCCCGCATCTTTGCCTTCGGTGGTGTTGACCCCATCCCTCTGGACGCTGTGTTCGTGGCAAAAGTATAACATGAGGGCTCCCAAATCACAGCACGATTCTACGTGACACCGGTGAGCACCAACACGCTATTAAGTTGTGCTGCAGCAGAGGCCCTCGGCATCGTCAGCTTCGCATACTCTGTCTATTTAGAGGACATTAAAGACTTGCTCGAGAAGTATGCCGCACTGTTCAAGGGGATCGGGCAGATGGCCGGTGGCCCAGTGAGGTTACACATTGATGAGTCGGTGCAGCCCATTGCCCTGAAACATCGAAGGGTGCCGTTCCACCTCCGTGAACTGTCGACAAGGAGCTGGACAATTTGGTCAATCTTGACATTATAGAAAAGGTGGAAGGCCCGATGCCCTGGGTGTCCCCGATAGTGGTGGCACGGAAGCCTAAACAACCCGATGCTGTTAGAATCTGCGTCGACATGAGGCTCCCGAACAAGGCCATTAAGAGAGAGAGGCACCTCACCCCGACGATTGACGACATCATTGCGGAGGTACAGGGCGCTCGTTTCTTTTTCGAAACTGGACCTTCGAGCGGGCTGTCACCAGGTTGTCCTCCACCCCGAGTCGAGGTACATTACCACCTTCACGACACACCGAGGGCTATACCGCTACAAGAGACTGAGCTTTGGTGTGTCCTTGGTGGCGGAGGTGTTCCAGAACATTATTCGGGGCACCCTGGCTGATCTACAGGGCGTTTTGGACATAAGCAACGACATCCTGGTGTTTGCCAGAACGGAGGTAGACCATCTGAGGCAGTTGGCGAAGACGTTCGGAAACTACAATCCTTGGGACTCACCCTCCACAAAGAGAAGTGTGAATTTCTCCAACCATCGATAGAATTCTTTGGTTTTGTATTCAAAGAAGGGGGGGTGTCTCCTGATCCCCGGAAGGTGCAGGACATAAAGAAGGCGCAGCCTCTGGAGTCCGTGTCTGAGGTGCGAAGTTTCCTAGGCATGGTTACATACTGTGGACAGTTCATAAAAAATCTGGCCTCCAGATCGGAACCGCTCAGGGCACTGACCAGGAAGGACATCATCTGGAACTGGGCTAGAACAGGCAGATTTTGATGACATAAAGGGTGCCCTGGCGGCTGAAGACACCATGTCGTTCTTCGATCCAACGTTACCATCAGAGATCATTGTCAGCGCCAGCCCATTCGACCTGGGCGCTGTGCTAACACAAATTGACAGTGGTGGGGGCGTCCGCCCGGTGGCATATGCCAGCAAGGCCCTGTCCGATGCGGAGCAGCGATACTCGCAGATCGAGCGTGAAGGGCTGGCAGTACTGTGGGGATGCCGGCACTTCCGGCTCTACGTCCTTGGACGCCCGGTGATGGTGGTGACAGACCACAAGCTGCTGCTTCCCATCCTAGCAGGGTCATCATCCAAGCCACCGGCACGCATTGAGAGGTGGATGCTCGCCCTTTTGGAGTATGGAGTCACCTTGGTATACCGGCCAGGGGCGAACAATGCTGCAGACTATCTCTCCAGACACCCTGGGGCGTCCGCAGGCGAAGTCCAGGACGCCTGTGCAGAAGAAGCAGAAGAGCACGTTCGGGTGGTGGTGGAAGCAGCCACGCCAAATGCCATGCCTCTCCAGGAGCTGGAGGCAGCCGAAGCGCAAGATGAGTGCTTTCAGATCCTAAGGCACTCTATGCAACAGGGCTCCTGGAAGTCGGTGCTGGAGGCTCTGGCGGGGCACACCCAGGAGGCCAGAACCGGACTTGAGCAACTATGAAAAGTCCGGGAGGAATTATCGTTCTCAACATCTGGCCTTCTGCTCCGCGGAGATCGGATTGTGGTGCCCCAATCGAAGGTGGACAAGGTGATCGCCTTGGCTCACCGTGGTCATCAGGGTGCTGCCAAGACCAAGGCACGCCTACGGCTGAATGTGTGGTTCCTTGAGCTGGAACGCAAGGTGGATGACTTTGTGGCAGCCTGTGTTTGGTGCCCGGCGGCATCTCCCCTGCAGCGGGAACCTGCAATAGAGACAATGCTTAGGGGGACGCGCCCTTGGGAAATCGTTCATGAGGACTTTGGATCCACCACCATGGGCACCCATTTCCTAGTTCTGGTCGACGAGTACTCTAGATACCCCGAGGTGGAGTTTGTGGACTCTGTGGCATTTGAGCACGTTGTGGTGGCCGTGGAAAAGGTGTTTGCGGCCCAAGGTTTCCCACGCACGCTGTGCTCGGACAATGGGGTGCCATTCCAGAGCGAACGCTTCTCGGAGCTGATGGAGAGCTATGGGGTGGCGCACAGGAATATCATGCCCCTCTGGCCCCGGGCCAATGGCGAAGCAGAACGGCTCATGAAGACTCTAAATAAGACCTTTAGAATTGCTCAGGAGCAGGTGCAGTCGCTCCAGAGAGCCCTGTACCAGTTTCTGAGGGTGTACCGCACCACGCCACATGCATCCACTGGAGTGGCCCCGGCTGAGGCATTTTTCAAGCGATGTCCTCGGGGTTTGCTACCGGAGGTAGGAGAGAAAGAACCTGGGGTGATCAATGACCAACAGGTCGAGATGGACCGACGGCTGAGGATCGAGCAAGAGAACGCTCGGAGAGGGCTTCGCCCGCAGCGGCTGGAGCCTGGCGATGAGGTCCTCATTCAGAATAGGCATCCCCATGGGAAGCTCTCCCTACCGTATGAACCAGAACCGCTGGATGTCGTCGCAGTCCGGGGATCCATGGTGACTGCATCGGACGGACGGTCGGCGGTAACTCGCATTGTGAGTTTCTTCAGGAAACTGCGGGATCCAAGAACTGATCCACCTCCTGATCCAGACCCAGGAGAGATCCCTGAGGACGAAGGGGAAACATCCTGTCTGCCTGAGTTCCCGGCCCGGGGCATGCTCCTGGACAGATCACCCGTGCCGGAGGTGAGCAGGAGGTACCCCCAGAGGGCTGGGCGAGGGAAACCTGCTCACCTCAGCGATTACGTGGTGGGTCACCTGGCTGTTTGTCCTGAGGATGAGAACTGTTAAGTAAGGGGACCCGGGTGGATGTCAATAAAGGGGTGTTTTGAACATGGGGTTTCGTGAAATGTTAAGTATTCTTTTTGGTTTGGTTTGCAATGTCTAGTATTAGTATTGTTATTGTTCTCCCGGAAAAAGGAGGAGTGTGGCGCTGCCCGATGACTGGGCGCGCACGCGGCAGTGTGACATTGCACGCCGCCGCGTGCAACATAAATAAACGGGGTGTTCCCGGCCGCGACAGAGCGACTGGGAAGCCCGAACCGAGAGGACGTCTCTGTCTGAGTCCTTCAGGGTTTGGGGGATTACGGAAGGTGCTGGGGGGTCCCGGCAAACCCCCAACAACTATGGCCTTTCACTCTTAATATCAACACAATGTTCTCGGGTGCATCATGCTTCACCCTGATTCGCAGACATCCCTCAACCGGGTTCGCATTTGCCGATTTCACAGTTCACTTTATTTTATCACGATGCAGGGTTTGCTTCTCTTAGCTTTTCCCTTGGCATCCCTCCGTCCCATTCACATAGCCACTTTAACACAATGTTCATGAGTTTCTAACACAGTTCATGATTTGCTCCATCTCTTCGGAAAGCGTGGTTTCTGTTTCTCTGTCTTTCTCTTGGCATCCCTCTGTCGGGTACACACTAACCTGAATTCACAATTTCACAACCTTTTTGTAAAGTCGGGATTTCCTTCCCCTAGCTTTTCTTTGGCATCCCTCTGTCGGGTTCACAATTGCCTTAGGTCACAATGTTCACTATTTTATCAGAAAGGGAGGGGGTTCCCCTCCACTAGCTTTCTTCCAGCAACTGGTCAGGGACTTTCAATTGTACAAGGGATTTTGACGGGACCCTTGTAGGACCACTCTGACACCACATGCCGCCGTCTCCTAGGGCCTTCTGGTTCCATGGAGTTTCAACACAAAACAAAAGGGGCCAGACAGAGTCCTTCGAGTGAGCGCTCCTCCGGCGCCTGACCACTCTGCAGCAGGCCCTTTTCTGGGCTTTCCTAAAAGTTCAAACACACACAAGTTCTTTGTTCACAAGTTCCTTGCACTCATATAATGTGGACAATTGCAACCTTGGGCTCAACACAGTTTGCTTTGCTATCAGCCTTCTCAGACACACTGGCTGTGCTAAACCCGTTGGCTTGTCTTGCTTCTGGAGTCAAGGATGGTACCACTGTAGCCAGTGTGCCTCCCCGTCTGTGCTATCAGTGCAGGACAGATGTTGACATCTGTTACTCCACATGCCAGCTGTAAATCTCTGTCCTCTGATTCCCTTTTCAGAGGCTTCAAGGGTCTGAGTTGAAAAGGGCAAGGGCATCTCCCTCCTCGTCGTCCTTTCACGTTTCAGCACCTTTCTCTTCCGCTTGAACTGCCAGTCCGGAATAGCTGTTTCCTTGTGAGTTTGGCCTTGCTCATAGTGTGCTCTCATGCTCCGCCTTTTATCTTTGTGGGGAGAGTAAAGGGCCATCAGGTGAGTGTGGTTACTGTCAATTGCCTGACTCTGCCTGACCCATGATTTGGGGCATGGTACGTGAACAGCTCTGGTGTTAGTCCGTTGTCTGCTATGGGATGAGAAAGTGTTTGTGTTGGAAAGAGGAGAAGTTAGCTCGGAAAGGTAAGATTTGTAGGGTTGGTGAAATTAAAAGGGAGCTCTGGGGAAAGGTAGTGTTCTGTCGCGGCAGACTGGGAGTTTGGGAAATAACCAGAGAGACGTGGAGAGCAATGGCTAGGAGTGTTCAGGTATGAAACAAGCATGGATTCTGGGAGTTGTTGTCTTCGAGTGCAACATGGTTTGGTCTTCTGGGAAATGTATCAGATGTGGAAGGGTTGTTGGATACAGGTAAGGGAGATTCTTTGGGTGGAAGGGAGGTGGATGTAGAAGAACCTACAAAGGCCTCAGGGACTTTGTCCTTCTCGCCTTTGCCCCTGGTTCCCCTACCCAGTTGATCCTCCCTCACTCGCCCCCAGCGTTGGGATCTGAGAATGCCAGCCCTTCCATGGCCACCTGAATAAGGAATTCTCAAGGTTTACTTAGGAGAATAACCTCAGGTTTCTCACAACATCCTTGAGAGAGGTCTGTCCTGGGATGAAAAATGTATGCATAAAATAGTGGGGGGTTTTTAATGACGAAGCAACATTTCTAGCACACCATGCTAGTTTGCATACCCACAATGCATTGCTCCGTGGGCTCACAACTGGAGGTGAACTTCCAGGGATGGTTACTGGTTGATGCTGTGGCATGTGTGGATTTTTAGCTGAAATCTCCTACTCTTCTTCCGCATTTCAGGCAGAAGGGTTTTTTCCCTGCATTTGTACACCCACCATAACATTGACATGTTTGCTAAACATACCCCAAAGCCCAATCACAAAGATGCCAGACTGTACAATGCTGATGAACCTTACTGCAGGTAAAAAGCTTCTTTGTCTGGGTTGATAATGCTATGTAAAAATATGACTGTTCTATAAGACAACAATTTTCTGGGGCATAATGCATACATTTGAGCCATTTTTCAATGGCTCTGAACTGGAGGTGAACTTCCACATTGGTTACTGGGTGGCACTGTGGCTGGTTAGTTGAAGTGGCCTATTCTACTATCACATTTCAGGTACAACGTTTCTTACATGCATTTTCAAACCCACCATAA
Source organism: Ambystoma mexicanum (assembly GCF_040938575.1). Classification (NCBI taxonomy): domain Eukaryota; kingdom Metazoa; phylum Chordata; class Amphibia; order Caudata; family Ambystomatidae; genus Ambystoma; species Ambystoma mexicanum. Next base: position 665,900,850 of record NC_090928.1, on the reverse strand, counting down.
CACTGATGGTGTTTTCTAAATATACCCCAATGCTCCAATCACAAATATGTCAGGCGAAAGGCAGAGATAAGGGAGAATGGCAAATCAGATGGGATACGAACCGGAAGGGGAGGCACTTGTACATGGTACAAAGGAAAGTGCAGCATAAGTGATGTGGGGGGGAATGCAGAGTTGGCACGCATAGAGGAAACTATCTTGAATCGGCTAAGAGAGGTACATGCAGGTTTGAAAGGGTGTAAGTTTAAGATGGGTAGAGTCACATCTGCGAATTGTGAGGCATGTGGAAGCCCACAAACGATGGATCACTTTATGATGGAATGTGAAAAGTTCAGATTGCACAAATAATTGCTAATAGCCAGGATGAGTAGCATTGTGGTGTCAGTGAAGAGTATATCTGACCTGTTTCACCAGAGGATAAGCAGTGCAGGTTCCTCCTTCAATATGTTAGGGAGACTAAGAAGTGGGAGGAGCTTTAGCAGAGGTGTGCGGCTGACAACGGTGACTAACGGCGAACATCATATCTCCAGATGGAAATCACTGGGCTCTGGCCCTTGAGGAGCCATCCCAAGAAGAAGAAGAAGACGATGTCAGACTATATTTTACGATTCCTAGTGAAGGTGAAACAGTTATATGGATGTCTACATTCGTATGAGCTCTGGCCTATAAGACAAAAACACATTTCTGAAGCAAAATGCATAATTTTGAGCTAATGTGCATACCTACAATGCATTGCTCAGTGGCTTTGAACTTGAGTTGAAATTCCAGGGATGGTCACTGGGTGCTGCTCTGGCATGTATGGCTTGTTAGCTGAAATGACCTATTCTACGCTCACATTTCAATGAGAAGGGTTTTTGTATGCATTCTTTAAGCTCTCTATAACGTTGATGATGTTTGCTGAATATACCCCAATACTACAATCGCAAATATGTCAGACCATGCCACACTGAGGATCCCTAATGAGGGTGACATGTGTTTGTGCTTGTCTTCGTCTATGTGAGCTATGAGAGCTATGTAGTGAGTTATGAGAGCTACCTACAATGTGCTGCTCATTGTCTCTGAGCTGTAGGTGACATTCCTGGGATGGCTTCTGGGTGGCACTCTGTCATATGTGACCTGCTAGATGAAATAGCCTATTCTATTCTCACTCATTTATAACAAAGACTGAAAAAATAAACTGTAAGGTCAGGATAACCTCACACATCATGAGGATATGTAATTGCCTGTTCCCAACATTCCATGACAAAATGTAAAAAGTCAGACTTTTGGGTAAAATCGCTGCCCTAACAGTTATGTCTCAGCTGTAGTGACATCTCTCTTAAGACTTGTGTGCTGACAATATTTTACTCCCAGTCAACCTCTTACAGGAACTCAAAGAAGGGCTCCCATATGAAATCGTGTTCTCTTTCCTGGTCTTCTTGTAGCCTTCATATTGGGAATGTACAGGCCCCATTTCCCACCATTTCGTTCAACTATGATTTCTAATTTGTCGTTTCGGGTTTCCTGCATCTCCATAGGATACCTTCTAGCCAACATCAGTGTTGTGATGAATTGTTTTGTTTTGTTGTTTCCAGTGCTGGTAGTGGAAAACATTTACTCTGGGATTCCATCTCCTGCGGGGTTGGTTGATGGGATGGGTAATGGGGGGTGGGTTGAAGGGCAGCTCACTGGGCACAGCTGTCTTTAGTCATAAAGGTGCCTCCAATTCAGCAAAAGTTCTAAATGTCCTCTTCTTCTACTACTTTAACCTCACAACATTAGAATCAGCCACCATATGGCCCTACATGACACCAGCATTGTATCCATGTTCTGAAGAGATCTGGCCTAATGAATAACTTGATTTTCTTACTCAGAGTTGAACATTTCCAGATTGAGCCTATTTCGTAACATGTTCCTTGCGTGAGACCTTTTTGGTGAACCAAAAACCTAAGGATTTTGCTGATGAGGCAAGAGTTGGTAAAAAAAACATCTTTTGTCAACAGCAAAATCCAGGGGTTGATGAACTTCTCCTTATTATGAGGGGCAAACAAGGCGTATTCAGTCTTAATTTAATTAAATGTATGGTTGTCTGTAGCCAGCCAACCCTCAATTTCAAACAGATATGACTTTAATCTCTTGATGTCACCAGCCAAAAATACTTGGATAAATCAATTAGCCTAATCCAATTGCTACATTTCCATAATTGAAATCGCTTCTACCTAGCCAAAATCTGGATTTCTTTTGGTGGGGTCTTTGCTGAGGAAAATTAGGTCATGCCCCATTTAATTGCCAACTTGTCCGAAACCTAAGGCAGAATCTGTCACCAGGGTAACATACACTGACGGTAGACACACTTCAGAACCATTACTCTACTTAGAGCTCACCACTGCTTGGCTAAGGATCTCTGGCACCACTCGCTCCCAACATGCAGGTGCACTGCTTTAAAGTACATTTTATGGCATGGTGAGCCTCATTTAGAATTAAGAAATAAAAAGGGCCTTCTAGCTACTTGTTTGGCCCAGAAGTTTCAAACACATTTTAACATTGTCCTCTGTAAATTCTTGAGTGCCTTCTAATTGATGTCAAGCAGCAGGACTTGAAAGGTGCATACCAGACATGACAACAGATGAATCGTTACTACCACATTTAGAATTAGAATCTCCTATCGCCCCTATTGCCAAATGTATCACGGATGCATTATGGTCTACTAACATCCGGAAGGCTCTAGTAGATAAAATAGCTCTGCTACAATCTAAAATGAATGCGAAAAAAATGCTTGTTACTTTCTGACCCTGACTACAAACAACATCCGAATAAGACGTCCACCTCTAAGCCCATTTGTAAACCATTTAGTTCTTCACCCCTTTCAACTTGGGAAGTGGAAAATATCATTAGGAAACTCAAACCATCAAATTGCCAAGGCGACGCTTGCCCTGCTCCGATCATCAAAGCAGCAGCACACAACCTGGCCCCATTTATTACTAACCTTATCAATGCCTCCTTCAAAACTTGAGTAGTGCCTGATAACTTAAAAGATGCTTAGGTCATTCCCCTGATCAAAAAACCAACTCTTGACCCAGCCAACCCGTCTAATTATAGGCCTATAACAACTGTACCCTTTTTACTAAAAATACTGGATCAAGCAGCCTACCTGCAAATACAGGCTTATCTAGACTCGAACAATCTATTGGGACTAAGGCCATCTAGTTTCTGACCTAGACACGGCACAGAAACTGCCTTAATAGACCTTACTACTCAGATCCAAATCCTAAAAGACAATGGTAAACTAGCACTCCTCTTACTACTTGATTTATCAGCAGCTTTTGCCACCATCTGAAATCTGCAGCACATTTTTCTGACGAAGCCACTGCCTGGATCAGTTCCTTCTTGGCGAACAGAACTATGAGGGTCTTCTCTCCCACTGACTCGGCTGAACCTTCGCCGGTACTTTGTGGGGTCCCGCAAGGCTCCTGTGTGTCCCCAACGCTCTACAATGTTTTCACGAAGCCTTTATTCGATATCCTTGACTATCTGGGTGTCACGTATACTAACTATGCGGACGAAACCCAGATACTCATTCCTATCTCTGGAGACTATGCAACTCACAGTAAAAACCTTAATGAAATCTATGCAGTAATACAAGTGTGGATGGCACGACCATGCCTTAATGACGAAAAAACTGAGTTGCTCATCCTTGGTACTCACGCTAAACTAAAAAAACTAAATACTGCATTGAAATCATTCACTTTTGATGGTATTCTCATCACTGTCTCAAACAACACTAAAACCCTCTGCATTTACCTTGATGCCACCTTATCCTTCTCCAAACAAACTAATGCAGTAGCATCGTCATCCGCTTACACTTGCAAACTTATGACCGCCTGCAGGCCGTTCATCTCCACACCTAACTGCATTACACTTGCTAGAACTTTAGTCTTGTCCGAAGTAGATTATTGTAACGCCCTCTATTTAGGGACTAGCCACAAAAATATTAACAAGTTACAAGTAATACAAAATAATGCCATCAGGGCAGCTCTCAACATCCCTAAGAAGTCGCATATTTCTGAGACTAGACACAATCTGCATTGGCTCCCAGTAGAGCACAGAATATCTCTTAAAACCCCTGCCCTAACTCACAAAGCAAGTGGCAACCTTGCACCAGCCTACCTTACTAACCAACTCACCCCACATACATCATCAAGACCACTTAGAGCAGCTCAAGCTAACACTATGTCCATACCAAGATTCAAACTCCATAATTCAGGAGGAGCTAGCTTCCCTGTGCAGGCCTCAAAGTTATGGAACACACTCCCCGCTCCCCTCAGATCAGAACCTTCCTTCCACTTATTCAAGCGCAACACTAAGCGCTGGCTTCATGATTTGGATACAATGACAGTCTAACTTCCCGGTTCTGCCCACTGTACTTACTGTAAATACTATACTATATTATTTAACTGCATCCTCCACTGCCTACCGCACGCTAATGCAACATGTATGTATCTGTAAAACTAATGTCTGTATGTAACTGTAACTTTCTGTAACCTGATTTAAACTGATGTGCCCGTATGCCCCAGGGCCTGGCTGCGCTTTATAAATAAAGAAATACGAAATATCCTCCAGTACTTGTCATTGACATTTGTAATACAAGCCATCATGGTATGCACCCTTTGTCCTATACCAGACCCTTTGCTTCAGCATGCAGTACATGGGGGAATATATTTATGTTTCCCTATCAGTGATAGGCCTAAAGAGAAAGTAACAGCACCTTGCCACTCTCTCCACAGTGTGGCGCTAGACGCAAAGTGCACTGCCCGTGCACAAGAGTTTATCATGGGTGCATTGGTGATTGATGGTGTGCTGTGCATGTCCTTGTTTACACTTTTACATTTTTACTACAGCTTGGAGTTTTCCTCACTTGTCTTAAAAAACGGAGTGGCCTGGAAGCCGCGCGTGAATCTCATTTTCAACTCCTTTCTTTTGTAATCGCCAAAAAGGGTCTTCAGTTACATATTTTAGTTCGCAGGCGTGGGTCATAACAACATAATAACAAATACCTGTAAACTGCTGTATGTTTTATTTATTTACTGAATCATCTAACCTCACTGCTTGCTATCTGAAGGGGCCTTTCTGTGCACCTAAAAATCTTAGATTGTCAATCCCAAAAGAAAATGGCAGTTCTGAGCGCTTTCACCACTTACACCATTTTCCCCTCACTTTCCAAATACTCTCAAAACACACTATTCTATACAAATGCATGCTATGGTGTTGGGCTTGTTTTTTTTTCTTTTCTTGCATTTGAATTTTGGGTTGTTGTGATGGGAGAGGGACGAGGAAACGTGGTAGGAACTTTTTTCACCCCTCTAAACTCTCTGCATTGTTGGTACATGGAGATGGAGGGGGGAAAAGGTTGCAGAGTGGTCCACGAACAATAGAAAATTAAAGATGGGTGGCTTACAACTACGGGTGTTTTCCACCACATAGTTTGTAGTGGCATCACAGACAAGTCATCCCTGGTCACGTCTGAGTTGTCATCCGGAAATCCCCTGCTGGAATGTATCTAAGGAGTTCATAGTTAGCAATATTGTATAATTCCATGGGCCTCATTACGACCCTGGCGCTAAGTGTTTAACGGCTGATTACGAGGTCCCTTTGCGGGAACCGACCTTAACGGCTGGTTTTACCAGCCGTTAAAGTAGGGACCCGCAAAGAGACCTTGGTGCTAAGTACGGTACCGCAATTTGCGGTACCGTACTTAGCACCTTCCCCATTCCCATTGAGCCCTATGGGGCAAAAATAGGAATGGGGAAGGGCCATGGAGGAAGGGGGAATTACCGCCCCGCCAACCTTGTAATGGGGTGGTAATTCCCCCTTTCTCCATGGCGGAGTCGGTAAGTTACCGGCATGGACCATGGTGCTATTAGCACCATGGTCCTCCGCCTGGGTAGTAATGAGGCCCCATGTGTATGTTGTGCTGATGTCTGCATGCTTCACTTGTCAAAGGGAACTGCCTTCGACCAGGGTGCCACACTGATATGGAGTCATGTATTAACCTCCTGCAGAGCACATTATACTGCCTATGGATTCTTGCAAGGAGTTCACACTTGTGCCTATGGGTAATTTCTGTCTTTGCAGGATTAAATCATTTAATAATGGCTGTACTCAACATGGTACTCGATGGACCAATTAACCTCTAGAACTTTGCATGCCTTGTGTACCCCTAGTCCCTCCATACCCCATTTAAAGAACCCAGGTTTGAAAAGAAAAAATACATGTATTCCTTTTGCATTGCATCTCATGAGCTACTTCACCTGCTGTACTCTCCACTTTTCTGGTACTGCACATTGCCTAAAATCATTGGCCCCTGGGGTGAGCATCAAGCTTAAGCATCTTTTTGGAGCTGAGTACTCCATCATAGAAATTCAGCCATGCTCGTAACTCTCAGAACTCTTTAGATTTCCCTTGCACTGTCAGCCATTTTCTACCACACCAGCAGAAAAGCACATCGACAGAAAAGGAGAATTAAGCATCAGAATAATTAAGCAGTGTGAGGTCATATTGGGTATTGTACAGTACATTCTAGGAGGTGTTCTACGGTATATTGTAGGAGGTGGGGTGCCACTTTCGTATGGGAAGTCAATAATAAAGCAATATGACTCGAGCAGTGGGGGCATTAGCAACTCAGGTAATGCCCCGGGGCCCATAGTTATAGGCCCGAGAGAAGCGAGGGCCTTAACGAAGGCCCGGGGCATTACCTGAGTCGGTAATGCCCCCACCATGTGGGTCATATAGCTATTAGTAACCCGGCCCGCAATATCTGCATTACCAGGGCACTAAAAGCATTTTTTTCTGTCCCTGACAGAAAAAAAAAAAATAAACGACCAAGAAAATGGCCCCGGGAAAGGGAAAACAGAGTCTGTTTTCCCTTTCCATGGCGGCCATCGGGTGCGGACACGCTGGGAACAGAAGTGTTTCCAGCGCGTCTGCTCCCAAAAAAAAAGGGAGAAGAAGGTAAGTGGGGTTGGGAGGGCGGAAGGGAGAGAGGAAAAAAAAAACATACCTGTGTCCCCAGTAGGGGACGATGGAAGCCTCCAGCCGTGTGGAAGCACAGAGCGGAGATGGGCACGCTCCGAGTCTCCACCCGGCTGGAAGCTGCCATCGTCCCCCAACGGGGACAAAGGAGCAGTAAGAAGGTAAGTAGGGTGGGGAGGGCAAGTAGCAGGGAGGAAAGGGGAGGGAAAAAAAGCATACCCGAGTCCCGGCCGGGGGCGAAGGCAGCCTCTCAGCCGTGGGGAGGCTCGGAGCGGGGATGGTCCCGCTTCGAGCTTCCCCATTGGCTGAGGGGCTGCCACGTAATGTGTGTTGCATTCTGCTTGACTCTCGCCGGGTAGTAATAGCTAAAATTCTCTTTCACTTTCCTTTGTTGTACTTATTTATGCTGAATTGTACTTTTAAGTGTGATATCAGTGACTCTCTGATTAAGGTGGATGACAATTAAACTATCTCCCAGATCAAATATTTGATATCTTCTCTTCACAGGATTCAATTTATGAAGTGTCATTTGCTGTATTCACAAGATCTGGGTTGGAATGACAGACTGAGACATTAGACTTGACAGTGTTCATGGACAGAGGGAAGGTCTGCGATGTGTTTTTATCATGGGTCTATCCAAAGTACTGTTATGCATGTGTAAGGGGTCAGAACTGTGAGACGGACACAAAGGTAGAGTTTCTTCAATGTTTGCTATTTGATTAAATAAAAAGGATGAGATAAACGCCTATCATTCCCTATCCTAACAAGAGTATCCCTACCTAGCAAACTAAAACTAGAGAAAGATGACCTAGCATCCAATCATTTCTGATCCTCACACTAATACATACGAGACAAATGTACGAGGAATATTTGGCTAACTTCAGTTTGACAAAAAAAAGCAAATATTCAAACTAGATGTTTTAGAAAAGTACTCTTTGTGACCAGGGTTGGGCTCCCGTCCCATGGATCAATTCAGAAATACCCTTGAACAAGTTCTGATTCACCAAAGAGTTGTTCTGTTTTAAATAAAATGTCTTTTCCATCTATTGAGTCTTTCCACTTGATAAAGCAAATGTGTTTTCTGCAAACACTTGTTCAAAACCAAAACAATAGTACTCTTCCACAGTATCCTTCTTGATAAGGCAAATGTTTGTCACAAAGTATAAGTTCGTAAACCAAGGCAATTGTTTTCTCCACACATGTCTTTCTCAGACTTCAACATACATCTTAGCACATCAAAATTACTCTTCCATTGGAATGCTTTTGTCAGGATAGCACAACCACCAACCTTGGTGATATAAGAGTTTGTCAAAAGTATATAATTCTCAATGTCTCTTCTTGAACACCTGTTTACCACATGCACATTTCTTTCAATCAACTCTTTCTTTCCTGGTCTACTCCCCTGCCAGGACTAACTCCAAAAGGTCAGTTTCCTGGTTCACTCTCCTGCCAGGAAGAAAACTCCTATCCTCCTATCACTTCAGTTGATTTATTTAGCTGCAATATGAGTTACAATTACAAGTTGATGTCTCATAAATGGAGAATTGTTCCCCTTTTGCATATTTGCTTCTTCGGAATAACCTCTTGGTTGCTGGCAATGTGGGTTAACGGTTTTCCCAATTTGACTTCTCATAAATGGGAAATTGCGCACTTCTATCACTTTTGCTTCTTGTAGATAGCATCTTGGCTGTTGCAATGTGGGTTACAAATTTTCCCAATTTGACTTTCCATGAATGGGAAATTGTGTCCTTTTTGCAAGTTCACTTCATTTAAATAGCCTTTTGGCTGTTGGCAATAGGGGTTACAGGTTTCCCCAATTTGACTTCACATATATGGGGAATTGCACCCTTTTCGCGTTCTTATATTTTGCCAATAAGGGGTATCGGGTAGGAATTAATTTATCTATCCTTACCTCGCCCTCCTTCTGTTGTTGTCGAACCCCTAGGGACTTGGTGCAGGTGACCAGTTGAGGTGTGAAGCCCTGGACGTCAGAGTGTTCTGTGTTGTTGGTCAGCAGTAGGACTTCAGTCTTGGAGGGGTTGAATCTCAGGTAAGCACTGGACATCCACGACTGGATCAATGTGCAGCAGGCCTTCAACCTGTGGATGTCTTCGATGGAGGACATCTTGAGGTAGAACTGAGTGCCATTTGCATATTGGTGGATGTCGATGTTGTGTGGAGGAGGGTTCAGAGACGTTCCTTGTAAAGATTGAATATCACAGGGTAGAGAATGTATCCTTGTGGGACTCCACAGTTAATTGGTAGGCATGGTGAAAACAAATAATCCATTTATACAAACTGGTGTTGATTAGCAATGTAGGATTTGAACCATATGATGACGATCTCTCTGATCTCCATGCAGCGATGTAGATTATCAGTGAGTGCCTGGTGCTCTACTATTTTGAATACTACTTAGAGGCCAAGGAGAACAAGGAGCCAAGGATAGCCATCATCGAAGATTTTAAGGGCATCATCAATCCCCTAAATGGTAGCCATTTCTGTGCTGCATCTCTGTCTGAAGCCTGATTGGTAGGACTGAAGGAAGCTGTTGGCTTCGATGTGTTGGAGGAGTTGCATGGGAACTGCAATCACAAGGATCTTATCTAGGAAGGGCAGATGGGAGATGGGGCAGTAGTTGCTGAGGTTGTCAGGGTCCAGTGTTGCTTGCTTGAGAAGTGGAATAATGTTTCCATTCTTGAGGGTCGAGGGGAAGGTGCCTTGAGTTAGGGTGCTGCTGATGATTGTCAGAGAAGGGAGGAGTGCGTCAGTCGGAAAGGTCTTCAGTATGGAAGCAGGGAGGATGTCATCCATGTATGATGTGTCCTTGAGGTATGCTAGGGTGGCAGTGAAGTCTTCCATAGTGAGTGTCTTGAAAGTTGTCCAGGTATTTGTGGTTTTGCACGATGGGATGTGCAGTGTGATGTCAGTTATGGCATTGATATCTATGTGTTGGTGGACCATGCTGAGCTTGTTGATGAAGAAGGAGTTGATGGTGGTGGATTTTTTGATGAAGTGGTGGGTTGGCAGAGGGGTGGTGCAGTGCTTGATGGCTTTGAAGAGGGATCTGCTTTCATTGTTGGCCTTGGCTATGGTGATTAGTCGTCTGCATGTAGCACGAAGTTCATTGATCAAGGCGATGTCGGATGCACTGCAAGATTTTTTCCAAGTCTTTTCTTGTTTTCTGATGGTTTGTTTGCTAAAGTTGAGCTCTTGGGTATACCGGGGGGAGAGAGGAGGTTTAGGCTTGAGGGAGTGTTGTTTTGCCGGGTTTTGGCAGTTGATGTTTTTGGCGAGGATGTTGTTGAATTATTGGAGAAATTAGTTGCAGTCCTCGTTATTCAGAGGTAGATAAACCATGTGAGGTGGAGTTTGGCAAGGTCATCCATGAGAGCCGCCACTAAAAAGTTCTTGAATGATCTGAAGGCTTTCCAATGGGTCTTTCCAATCTGCAGGGTTCTCAGTGGGTCTGTTTGATTGCTGTGCATGACCAATGTCAAAGGGGATTGCCAGATGGTCTGACCGAGAGTTGTTATGGAGGGTGGGCAGGGCAGTGATGATGTGAATGAGGATATTACCTTTCCTGTGAGTTGGGTTGACTGGGTTGTGTCGAGTAAGCAGTGGAAACCTTCCTTCATTGACTTGATTGCTGGGTTGCCAGGGAGGTTGAACTCACTGAGAAAGATTGGCATTCACAAGAGACATGGTGGTGACCAAGTCCTTGAAGTCTTAGATGAAGGAGCTGTTGGGCTTCGATGGTCTGTAGATGTGGTGAAAAGTCAATGTGTTCATTGGGGAGAGGGGGAAGTGGCAGGAAAGGTTTTCAAAAGAACCAATGATGGTGACTATACAACGGTACACATGATTGAATTAAAGCAATGTTTCATGTGCCTGCCCAATTGGAAAGTAACTTCTTGAAGGGAGAACAAGTCCAGTTCAACATGCCTTAATTTTCAATATTACCTGAATGACAGTCAATATTCACTTTGAACTGTTCTTTTTGTTGATCTGCCTCTCTCAGTGTTTACTATCTGAGAGCGTGCAGTAAATTGAGATTTGCCATGGCTCATTCGGTCAGTGCTGGCCTAGATGTGCTTTCAAGTTAATCTTCTGTTAATGCTATGCCCCAGAAGTCTAGGTCCATGTAAAAGTGATATTGGAAAGAGCAGTGTAATAAAATTATATTGGTCAGCAGCTTCAGTAAACCACAGCAGTGTAGCAGCGTATGAAATGTGACTTGCATTGAGGCCTTACTGTCCCTCTGCAGTGCTTGAATACTGATGTGCTGTGCCACATATGGGACACTAACCAGTAAGCCAGACAGTAACTGGTAAAATCATGTTGCCCTTCATCTGCTCTGCAGCGTGCAGCTTCTGTCTTTCCCTCAAAGAACAGTGGCTGAGGTCCTCATTCACTCTGTGCTCCAGCTGAGAACCTTTGGGCAACACAGGAAGAAAGAGAGAGAGATCAGAGAAGACAGAGAGATGTGGTAAATGTGGGGCGGTTAGCTCAAGTGCCACCTGCACATTTTGGGAACAGAGCAATTCTGTGTATCCTGGGTCTGATGCCCCATTTGAGATGAGTCACACCTTTATTCTCCTGAGGTCAATACATTGAGAACCCCAAGAAGGTAACAATAATGACAGTGGTTATTACCGTGCAAAGAAAGTAGAAGAATATAGCATGAAACACTGTATAGTTCACCAAGCTATTATTAAACTGTGCACTCTTTTCAGACATTGGTTTGGAAGAAGAAGAAGAAGCAGCAGGCACCAGAGGAAGAGTTATGAATAGAGTACCAGGAGTAGTTGTCTCTATTTAACTTACACCAATGTGAATTGATGTGAAGCATTTTCTGGGTTATTTATTTTTTTACAATTCCTGGACCAGAACTGCAATAAATTGCTCTCAAGTACGCGACGCCTGCTGAGAGGCCCCGGGACTTCATTGCTGCTGTGCCCTGTGAGGGGACTTTTAGAAGATACATGGATCACACGATGACTTCAGTGCTAATCCAGGCCTGAGACTCTCCGATTGGACTATTGCCTTGGGACTTGCGATTGCCTCGATCTTTGTGATGACACCTTTGTAACGTGATATTGTTGACCTTTGGCCTGCTTGGCCACTACTGCAGAAGCTTCCGATACCTTGGGAAGCTGCCCTTTCTAACTACAAGAGTGTGATCTTGTTTTCCTGATGAAGACGTTGTTAAGTGATTCAAATACGTTGAAACGGTCGAGAAATTGGGGATGTGGTCGTGTTGCATATTTATTTGATCCACCCCAGGAGCAGACCAATTTTGTCAGAATTATAGTGGTCTTGTACAATGAATGCACTTTATAAAAACTAAATTTGTTAGCTATGATTTTTAACAGGCTTTATTATACATGTATTGTTGTTGGGTATTAAAAATAAAATAAATGTTTTAGAATGTGTATGTTATGTTACTTTGCATTTATATAGCGCCTTATGTATCATTGGTATGATCTCAAGGTGCTGGTAGGTTGAACGCCCTCGGGAACCGTAGTTCAGGTCAGTAGAGAGAGAGAGAGAGGGAGAGAGAGAGAGAGAGAGAGAGAGAGAGAGAGATATAGAGAGAGAGAGTCACAAGATGCGTAGGTGCACCAGATCTGTGTGCAGCTGGTGTGTCACTTGCATGATAGCTGCTTCTTAGCGGTAGGTGTGGTGGTTGGGAGATCAGGAATATGTGTTCATTCTGGTTGGTTGATACACAGAATGATTTGTGGCTGGGCTAGGGCTGAGGAGACACATAGGCTAGCGGGTGTGCTGAGCCAGCTGTGTTTAATTAGGATGATGAGGAGTATGTGGCGGGTGTATGTATGGTAGGTGTATGTGGACGAACGAGTGAATGATTTATTGTGCTAAGTGCTGATTAAGTCACGATTCATTTGTCTTTTCAAATGATGTATCGGGCACAATAAAATCCTTTTTGATACTTTGTTTATAAATTAAACTCCTCTGGACTTTTTCTTCTGAGCTAATAAGCAAATTGCTGATATGCCAGCTAAAGAAACTTCAACATATCCAAAATGTGGCAGCCACAGTGCTCCACGCCCTCTCACCCAGAGAACACATCACCCCTGCATTCAGAATCCTGGACTGGCTTCCAGTTAGCCTAAGAGCAACCTTCAAAGCCATGTGCATCACACACCAAGCTTTCAATCACTCACGACCTGAGTTAATTCAGAAAAGAATCATCGACTACCAGCCCTCCAGAAACCTCAGATCGGGTTCAGCTCTGCTCCCACCGTACATCTCCACTAGAGCTGAAACTAGGCCTCCTCCAAAAAAGCCCTCAAAACCTAGCGCTCTACCACTCTATCCTGAAAAGCCCATTAACTCAAAGTATATGAACGGTCTCCCGGCTGCATTTGTGGCGTCTCTGACCTTTTTTGCTCTGAACACCTGACAGTGCTGACTGTGTTCACTGTGGCTCAAACCACACACACTCTCATACACCTATTATGACCCTGTCTACCCTCAAAGCACCACTAGCTGTTTCACAGCATTCTCACATGTAATGTCACAGAATTCACGAACAAATGCACCTGGCAAAGGGACAAAAATAGGCTAATCACAACAATAGTACTAGGAGCACAGCGGCTGAAATAGAACCAATGCCTCCTCCACCGCATTTGAACACCTAACCCACATAGAAGAATCTACCTCCTGTGGTGATTAGTTGGAACATAGACTGTTGTTTGCTGCCAATTGTTTCTTTCAAAGCCGCAAGGACCAACATAAGAAGCCAAATACCTGAGTGGGCGCCCTAACATCAAAGTATGTATAATACATCACTCCAGTGGATGCAGGCCGGGCTAATCGCACACATCAGTATATAGCAAGGTCTACAACAAAAAAAGTGGTCATGCTGATCACATAAATTCTCCACCTACCTACACCCGACAACGCCTATACACCTCTTGACAGCAGAATGTGGCACAGTTCTACAATAAATTCATAGCAAATAACTAGCACTAAAGCCATCCCCTTCTTCTCGCCACCCATCCACATGCCTGACTACATGTGTTGCTTTTCTACCAGAGCCTGGCCAGCCCTGCTAAGCCTTTTCAGCCAAATGCACACATGCATCATAATCGTGCCCCAATACCTCCAACACTCTGGACTTCGATCCTCTGAGTGTGTTCTCACTAACAGCGCATTGAAACTATAACAATGGTAAAATTGACGGAATACAAATGACAAGAACAATACAATGCAATACATAGGTGTCCACTAGGTGAATATAGGTCCTTGTTATTGATTATCTCATCATCAAAGAACAATTTGCTGTGTTATGCTGTTCTCGGTTAAATGCATCCACTTCTCTCTCCCTTTGAAAGTACAGCTGAAAAAGATGTTTTTCTCACTGAAGCCCATTTTGTAAAGTCCTGTTGTCTAGGCGTCATAAACACACTAGCTGGGCACCTATTGTCTATCAGGCTGGGATCATAAACAATGGCATTTTACTAAAGAAGACTTTACCAAATTGATTTGAGTGCGAAAAACAATTATATCGCAGCACTTTCTGAGGGAATCGTGTATAGTTAGTTGACAGGTCTTCAGCTATTGCATGTGTGGGTTTCCCCAGAAGGTTGAGTCTATGTGCACGGAAGAGAATTAATAGAGTTGAAGAGCAAGATCGAGGGCAGCCATACTTCTTCCATGAGTTCCTGGGGCGGAACATTCTCGGTTTCACCATTTACGTCATGCAACTATGACGAGGGGCCAGGAAAGAACCGGAATCCCTCTGCAATGGATTTCTCTGTCCTTTCGCTCTTGTCAGACACCAGTGACTAAACAAGTGACTAGATATCTGGAGCAGCGTCCTGTAGAGAAGCATGGCAACATTAAGGAAAATGGACAATGCTGAAAATGGTTCTCATTCTGGTTGTGTTTTTAAATAAACATAATAAATAACAAACAAAAAAGTAATGCTTGTTATGTGGAGTGTATATAAGATCAATCCAGAAATACATTTCTACCACGTCCCAACTAACTACAGGCCCATTACGACAGTACTGTTTCTTCTTAAAATCTTAGACAGAGCCGCCTATCTCCAGATTCAATCCTACCTGGAGATCAACAAGGCACCCGACAATCTGGTTTCAGGCCAAGACATGGAACTGAGACGGCCCTTCTCGATCTCAAGAATCAACTGGCTGACCGCAAAGACAAAGGTGAAATATCCATCCTCCTAATTCTAGACTTCTCCACCGCATTTGACTTGGTTGACCATAAAGTCTTATGCAACCACCTCAAATCTGCAGCTAACTTCTCCATTGAGGCCGCTACATGGATAAACTCTTTCTTAGACAACATAACAATAAGAGTTAGCAAAATATAGAATGATTACATATTAGAAATTTCATTCTTAGGGATAATGTCCAATCAAAAATGTATCGACTGTAATAGTAGAGAAAACACATTGTAGAATTTCGCATGCTATTATGAAGTGTTTTAAACTTGAAAGTTTTAAGATATATGAAATCAGGTAATTCTTAATTTTTAAAAAGTAATGTAAGAACAAAATAATGCAACACTATTTAATTTATGTACTTTTTTCTTTTAATTGCAATGTTTGTATATTGATTATGTAAACCTAAATTTGAAAGGTTGGTGCCTCCTCATCAGCGGACCCTGTGCCCATCACATGTGGCATACCACAAGGGTCTTGCGTGTCCCCCACTTTGTACAATATATTTACAAAGCCTTTCTTTGATATACTTGATAATCTGGGTGTCTCGTACACTAATTATGCTGACGACACCCAGATCCTCATCCCTATTCAGGGAGACTACGACAAAGATGTAGGTCATATATATAAAATCTACCAAATCATACAAACCTGGATGGTCACCCATGGTCTATGTCTTAATGACGAAAAGACCGAACTCCTAATCATAGGTTCGACCAATAGACTGAGCAAACTCCCCCACCAATACCAGTACATCCCTATTGATGGTATTGAGATCAAAGTCGCCAAGGAAGTAAAAACATTAGGCTTTTACCTGGACTCGGCACTCAACCGTAACAAACATGTAAATGCCAGAGCCTCCGCAACCAGTTACACATGCAAACTAATCTCTGCTTGCAAACTATTCCTGACCACTGACAGCTGCATCACAATTGCTTGTGCACTAATCCTATCTAAATTAGATTACTGCAATGCTTTTTACCTGGGCACCAGCAACCACAATACTAACAAACTCCAAACTCTCCAACACAATGCCCTAAGAACTGCCCTAGGCATCCCAAAAGGTCAGCATATCTCTGACAAAAGACGTTCTATCAACGGGCTAGCCATTAAAGATAGAATCAAGTACAAAACACTTAACATGACCTACAAAAGCCTTAATAACAAGGCACCTACTTACTTGACAGAGAGATTCACCAAACACACATCAGAACGACCTGTTAGAAAGGCGCAGAATAATAGTATCAGAATCCCTAACTTCAAACTTAAAAAAAACAGGAGGATCCAGCTTCCCAGTCCTGGCAGCACATCTCTGGAACTCTCTACCAGACCCTTTAAGAGCATTACCCTCCCTCCCCTCCTTCAAGTCCAATGTTAAACTATTGTTACACGCTAGTGACCACTGATGTCTTTACCCTTGAAATGTTCATTTTGTATATACTATATGTATCTTTTCTTTTTTATCTATCCTGCTGCACAATCATATTTGCTTGCAAATCGTCTCTGTATTTGGTCGTACACTGTATTTTTGTCTTTTTCCATGCACTTGTAACCTTAAATATGTACCTGTAACCTAAACGTCTGCAAGCGCCTAGATGCCTGACGGCCCAGTGCACTCCATAAATAAATAAACAAACAAAGGAAGTGAATGTGCCAATTGTGTTGCAAGGAGCAAATGTTAAGGTTCACTGTAAAATCTGGTGCCTTCTTACCTATATAAGGCTGCTGCTCAGATTCATCAAATCTTAAATGCATCCTTTATATATGGATCCATTTCCCCAGTTCACAAAACATAGGTGATAACGCCTTTGTGGATAAAGCCAACGTGGACCTGCAGGAACCAAATATTTGTAGACGTCCAGCCAGCTACACTGACTGAGAATGAAATGTCCGTTCAGCTTCAATCATACATTGAACAGCACTCACTTGTGGACGCTCATCTGTCAGGATTGATCAGGGTTTATACCAGGAGTAGGTACAGAATATGCACTTAGTGTTACGGGGACGACGTAAGCCTATTGGTCGATCAACGTGTTATTGGAGCACCTACCTGTTAGAACGGTCTCCACAATTTGACACTGTGAATCACAAAATCCTTTTGTCATAGACTACAAATGCAGGATTTACCAGCTAATCACTCAAATTGCTAACAACATTGTTTACTTAGAGAACTCAGAAAGTTGGCCTCCCTCCATTTTCTCCACTTTCGCCACACCCAGGTGCAGATCCTCTGAGGTTGTCAATCTCCCTACTCTTGTTTTATCTACTCAGCCTCCCATAAACCTCCTCAGATTGTTCGGACTTGAGTTAACTACCCCTAGTTTTTGTCATCAACCTCAGAATTTTTTAAGGGACTAAGCAACTTTGCTTATTTGCTTTGGACCTTAAAACACGGGGTGGGCTGCACTTTTCTGAAACCAAATGCCTCAAAGACGGATATCATGGCATCTGGTCCTTGCCGACTTGCACTGAGTCCTCTCTGGCTTCCGGGATTGAGTCCTTGGTCTGGACCCTCCCCAGTGGTAAACAGTGTGGGCATGTATATGGACCCATCATGTGGGCATGGTTTCAAAGCCTGGGCTATCTATTCTTCAGTAACCACTATTGCAGACTATTCACTTATTTGGCATATCCCCTTAGGTCCGAGAAGTGTTTGCTCTTGTAATAGCACATCTGGATTATGCCAATGAAGTGTATCTAGGAGCCCCAGAACACATAATAATGAGGCTCCAGCGGCTTCACAATCCCAAAGAGGTCCACGAAGGGGTGTGTATTGCACCAGGCTATCATTATTCCTAACGTGTTTAATTATACATTTTACACAATGTTCACACATGATATTCACTAACCCTAATGAAAACACGTAGTTACTGTTCTTACCCGTGTAGAACAATGCCAGTTTCTGTGTGTTTGAAATAACATACAAGTTGCATGGAAATTCTGCATGCTTTGGCAAGAGTCGAGGTCCTATTAGACTAGTCTAAGGAATGTTTCCCATCACTGAACCCTTTCGTTCTATGGACTAAAACTAGAAGTTCTTAAAGTTGTAGTTGCCTGATACATTTGCCCCCAAAAGCACATTTCCAATCTAAACACAGGCTCAAAATCATTGGAAGCCACGGCTTCTCTGACCCAGTGAGCGCAGAAGAGGGTTGTGACATTTACCCAACCACAAGGTAGGTAGATCATAAAGGAATGAGTAGAATAGCAACCTGGTGTCAGTCTTGCTCCTAGGGGTAATGTTAATGTTAAAGGATATTTACACCGTGCACGCCGGAGTGGTCCCCTGGTCACTCATGTAGAATGTAGAGGTGGTAAAATACATCAAGTACTTAAGTGAAATGCGGGAAAAACCTCACGCAGAAATAGTAAATTATTCCGGCATTACTGTCCTGATGATAGGCGGTGGCAGTTACCTCTTCAACCACAATGCCTAGCAGACTGATGCACATGGCTGCCAATTAGAAGTCAAGGCACCCTGTGCACTCGCGCTATTGGAACACCACAAGCATATTACCCTGCCCCACATACCTTTGACTTCTGCAGTTGCTCGGTTGCTGGCTAGCCCCGCCCCTCCCCCTTTCTAATCTACGTCACAACCATCCTCGTTACTATCCACAGACTAAGGTCTGCCGACACCCTGACAGGGACACAATACGCCACCTCCCGGGCAAAGTTCAAGCACCGTAAATCCTCTACAATGATGATGGGCGCAGTATGAATATTCAAACAGATAACATAGCTTGACATAAGGGTGTGAAGTGGTTGCAAGCACCGCAGTGCAACCATAAACTTCAAACCAATATACACCTGGGGCAGATTACAGAAGCTTTGCACCAGTGCAAAGGCAAAGAGTGCACAGTATTAGCACTAGGGCAACGTTTTCCCTATTTTTAAAAAACAGTTGGAAATATAAGTAAACCATTGCACCATGACAAGTGCATTTTGCCATGTTATAAGCATTAGGGCAAACATTGCCCTGGTGCAAAAAAGATACTGTTCACTGTATGTTTGCACCAGGGCAAAGTTTGCACCAGTGCAAATATGCATCGAAGATGTATCTTTTTCGCACTAGGGTAATGAATGCCTAGGTACTTACACCATGCCAAAATGCACTTGTCATGGTTCAATGGTTTTTTAAATACATTTTTTCAAGTGTTTTTAGAAATAGGGCAAACTTTGCCCTAGTGCTAATGCCGTGCAAACTTTGCACTTGCATCGGTGCAGAGTGTCTGTAATCTTGCACATGGTGTAAATCTACGGCTTACCTGCTGCATGCTTTGTCCTCCAGAAAGCGTATGTGAGAACTAAAGGAAAGATTTTTTCTTTAAAGAGCGACTTCCTCTTTTGAGTTGTACAAAATTCTGAAACCTTGTTACTAATACGCCAGAGAAAGGGGAAGCACCCATTGCGTCTCAAAATACGGACATGTTATAAATGAAAAATAGGAAGCAGAGGAGTTTGCGTTTGAAAACACGACGCAAAACAGGTGAATGTGTTATCCATGATGGCGTGGCCGCTGAACTCTCCCAGACATATATGTTATGTGTGCAGCTTTTGCTGGGGATGTCTGATCATGCAGTTCCGTTCTGCCGACTTACAAACGAGCCAATGCAAAGAATAGCCCTGCACATGTCTGCAGTTATGACATATCCGACCTGAAATGAACATCCACATCCCCGCGTGCACACATAGTTAAGTCATATTCTCTTTGCGGGGGAAGCTGTGGAACAGTCTCCAGAGTCTTCGCCACACGTTGCAAGGACACACCTCTGTAGCAAGCAGGCCCCTGCTTTCTGTGCTGACTTATCGCCCTTTGAATTTTATTTTGAATTCCTTGCCTTTATTAGAGAGCATTTTCAGGAAACGGATTTATATAGCCCACTCGATGAGCAGCATGCCATACATACTTTCACCTTTTAAAGCTCCAACAATTAAAAAATATACATGAAAGGAATACAAGAACTCGCCCCAAGGCGCTGAGTCACTCAGCCTTTTGTCATGAAAAAAGGAAATGTCTGTGTTCACCAGCACGCACTGCCAGTCTTCCGCCAAACGTCTGCTGGGGGCAGAGGAGGAAAGACAGCTTTGTAATTGTAATGGGTTATTTATAGCGTGCTTAATACCCAGAGGTTTCTGAGCACGGACCCAGGAATCGTACGTGTGTTGCTCAGCGTCATCTTGCTTCCAAAGACGAGCACGTTGCTACTGAGCTACCCTCCCAAAGAAATTTTACACCAGCAAGGGGAAGGTGGGGCAATTTCAACTGTGTGGCCCATGGAGAAGTTGCCACAACTCACCATTCAAGCTGTACAAGGAATCATGGCCAGGCCTCTGATGGGCCTTTTTAGAGAGGGTTGTACATTTGCTGACTCAAAGAGTGAGGCCTAGATCACAATCATCCATAAACAAGGACAATTCCCTAGGCTACAAGGCTCCTACGGGCCCCCTACAGGTCCACTGCGCCAATACATGTAGATGCCAAAATATACACAAGCAAATTTTCCAAATGATTACATCGGACAATGCCCCATTCAATTGACCCTGACCAATTGGGGTTTATTATAGCAAGCTGCACATTGGACAACATAACAAAAGTACTCCACCTGATTGACAAGGCAGGTTGGATGTCCAGCCCATCCTTGCTGCTCGCCCTAAATGCAGAAAAAGCCTTTGAAAGGCCGGACTGGACATACCTGAAAACAGTATGGGGAAATGTAGTTTTAGCCTGAAAATCTATTTGATTTTGAATACTTATAAGACTCCCAGCATACGTATAGGAATGAATGGAATCCTTACTGAAAAATGTGCTTTGGAAAGAGGGACGAGACAGGGTTGTCCTCTTTCTCTGCTATTGTTCAGGTTTGATATTGAGCCATTCGCTCGAAAATCATGTTGCACAGAGATACTGAGGATCTTAAGATAGGAAATACATCACATGACATAGGTTCATTCTCTGACAATGGCCCTCATTACGACCCTGGCGGAAAGTGACTGACCGGACCGCCACAGCGTAAATAGCGTTTCCGCCATTGCACGAAGGAGCAAAGTGCGGCCCATTCCGACCCATCGGGCACGAGCACCACGGCATGGCGGAAGTGCAAAGTCCGCGATGGCGGAAATGAACCCAAAACGGCCCACACCGCCGCCGTACGGCGCCCTAGGTGCAATACCGCCACCCATCACAGCGGACACCGCAGTGTGCGCCTACCGGAAAGTACGGTGACCGGAAATATACGGAAACGGAAGTTAAAACATGGGCCCGGAACGGGAAACATCCCGCCGTACACCTATAAAACCACTAAAACCACACAACCACTAAAATCACTACCCTGAGACACACCCCAACCCGTCATCCACCCTAGCGAAACCAAGAAAAATGGGAAAAGTAGCGAAGAAAGCGTGCGACCGCAAGCGGCAGGTCCACTTCTCCCGTGAGGAACTCACCGTGCTAACAGAGACCCTCCAGGAGAATGCTGCCGTCGTCTTCTGCACGCAAATGACCAGGACGGCACTTGCAAACAAGAAGGCCATATGGGCTCTGGTGGCACAGCGGGTAAGTGCGGTGGGGACCGCACCCCGCACCCCACAGCAATGCCGTAAGCGATGGGACGACCTGCGGATACGCGTCCGCAGCATACTCTCTGCCAACCGCAACATTGCCACAGCCACCGGGGGAGGTCCTGAATCACCCATCAAGTTGACCCCCTGGGAAGAAATCTGTGCCTCCACCATCGGAATGGAGAGCATAGAGGGAGTCGGAGGGATGGAGAAAGGAGTGCAGACATCCGAAGATTCAGGTAGGTGGCCCAAATAAAACAATGCCAAATCCACAAAGTCCATCCATGTGAAGTACCATGCGTCCACATAGTGCAACAGAAACACATGTCCAGGAGAACGGCCACACACATCGGCCTGATAGCGCACGTTAAAACCCACAATAAATACATAAATAATTAAAAACCCCTAAAACACGCACTACACATGCAGCAGGCACACCCTAACTGCAGGCTGCCAAACAACTGCACCCTCACTCCACACACAAATGAAAGCACCTCCAAGGCCCCGACCCAAATCACCCTCAGGTACCACCCCAATGCATGTGATACAATGCCATTCCAATTCCCACAGACCCATCAATAACCCTCGCCCTCCTTTACTCCACCACAGGGTCCGATCCAAACGACGAGCTTCAGGACACCCCTACCAGCACACCTGCAAAGAGGGCCAAGACCAACGGCCAAAGACCCTCCACCTCAGCTGCACGCATCAAGACACGGCAGCAGCACAAATCAGGTGGCAGCACAGAGGAGGGAACATCAACAGGCACCCCAGCAGCCAGCATGCCCACAACACCACCACCACAGGTCCCCCCAACGGATGCCACAGAAGGCACTGGCTCCGGTGGCAGCAGCACCATAGGTGACACCCCATTGATGGCAGCATGCTCCGACACAGAAGACGGGGATGTCGAAGTCAGATCCATCCATGACCTGTCCCAATCCCCCTGTCTGTCCCATCCCGTACAACATGAGGATACCACGCAGGGGCACCCACAAGACGACGACTGGCCATCCCCCACAAGCCCTGTGGCAGGGCAACATGAGGACAACAGCCCCTCTGTGACACCCCCGCAAATGGCCATGGCCCAGCAGAGGCAACAGTCCCTCGACCAGTTAATCGTGCAACAGCAGCAACTGGCCACGCTCCTCAAGGACCATGCCGATGAATGTGGGGGCACTAAGGCAGACATAGAAACATCAACTGAGACACTTAGGGCAGAAATGGAGAGAGGTACAGAGACACTAAGGGCACAAATGGAGAGAAGCACCGAGAGCCTGAGGGGGGAACTGCATGTGACGTCCAAGGACGTATGTGCCGAACTTGCCGCAGTGCGCCGTGTGCTCACTGAGCTCTCGCAAACCCTTAGGGACATGCATGGACGTGAGCAGGCAGAGACATCATCCGTTGCAAGTTCCGTCCAGGGCAGCCCCCAACGTAGATCTGGGAGGAACCTGCGCTCCACAGGCAGGGGTGCCCCTGATACCCGCAGAGGGGGCTTGCAATAGCGACTGCCCACTGACAATGAGCATCTTTGGACACTGGTGTTCGGGGAGGAGGTAGGAGGGTGGAGGGGGTGTGTTGGGCTTACTTGGGTGGCGGGTCGATAGGGTGTACAACATGATATCACATATGCCATAAAAAGTGCACGATCAACCAATGAGATGTGTGGACATTGATCTTTGTGTACTAGGCCATCATAGGCGTACAGTCCATATTGTGCATGTCCCAGACACACACAGTGCCACGAGTCCCGTGTCCATGTATCAGCCACCAGGCGTGAGTGCTAGAAGCATACATCAATGAGATGCTGACGAATGTCACGGGCCTCCGGTGCCTCGCAGACTCCTTGAGGTGCTGCCACATCCCCACCCTCATCATGACCATCATCAGGTGCTTGCAGTTCTGCGTCAGGGGGCATGGGCACATTTCTACGTACGCACATGTTGTGGAGCATGACACATGCCATCACCATCTTTGCAACCTTCTCATGGCGGTACAGGAGTGCCCCGCCAGACCTGCTGAGGCAGCGGAAACGACCCTTCAGTAGGCCGAATGCCTGTTCAATGACTACACGGGTACGTGAGTGGGCATGGTTGTAGTCCTCCTCATGCTGGTCCCGTGGGTTCCGGACTGGTGTGAGGAGCCATCTCTTCAGTGGATATCCAGCATCACCTGTATGTGGACGAGAAACGTATGATGTGGAATGCCATTGCTACGTACGCACCCCCCCCCCTTCCTGCCAGGTCATTGCCAAATCACATACCCCACATTATCATGCATGTAATAAGACTCACCGAGTAGCCAGGATCTGTTCCCTGCGTGTCGCTCCATGTAGCGTGGTATTGTAGAGTTCCTCAAGACCATAGAATCATGGGTTGATCCAGGGAATCGGGCACAACAATGTGTAATGATCCTGTTGGAGTCACACACCATTTGTACATTCAGAGAATGAAATTGTTTTCGGTTGCGGTACTGGGCCTCCATGGCATGTGGGACGACCAATTCCACATGGGTGCAGTCGATGGCACCAATGCAACCCGGTATGCCGGCAAGTGCATGGAATCCCACTTTTGTGTTGGTAATTTCCTGCTCCGAGCGTGGTAGGGAGATGTAGTCGTCTGCGTGCTGCAGGAGGGCATCGAGCACTTGCAATAGTGTCCGTGAGAACAGTGGCTGAGAAATGCCATGCAACTGTCCGACTGTGTGCTGGTAGGTGCCTGTGGCCAGGAAGTGGAGTACAGACACCACCTTCAGTAGGGGTGGGATGGCGGTTGGGCTATCTATCATGCTGACAAGGTCAGCCTGTGTCATGTCCACAATGGCGGCTATGGTGTCCCGGTCCAGACGGTAGAGGGTGTGGATCTGCTCATCAGTGAGGTTGAACGGATGTGCTCGGAGGCGTGGGATTGCGGGCTGCCTGCGTGGTGGTAGTGGCTGTGCTGGCGGCCCTTGCTGGCCCTGCCTTGGCCTCCTCCTCCTCCTGCGTCTCCTCCGTGCGGCCGGTTGTAGTTGGTGTTCGTCTTCTTCTTGGAGTTGGAGTACTTGCAGTGCTATCAGGTCCCCCAGGGCCAACATCGCGAGTCCTGCCGGTAGCATTTCGGTGTGGTTGTGGGAGGAGACTGGGTGTGCAATTTATGTGTTTTCAGGCTGAATGGCCTCCACCTGTGGTGATTCATTCCACCTGTGCAAGCTGCTCTCCCCTTTGGCCGAGCACGTCCCGCGCACAACGCTGCAATTCGTGGAATGGCATCTTGCTATTGCAATCATGTATTTGTACCCGATGGCCGTGTAACATTGGTTGATATGTTCATTCTGCTGTGGTCCCATTGTTTCACATACTATCTGTGCAGTCGCGAACAGAGTTGTGAAGGGTCAGTGGAACGTAGTACTCGAGTAACGGTGGGCCCTCATTCATCACTGTACCGAGTTGCAACGACGGGCGGGGCGTCCCATTCGTGGGTGAAGGCAGTTGCCATTTTCACACACAGCCGCACTCGATGGATTAATTAGTGTTTTCAAACGGCCACAGATGCCTCTTCGACGTGATGTTGCAAATGAGGAATTCGAAGGGCGGCGCTTTCGGTTTTCAGCTAGCGGCGAGGAGATGCCCACAGGTCTGACTGCAAATATAACGTTCTATTGTTCAATGTCCTTGGGACAGGGGCCATGGCGAGAATGCAATGATTGATATGAATAGTATGGGATGCGCAATAGCGTAGTGGACGATAAGGCAGGACGTTCCCAAATACATGTTACTTCACTACACTGGAATTACGGGCTGGGGCACTGTGGATTTTGCAGGCTGCATAACGCACAGACTCAATGGATATTTCTAATGTTATGTGAGTAAATATTCAGGCGTTTTAATCCCGGGATGAGGGAATGATGAATGGATGCATGGGCAGGTGATTTGATACAGAGTTTGCCATGTACAGGGCTTCTTGGGATCTATCCGCCTCCCCTACCCTATGTGATGCAGGGCTGCCATTGTGGGACCATCGTCTATCTGGCCTTGTTGAGCCCTCCCTGTCTCGACGCGCCCTCAGACACTTGTGTCCATGCACGTTACCAATCCCATCAGATGGATTCTGTTTTCACAGGCGCATGCACAGGTACACTCGTTTGTGATGGTGTTTACACCTCGATATAGATAGTTATGAGCCGCAAGTGGTTTTTGGGTGGTGATGGACCTTTGGAGTGGGCTAGCATGCATGTGGCTGTGGATTTAGTGTGATCATTGCAGTGAGTTGTTGGAATGTAGTACTGATGGCCATTCTGTTCTTTTTCTTTTCTTTTGGTTGACAGGTATCTCCTCCCCTTTTGCCACTGCCATCTGTATGCCACTCCTGCAGATGGGTTTTACTCCCGACACCTGCTGCTTCGTGTTAATCAGTGGAGCAGCATTACGATCTTATGGGACGATCGCCAATGGGCCACATGCCCTTACGCAGTACTGGTGGCTCGGAGCAACATTTCGGCCTTTCAGCTGGACTAGTGCCTCCCCATTGGGACGGCCCTGCGGTTCTGTGCGCTTCCATGTTGCCTTTTCGTACGTGAATGTGGCTCTGTGTACCATGAGGGAACAGGGCGTCACACAAGTAGTGGCTGGTCATTTCTTGCGGATGCAGCCCACAATGGTGAAATGTGTTTTGGAGTTCATGGCCTGATGGCTGTATGGGCTTGGTGATTTTGATGTGCATTAAATTTCTATTCTGATTTGGCCCGTGTAGCGTTCTTCTTTGCAAGTGATGTGGCATATGCCTATTTGGGGGGCGATGTATTGTGAGGAGATCTGCACTGGGTTCCAGCTTCGGAGTTTAGTTGCGTGGTACTGTACTGGGCGCGTTTGCCTACGAAGCCCGTGAGGTCAGGGATGGGGGCTGCCAATATGACAGTTTGAATGTTGTCATGCTCAGGGGCGGGGGATTGGGTTTTGTGTAACAGATGCCGGTCAGCCAGGTGGACTGGTGGAATGATGTGATTTTCGGAATATTGCTGGTCACAGGTGCCTGTGTTTGCGTGCGTTTCTTGGTGGGGGACTGTGGTCATGTCCATTGGGATGGCTTCTGTATTCGTGCCATCTGTGCCCTGCAGCTCCCATTGGCCCCTGTTGTGTTTCTATTGTTCGTTGGCATGCATGGGTGACTTGTACATTTCACTGGTTGCATTGTGGCTTCGTTGCACCTACGGGGAGTTGTACTTTGTGGGCAGGGAGCGGTGTACGGGCACTCAGTGGGGCCATTTACGGTTGATTCGCGATGCCGTACTTCTCACCATGGCGGAATGGTGCATTCCGCCATGCTTGATGGCGTTAGGTACATGTCCGCTAGGGTCGGAATTGGCGTACCGTTGCGCCATGGTGGTGTTTACGGTTTGGCATGGCGCGCGCGCGCGTGCTTGGTGCAGTTAGCGTTGGCGTTCACTACGGTGTCGCTAATGGCATCGTACTTTGCGGTGACGGGTCATAGTCGCACCGAGCGCTATTCGATGGCGGTATTGCATTTCCGCCATCGTTTTCCGAATTCCGCCAGGGTCGTAATGAGGTGTCATTTTCTGGCTCATCTACCCAGAAGAGTCATTGAAAACATGAATAACTGAAGTAGAAGAGTTTTGGGCTATATCTGTTTTTAAAGTAAATGTCATTAAATCATAGTTCCTAAATCTATCAGTTCCACAACACACGAAAATAGACTTTAGTCACTAGCCCCATTTCGATAGGCTGAAACGTGCGTATGGTGTGTTGGGGTAGACTCAGAATAAAGCAAAGCATCCAGAACTGATTGAATCCATACATTCAGACATGGCCAAATGGAATAGTGTGTATTTCATGGCTGGGCAGGATCTCCACTGTTCAAATGAACATTCTGTCCTCTAGTTTTTGTAATTATTTCGGGCAATTCCCATGATCATTGCACCCATGTAAGTTACTATTGTCTCTACAAGCAAATGCCATAACATTCATTTAGGGTGGGGGCTAAAGACCCACAGAGCATAAAAATATATTTTTTGCGCCCAGGTCGAAAGGAGTCTTGGCATGCCAAAACCTGTAAAGGTATTACCTAGCATAACAATTAAAGGTGGTCGCAGAATGTAATCAAGTCAGATCTGACAAATATTGGCTTTGTATGAAGTAATCTATCTCTGGGCAAAATAGTTGGAAGCAGCAATGGTTGACGAAGCATCAAAGATTATCAAATTTACATATGAATCCAGTTATGAATCCCTGTGATGTAATGTGAGCCCCCCACACCTCCTGTGTCCCCTGTGATGTTATGTTAGCCGCCCACCCCTCCCACATCCGCCGTGATGTTATGTGAGCCCCCCTCCCGCATCCCCGTGATGTTATGTGAGGCTCCCCACCCTTCCCACCTCCCCTGTGATGTTATGTGAGCCCCCCTCCCGCATCCTCCGTGATGTTATGTGAGGCTCCCCACCCTTCCCACCTCCCCTGTGATGTTATGTGAGCCCCCCTCCCGCATCTCTTGTGATGTTATATGAGCCCCTCTCCCGCATCCCCTGTGATGTTATGTGAGCCCCCCGACCCCTCCTCATCCCCCGTGATGTTATGGGAGCACCCTCGCATCCCCTGTGATGTTATGTGGGTCCCCCACCCCTCTCGGGTCCCCTGTGATGTTATGTGAGCCCCCCTCCCACGTCCCCCGTGATGTTGTGAGCCCGTGCGTCTTCCCCTGCAAAGACATAAAAGCAAACAAATGGAAACAGGCATTAGCACCATGGCACACAATGACGGCTGAGAAGCAACAGAACCAGTACTTGATTGACACATGTCCCACATGACTAAAACCCTCCCATGCATGCACCCTCACTGCGTATGAAGGGTAGGCAAATGGCACACACTGATGACACCAAGACCACCAGTGAGGGACGTGGTGTGGTGGTGGGTGAGAACCCACAACTGCTGCAGGTCGTGCTCTCAAGGGGTGTCTCTGGCTGCACCTCCCCCGAGCTGTACTCAGGTGTTGATTCGGATGATGAGACCTACGTGCCGTCGCAGGTGAGTGTTCCTGGGAGGGATTCTGTTCTGTCCCACCCACCTGCACCAGGGTCAGAACCCTCAATGGGGATGTCAGTGTTGGCAGCTATGCCTTTGGTGGTTACGGATGCAGGGTCACACTCCGCGACATCTGATCCTCTTCCTGGGCCAGCAGATCAGAGGGGGAATGCAGTCCTGCAGCCTCAGGCAGTGCCGGCACAGCAAGGCGCAGTTCGCCTTGCCCCAGACAGGTGTGGTGCCCGCCGACGTGGTGGCCGTACGCCACCTGGCAATACCGCATGGGTGCAATCCCTTTACGGTATGGCAAGCCAACAGGCAGCATCATCAGAGATGATGGCTCAGGCCATGGATAGGGTGGCCACTTCCATTGTCCCCCCCGAAAGGCTGATGGAGCGACTACAGCAGGCAACCGACTCTGCCAGTCACACAGGGAGGACATGTTGGCGTCCAAAAGGGACAGGCGGGCGGCACTGGCGACTCTGCAGGAAGCCATCTCTATAGAGTCCCACGGCCACAGGGAAGCCCTGAGGCTGGAACTCCTTCACCTCAGGACGACTCTTGTTGAGCTTGAGGCTTCAAAAAACCGAAGGACAGAACAGCAGCTGGAGCGTCTCACCCGTACGCTCTCAGCTGAGATGCAGGCAAATAGGGCGGAGGTCCGGGCATCCCGTGAGTTGTTGCATGGGGACCTCCGCACACTCATCCTCCAGAACGAGACCTACCACACCCGCATGCTTGCAGCCATGGAGGAACAGACTAGGGCCTTGCGTGGGCTGCCTCCCATAGTGCCACCACCTCCGGATGCAGCTGCACAGGGTGATAATAGCGACAGCAGTGATACTCCCACAATAGGGTAGCCGTGTGGGCCATGAGCCCATGGAGGTGTTTTTTTTTCTCGCAAGATCCACACAGGTGGGTTTTGGTGTGCACCCTGTCCTCGGACCTCCTGGGTGGCCTCCCCAACCCCCCTGGACCCATTAATGGCCATTTTTGATTTTTTTTTTTTTTTTTTATTTTTTTTTTTTTTTTGGGACAGTGTGTTGCCTTGTGTGGCTCCGTGGGCATACGCTGCATTGTGGCTGGGCACGTGCAGGCTTGTCATGTATTTGGTTCAGATGCTTGGGTTTTTGTCACACACACCCCTCCTGCTTCCCGTTTCCATGGGCTTGCAAAGGGTGTGCCCAAGTGACATTGACGTACATGGTGACATTGGACTCCCACTACATGTGTGGGTAGTCTAGTCAATACTGTGTATACATTCCTAGTGCATATTGCTGTTGTGTTGTACACTGCATGTTGCATTTATATGTAACTCATCATCCATGTCTACCTCCTAATTTGCAGGTCCTTTCCTCATGTCTACACAAGGCCCTCTACTTTGGAGATGGGGTCCATGTTGGCAGCAGTGCACCGACAACTCTACATGGCGGCAACACTTTACAGTTGGAAGTGGTGGGAGTGCAGGCATTTCCAGGTGGTGAGACTACTGATTCCTTGCATTCGTAATGTCATGTTAATGGTAGTTTTGAGGGTCAGTAGCTGATAAGTGTTATTGCTAAATACCTGCTCAAGTGTGTTGTTGGTCCTGCATTACTGTGAGCATTTCAGGTGTAGCGAGTTTCAATTAGGGACACTGTACTTTGTGACACTTGTGTCATGTTGTGGGGATTACTTTGTTTACCTGCACATAGCATGACATGGCACGGTGTGTCGTGTGGCGGTGCTGGGGATGGGTTGGGTGACATGGCAATGTCCTCATGTTGCATTTTGCAAGTGGGTATTCATTGTAGCTGCATGAATGTGTTTTTTCACGAAACTGCATTGGTGGTGTCTGTGTAGGTAGGGATGCACACATTGTAACACTTCCAGGTGAACAATCTCAGGCTGATATGGTTTTGACAGTTGATTCTCCAGACATTCAGGATCAGTGTCAGGTTGAGTCATCATTGATTGTAAGATGGTATGTGCCAGGGCAGTGTGCACTCCACAGGGGTGTGATTTCTATGTGAAATAATTAGCCACTAGCTGTGTACGGGCTGCCTCCCCCCGTGCCCTTTCCCCTCCCATGCGCCGCGGGCGTGCATGTGGTTGGGGATGTGGGGGCACCACCATGTCCACGGCCAGGCCCCGGCGTGTTGCAACGTTGTGCAGGGCACATGCTGCCACTATGATCCTGCACACTACTGGGGGAGCGTATAACAGCTGCCCGCCAGAACGGTCAAGGGAGCGAAAGCGTGACTTAAGCACTCTGAATGTGCGCTCCACTATGCCCCGGGTTGCAATGTGGGCTGTGTTATATCTTACCTCGGGTGGCGTGGTGGGGTTCCGAATTGGCGTCATCATGTGGGGGCTGAGAGGGTAGGCACTGTCCCCTGTGGAGGTGGTGATGGGTATCATTGGTGGGGTTGTGACCTTGCTCAGTATCTGACATGCATGCATGTGCAGTGGCATTCATACTCACCAAGCAGCCATGTATCGCCATGCCGCCCAGCTTCTAGGCCCCGGCTTAGGGTGGACATTCGGTAAATGAAGCTGTCGTGGGTGGACCCGGGATAGTTGGCATATACTGAGGTGATGATTCCCTTGGCATTACATACTACCTGCACGTTGATGGAATGCCAGTGCTTGCGGTTCCTATAGATGTGCTCAGATGCCCTGGGGGGACGTAGAGCCACATGGGTGCAGCCCATGGCACCTAAAACTTTGGGGAATCGTGCCACACAGTAAAAATCCAGGGCGGCAGCATGCCTTTCTGCAGGTGTTCTGGGCAGGTATATGTGCCTGCGGACTGATGGGCGTGCAGTGATGATGTTCAAGACCTGGTGTAGGCAGCGTGACTGCGTGGCCTGTGACACCCCACCCACTATGGCACTTGTCCGCTGAAATGATCCAGGGGCTAAGAAGTGCAGTACATTGAGGACCTTCTCCAGGGGGCTGAGTACTTGGGAGCACAGGGTGGGTGATGTGAGGTCATCCTCCCACTCACTCACCAGGTCCAGTATTATGTGTGGTGGAAACCTGTACCTCCCATACACCTGGTCATCAGGCATCCCGAAAAGGCTGGTTCTGGGTGTGAAAATTCTGGCCCTGACTATCCTCCTCCTCCTCCTTTGGTAGCCCACGGCCACTGCTGCTAGGAACGGTATATTCATCCTGGCGTCTGAGCTTGTAAGTTTTTTTGCGCGCAAATGTATGCGTCGCGGGTCGGTGTATGCCTGCTTCCTACTGGCGTACGTGTTTCTTTGCGCGTGTTGTAGGCGAGCGTGTGAAACTTCCCACGCACCCCTGTAATCCAGTACCCAGGCCAATAGCGTGTGGAAATTTCTGCGCACCCCGGAATACAGGTGCGCTGATGTACTCGCGTGTGTAAGTGCCCGTGCACCCCTGCAATACACGTACATAGGCCAATCGCGTGTACGCGCACTTTTGTCCAATTACACGCGATGACACTCTGACGTGCAGTCTTTCCACGTGTGCTCCAGCATCACGTGCTATGAGGGAAACACCCGTGCGGGTCACGTCACAGACGCACTTACGCGCTGAGGGCCTTTGGTCCAATAGAATCACGTATGCGTGCTGACGCGCTTACGCGCTGAGGGCCTTTGGTCCAATAGAATCGCGTATGCGTGCTGATGCGCTTACGCGCTAAGGGCCTTTCCTCGAATTTCACGCTGACGTGCAGGATTTTCACGTGCCAAATCACTCCGTATCAAGCTGGCCACGCGAAAACACACGGAAGACCACGCTCCTGCCCAGAAGGCCGAATTAATGCCCCCAGTGCCCCGAGCAGCCTCCCACGTGCCATCTGCTGCTGCCTGCCTGCCTGCCTGCTGCCACCGTGCCCTGCCATTTGGTGCCTGCACATCAGCCATCTGCAGGGGTCCAGTTGCTGTGTCCACCCCTGCTGGAACAGAAGACTCCCGACTGGGATAACATTGCTCCACAGCCCAGCCCCAGGACCCAGTTGCCCACCCACTCCTGTCTCTGGGGTTGCCATGTCGGGCACTTCAACATCTGGCACCAGTGGCAACCCCAGGCCAGAGGGGCAGAGGGGCACCAGCTTCACTGCCACCGAAGTTGGTGTCCTGGTGGAGCATGTCCTGGGGCAGTATGATGCCCTCTTTGGATCCTCCCGCGCCAGCAAGGAAGGATGGGAGAGGATCTGGGCCGACTGTGTGGTTGCCATCAACGCGGAGGGGGTGGCAACCCGCGACGTCCAGAAGATCAAGAAGCGCTGGGAGGACTTGAGGTCCAGGACCCTCATGAAGGCCCGGCGCCTCGTGGAGGGGGGCCGGGGCCGCATGAGTTCCATCCAGATGAGGGTCCTGGAACGCGTACGCCAAGCGCTCCACGCCCAGATCCTTGAGAGGGAGACCCGTCTGGAGTTGAGCGGTAAGTGGCCAAGCATTGCTGGGTGAGACAGGGCATGTTGCGGTGTGCTGGTTGTCTGATACTTGCCTGTATGTGTTACATAGGCTATGTATGCATGTATGTGTGCAGGGACATCATGGTAATGCATGTGCGACCAGTGATGTGTGAACCACATGGTTGTGGCATGTGTTTAAATGCGACATGGGGAGCCCTATGCAGATTTTACACATGAGAGCATGCCAGTCTCTGTTCCTGGACATGGGTGGGGGTGAGGGATGGGTGTTGATGCCAGGTACATATATGGTAGCCATGTCTGTGTGCCTGACCTGCGTGTCTGTGACTTGTGAATGCCATGGATGCATGCCACATGTGTGTGACAATGCACAGATTCACTGATGCAGCCTAGTTATCCTTGTATCCGCTGTGTTTGGGGTGTATGAGGCCAGATGGATGTGACTGAGGTGAAGTGTGTGCATGTGATAGGCATGACCCATGAAGCATGTGAGTTCCATATCATTGTATGTTTCAAGAGTCCATTGGACATGTATGGAAATGTCCATGGCATGCACCATGCCTGTTACTGTGTGTGTTTTGCCTGGACTGACCCATGTGTTGTGGAGGGACATGATGGAAGTGTACTTTGACAGTGGTACTCATCTGCTATTGCTTCCTGTCTAGGGGACCATTGTACAGTACCCTGATGCTTGTGTTCTATGTCTC
The DNA here is from genome assembly GCF_040938575.1 of Ambystoma mexicanum. NCBI lineage: Eukaryota > Metazoa > Chordata > Amphibia > Caudata > Ambystomatidae > Ambystoma > Ambystoma mexicanum. The sequence goes on along the minus strand of NC_090928.1, from coordinate 665,866,960 downwards.
CCTCTACGCAGCGGCTAGTGAAGAAGAGGGCGGAGACGGCGCTGTGGAGCAAGGCGGCGGGGATGCCCCCACGGCTGCAGCGGAAGGGGTGGGTGAGCCCCCACAGGGGCCTGCTACGGCGGAAGACGGTGAGTAGCCATCCAGGTTGGTGGTTTCCACAGAGGAGGAGGAGGCCGCCACTGAGGCACACATGGGGCCTGGTGGGGGCATCCCTGCTGGTGCAAGTGGTGCAGTCCAGGGGCAGGGGCAGGAGGCAGCACAGGTCACCGTGGAGGGGCCTGTGCATGTTGCTGTCCCTGACCCTGTGAGTGCACCACCATGCACTAGCAGGGATGCCCCGTCCCAGGCCGGTCCGCAGGTAGAGGGGATGTCCATGTCCCCTGACTCCCCTCTACCTGTGGACAAGGGGACCCGTGGCCATATGGAGAAGGTCCTGATTGGGGTCGTGATGCGCACGGGTGCAATTCGTGATGACGTGCGTGCTTCCCGGGAGGAGCACGCACGTCATCACGAAGAGCACCGTGCCGACGTGGCCCAATTGGGATCTTCCATGTTCGGGGGTTTCCTGCATGTGTCGGCCAATCTGGTGGCCCTCTCCTCCTCTGTGGAGGCTATAAGCCGGTCGTTCTCCTTGCCGTCTTCCGGCCCAGATGCCACCAGGGCCCCCTGTGGACCTGCCCTGACCAATGCACCCAACTTGGTGGGGATCCCATCCCTGCCACCGTCGGGAGTCGGAGGTCCAGCAGGGGTGGACACCATAGCAACTGTACCCCAGCAGATGGAGGATGTGCCGGCATCATCAGGCAGGGCACGTGCACGACGGCGTCGGTGGATTCCATCAGCCTGGATGCCGTCGTGCTGGCAGAGGCAGTTGCGTCGGAGGCAGCAGCAGTGTCAACGGGGGAGGCATCATGGCTCGGGGCCATCAACATCGGAGGGGCAGGCATCGGCCGGAGGGCAGGAGGACCCAGGACAGGAAGTGTCTTCCGTGTGGCTGCGGTTGGGCCAGCAGATAGGTGCGGAGCGGCGGCGGGCGGAAGAGGCGCGGCTCACGATGGTCAGGGCGGAGAACTCCATGCGGAGGGCCCTGAGGCGGGCCGAGTGCCTCGAGGCAATCCGCAAGGGGTTGGAGGAGCAGATGGCGTCGTCCCTGCGGACCCTCGGGGCCATGGAACAGGACCGCCTCCGGGACATAGAAGAGGAGGTTGATGATGCCCTGGCCCGGAACACCACGGAGTGAGCCGCTGGACTTGCCCGCCGCCTTTGTATATAGTTCTTTAGTTTTAGGTTTCCTTTGTTTCTTCTTATGATTTGGAGTCGACGGACACTGCTCCACTTTTTGTATATAGTTGCATTTTAGTTAGGGTTTTTTGTAGGTTTCCTTTGTTCAGTTGGGCTCATGGACCCTTGGATGTTTTGTACATAGTTCTTCATTGGATTGTTTTATTTTATTTTTTTATTTATTTATTCACCATGGAGCAATGGTCTTTGCATTTATTTTTCTCTCTTGGATTGATTTTATTTTTAATGTGACTTTGGACAACATTTTTTTGGATTTGTAGTTTTGATTTTTTTGGACGGACATGCAGCTTATCTTTTTTTCATTGCCATTGTAGTTTGTTTCATTTCATTTGCATTCAATTTTTTTTAATACAATTTTGTTTTCATACTTCACTGTGTGGTATCATCTCATTGGTTTCATGCATGTCATGTTGGGTGTTTTCCCATTCAATTGCAACCATTGTGTGTGACGGACATGGGTTCATTTGCTTTATGAACATTGGGGGTGTAACATGTAATTTCCATTTCCATGTGGGTGAATGGGTTACTTGGTAGGGCCTTTTGGCTGTGGAGGCTGACCATAACGCACATGATTGGGGATTGTGAGGACCTGGGTGCAGGGGGACATGAGTGGGGGCCTGGTGGAGGGTGCCCTGCACTGCTGGGGGGTGGGGGTGGTGGGAGACATGAGTGGGGGCCTGGTGGAGGGTGCCCCTGGATGCTGGGGGGTGGGGGTGCAGGGGGACATGAGTGGGGACCTGGTGGAGGGTGCCCCTGCACTGCTGAGGGGTGGGGGTGGTGGGAGACATGAGTTGGACATGAGTGGGGGCCTGGTGGAGGGTGCCCCTGGATGCTGGGGGGTGGGGGTGCAGGGGGACATGAGTGGGGGCCTGGTGGGGGATGCCCATGGTGGCTGGGGGGTGGGGGTGCAGGGGGACATGAGTGGGGGCCTGGTGGGGGCTGCCCATGGTGGCTGGGGGGTGGGGGTGGGTGGGAGACATGAGTGGGGGCCTGGTGGAGGCTGCCCCTGCACTGCTGGGGGGTGGGGGTGATAGGGGACATGGGTGGGAGCCTGGTGGGGGCTGCCCATGGTGGCTGGGGGGTGGGGTTGATAGGGGACATGAGTGGGGGCCTGGTGGGGGCTGCCCATGGTGGCTGGTGGGTGGGGGTGGTGGGAGACATGAGTGGGGGCCTGGTGGAGGCTGCACATGGTGGCTGGGGGGTGGGAGACATGAGTGGGGGCCTGGTGGAGGCTGCCCATGGTGGCTGGGGGGTGGGGGTGGTGGGAGACATGAGTGGGAGACTGGTGGAGGCTGCCCATGGTGGCTGGGGCGTGGGGGTGGGTGGGAGACATGAGTGGGGGCCTGGTGGGGGCTGCCCATGGTGGCTGGGGGGTGGGGGTGATAGGGGACATGGGTGGGAGCCTGGTGGGGCTGCCCATGGTGGCTGGGGGGGGGGTGGGTGGGAGACATGAGTGGGGGCCTGGTGGAGGCTGCCCATGGTGGCTGGGGGGTGGGGGTGGGTGGGAGACATGAGTGGGGGCCTGGTGGAGGCTGCCCATGGTGGCTTGGGGGTGGGGGTGGTGGGAGACATGAGTGGGGGCCTGGTGGAGGCTGCCCATGGTGGCTGTAGGGTGGGGGTGGGTGGGAGACATGAGTGGGGGCCTGGTGGGGGCTGCCCATGGTGGCTGGGGGGTGGGGGTGGATGGGAGACATGAGTGGGGGCCTGGTGGGGGCTGCCCATGGTGGCTGGGGGGGGTGGGTGGGAGACATGAGTTGGGGCCTGGTGGAGGGTGCCCCACACTGCTGGGGGTGGGGGTGGTGGGAGACATGAGTGGGGGCCTGGTGGAGGCTGCCCCTGGATGCTGGGGGGTGGGGGTGCAGGGGGACATGAGTGGGGGCCTGGTGGGGGATGCCCATGGTGGCTGGGGGGTGGAGGTGCAGGGGGACATGAGTGGGGGCCTGGTGGAGGGTGCCCCTGCACTGCTGGGGGGTGGGGGTGATAGGGGACATGGGTGGGAGCCTGGTGGGGGCTGCCCATGGTGGCTGTGGGGGGGGGGTGGGAGACATGAGTGGGGGCCTGGTGGGTGCTGCCCATGGTGGCTGGGGGGTGGGGGTGGTGGGAGACATGAGTGGGGGCCTGGTGGAGGCTGCCCCTGCACTGCTGGGGGGTGGGGGTGATAGGGGACATGGGTGGGAGCCTGGTGGGGGCTGCCCATGGTGGCTGGGGGTGGGTGGGTGGGAGACATGAGTGGGGGCCTGGTGGGGGCTGCCCATGGTGGCTGGGGGGTGGGGGTGATAGGGGACATGAGTGGGGGCCTGGTGGGGGCTGTCCATGGTGGCAGGTGGGTGGGGGTGGTGGGAGACATGAGTGGGGGCCTGGTGGAGGTTGCCCATGGTGGCTGGGGGGTGGGGGTGGTGGGAGACATGAGTGGGGACCTGGTGGAGGCTGCCCATGGTGGCTGGGGGGTGGGGGTGGTTTGTGAGACATGAGTGGGGGCCTGGTGGGGGCTGCCCATGGTGGCTGGGGGGTGGGGGCGGGTGGGAGACATGAGTGGGGGCCTGGTGGGGGCTGCCCATGGTGGCAGGGGGGTGGGGGTGGTGGGAGACATGGGTAGGGGCCTGGTGGAGGGTGCCCCACACTGCTGGGGGGGTGGGGGTGGTGGGAGACATGAGTGGGGGCCTGGTGGAGGCTGCCCCTGCACTGCTGGGGGGTGGGGGTGATAGGGGACATGGGTGGGAGCCTGGTGGGGGCTGCCCATGGTGGCCGGGGGGTGGGGGTGATAGGGGACATGAGTGGGGGCCTGGTGGGGGCTGCCCATGGTGGCTGGGGGGTGGGGGTGATAGGGGACATGAGTGGGGGCCTGGTGGAGGGTGCCCCTGAACTGCTGGGGGGTGGGGGTGGTGGGAGACATGAGTTGGACATGAGTGGGGGCCTGGTGGGGGCTGCCCATGGTGGCTGGGGGGTGGGGGTGATAGGGGACATGAGTGGGGGCCTGGTGGAGGGTGCCCCACACTGCTGGGGGGTGGGGGTGGTGGGAGACATGAGTGGGGGCCTGGTGGAGGCTGCCCCTGGATGCTGGGGGGTGGGGGTGCAGGGGGACATGAGTGGGGGCCTGGTGGGGGATGCCCATGGTGGCTGGGGGGTGGGAGTGCAGGGGGACATGAGTGGGGGCCTGGTGGAGGGTGCCCATGCACTGCTGAGGGGTGGGGGTGGTGGGAGACATGAGTTGGACATGAGTGGGGGCCTGGTGGAGGGTGTCCTGCACTGCTGGGGGGTGGGGGTGCAGGGGGCCATGAGTGGGGGCCTGGTGGAGGGTGCCCCACACTGCTGGGGGTGGGGGTGCTGGGTGACATGAGCAGGTGTGCAGGGTAGTCCCCTGTGGTGTCGGCTGCCTGCAGGGGCCGTGGAGGGTGTACAGGGAATACCTGGGAGCACACAGCCAAATCGCGTGTAGAATTTCCCGCGTACCCCTGAAATACACGTACCCAGCCAAATCGCGTGTGGAAATTCCCGCGCACGTACCCGGCCAAATCGCGTGTGGGAATTCCCACGCACCCCTGAGATCCACGTACCCAGCCAAGTCGCGTGTGGAAATTCCCACGCACGTACCCGGCCAAATCGCGTGTGCAACTTCCCGCGCACCCCTGAAATCCACGTACCCTGCCAAATCGCGTGTGGGACTTCCCGCGCACCCCTGAGATCCACGTACCCAGCCAAATCGTGTGTGGAAATTCCCGCGCACGTACCCGGCCAAATCGCGTGTGCAACTTCCCGCGCACCCCTGAAATCCACGTACCCTGCCAAATCGCGTGTGAGACTTCCCGCGCACCCCTGAGATCCACGTACCCAGCCAAATCGTGTGTGGAAATTCCCGCACACGTACCCGGCCAAATCGCGTGTGCAACTTCCCGCGCACCCCTGAAATCCACGTACCCTGCCAAATCGCGTGTGGGACTTCCCGCGCACCCCTGAGATCCACGTACCCAGCCAAATCGTGTGTGGAAATTCCCGCGCACGTACCCGGCCAAATCGCGTGTGCAACTTCCCGCGCACCCCTGAAATCCACGTACCCTGCCAAATCGCGTGTGGGACTTCGCGCGCACCCCTGAGATTCACGTACCCAGCCAAATCGCGTGTGGAAATTCCCGCGCACGTACCCGGCCAAATCGCGTGTGGAACTTCCCGCGCACCCCTGAAATCCACGTACCCTGCCAAATCGCGTGTGAGACTTCCCGTGCACCCCTGAGATCCACGTACCCAGCCAAGTCGCGTGTGGAAATTCCCACGCACGTACACGACCAAATCGCGTGTGGAACTTCCCGTGCACCCCTGAAATCCACGTACCCTGCCAAATCGCGTGTGAGACTTCCCGCGCACCCCTGAGATCCACGTACCCAGCCAAGTCACATGTGGAAATTCCCACGCACGTACCCGGCCAAATCGCGTGTGGAACTTCCCGCGCACCCCTGAAATCCACGTACCCTGCCAAATCGCGTGTGAAAGATCCCGCGCACCCCGCAATACACGCACACGTTATTTTTCAGTCAGCGGGTGTCCGTGTTTGTGGGTACCCCTTTGCACGTCATTTGTCCTGGAGGGCCACAGTATAGGACATTCATCATAGCTGTATATAGGTGCTATTTGTTGGTGCACCTTTTGGCGCACATTTATTACAGGCGCAGAGACGCTACTGCCTGCTTTCTTGTGGCGGTCGTGTTTGTGCCTGTGCGCTGGTTTGACCGTGCACTTTTTTGCCCTAATAGATTCCATGAATACGTGTTGTAGGCGAGCGTGTGGGCGTTCCGCGCACTTGCACCCTGTACTTCTCCCGTGACGCCCGAATTTTGGCAAGTTGTTCCCCATTCCGAGTGTTACGCCCCGTGTTCCGCCTACTTTTGTTGTGTGCGCCGCGCTATGTGCGATTTTCGCTGTGGCCTTTGCGATTTTCGCTGTGACCTGGCGCACGCCGTTAGATGGCCTGAGCGCCAACGTGAGCCGCGCACTTTTTTAGCGCACATCCGATGGTTTTCTCGCGCACGCCCTTCCATGAATCGATGTGCGCTGCTTTTCGTGCGATTTTCGCACTTGCACTGCGATTTTTGCTACTCCACTGCAAATCACACGTTTTTGGCCACTTGCGCCGCGCTAATTATTCCATGAATCGGCCTGTGAATGGCAGGACACAGCCTTTTTGGAAGGAAGGAAGGATCTATTTCTATTGGTGGCTGCTGGGAGGACATGGTGCAGTGCTTGTGGGGAGCCTTAACTTCAAGATGACTGGATGCAACATCTTCAGGTCTGAGCGTGCAAAGAGCAAATAAAGGAAACAGGAAAAGTTCCAGTGCAGCCTGCGCCACCACAGAGAGTATAAATGCTCGTTCCCACACTGCGTGAAGCTGATATCTGTTCCCTTCAATGAGATACAACACGGATAAAAGCACCATGACACACTTTGGTATGAAGGCACTGAATGGGTATGCCCTTCCAGTAATCCAATTCACCAGCTGACATTTGGCGTAGGGTGTGTTCCTTTGGAGATGAGAGTGGCACGATCTTGGGGCTTGTAGTTCAACACCATCAGTGCACAGAACTGCTGCCTGGAGAATTGGGAGAACTGGTTTGTGTGTCCCGTGCACACAATTCTGTGCATGTATACTGTGATCTGATTGTTTAAGCTGGGTGCGTGTGCACGGCACACTATTCGGTGCATCTATACTACGATCTGGTTGTTTAAGCTGGTTTGTGTGTCCGCTACGCACAATTCTGTGCCCATATACTGTGACCTGATTGTTTAAGCTGGTTTGTGTGTCCACGGCACACGATTCTGTTCATGTATACTATGATCTGGTTGTTAAGTTGGTTTGTGTGTTCATGGCACACTATTGTGGGCATTTATACTATGATCTGGTTGTTTAAGCTCGGTTGTGTGTCCACTGCACACAATTCTGTGCACTTATCCCATGACCTGGTTGTTTAAACTGGTTTGTCTGTCCACCGCACACGTTTCTGTACATGTATACTATGACCTGGTTGGTTTGTGTGTCCCCGGTACACGATTGCTTTGCAGTTATGCTATGCCCTAAGCATTAGCACTTTATCAGACGTTAACTGCATAAAGCGGCTGGTTTCAATGTATCCCAAATGTAAGGACGGCATGGTATCAAACCAAGACAGACACAAGTGATCACAGTTCAAGGGTGTTTATTAAACTGTAAAAATGGGTGAGATAAACACCTAATCTAAACCTAAATCTAAGATGGGAGCAACTTACGACCATCAAATAATAATACCATCTGTTACATTTTCCCACAAGCTCACCTTGTATTTCTCTTGGAGATCCCTCTCTCCACGCTCTGATGATGCTGAAAGAGAAGAGTGCCTCTCCTTCCTTCTAGGGTTTAGCCCTTGTCCCCCAGTCTCCTCTGGTTTCATCTCAACTTTAAGGCTAGATGTAGGTATTTCGGTAGAGAAGGAGTAGGGCCGTAGTGAAATGGCACAGAAGAGTTTTCCACTCATGGGTCTCAGAGTCTGGTCTATACTCGGGGCGATTTCTATCTCTGAAGATTCCTGCTCTTCTATTCTTCTTGAGTGTTTGGACTCGAATGTTTGAAAACTAGAGACAGAGATTTTCTTAGTCTTTAGCAGCGAGTCATAAGGAAAACAAATGTCCCTGATATTTTTCATCTTCATCGGTCTCTCCCCTAAACCTAGTTGGGGTAAGGTTTCCCAAGGAGTTTCATAGACTAAAAGACCTGCCAGTTCACCTCTCTTAATCTGCATAGGTTTATATGACAGCTTTAAGAGGGCTACTCTTAACTCTTCTCCATTTGCCAAAAGGGGTAGCACCCTTAATCCCTTCATTTGTCTTGTTTCCGGTAGAGGCATAAGGGTCATTACAGAATGGAGGGGTGTGTCATGATCTCTGCTTCCAAAAGATCAGGACTTGCCCGACTCCCTTGGAAGCAGACCCATAACCCCGGTTCCGAGTGCCAGCCAGTCCCAATTGGGACCTTTTGGACCCTGTCCTGGCGCCAGTGGCACCAGGCTCATAAAGATGCCCAGTCCCAGCGCTGGAAGCGCCGGGCTCATAATGCTTGGGTGGACTTACCTGCAGCAGACCATGCTGCTTACTTACCTGCCAGTTGAACCCCTGATCCTCTTCTGTTTGGGACTACTTTTCCTGTTGGGTGGGGCAGGAGCCACTCCCTAGGTTCAGAACACTGGAACTCTTCTGGAAAGCAGGAACTCTTTTCTTACCTAGGCGTGGCTGTGGAAGGAGACACCTAAGCACTACAGGAGGCTATTTAAACCACACCCGATGGATGAATCTTGCTTTGCGTTATTCTGCATTCTCTGCAGCAGAACGCTCATCGTGTCTTCTGCTTCTGATCCTGGGCCTAAGGGAACAAAGGCTTACCATCCTGGAATCCAGTCTTCAGCAGCACCTGTAAAGACAAAGAAAGAACAGGTTAGCACTACGGTCTTCAGTGGCAGCGCATCTCTTACCTGGTCCATCGGCTGTCACCAACGCCTCGTGCTGCATTCCGGCATCTGAAAGACAAAGGCTTACCTACTCTTCGCATGCTCCGGAGGTCTTCGCACTGCATTCCGGCATCTGAAAGACAAAAGCTTACCAGCTCTTCGCACGCTCCGGAGGCCTTCGGCGCTGCATCCCGCATCTGAAAGACAAAAGAAGGTGCGTTTAAAGACATTGGGCAACTTTATTACTCACGTGCCATTAATCCTTCCCACGCCGAATCCAGTGGGTATTCCAGCACCCTTCAGCTTCTCTAAAGCTCCGAACTTGTACCTGCAAGATAAAAGGGACAGTTAGTGCGCATCGTGAAGTAGGCTACAAGCGCTTACTTACGTGCTTCCAGGCGCTTCTATTCCTCACGCGGGTTCGATCCTCAACTCTCATCAGCCCGCCATCCGCCATCACCGGAACCCTGCAAAACAAGAGATATCATTACAAAAGACTTTTAAGACATTTGAAGTGCCCAGAACTTACCGTTTGTGCAGTTAACGACGGACAGCAGTCCTCTGAGGTCAAGAGGCCTGCACCCTTATCCAGTGAAGAAACTGGTTACGGCACCCTGCCCCGAGGCAGATGGAGAGCTCGGCGTTCACTTACCTAAGGTGAGGGCGTTAACCTTTGTGGTTCTACAGGAGAAGAGAAAGGGAAGAGTAGAGAGGCACCCAATAACCCCAGTTCATTAATCCCATATTTTCTATCTGCAGACATCTTACTCTTCGAGTCAGACATACAGTGCACAGAGGTCCAGCCCAAAGAGCCAACCGTGTGTTACACATCACCTTTGAAGATACGGCATTCACCCAGTCAAGACCGGCGCCTCTGCGGGAATCAGGTGAGCGTTACATAACGCAAAGCCTACCGCAAAACTCCCACCCAGGCGCTATGGAAACCTCGGATACCGACCTGCTAGCCCAGTTACTTGGGGAACTAAGAGCAGAAGTGCATGCAGCCCGTCAGGAAACGAATGCTCTAAGAAGGGAACTGATTATTTCCAAGGAGCGAACAGATGATCTCGCTAGACAATTGCTACAGTCACAAGCCGGACAAACTCCGTTACCCGCATCAGGGGCAAATCTTCCTTCAACATCCTCTACGAACCCAGTGCAGATCAACCTACCTGGGAATGTACCTCTGGCTCCGCCCGAACGATTTTCTGGTGACCCAAAGAGGTTTGCAGTATTTATTAATCAGTGCCGGTTGCACTTCTTATGCCGGCCAGCAGCCTTTCCAACTGATCAAGCTAAGGTAGCTTTCGTGCTTTCGTACCTTAGTGGCAATGCGGCAGACTGGTCGATCCTTCTAGTTAATCAAGATGATCCGGTTCTCCATGATTTTCAAGCTTTTCAGCTCAGTATGGAAAAACTGTTTGCAAGACATTCACAGGGGCAGGCCTTGGACAATGAGCTCCTTTCATTGCGACAGGGTAATCAAGACCTTTTGGCTTATATTGCGTCTTTCAACAGACTGATAGTGGAAACTCGATGGCCTGAGGACAAAAGGATTACGCTGTTTTATAGAGGTCTACGTGGAGAGCTCAAAGATGTGTTAGCCCAAGTAGTGAATCCCCCGCAAGACTGTTCGGACTATATTGACTTAGTCGTTCAAATTGACCACAGACTGCAGAACAGGAAGGCCGATCGTTCCAAGTTTGATGCTCGAGTATTTTCCAAACCACCAACTCCTACCAAAGGAGTAGACTCCGGGGAACCCATGCAAATAGGGGGCCTGAAAGGATCACTAACACAAAAGGAGCGGGAAAGGAGAAAACAGCTGCAATTATGCCTCTATTGCGGAAACTCGGGGCACTTTCTTCGAGACTGTCCGGTGAAACCAGCCAAGAAGGCAGTAGGAGCTGCAGTTACCAGGGTAACAAACTCTGAGCAGGGAAACGACCTTGCCCGACAAGAATAGAGGTCCTCTTGCCGAGCGTTAAAACCAGTTCCGTGACCTCGCATTTCGTGATACCTATGGTCCTCATTAGCCCTGAACATCCGGATCGATTACATGCGATTGAAGCTTACGTCGACAGCGGTGCCATCGGCAATTATGTGGATCATGAAATGGTTTTGAGGATGAATCTGACTCTTTGTCCAAAGGCTGTAAAGGACGTCATTACTACGGTGGATGGTACAGAGATAGCCTCCGGACCAGTAACGCATACCACCCAAGAAGTGACGCTAGTAAGTCAAGATGGACACCATGAGAAGATCGTGTTCGATGTGATCAAGGCCCCTCAGTTCCAGATTATTCTAGGAATTCCTTGGTTAGAGAAGCAAAATCCACAGATCGATTGGCGAGCAAGAATGGTTCAGTTTCCAGAATGTGTCTCTACTTGTCACCCTCGACCTGGTGTTGCACTGGCAGCAATTTCCTCGGAGGCTCCCCAGTTACCTCCTGAATACCTAGAATTCCAAGATGTTTTCTGGAAGGATCCGGCTAACTCTCTACCTCCTCATAGGTCTTATGACTGCCAGATAGACCTGATACCTGGATCTACTCCTCCTTGTAGTAGAATTTATGCCCTCACCGAGCCTGAGAATCTTCACCTCCGACAATACCTGGATCAATACTTAGCGAATGGGTTTATTCGTCCTTCCAAGTCCCCTGCTTCCTCAGCTTTGTTCTTCATTCCAAAAAAAGAAGGGGACCTTAGAACTTGTATAGATTATCGCGCCCTGAACCAGATCACCATTAAGAATAGATATCCGTTACCTTTGATCCCTGAACTCCTGGACCAAGTCAGAAAAGCATGCATATATACAAAGCTGGATCTTAGAGGAGCCTACCACTTGGTACGAGTAAAAGAGGGCGATGAATGGAAGACGGCGTTCCGCACCAAGTATGGGCTATTTGAATATCAGGCCCTTCGGACTTTGCAATGCCCCGGCCGCCTTTCAATATTTTATGAACGATGTCCTCAGAGAGCTCATAGATGTGTGTGTTGTTGTTTACATTGACGACATCCTCGTTTATTCTTCATCGGAAACTGAACATCGGAAACACGTGAAAATGGTCCTCGAGAGATTGCGTCAACACAAACTTTTCGCTAAGTTGGAAAAATGTGTTTTCAGCGTGACTGAAGTTGAATTCTTGGGATTCATGTTATCACCTAGCGGAGTGCGTATGGATTCAAAGAAGGTCGATGCAATTCTCAAATGGCCATCGCCATCCTCCGTAAAAGGTGTTAAAAGCATGTTAGGCTTCGCTAACTTTTACCGCAGGTTTATCCCCGAATTCTCTCGAATAGTCCAGCCCATCACCGCCTTGTTAAAGAAAAACAAACGTTTTGAATGGTCTACCGAGGCGGAACAAGCTTTCCAGAATTTGAAGACTAGATTTATCTCTGCACCGATCTTAAAACATCCTCGCCCAGAACTCCCCTACATCGTTGAAACTGATGCTTCGAGCCTTGCCATGGGGGCAGTTCTATCACAAAAGGACCCAGTAACCAATCAGTTGCATCCCGTGGCATTTTGGTCCCGCAAATTCTCGCCTCCTGAAATCAATTACACTATTACTGATAAGGAACTTCTAGCTATCAAGTCCGCCTTTAAGGCTTGGCGGCATTATCTTCTGGGGGCCCGACACACCGTTACTGTGATTACAGATCACCGAAACCTGCAATATTTGAAAACCGCAAAAGCTCAATCCTCTAGGCAACTCCGTTGGGCACTATTCTTTGCCGAGTTTGACTTCATAATTACCTATCGACCTGGTACAAAAAATGGTAAAGCTGATGCCCTTTCTCGGATGGGAGTGGAAGAACATTTGATCAATCCTAAACCTGTACCTATCATTCCCGAACAAAGAATTCTAGGTGTAATTGCCACACAATCCATAGAGGAAGTTAAGGATAAAGCCAGGCTACTGGTAACTCCAGCAGACATACAGAATTGGCATCTGCAGGGAAAGGACTTTACGGTGAAGGACAACCTATTATATTTCCAAGAACGGTTATACCTGCCCAGCACAGATTTACAGAAAAAGGTAATCTCTTGTTATCACGATTCTTTAATGGAAGGACATCCCGGTATGACCAAGACCTCGGAAAAGATCAAGCGCTACTTCTGGTGGCCGTCTTGGAAAAAAGATATCAGAGACTTTATAATGTCCTGTGGAGTATGCGCCCAAAACAAAAATCAAAAGGAAAAACCAGCCGGCCTCTTACGCCCTATTGACATCCCGCCTCGCCCTTGGCATACGCTTTCTATGGACTTCATCACCGATCTACCTCCATGCTCCGGATACAATACGATCCTAGTAATCGTGGACCTATTCTCCAAGATGGCGCATTTCATTCCACTCAAAGGCTTACCAACAGCAGCAACTCTGGCCCGAGAATTTCTCGAAAACATCGTCCGACTGCACGGTTTTCCTTCAGTTCTAATTTCGGATCGAGGTAGTCAATTTATTTCTCATTTTTGGCGAAGTTGCTGTCGGTCGGCTCAAATTGATGTGAGACTTTCGACCAGTCACCACCCTCAAACCGACGGACAAACCGAGAGGACCAATCAAACTCTGGAACAGTATTTGCGCTGCATGCTACAACAAACTGAAAAAACTTGGAAAGATATCCTTTGGATAGCCGAATATGCCTACAATAACTCTGTCCACTCGGGAACTGGGAAGACCCCGTTTTTTCTTTTATACGGTAGTCACCCTCGAACCTCGGAGTTGGATCCACTCCAAGATCTTGGAACACCAGCAGTAGACCACCTGCATTCTACAATCACCCAAGCCTTTAAGGAAGCCGTTTCTCACCTTCAAAGGGCTAAAGAACAATACAAGAAAGGAGCAGACCAACATCGGAAGGAAGCCCCCCAATATCAAGTAGGAGATCAAGTCTGGTTATCCACCAAATATCTACCTCTAAAAGGACCACGCACATTCAACCCAAGATACCTTGGTCCCTATTCCATCACTACCATAGTAAATCCAGTAGCGGTCAAGTTGGACTTGCCCCCTCACATGAAGATACATCCAGTCTTCCACGTCTCTCTAGTAAAACCTGTGCAACCTCAAACCCGACTAACTACATCTCCAAAACCTATTCTAGTTGATGGAGAACTCGAGTTTGAAGTCAAAAGCATCCTGGATTCCAAGATCTCCAAATCTAAACTATTTTACCTGATTGACTGGAAAGGCTACGGTCCCCAAGAAAGATCCTGGGAACCTGCAGAATATGTCCACGCGCCTCGTCTAATCAAAAGATTTCATCGAACATTTCCTAACAAGCCCAAACCCCCGGAGAAGCCCAGTTTGGGAGGGATCTTGAGGGGGGGTGCTGTCATGATCTCTGCTTCCAAAAGATCAGGACTTGCCCGACTCCCTTGGAAGCAGACCCATAACCCCAGTTCCGAGTGCCAGCCAGTCCCAATTGGGACCTTTTGGACCCTGTCCTGGCGCCAGTGGCACCAGGCTCATAAAGATGCCCAGTCCCAGCGCTGGAAGCGCCGGGCTCATAATGCTTGGGTGGACTTACCTGCAGCAGACCATGCTGCTTACTTACCTGCCAGTTGAACCCCTGATCCTCTTCTGTTTGGGACTACTTTTCCTGTTGGGTGGGGCAGGAGCCACTCCCTAGGTTCAGAACACTGGAACTCTTCTGGAAAGCAGGAACTCTTTTCTTACCTAGGCGTGGCTGTGGAAGGAGACACCTAAGCACTACAGGAGGCTATTTAAACCACACCCGATGGATGAATCTTGCTTTGCGTTATTCTGCATTCTCTGCAGCAGAACGCTCATCGTGTCTTCTGCTTCTGATCCTGGGCCTAAGGGAACAAAGGCTTACCATCCTGGAATCCAGTCTTCAGCAGCACCTGTAAAGACAAAGAAAGAACAGGTTAGCACTACGGTCTTCAGTGGCAGCGCATCTCTTACCTGGTCCATCGGCTGTCACCAACGTCTCGTGCTGCATTCCGGCATCTGAAAGACAAAGGCTTACCTACTCATCGCATGCTCCGGAGGTCTTCGCACTGCATTCCGGCATCTGAAAGACAAAAGCTTACCAGCTCTTCGCACGCTCCGGAGGCCTTCGGCGCTGCATCCCGCATCTGAAAGACAAAAGAAGGTGCGTTTAAAGACATTGGGCAACTTTATTACTCACATGCCATTAATCCTTCCCACGCCGAATCCAGTGGGTATTCCAGCACCCTTCAGCTTCTCTAAAGCTCCGAACTTGTACCTGCAAGATAAAAGGGACAGTTAGTGCGCATCGTGAAGCAGGCTACAAGCGCTTACTTACGTGCTTCCAGACACTTCTATTCCTCACGCGGGTTCGATCCTCAACTCTCATCAGCCCGCCATCCGCCATCGCCGGAACCCTGCAAAACAAGAGATATCATTACAAAAGACTTTTAAGACATTTGAAGTGCCCAGAACTTACCGTTCGTGCAGTTAACGACGGACAGCAGTCCTCTGAGGTCAAGAGGCCTGCACCCTTATCCAGTGAAGAAACTGGTTACGGCACCCTGCCCCGAGGCAGATGGAGAGCTCGGCGTTCACTTACCTAAGGTGAGGGCGTTAACCTTTGGGGTTCTACAGGAGAAGAGAAAGGGAAGAGGAGAGAGGCACCCAATAACCCCAGTTCATTAATCCCATATTTTCTATCTGCAGACATCTTACTCTTCGAGTCAGACATACAGTGCACAGAGGTCCAGCCCAAAGAGCCAACCGTGTGTTACACATCACCTTTGAAGATACGACATTCACCCAGTCAAGACCGGCGCCTCTGCGGAAATCAGGTGAGCGTTACAGGGTGCCTCTGCCTTAATTTCTAGGGAGATTATAATCTTATCTCTTCTATGAATCTGATGAAGGAAGAAAAGATGGCATGTATTATTCTCTACAGTTTTTCTAAGGAAAAGAAGAGCTTGTGGGGTTAAAGTAAAAATCTGGATTCCTGTTCTCAGACCCATGTTCTTAAAGGGTTCTTGTATATTTTGCAGAGACTTCATCCCAGGGGTGGCAAATGGGATGTGGTTATAATGACTTTCGCCTTCATAGATGTTTGAGCCCATTTCGTTTTCTCTATGAGGCTCCTATCGGGCATTAGATTTGAAAGGTTGTCTGGTTTGGTGGGGTCCCCAACGAGTACCAATTCGGGTCACATCCTACGCCTAACACCATATGTAAGGAAGGCATGGTATCAAAGGAAGACAGACGCAAGTGATCACAGTTCCAGGGTGTTTATTAAACTGTAAAAATGGGTGTGATAAATGCCTAATCTAAACCTAAATCTAAGATGGGAGCAAGCTACGACCATCGAATAATAATAATACGGTCCTAGTGGAGTCTAGTCAAATAAACAGGGCCTATACTTTGAAAAATCTATTGCCAATCCTTACCACTTTCCTACACAAATAGTATGGGATAATGCTCACAAGAAAAGAAAGAAGTTTTCACAAAATGATAAGTCAGAATGTTATGGCTGGGGTCTCCCTTCCCCACGTTTTAAGCATGGGACAAAGCGGGACTCTTGAGCACAGCACACTCATGGGCTTCTCCGGCACAAGGTTACAGTTCCTTTTCTCAATATCAGGACCTTCTGTGTCCAAGTCTCTTTCATTCATAGTCTTTTGCTTCAGAGAGACTGATATGACATTCACAACAAAACAAAAGATCCTTCTGCTAATCTTCACGTTGGGTGATTACTATTCACCCTAGTATCCCCTCAGCCGGGCTCCGATTCTTCTTTTAGCAAAGCACTTGCCAATTAAAACAGACGCTTCCGAAGGGCGATCACATCTCGCTGGGTCACTCTGTTATTCTATGGCAAGTGCATGCTTCACAATATCACAGTTCAACGGCGTTCCCCTTACACAGGCGCAGATGCCAGTTTGACAATTACCTTAGTCAGGTTCACACTTTCACATTTCACAATTTCAAAATCTCATCAGAAAGTGTGGGTTCCCATCCCTTAGTTTTCCCTTGGCATCCCTCTGTTAGGTTCACATTTGCCACAGTTCACATTTCAACAAATAGTCATTCTAGACCCCTTAGGTTTTTTCCTTTACCTAAATCTGGGTCTCAGCCCACAGTCAGGCTTTCTCTAAATCCCCCAGTCAGGCTTTCTCTAAAGCCCCCAGTCAGGCTCTCTCTAAAGTCCCCAGTCAGGCTCTCTTTAAAGCCCCCAGTCAGGCTTCGCACAGTTGATTCACACAATGGTCTAGGGTGTGTTAGGGTTCACCCCAATTCACAGGCATCCATCATTCGGGTTCACGTCTGCCTCCACACCATGTCAAAGACTTTCAACTGTACAAGGGGTTTGGTTTGACCCTCGTGTGACCACCTTGACACCTCATGCCGGCCTCCCCTAAGGCCTCTTGGTACTTGTTGTTTCTCCTGGTTCGGGAAAGGGGGCACCAGCCAGAGACCTACGAATGAGCACTCATGTGGTGCCGGACCACTCTATCTCTGGTGCCAGATTCTCTTACAAATGTTCACAAGGTCTCCCTCTACCGGGCTCGGACCCCTCCCACAAAGTTCCCAGGGTTCTCCCTCTGTCGGGTTCGGAGCCTTCTCACAGAGTCCACAAGGGTCTCCCTCTGCCGGGCTCGGACCACTGACACAAAGTTCACAAGCGCCTCCCTCTGCCGGGCTCAGACCCGTCTCACAAAGTACACAATCTTCAAAAGTATGTCTTTGGACTGCCGAGCCCAGAATGGACATGTGATAATGTTGCTCCCACTTTACAGCTCCCCGAAACGGCATTCAATGTTTTGGGAGCTGTAGGAGCCAAAAGGCAGAGGTTTAAATGAGGTCAGGGTCTTACCTCCTGCCCTTCATGTACCTCAGTTTGCCTGTCTGGCCACAGGGGAGGAGTTCTGCTACAGGTACTGCCAGGCAACCCCAGCTGCCTGTTGATCTTGCCTTCTGGAAGTACAGCAAGGAATTAAAGAGGGAGGCCTGACTAAGCCTGGCCTCATTAATGGGACAATCTGCTGTAGAAAGGGGAGAGTCTGTTTTCTGTGACTTTGGTTCCCTGTTGGTAATCTTCATCCTCCAAATCTCTCTCCTCCTCGTTTCAGTGACTTTAAAACTAATAAGTATAGGAAAATACAGAAAATTACTGTCGAGAAAGGAGGGTAGTCTTGTTGTTGCTCACAGTGAGTTGTCTGTGAGAAAGTGTCAGTGTCGGGAGGGAGTTGGGGGGAGTTCCTAAATATCCTACTGGGTAGGATGGGGAAAAGGTGTCATAATGAAGGGTGTACAGCAGTGGCGGCTGGTGAGTTTGAAAGCTGGTGGTGCGTAAAGTTTCCATGGGAAATTTTGTAGCTCGCGTGCAGAGCGCGCGATCCCACACCCCCCAAAAAAGGTGCGGGGGGGTTCTTCCCCCGGAAAATCTTTGGAAAAATGGCCTACAAAATGTGCAATTTACTGTCCAAAAAACCCACCGAAATATGGAAAAAAGCATTAGGTTTTACATATTAATGGTGGTACACTATTCTTACGTGTGCAAGTGTGATGGTGTATTTTACAGCAGCTTGTATTGAGAATAGCTGGTACTATGGTGAATGCATAAAGAAATTCATTATATAGCCAGGAATGATGGAAACATATGTTTGTCATGCTGTTACTGGCATTCACATGTGTTCATCTTCCTCTTATCCTTTTCAGTGTGGGTACTGCTTCAGCAAATATGCCAGTTTCCCCTTCAACTTCACACTTAGCCCCTATCATAATTCTTCTTTTATAATGCATTTAATACCAGAGACGCACAAGACTGGGATTCAAACCTGTGTTGCTATGGGTTGTCTTGCTTCCAAGACAAACGCATTGCCACTGAGCTATCCTCCTTCTAGTCTCTGCCCCTTTCCTTTCGTCTTCATTAAGGGCCGCTTCTTCAGTTTCCTCCCTTCCTGAACAGCTCTAGGCATCCAGGTTAACTTTTTAAAAATCATTTTAAGATGCAGCGAGTTTCCTTAACTCCCTCTTAATCATGTACTCTATAAGATTACTTACCAAGCCCTAAGATTGCATACCAGCCCCTAGCATACATTTAAAAAAAGGCCAGTATACGCTGCCAACTCATATGGAGGCGCTATGCACCAGACCTCAGTGTTAAATCCCTCCTGTCACATTCCATGCTGACGCAACCTCACACTTTCTGCATTTCTAACCCTTCACACACTGGCGGCAAGTGCATTGTACATCCTGTGGAGCAGAAAGGAACGTCCCTCCCCACCTGCTGCAAACCGTTTATTTCATTATATTATTTGACCTGGTACAGTGTGCCACATTTCGAAGAGGGGGTTACAGAGAGGGTGGGGATGACATTTTAACACAGCTAGTTACAATAAGATATTGCATATACCGAGAACAGTCTTTAAACAGGAAGGGTTAATGGTAGAGGGAGAAAGCGACTAGAGGTAGGTGCCACTAATTGCCTGGTAATTTCTGCATACAATGGCATATAAAGCAATCAACAAATCCGGGGCATCGTGCCCTAGGGACTGCACAGCAGGGAGCGGAGTTGCCACACCTGAGCCAGTCCAGGGCCAGGCCATCGACTCTCGGCTGGGCTCCTCTCGTGCTTGGCAAGCACTAGAGAGAAAGCCACAGCCGAGCGCCGAAGCGGCTGCAGGCAGGGCCTACCCTACCCGGCCTCAGCCTGCCAGTGTCCACAGTCCACCATAGCTAGGCCCTACATTCCCCAGGCAGTGCTAGAACTCGGAGTCGGAGTGACTCCGACTTGTCCTGACAGTTAATTCCACCTGATATGATAAGGCATTTATAACGCGCCTATACACAACAAGGGTTTCAGAAAGTTTTCACAAAGTGTTTCAAAAAGGGTGAAACATTAACCCTTAGGGTACAAAATGATGCCACTCGCATGGGATGTATATATTCTGTGCGTGCAGGAATAGTAACACGTTTATTATGTGTTATAATACGAGCGCTTTATAGTTCCATGCCCAGTCCTTACATTAACCTCCTCCTTCATTCATCCCATGAGGCGCTTGAATGGGAAAAGCTGGGATTCTGTTTGAATGTGCTTAGATAGTATTCAAAGATTCATGGGATAAAGCACTCACGGAAGGTGTGTGGTAAACATACCTGCAGGTCCATGTGTGATCACTGCCCACCCAGACCCTACTAATGCATGATGACTGTGGGCACGTGCACAATACTGCTAGTGCTAGGCCCCATCACCAGCACTGCAAGCTGTGCCACCCATATAACAGAGATGCCTCCCCTCGCACCCCCCCCCATACGTAGCTCTGGTGCCAGCATTGCGGCTGGCACAGTAAAGAAGCCTGGCACCCTTTTCCCTTTGCACACCCCACCCCGCCCCCAACAGGCTTCACACTCCTTCCTCAATGTTATCAACCCTCCGGACCGGATGCCTTTTAAACTTGCTCCTCTGCCCCCACACACGAGTGCGGGGGCAGACAACAGCGATGCGCCGACCCCCGCCCTACAGCTACACCAGAATGCCCGTTCGTGTGCTGTGCCCCCACCGACCGAGCCACCCATTATGTTTGCTTACTCTAAATATGTATATGCTGTGACCAGACCGCAGAAATCCCTAATATGGAGCACTGTCTGTGATGCTGGTCACTGACGGAGTCGGACCTTGACTCACAGTCTGTGAGTCAAGGTCCGACTCCGACCGTGACCAGAGCCAGCCGTGCCCAGGGCCAGCCGGCCATCGACTCTCGGCTGGGCTCCTTTCGTGCTTGGCAAGAAGAAAGGAAAGCCACCGAACGCCGATGCGGATGCACGCCATGGCTACTAGGCCCTGCTGCATCCGATGCAGCAGTGCCTAGTAGCCAATGCCATGGCGCACGGTCCGGTCCGGCTGGACTCGGAGACTTGGGGAATGTGAAGGCCAGATTGCGGTGACACGGCCGACATACATTTACAGTTTACTTACTTACAGGCCGGCGCCGCGGACTGGCGGAGGATTGTTGCGAACTTCTTGGGCACTAGGCTGATCAGCTACACGAGGAGTCACGACTGGAGTCGAGCAAAGTTGTACATGTGACGATGATCCAAAGGTGGTGCACGCACCCTGCGCCTGTGCCTTCAACCCACCCCACCCCCACTCAAATGTCATTGGCTGGCAAACAGCCAATGACATTTCTGTATCTATGGACTGAGACAGAGCAGATCAATTGCGCTGTTTGCGTATATATTGTTGTTAGCGGGGCCAGCACTCAAGTGCCCCGCCATCCTCCTAGGTTAAATGGCTTTTACGTAAAGTGCGTGGAGCTACGAGCTCCAACACTTTACTATAAGAAAATCAGCGTAAAATGGGACGCGCCCCACTGTGGCTGCTGGCCCTGATAAGGCAGTCACTGAGCTCACGGTAAGGTTCTATTTTATTTATTTATTGCGGTTTTGTCACGCAGCTCGCTGCAGCGCTGCTGCTGCTGATGGCAAATACACACACAAAGAACTTCTGAATTTGCGTACAGAAGTAGTGGAACTTAAAATACTTATACCTCGGTGGGGGGACGGTGGGAGGGACAGTGGTGGGGCGGCGCCCCCCGCCCTACGAAAGCGGCCGCCACTGGGTACAGTGTCTCGCCATCGGATGTCCCTTTCCTACTCCCCGTTGACCCATTACTCAGGTGATCCTCCCACACTTTTCCACCCCAGGGTCTGGATCCAGGGGCGATGGCCGTGCCCTGGCCATCGGAGAAAGGGATTCCCAGGGTTCAGACAGTGAGGTACCCTCAGGTTTCCCACACAAAGCTCTGCTTGTTAAGCTCTGCTAACTGCATTTAAATAAACTTATGTTTAAAGTGAGCATTGCGTGGTATTTTTTATTGTCCAAGCAGAAAAAGTAGGATTTTCACAGCTTATCCCTGTTAAAAAGGTGCGTGGACATGCCATTATTATCTCACTGCGCTCAGATGGCATACCCCATGGGGATATGAAGCGCCTGGCTCCTGTTGCTGTACTGGTTTCACGCCAAACACATTGCCGTATAAATCTAGGGAAAAGAGGGCTGCACTGGAGTTCTCCGAGGAGACAGATTTTGGGAGGTATACCTCTGCGTTATGTGGGGGGCAGACTATTAGTACCTCGATTTGCAATGCCACTGGAGAGCTATATGATATTTATATTGAACATTTAATGGCCATAGTCCTGCGTTTATGTTCTGCATCTTGCTGATAGTACGTGTTTAGAAATCGCCTTCGAAATTAACTGCACGAGGGTTTCTGTGTTCAAGTGACTGCAGACTGCGAATGTTTAGTGCTGCTCTGGCACTCACTGAAATTGGGTAAACTGCCCCTTCTGCGATCACTGGAATTGTGCATAACCAAATATTTCTATTGTTGTCTTCTATACTGTTTAAAAATGAAGGTAATTTTACCATTTTTTGGCTATGGTAACATTGGCGAAATATATAATAACCAAAGCTTTGAAAAAAAGGAACTATCCCCACCCAACAATCCACTGATGACACGATTTGCGTTTTTAACACGGGTGTTGCCAATAGCTTGAGATGTTCAAGATTTTGGATGATTGGTGCCGGTTCCACTGAAATCTGGCACTTTTTGCCCAATGGGACTTATAACCATTATGTTTTCCGGTTACCTATACAAATTGACAGGGGACAGGCACAGGTAACGCTTCCTATCTAGGTATTGGACTCATTGCCTGTCAGTGGCACCCTCTGAACAGCAGGAACTGGCATCATTGTGAACACTGTGGCAGATGGGTTCTGTCTGGCAATGACAGAAGTAACCTCAACCACTCGACAACTCAGCACTTATTTCAGGTTGAGAAACCTTTCAGGGTATTCCTTCCCCGACCCCAAAGGGAGAGCATGCTTCAAGAATGGAAGATGTCAGGTTCTGAAAAGAACAACGCTTATGGGTTGACTTGTGCAGCTTGTAGGACATTCTGAGATGACGGTGTTATGGCTCTCGACCAAAATAACCGGCAGACCTACTTCTCAAAACATGTTTTGGTGCAAGTGATGAGATGCGCTAGAGCAACTCCAATTGCGGCACCCTATTCACAAAGGGCATGTGACTGTGCGCAATAATGATACACTCATTCATATTTCCTCTTCCACTCTCTTGCTCAATTGAGCCAATCAGGGAGTGTTGCTGTGCATTTTAACTGCATCCCAAATTCACAGAAGGAATATGCTTTAAAATGTGCAGAAAATAAACACACCCTCTTCGTTGCTTGTGGCACAATGTATGAACTGATCATTGCTGAACATTCATGCATTATTTTTAAAGTGGAAGAGCAGCAGTAGAGAATTTCAATGAGCATAGAGAATTGCAATGAGCATAGAGAATTTCAATGAGCATAGAGAATTGCAATGAGCATTGGGCCAGTGGGATTGGTCAGAAGAATCAGTTGCACAGAGATGAAGTCAGCGAACAGGCCAATATTGGTCAAAAGAACAGGACCACACCTGCTTGTTGTGCGAGCCCTTTGGGAATTGCCCTGTTGGCCTATGGGACAGTCCAAGCCATCGACAAATTGGTGCAGATAGGAAAAGAGCACTCAGAACCCACTGGGATACTGGTGAAGACAGTCATCGGAGGAAGAGAGTAAACTGGGAATTTAAATGGCGGCCAAAGACGGTTTTCAACCAATTAATTACAGATTGGGAGTTTCTGCCCCGCCATCCAGAAAGAGGGAGAGGCAGCAGTTCCACAGACTTCAGGAAGCAAGAGATTCCCTGAACAGTTCAGATTATGTTATGTTATGTTGATTGCTACCGTGCACTGCTGCCATTTACATGGTCTCCAGACGCTCACGTGGCTCTGTAAGAAAAGTTGGTAGGGTCGGTTAGTGAGGGAGAGAGGGATGGGATAGAATTTTCGCTCCTCTGTTGATGCATGCAGAACCAGGAGGAAATGCTCTCTGTACGTGTGAGATTTCTGGGTGTGCTTTGTCTTTGGTGTCCAGTGTCTGAGTTGTTTGTTGTTTGCAGGTTTTGGGTTTGTAGTATGATTAGAGAGGGGTGTGCAGTATGTGAGTTTTTTTCGATGGGTTATATCACTAGCTTTTTGGGTGTGTGTAGTATGTGAGAGGTGTGAGGGTGTGGAGATGAGAAGGGGGGGTGGTTTGTTGGTTTTGGGTGATCTCTAGGTGTTAAGTAGTTTTATTGTCAATTCTACCTTTTATATTGTCCTGTGTTTGCTTTGGTCCAGGTGCATGGTTTGCAGAGTGGCATGTCTAAAGAAATCTAAACAAATACATTAGTACAATTTAACTGTGGCTAGATTCAAAAGCAGCAGGCACCAAATCAGTATGGTTCTATTGTGGCTAAATTCAAAAGCAGCGGATTGCAATTATAGTGTGACTTAATTCAAAAGCAGCAGGTTGCAATTCTACTGTGGCTGAATTCAGAAGCAGAGTTAACTAACTCAGTGAAAGTCTAGTGTGGTACAATTCAAAAGCAGCAAGTTCCAATTCTAGTGTGGCTAAATTCAAAAGTTGAGTTGAATAAATAAGTACCATTCTAATGTGGCTATATTCAAAAGCAGCGTTAACCAACTCAGTTCAGTTCAAGTGTGGCTAAATTCAAAAGCAAAAGCAGTGTTAACCAACTCAGTTCAATCGGGGAGGAAGGATAGCTCAGGGGCAATGCGTTTGTCTTGGAAGCAAGACAATGCAGCATAACACTGGTTCAAATACTGATCTAGCGCTTAAAAACCACTTGCTGGTATTAAGCGCATTATAAAAGAACAATAATAAGTCTAGTGTGGCTAAATTCAAATACAGCATTAACCAACTCAGTTTAATTCTACTGTGGCTAAATTCAAAAGTAGCGTTAACAACCTATGCAGCGGCAAAACTCAAAGGTGGTGCAACCCACGCAACAACATAATTTAAAATAGCGTGTACTACTTTTGGGCCACCCTGGGGGGCCAAATGCAAAAAGTGGCGAAATGCAATGTAACAAGCCCTCTGTTGGAACACCTTGGGAAGAACTATGCAGTTGTGGCACAATACAGTAATTGTAAGAGTCAATGAAGATGTTCCTTACCTGAAAGTAGCTGTAGATGGATAGTGAGGTGCCTGGCAGGGCTGGGGCAACAGGAGAACAGGCAAAGAGGTATGGTTGACATCCAGTCGAAGGCGCCCTCAGCCTGTGCCCTTTGCAGGCTGCCCTGGGAGCGGTGCGTAAGAAATTGAAGATGGGAGGGGAAAAGAAAAAAGCCAGAAAAAACAAAGGACTAGACCACAAAGAAAGGACACTCTAGCAGCAGACCAGCTCAAAGAACGGATTGGGAATCGAAGTAAAAACACAGATTCATTTCTCCAAAAGAAACCTAGAAGAATTTCCATAGACTTCAAAATTGACAGCAGCCTGTCCTTCCAGAACCACATAGCCAAGAAGGCCTAACAGTCTGGCTCCAAATCTCCACCCTTTGCAAAATCAAACCCTTCAGCCTGCTAAAGCATTTCCAGACTGTAGTGCAGGCCCTTGTGGTCTCACACATTGACGGGGGAAACTACCTCCTGACTGGGCTCCCAGCTGCTCAATTGGCTACCCCTAAAAACAGTCCAGCACACTTTATTAAGGATGCACAGAAATTTGACCAAATGATCCACGTCCTACACAAACTACATTGGCTTCCTCTCTAGGCCACGATACTGTTCAAGACTACATGTATCATCTATAAGTAGTGACAAGTAGCACACCAGCATACCTGGCAGTTTCGCGCCTTGAAACACTTGTGTATAGGCGCGTTATAAATGACATATCATATCACATATCTGGTTCCCCACACGCCTCGCATAGCAACAGAAAAAGAAATCGACCAGCCGGCTATAATCGGAACTCATCCACAAAGAGAGGACTCATAAACATCCTTCTGCCATCATGCACCCAGCCTCTAGAACTCAAAACCGGTGTCAGCTCGTAATGCCCCCACAATTCTCCAATTTCGCAAATCTCATGGTTTTTCAGCAACACCTGACCAAGGACTAAATCCAGTGGATGCACAGACCTTAACTCACAGAACTACACTACTCAGCCCTACAGATAAGGGGGGAATCGGTCACTTATACTCCCTAAAAATAGGCAAATAATCCAAAATAATTCAAAATAGGGAGTATAAAAACTACCAAGAAAAATATAGGAAACACAAAAGGTTGAATAACGTGCCCCTACCATCACATGCACACCTCCATGGATATGTTTGGAAAAGTAGTGCATGTAGTACCAAAGGAAGAAACTACTATTATCACTTCCTGATTCGAAGAGGTACACACAGTACTCGAGATAACATTTTGAGGTAGGAGTATTTTCTTCCCAATTTTTAAACCATGAGAGTAAATGCAATTTCAAGGGAATAAAAATGAGTGTTCGCCTTTGCAAGAGAGTAAAAAGTATGTGACATCCAGCCGACACATGTGAAAGGTTAATTGTATGAAAAGGATTCTCAAGTTCATATTCTGGCGGCATATCCTACATAAACTATGCAGATGATACACAAATTCTACTCGCGCTCTCTGGCTACCACCTTGATGACTCCACCACCGTAAACTCTGTCTACATGACCATCCAGGCCTGGATGGCAACACACCTTGCGAGCTGAGCACTCTTATTGGATTTTCTAAAAATCGCTAAAAACACTGATGTTCACTTAGATGTTGATTGCCAAATGTTCGTTCTGTCCTTGTGGGTAATAGGAAACTGCAAAAAAAAATGATGTTTGCTTAATATTGAATGAAAAAATGTTTATTCTGTCTTGTGAGTAACTGGTCATGCAACAGCACCTTGATGCCTCAGGGCTTAGCGCGCTTCATAAATGCAAAAATAAATAAATAATAAATGTGTCAGCAGTCTTCACTGTGGCAGAAAAGCAGGTTTCTCTCAAAATTAACAGATAAAGCACAGAGTGATGTAGCACCCTCCCACCAATGGCACAGCTCTGCACTACCATTCTGAGCTCCCTTTGCATGCACAGAATCTCATGGTCAAATGTTTGCTGGATATTTAGCCTTACATTCTTCAGAGGTTGGTATATTATCGAGTGAGGCAATAATAATTACAGTGCTTAGAAGTTGAAGGAAGTTTGCATGAACCACTACATAACGTTCAACACGTATCTGGATTGACTCTACAGGGACATGTCTTGCTTAGTTCCTGTATTTCAGTTAAAATTAAACCATTTAATGTTTTTTGTTTTGTACAAATCTTGCACTGGCTGGATTGTCAGGTTCCAAATGTTAGAATCGTAGTCTTGAAGACTGAAAGCTGCTGTGAACCCTGTGATTGATGTAATGACATTCACTCAAGTGCGCGCAAGGGCCTTGCTACCGCTAAACACTTATGGTACTATTTACCACAATGGCTCCAAGTTAAGGTTAGCGAATGTTTAAACTAGACATTCCATACTCGTCCATGCCTCATATATGGTTTTGAGATGCAGCTATTTTACACCCTTTTTATAATTAGAGTGCTCATTAAATTGTAGGAGTAAAAATGATTTGCCTACACAAGAGTGTAAAATGAATGCGACAGGCAACCAAAATATTACTAAACCTGAAAATGAATAACATATTAGAAATGAAACAGAGTTGTTTAGCAAAGATGTCTGGCTTCAAAGAATATATCACATTTCTAGAAATCTTTCTCTTACACATTAACATGAATGAACACATCACATATATACATGTTAATGATAAATGCACACAATGCAGGAATTTTGAAAAATACATTTGTGTCATGCAACCATGCACTGCCTTAAAGCATAATGTGTTACAAAGGATACTTCCCAATGGTAGCTAAGGTGTCCGTCTTATTACTGATAGGACCATAACATGCTAGGACTCTGCATGCATAATGCTCATCTTCATACATCTGCAGACACAAAACACTGCAGAAGTTGAAAAGAAACCGGTAATGATCGCGCGCTGCAGGTTGTTTCTTTCTGAAAGTCTAAATGCACACAGATCAGAGAGCCAATGTGTTCTTTTCAGACTGCTTTTCTACAACATGCAATCTCATACAGGCAGATAAAAATCAAGATGTTCTGTCAAGTGAGCTGATCTTAGCCTAGAACACCTAATCTCTGGCACTCCTTCCACAAGTGTGGTGAGGAATGGAGCATATCCAGTGTATACCTGAATGCCTTCAAATACCACAAAGTCATGTAATGCTTTAAATTATAATTTGGTTTTTATAACACGCTTGATACCGAATAGGTTTCTAAGCGCAGACCTGTGATTCGAACCTGTGTTGCTCTGCGTCATCTTGCTTCCAAAACGGGCACTTTGCCACTGAGCTGTACTACACTTATCAGCCCTGACATTGAATGCAAAACCAATGCAGGGAAAAGCCAACAAGGTTCTGGCCAGGAAGTAACACAAATGTCACGAACCAGCAGTCAATTGCTATTGTCGCCAACTCTAGGCAGAGAAAATCATACAACTTGAACCTCAATTACCACCACCAAATGGAATGTCAGTCACCAACAAATTACCTTTCACCACTGCAGACCACAATCATGTAAGAAGATCTGCTGCTGACATTTTCGGACGATGCCCTCAACCCATTTGGTTGTACACCCACTGATCTTGTTGGACACCACATCACTGTAACAGTGATAATTGAGTGGAAACAGGCAAAACTCTTTCAGTCTGATCAGTCTGATGGTTTATGTTCTTTGTAGTCTGTCTTGTCAGCGCTCCTATACGTGCAGGTCTTGTCTCAGTGTTATTTAAATAATAAATAAATAAAGGCCTTGTTGGACAGAGGATGCCATGTAACCATCATATGGGAGACTTATACAAAATCCTCTTGCAACACATACCTATGGTAGCCTTTCAGGGGCTATACCGTTTTGAGTGGGAGGTCCTGCTTTCTATTTTAAAGCGTACTTGCAAGTGAAGATCTGCAACCCCCAGGAAGTGGCTGGGTTACAATCTGGCCTGTTCACCCATGCTTTGATTTGCACAGTACAAATACACGAATCCTAGTGTTCTGCTTGTACTTGCCTTGTACGTGTACTCTTTCAAAACTCTGCAGAGAGACGGATGAGTCACAGTATTCCAGGGTACGGAGTATGTTTCCCCTGTGTCATACCTGAAGAAGAAAATGGGAGCACAGAATCCTCCCAAAGAATCTGTGAGGGCTACAGCCTTCTGCGATCTCGACAAAGTTACAATTTTTGCAGGATCCACTCAGAAGATGCAAGGACTAGCCCGCTCTGTGAAAGCAGCCTACATAGAATGCTAGGGATCAAAGCAACATAGTTTGAGTCTTGTTTAAAGGACTTTACTTAGCACGCCAAGTCCGAGGTTGACCATTATTCAGGTTCCCATGACCAACATCACACGTGATTACTCTGGTTGGAGGAACCAGAATTGCCAGATTTCCTCTTGATCACAACATAACAGTGGTCCAAAGACATTCTAAGAGCAAAGCTTACACATAGACCCGATATGTTTTCCACATGTGAATTGAGTCTAGGTGAAGCAATTTATGGAGCACCACATCTGAATCACTAACAACACTATATTAAGAGAATTGTCACAGCATTCAGCGCCAGGAGATGTGTCATTCAAGAGTCCCTGAAAATGGAAAAATGATGTCAGAGCATGGAAAGTTCAACAGTAGGGCCATTCCAGATTGATATGCTACCACCCCTTGAGTCGACGAGGCATCGGACTGCTTCACAAGAAGTAAATGGTTCACTCTGTTACACCTGAGAAGTAGTTATTACCAGGATCTGATGAGATCTCACAGCAAAGAAAAAACAGCATGCATCTATCACCTGAGATAATGTGAATTCAAACGGATAGCCCAAAGCCTCTACCTTGCAATATCTAATCGAAAACACTGGCGGAGACATGAGCCTTTCTGGTGTACTTAAGTGACATCATCCTATTTGGAACGACTCTAGAAGAATGTGATGAACGGCGAATGAATGTGCTAGATCCTGTGTAGGCTCAGGGTATGAAGGTATCCTTGGAGAATTCCCAATTCCGCATAAGCAGTGTCCAGTACATTGGGCACATAATATCCACCAATGATCAGCTGTTGGCTTGTTGACCTCAATCAATGAAGCACCACTTCCGAAAAATGGGGATATCACTCCGGGTTAATTCAGGATTCGGCCACAATTGCTGAGCCCATGAGATCATTACTTAAATCACTTCCTTAAAAGGGCAAAGTTCCAGACAATAGTGTGCAATATGTGAAAGAAATGACCACCATAACACCAGCCTTACAAACGTCCTTGCCAAACTTGAAGGGTTACATGATGGCTGATGACAGTGCAAACAGCATGGCGGCCATGGTTACACAGAAGTATAAAGAAGCAAAACATGCATTGTTGTTTGCGTCCAGGAGGTCTACTAGGGCAGGTACAGATTATTCAGTTATAGAAAAAAGAACACTGACATGAACATGGGCAATTTAAGGTTTGTGCACATTTCTGTGGGGAACAGACTCCACCCTGCTTACAGTTCACAAGCAGTTCGTGCATCTACTAGACAGTAATAGGATGGCATTGGCTCCACCCTCGAGATTGGCATCCAAATTGCATTAATACCAGTTCATGGTAGAACATATCCCAGGTGGACGGAACTTGCAGGCTGGCAGCCTATCGAGGATACCAATAGCTAGTGGTTAAGCCTGTACCAAGAAATGACACGGCAGCAATGCTAGCATGGTAGCATTCACTGGTTATGAGACAGTACAGATGTTGCTTGACTCTGAGCCAATGTGAACGTGAATGTGAATCGGATGGGGAGTTTGAGAAGGGGGATTAATACATTCAACAAGGTTGGCAAAAAAAAGTATGTCATGGGTTCTTCAGCCCTATATCGAAGTTGCACGTGCACTATCTTTCGACACCACAGGGGACTGCAACCTGTGACTCTCCAGATGTGTTTCACTACCATTCCTATCAATCCTCACCATTGACGATGCTGAAGAGGGCTGATGTGAGTTGGAACCGTCCAAAAACAGTATCTGCAGGGGAGTATTCAGCATTGCAAAAGTGAGCGGGGTGGGGGGCATACATGAAAAAAGTCATGCTTTTTCCTCCCCAAATGCATCTTGAAAAATTAATGCTAAACTGACATACAATCGTTCCTGCCCCCCATGATGCAGGGCAGCGTGCATGCTGCAACTAGCACGTTACTTTCATAAGTCCCTGAGCGCATTCACTAGTGCGACTTCAGAAAGAAGTCAGATCATTTCTTTCTGGAGCACTCTGACTCCAGAAAGAACCCAGGGCTAGAGCTGAAGGCGGAGCACACAGCACTGTCTGGTGTCCGTGTCCTGCACCGCTCCAGGCTGCAGATGCTGTAGTGGCCCAGAGTGGGGTGGGACATGGACACCTGTTTGCCATGTACTCCTGATCTAATGACGGTACCCTCATTGTTAGGGTGGTCAACTTTACAAAATGGTTTTGCAGGACACTTTGTACATGGTAGCATATCATCACGCGATTCCATACGGTATGATATGCACGCCTAATGAACTTTTTTTTTAACATTAGTGGCAGATGTGATGTATACACATAACAAGAAAAAAAAATGCAGGACCATGACAGTTGCAGGAAACTCATCTATTAGAGCCTGTCCAGGCTCTGTGGGGCAAAATGCATGCAAACCTCCCAATTTGCATGTGGATTGCACCAACAGAAGTGACTTCACAGAAAAGGAACGTCTTAGATACTTGGAGACACCGTGGAAGTGACTTTAGAATAAGTTGCCATAAGTAAGCCAGGTGACAAATAACTTTGTGGTGCAAAATACCTTAATTTCACTATTATTATCTGTTGACCAACACTATGGTCATTAGATATTTTTGTATAAAAGCTTGAAATCTAAACATAAGCTATGAAGTGAATCACTTCCAGAGCTGCAGATAAGACACTGTGCAATTAAATGATTTGCACAGGATCAAAAACACTTTGGTTAAATGGTGAAACCGGGATTTGGGCAATTTAAGCTACTGAACACATCTTCCCAGGTCTAGTTGATATAGATATTTATTAGGGTTTTGCTTGCATTTCATGTGCTTTATAGCAATGTCTTGGAAGCAAACCTCATTATATAATAAACTAGCGTTTCATAATAGACTAACTTTGCACTACATACATGATCATAGAAATATGTTGAGCAATAAGAGTGTGGCTTTAGTTGTATTCTCCACCTCATGCATGCAGAATTACAATAGCATCCTGCAGATTAATTGGACAAACTACGCCTACATCAACCGACAAGAACACTAAGATCAAGCACCGACATACGCCTGGAACCAAAACCCTACAACAGAAAAAAACTCGGAGGATCGTCTTTCTCTCACCAGGCACCCAAAATCTGGAATGACCTACCTAAGAATATACGTAATACAAAAAACGACCTAGCATTCAGGAAACTCCTCAAATCATGGCTCTTCAAAGTGTAACCACAGCGGAGACGCACTACAATGGCCAGACATTAAAACAATGATGGAAATAACTCCATCTTCGGCCATTCTCAAATTGGACAAACACTCAAACCAAAGAACCAACCATTCAACAGAACATAAAACACCATGGAAATAGCCACAAAGGAAGGCTGCAGAGACTGACCACACACCGAGACCCTGACAAAAGCCCTCAAGTGACTCTCCCACTCGTACGTACCGGACGAACATATCCAGACCGGCAGACGCACCTAGATAGACGTTGGCCTGCGTCACATCTGGATAGGATTGATTGAAGGACAACATGCCCGCACCTAGGAAAAACGTGAATGCTAGCGTGTGCCACACCTGGAGTTGTGAATATTAGCAGACCCACACCTGGACGGATCTCTAAACTCTAGCCTGCGCCGCATCTAGATAAAAGTGTGAATGTTGGCATGACCACACCTGGATGAAGTCCTAAACATTTGCCTGCGCAGCGTCTAGATGGGAATGTAAGGGCCAACAAGTGCCACACTCAGACAGAACTGTGAATGTTAGCATGGTAAAGGTCAGGTAACCCACTAACCAATATAAGCTCAAACTCTGCATACTTATCTCACTCAAAAAACTCACACAACCATCTCTCACACAACAAGCCGCACGCACTTCACAACACTGCAACAACACATAAGCAGGAACAACAGCACACGCGGACTGACTCCGATCCGATACCCGCACCAAAGCTCAGCACCCGGTGTATACTGAGCTGAAGCTGCCAACAGAACACCACTCCTCTCACTATCCTACTCCCTCCTTCACCTTACTAACCCATCCCACCTTTATCATTTACAGAACCGCCTGAGCGCCTGGGGACCAATTCCGTTGATGACGGTGCGCGGTACAAATACCTTTAACATTTAACATTTAACATTTAACATTAATGTGAGCCTAAGAAATCCCCTTTGGGTTTGAAGCAATAGTCATTATTTCATAACAGATGCAGCATTATGCACCCTTCTCACTTCTGATCACCCCCATTCACATTATGTAACGCTCACCTGACTCCCACGGAGGCGCTGGCCTGGTTCGCGCTGCTGTGACCTCTTCTAAGGTGATTCACAGGGTTCGGAAGACGGACTGGACCGGGCCCCCAAATCTGGCTTGTCTGGCTCGCAGAAGTATCCTTCTGTAGGCGAAAATAGGGGATTTACTGTCTGCGGGGTAATGCAATCGGCCTCCCACTTTCCCCTCTCACCCTCCTCGAAACCCTTCTGTGATTCCTCGTAGCGTCTCACCTTAGGGTCTGGAAGGACGAGCTCTCCATCCTGCTTCTGATGCAGGGGCGCGTTGGTATCCAGTTACTTCACTGGATTTTCGGATTGGTGAGAACCAAACTTGCTTGGCTTCCAGGTAAGTTTTTTGATAAGAGGTTCCCCTTGTGTCCATGCATTAATGTACTAATGGTAGTGTCTTGTTCCCCATAGGGGCTGGGGTACGGAATGCCGGGGAACAGGCACCAACCCGAGATGAGAGGTGAAATCCTTGTAGAAATCAGGTAAGTCTTTAATGAGCGTTTTTTGGTAATGTCTTTTCATTCGCTCATTAACGCTGATGTCTCTTTTTCCCCTTAGGGGCCAAGGACGGAAATGCCAGGATGCGGCGAGAACCCGAAATGGAGAGGGAATGAATCAACAGGTAAGTATTAACATGGAGATTTAGCTTTCCTTATTCCCTTCTCTCTCTCACCTTTTGTTCTGGTCTTTTTCTCCCTAGGCGCTGGGGCGTGACTGCGAATCCGGATGATCACTGCTGAACATGGAGGCGCCCTGTAAAGGTGAGTGGAATGCGGCGCTGCAGCGATCGACGCAATGAGCTTTTAAATAAAAGTCTTCCTTTTCAGGATTGTCGGCGAGATGTCTCCGGGATGCGGTTTTAGCAGGTAAGGACTTTTCCTTCTTCTGTTCTCTTCTTCTCTTCCTTTGCAGGTGATTCAGGATGCTGGCAGGCGTGGCAGAAGTCAGGATGCAGGAGCAGACACGGTGAGCATCCAGCTGCTAGATGCAGAACAACGCGAAGCACGTGTGGCTGTTCGGGTGGGGTTTAAATAGCCTTGGAAGAAGTTCCAGGTATGTATCCTTCCTCCAATCAGGTATGTATCCTTCCCCGACAACGCCCAGGTGGTAAATTAGTCCCACAGGTAAAGTAGTTCCTTTCAGGCCTCAAGGAGGCCGGGATCCTGCAGCATGGTCTGCATCAGGTAAGTGCACCCAAGCACTCCCATAATGAGGACTGGTGTCTTTTATGAGCCTGGCGCCATAGGCGCCAGGACACTGTCCAAAGGGCCCCTATATGGGGTTGCTGGGTCCTTCCTTGGGGACTAGATGTCCGGTTCCGGGGACGCAGGGCTTGAACCGGCTCCCCGGGAGCGGGCATCATGACAGCACTCCCCCCCAAGGCCCCTCCCAAGGTTGTTCCCTCCGGGGGTTTTGGTTTGTCTGGGAAGAGTCGGTGGAATTTCCTGACTAATCGAGGTGCATGCACATGGTCGCTGGGTTCCCACGACCTCTCCTGAGGTCCGTATCCCTTCCAATCAATTAGGTAGAACAGTTTTGACCTAAACATTTTTGAGTCTAAAATGTTCTTCACTTCGAATTCGGGCTCCCCATCTATTAGAATAGGTTCTGGAGGTTTGAGTAGTCGGGTTCCGGGTACCACTGGTTTCAGAAGTGACACATGAAAAACAGGGTGAATTCGCATACTAGCTAGTAAATCAAGTTTAACAGCCACTGGGTTAATTATTGCCGTAATAGAATAAGGTCCCAGATATTTTGGGTTAAAAGTTCGAGGCCCTTTGAGTGGTAAATGTCTGGTAGCTAACCAAACTTGATCCCCAATCTGATACGGAGGTGCTTCACTCCGATGTAGATCAGCATTCTCCTTGTATTTTCTCTTGGCTTGTTGTAAATGCGTAGTTGCCTCTTTAAAGGCTTGGGTAATTGTAGAATGCAGATGTTCTACTGTAGGCATTCCGAGGTTCTGAGGTGAGTCAAGGTTTGAGGTTCGAGGCTGATGCCCAAACAAAGTATAAAAAGGACTGTGGCCAGTTCCAGAGTGTACCGAATTATTATATGCGTATTCGGCTATCCAAAGTATGTCTTTCCAGTTGTTTTCAGATTGCTGTAACATACACCGTAAGTACTGCTCAAGGGTGTGATTTGTCCTCTCGGTCTGACCATCGGTCTGAGGGTGGTGACTGGTCGATAATCTTACGTCGATCTGCGCCATTTGACAACATTTGCGCCAGAAGTGGGAAATGAATTGGCTTCCCCGGTCAGAGATTAGTATAGATGGGAATCCATGTAGCCGAACAATATTTTCGAGGAATTCTTTGGCTAGGACAGAAGCTGAAGGTAAACCTTTCAAAGGAATAAAGTGGGCCATTTTGGAAAACAAATCCACAATTACCAGAATAGTATTGTACCCCGAACAAGGAGGCAGGTCCGTAATAAAATCCATTGATAGGGTGTGCCAGGGTGCTGGCGGTATGTCTAGAGGTTGAAGGAGACCGGCTGGTCTTTTCTTTTGACTTTTATTTTGGGCGCAAACACCACAGGACATCACAAAAGATTTAACATCTTTTCGCCAAGAGGGCCACCAAAATTGTCGTTTCACCTTTTCCTCTGTCTTGGCAATACCGGGGTGTCCCTCTATTAATGTATCATGATAACCGGAAATAACTAGTTCGTGTAATTCCTTATGTGGCAGGAATAAGCGTCCTTGGAAATAAGGTAAACCATTGACTATGGTAAAGTCTGATCCCTTTTGTATCCAATCCTGTAAGGTTGCAGGGTCCAGGAGTTGTTTCACTCTGGCTTGAATGTCTTCAAGCGTCTGTAACGAAGTCATGCCTAGAATCCTCTGTTCAGGAATTATTGGTACTGGTTCTGAGTTTGTATCAGATTCTCCCATTCCAATTCGGGATAAGGCGTCTGCTTTGCCATTCTTGCAGCCAGGTTGATAGGTAATCACGAAATCAAATTCAGCGAAAAACAAAGCCCATCGGAGCTGCTGTGATGATTGAGCCATGGCGGTTTTCAAATACTGTAAATTCCGGTGATCAGTGATCACTGTGATGGTATGTCGAGCGCCAAGCAGATAATGCCGCCAGGCTTTAAAAGCGGACTTAATGACTAACAGTTCTTTGTCCGTGATTGCATAATTAACCTCGGGTGCCGAGAATTTTCTGGACCAAAATGCTACGGGATGCAGTTGGTTGGTTTCGGGATCTCTTTGGGACAGGACAGCTCGCATGGCTAGGCTGGATGCGTCAGTCTCGACGACATAAGGGAGATCTGGACGCGGGTGTTTCAATATAGGTGCAGAGGTAAACTTAGCTTTTAAATCCTGAAAGGCCTGCTCGGCTTCTTCAGACCATTCAAAACGTTTATTTTTCGTCAAGAGTGCAGTAATGGGTTGTACCACGCGTGAAAATTCCGGGATAAACCTGCGATAGAAATTGGCAAAGCCGAGCATGCTTTGAACCCCTTTTACAGAGCTAGGTGATGGCCATTTGAGGATGACATCCACTTTTCTTGAGTCCATTCGGACTCCTTTGGGTGTCAGGATGAAACCTAGAAACTCGACTTCTGTGGTATGGAAAACACATTTCTCCAATTTAGCAAATAGTTTGTGTTGGCGCAGTTTTTCAAGTACTGCCCTGACGTGTTTTCTGTGATCAGATTCCGAAGAGGAGTACACCAGAATGTCATCGATATATACGACAACACAAACATCGATGAGTTCCCGAAGGACATCATTCATGAAGGATTGGAAGGCAGCCGGCGCGTTACACAATCCGAAAGGCATCACCTGGTACTCGAATAATCCGTATTTAGTACGGAAGGCAGTTTTCCATTCGTCGCCTTCTTTAACTCGTACCAGATGATAAGCCCCCCCGAAGATCTAACTTGGTGTATATGCAAGCATCCTTCACCTGGTCAAGCAGTTCAGGGATCAGAGGCAGAGGATAACGGTTTTTAACCGTTATCTGGTTCAATGCACGGTAATCGATACAAGTTCTAAGGTCGCCTTCTTTTTTGGGCACGAAGAACAAAGCCGAGGATGCCGGGGACTTTGACGGGCGAATAAAACCATTAGCTAGGTATTGATCCAAATATTGTCTCAAATGCAGATTCTCAGGTTCGGTAAGGGCATAAATCCTGCTACAAGGGGGTTGTGCACTGGGCACCAGATCGATTTGGCAATCGTACGATCTGTGAGGAGGTAACGTGTTGGCCTGTTCCTTTTGGAAGACGTCCTGAAAGTCTTGGTATTCCGGAGGTAGTTGCATGGAGGCAGAGGTTACAGATGCTAGATTAATCTTCAGGTTTTCTGGGTAGCAGGTCTGTGTACAATCCGGGAAGGTTATTCTCTTAGCTCGCCAATCAATTCGAGGATTATGTGTCTCTAACCAAGGGATTCCAAGAATAACCTGAAACTGTGGAGCCTTGATTACGTCAAACACAACACCCTCCCGATGGCCGTCGGGACCAATAAGAGTCACCTCAGTAGTGGAATGTGTTACCGGTCCAGAGGCAATTTCAGTTCCATCGACTGTGGTGATGACATCTTTGCTGGTTTTAGGACGGAGAGGGAGGTTAATCCTAGAGACCAATTCACGATCCACATAGTTTCCAATAGCCCCACTATCGATGTATGCCTTTATTGCATGCAACCGCTTAGGCTGTTCTGGATCTACGAGAACCATTGGCACAATGAAATGCGAGGTCTGAGAGTTAGTTTTCAAGCTCGGCAAGCGGACCCCTACACTTGTCGGGCGGAGTCGTTTCCCGAAACAGAGTCTTCATGGTTTTTATCAGCGGCTCCTACCGCCTTTCGGGCGGTTTTGCCGGGCAATCTCGTAGAAAGTGTCCAGAATTCCCACAATAAAGACATAATTTTAACTGCCGCCTCCTTTCACGTTCCTTTTAAGTTAAGGGTCCTTTAACCCCTCGAATTTGCATAGGCTCAGAGACATCAACTCCCTTGGGATTAGCATGGGTCTTGACCAACACCCGGGTCTCAAACCTGGACCGATCTGCTTTTCTGTTTTGAAGTCTGTGATCCAATTGGACCACTAAGTCTATATACTCTGTGCATTCTTGGGGCGGATTTACAATTTGGGCCAAGACATCTTTAAGTTCTCCGCGTAGGCCTCGATAAAACAACGTGACTCTTTTATCCTCTGGCCATCCCGTTTCCACAATTAGTCTATTAAAGGTTGCAATATAGGATAGGAGGTCATGATTGCCCTGTCGCAGCGATAGAAGTTCGTCATCCAGAGCCTGCCCCTGAGAGTGTCGAGCAAATAACCTTTCCATGCTTGCTTGAAACCTTTGAAAATCACGGAGAATCGGGTCATCTTGAGTAACCAGTGGAACTGACCAATCGGCAGCGCAGCCGCTGAGATATGACAATACAAAGGCTACCTTGGTCTGATCATTAGGGAAGGCCCCAGGTCTGCATAGGAAGTGCAAACGACACTGATTCATGAATACGGCGAATCGTTTGGGGTCCCCAGCAAAGCGTTCGGGTGGGGCCAGCGGCATGTTTCCAGGTAGATTAATCTTCACAGGGTTACTGGAAACCACAGGAGCGGGGTTCCCTCCGGAACCGGGTAGAGGAGTTTGCCCAGCTTGACCTTGCAAAAGCTGTCTGGCCAGGTCATCAGTTCTTTCCTTTGATATTATTAATTCCCTCCTGAGGGCATTAGTCTCTTGACGAGCGGCATGTACCTCGGCCCGTAATTCCCCCAGTAATTGGGCCAACTGATCAGTCTCAGAACTTTCCAAAGCGCCTGGGTGGGAATTTGTAGGAAGGCTTCGCGTTCTGTAACGCTCACCTGACTCCCACGGAGGCGCTGGCCTGGTTCGCGCTGCTGTGACCTCTTCTAAGGTGATGCGCAGGGTTCGGAAGACGGACTGGACCGGGCCCCCAAATCTGGCTTGTCTGGCTCGCAGAAGTATCCTTCTGTAGGCGAAAATAGGGGATTTACTGTCTGCGGGGTAATGCAATCAGCCTCCCACTTTCCCCTCTCACCCTCCTCGAAACCCTTCTGTGATTCCTCGTAGCGTCTCACCTTAGGGTCTGGAAGGACGAGCTCTCCATCCTGCTTCTGATGCAGGGGCGCGTTGGTATCCAGTTACTTCACTGGATTTTCGGATTGGTGAGAACCAAACTTGCTTGGCTTCTAGGTAAGTTTTTTGATAAGAGGTTCCCCTTGTGTCCATGCATTAATGTACTAATGCTAGTGTCTTTTTCCCCATAGGGGCCGGGGTACGGAATGCCGGGGAACAGGCACCGACCCGAGATGAGAGGTGAAATCCTTGTAGAAATCAGGTAAGTCTTTAATGAGCGTTTTTTGGTAATGTCTTTTCATTCGCTCATTAACGCTGATGTCTCTTTTTCTCCTTAGGGGCCGGGGGCCGGAAATGCCAGAATGCGGCGCGGACCCGAAATGGAGAGGGAATGAATCAACAGGTAAGTCTTAACATGGAGATTTAGCTTTCCTTATTCCCTTCTCTCTCTCACCTTTTGGTCTGGTCTTTTTCTCCCTAGGCGCTGGGGCGTGACTGCGAATCCGGATGATCGCTGCTGAACATGGAGGCGCCCTGTAAAGGTGAGTGGAATGCGGCGCTGCAGCGATCGACGCGATGAGCTTTTAAATAAGTCTTCCTTTTCAGGATTGTCGGCGAGATGTCTCCGGGATGCGGTTTTAGCAGGTAAGGACTTTTCCTTCTTCTGTTCTCTTCTTCTCTTCCTTTGCAGGTGATCCAGGATGCTGGCAGGCGTGCCAGAAGTCAGGATGCAGGAGCAGACACGGTGAGCGTCCAGCTGCTAGATGCAGAACAACGCGAAGCACGTGTGGCTGTTCGGGTGGGGTTTAAATAGCCTTGGAAGAAGTTCCAGGTATGTTTCCTTCCTCCAATCAGGTATGTATCCTTCCCCGACCACGCCCGGATGGTAAATTAGTCCCACAGGTAAAGTAGTTCCTTTCAGGCCTCAAGGAGGCCGGGATCCTGCAGCATGGTCTGCATCAGGTAAGTGCACCCAAGCACTCCCATAATGAGCCTGGCGCCTATGGCACCAGGACTGATGTCTTTTATGAGCCTGGCGCCATAGGCGCCAGGACACTGTCCAAAGGGCCCCTATATGGAGTTGCTGGGTCCTTCCTTGGGGACTGGATGTCCGGTTTCGGGGGCGCAGGGCTTGAACCGGCTCCCCGGGAGCGGGCATCATGACACATTACTTAAGGGACAAAAGGGCTGGATAATAGTACCCACTCCAATTAGTGCCTAATGGCTCCCATTGTAATGCTCTGTTGACACAGAGCAACGTGTTAGGCCCCTGGGAGAGCAGCTCTGCTGCCACAGCTCGAACAGTGAGGGTGCCAACCGGGAGGTGCTTTGTTGACAGGACAATGAAGGTGCTGGGCAGGAACTCCTGCTGGGCACCCTCATTGTCCTGCCAATATTCCGGTCTGGCACTCAAAAGAGCCACTGGGGGTGCCAATGAATTCCACCTCCCCACCCGTCAGCTGGTTCCTGCCACTGAGTATCTGTCTGCAATGACTTGAATAATGCCACATCATGGACATTTAGTTATAGGGAGTACTAATCCGAAGCTTTGTGGGGCCTTATGGAAGTTTGCAAAAACAGCTGCAACATATAGGGATCAGCAGAGTAAAGGCTTGTGATGATTACTTCAGCATGCCCTGACATACCTTAGCAGGAAGTCATCATAGATGTGCTTCCAGAACTTCAGGGACAGGCAAACCATTTGATTGATTTCTTTGGCTAATGGAGTGTACAGGAGGGCGGAGCGTCCTCTGACGGGCCCATAGTTCAGAGCTCACCCTCGAGTACCTGTAATATAAGATAGCTGCACCATGTGAGAGATGGGGTGCAGGATTCACTTACCCCAACATGACTCAATAAGGACAACTCAAATAGTTTGGCAAAGGGAAGTCCGTTTAATGACAAGTACAAGAAACGGGGGAAACAAATGGGAATCAGCAATGTTGCGATCGCCTGTCTCGCTTCAACTTCCAAATTCTTCATTCAGACAGCAACTTTTAAGGGCAAAATTCGTCATCATTTGACGTGTAAAACTCATAGGTTTGTCATGCAATTCTATTGGTCGGAAAGGTAACTTTACTATAGGTACCATATCTGTATATGGTAACAGTGCATGAGGATTGGATAACTCTTATTGGGTGGGCGTCTAAGCCCTTCCCTCTACATCACTCGTGATAGACATCACTACAAGTACGACGTCCTATTGGTTCTACTAGCTATAGGACCTAGATTACTTGGTCCATTGTGATTGGGCAGGTTACACCCCTAAACATAAATCTCCACTTTAATTAGCAGCATGCAGAATAGACACCCAGGTGCCTTGTGCCCCAAGGTTCACCCTGCCTCCTTCCCATCACTCAGTGTTTTAGGGCTATGTGTCAATTAGTTGGCCGAGGATGGCCTTGAAACTGTAGCTTCTTATCAGGAAAAGTTATGGTATCCTCGGGTTCTGGGTGACATCAGACCTTGGTACCTCTTCGCGCCTGGCTGGTCACGTGTCTGTTCATCATGAATCTGCTTCATTTTCCCTCTATTTCATGTATTTGATTCTTCCTTAGCCTCGCCACCTGCCTGGGGCCTCCTTATCTCGGACCTTCACAGGCTGGCTGCTATGCTCTGAAGTTTTGATTCTCCGAAGTTGCCGCTCTCCTCCCTTCCTTAGGTTGACCTCGAATTCCCAGGCATGAGCTACTTCTTACTGAGTTTTGATTACGCTCCTTCCTCCTGGCTTTAGCTGGTATATGAATCTCGGCCTGTTAGGCCCCTTGCAGTCTGGGCATAGTCCTACTTTTACAAAATGGAGTTGCACTTGTATAATGTGCTTTCTTTGAGGTAGATATATAGATGGTGCTTGCCGCTCTATTCTTCTACTAAGCATAGCAAGCAGTACCGTTTCTTTAGCTTCTTGCATTTCAAGCCTATTTACAGGCGTTAACTGACTCTTTGTTTTCATCTCGCTCTATGGTTATGTTTCTTTATACTTTCATATTGTCTCTTCTTTTATGTCTATGATATCTTTGTCCATAGTGTTTTCGTTTTAGAAAGTTATCCTTTGGTTATTATTCGTTCATCTGTGAGTCTGTCCGGGCCCTCGTGACGTCACCATCCGCCTTCCATTAAGGCCCTTTGGATCTCTTCAGGGACTGTCTGTAAGTGATCTTCATTTCGTGTCAACTGATGGTACGGTTGTCTCAATGGGTACCGTACTGCCCATGGTTGTCTGGTTATAGGCACTTCAACAGGTATTGCACTTCTGATGGGCACTGGACAGAGTCCTAATGCAGCTCGCTGTTGGTTCATTTGTTCCTCATATGACATGTACCTTGGTATCTACGTTCTCTGTACTTCAACACGAGTGGCTGGAGTGCAGGCCATATCTGGGACCTCCTCTACACTCCCCCCTCTAGTCGGTTCATCGACCACTTCTGCTTCCTTTTTTATATTCACCTTGCTTGGTTCTTTTGTGTTCATTTCCTCTTCATCTTCTGGGTTTGGACTTGATGTTGCGAAGGAGTGCCTTTTTGGGGTCCATATTTTTATCACTCCTTTCAAACTTCCTGTTGTTTTTACATGTTCGTCTTTGTTCCAGGTCATTAACTGGCATTACCCATTGGGGCTGCAATAGATCCATTTCCCTTCATACTTTCTTCGTTTTCTGGGATACACAAACTTTGTTCCTTCTGGTACAAATTTGCTGGCCTTTACAAAGTCTCCTATTTCTTCATCGGTCAGGTCTCTGGGCTTCCATCCTGGTTCGACATCGACCATGATTTTCATCCCAATGGCTTTCTTCGCAGTTTTCTGGCACTGTGTGATGATTATCTTGATGACACAGAATCATAGTAGTATCATCACTAGCAGGGCTCCCAGAACCTTGAATATGTCAGCCATCCATTGTGGGACCCAGGAGAATAGTGCTCCAAACCAGCTGTCATCATCCACTTCGTCAGTCTCATTGATCATCTGGTTCTGTAGGTTTGTTACCATAATTATGGCTTCTGTTAGGGTTTAATTTTCTTCGTCA
This sequence comes from Ambystoma mexicanum, assembly GCF_040938575.1. Classification (NCBI taxonomy): domain Eukaryota; kingdom Metazoa; phylum Chordata; class Amphibia; order Caudata; family Ambystomatidae; genus Ambystoma; species Ambystoma mexicanum. Next base: position 665,823,638 of record NC_090928.1, on the reverse strand, counting down.
TGCTAAGGTATAAATGTGCAACATGACTCTCTGGTTTTTGCACAAACACCTCCATCCATGGCTGTGATCATGTCAAGCACATATCTGTTCTGGAGGGCCATCAATCGGACTGCTCTTAGTTCTTCGTTGATCGTGTTGAACCCTTTTATGGTGGTGTTGATGGTCTGCAATAACTCCCATCTGGTTATCGCAACCATTTAGCATTCACTCCAACTTGGATATGTGGCAAGAGTAGTGTTGTGAATACTGTTGAGGTGAGGCTAAACAGCCTGTGTTTTTTATGGGATTGCATAGAATGCTTCTTCTGATTTGGCAGAAAAGTAATTCTCTCTCTTCATCCGGGATACCAGTTCCACAGATCTCCTCTTCCTTAGGTGAGCATCAGTTTTCGGGAAACTGTCAATACTCAGGTCCTTTTTTGGGATCACTAGTGCAGGAACGTGGACGTTCACTAGTGTGCATATGCCTCCCCAGTTTTTCGGTAGTCTTATATATGCCTTGGATCCACACGGCCAGTTATGGTCCATAATTACTGTGGTCCCTTGTGTCATTCCTGGCGCTTCAAAGATTCGTCCACAGTTTTGATTCTCTCCCATCTTCCTTGTGCCATTGTTCCTGAAGCACAATTTCTGGCTTTCCAGTGGCACTATTTGCAAGGGACCTCCTCTGTCTTCGACCCATGTAAGCAGCTTTACCAATTTCGGCCATAGAGGTTTGCATAACCTCTGGGAGTTTTCTAACGCTTCTTTGAAGGCTCCAAGGACCATCCACGCTCGGCAGATGACAACTCCTTCTTCCCATCTGTTTGGGGAAACCACTGTTCTCCAGATCTGCATTTGGCCTCTGTTTTTCCAAATTTGAGCCTCTTCTGCAGTCTTTCCTTGGACGTTCAGTCTCGGGTTTATTTCCCATCTTGTTCCTGATCCTTTAACTTCAGGGTTCTCATATCTGATCACGTGATTCTTGGTGTGTGCTCTGTTTCTTGTTTTAATGTCTTGGACGTAGCCGTCTTCTTTCGGGTACTCCGTTTCAGTTTCCCATATCAATGAGGCATCTCTCCCCATAAATTGTCCTCTGGTGTTGCACATTGCTACGTGTGACATACAGTGTGCTGTAGGGACATCTATTTCTATTGCCACGAAGATTTTGGATTTTCCCATGCTGTATGGTAGAAGTGCACAGACGAAGCATTCTCCTTCAGCTTTTCTTCTTCCGACTTCCTTCATGCGTTGGTACCAAATGTTGTTTCCCATATCTGCTGTGCTATCCAGGTAATCGTTTAGTTCCTTGTTGTCTTAATGTGGGTTTCTCTTGATTCTTAGTGTCCTTCTGTAGTTTGCTATAACTATATCTTTAAATGCGTCTGTGCTACTTTTCCATGCTGGGGGTCTCTCAATCATGCTTGTCGGAGGGGCAGGCTTCATTACCTGTATTGCTGTGGTGGGAGAAAGTTTTGTGTTTCTCTTCTTCTCCTCTTGTATTCTCTCGTAGAGCTCCTTTAACACTACCTGTGTACCGTCTGTCCAACGTGTGGCCACATCGTGGGCCTGATGCTTGTAGGAACTGATGTGCGTACGTTATCTAGGGGGTGCACTGAAATTGGGACACTTCGTACAGCAATGAAAAAAGCAGTTCTGATAGTAAGTGACAGAAAGACAATGATAATTAGTATGCATATACATATTATCGATCTGTAAGACAGTTGGCAGCATTTCCTTCCAGGGAAGCGGGGGCGCCCCTCTGTCGACGGTAGAACCTGGTTACTGTTCTGGGCCCACATTTCGAACATGAGTCTATTGTCAGTGTTTATTTCTTTTCTCTTACTCCGATCTCGTTTCTCAAAAGTCCGAAACAATAAAGTGTCGAGTGCTTCTCAAGAGACCCCCCTCTTGCGGGTGATGACCGTAGTCTCTGGTTATGAAACACAGTTCCCATGTTAGACAACGGAAAAAGGTTAGGCTATCATCTTTGGTAAGTCACATTCATTATGCATATCTGTAATAGGTGACATCCCAGTGCACTCCTCGAAGTTGCTTTGGTCCTGAGGACATGCTTGAACCTGTTAAATATGAAAAGGGAAAACTTGGTACCAATCGAAACTCAAGACCAAAAATTAGACCAAAAATCAGGAAAAATTCAAATAAAACCGCATGAACAATTAAAAATAAAAATAAAAGTGAAAAATAAAAGAAAAATAGAAGGAAAATAAAATAAAAATAAAAACAAGACGGTGGCGTTCTCGTTTCTGTTCTTCTTGATCTGTCCCACGGCGGAAAGATGAAGCACTGTGTCTCTGCCTCCTCGATCTGTCCCACGGCAGAAAGTTTCACTGGAATATCCTCAGGTATTCTCGCTGGAAGTTAGATAGCTCCACCTGGAGCATGATTCTGTGGAGGAGTTTGCCCATAGGTGCAACATTGGCTGGATCTCTGAGGAAGGTGATGACGTCAACATCTGCAGGCCTTCCTACCATTTCTGGATAGTCTGTGACTAGACGGAACAGGACATTGTGTGCCAGCTGGGTATCCTCGGGTGACAGGGACATTGTCCTTCCTTTGCTGGGCTCTGGTTCACAGGCCTTTCTTTTGACGTGAACAGTCTCTGCACTTTCCTGCTGCGTGGATTGCAACCACGTAGTTTAGCTTAGCCCACAGCTGGTTCAAAAGTTCAGTGTTTCTTGGCTCTCTAATGTAGGTAATGGTGTCTGTGGTTCTCCTAACGAGTGCTGGGCATTCTTCGATTATGCGAAAGAAAAACGTAAAAGTGACTTCATCGATAATTGCCTGTGGTGGAAGCATTTGTGTCCTTATTCACTGTATTCTGGCAACTCGGCGAAGGCCTGCGCGAGGACAGTCAGTAGTTGCCATATTACCTTCTTGTTAGCAGGATTTTGAATAAAGTCTGGGATACTGGTGTCTCTCCCTACAAGTGACGGGTATGTCTAATCGAAAACAGGACAGCACATCCCTTGTGATATTTCTGCTGTGTGATACCATAAGTTCTGTAAAACAAAGTCTGGACACTGGTTGCTTCAGGATACTGTGTTACGCTCTCAGAAAAAGTCTTGTTTTGCAGTCTATCAGAGTCTTGATTTTTTTTTTCTTTGACAATGCCTAAGTGTGACTTGATTTATAAGTTCGTTTTGGCATAGATGCACAATTCCCTTCTTCACCCTGCAACTGTGATGCACAGAGTGTCCATATTATTGTCCTTTATCACCTTTCTTATGCTTAGATGGGATGTCTAGCTACAAGCCACACTTTTCGGAACAGAGTTCTTAAATCTTGGCTTTACTGCTCATGCGTCCATTTTCTTCGTCATGGATCTTGTCTGCACGTGCTGAGGTTCTTCCCCGTTGTCTGTGGTTTCTTCGCGGTGAAGTGCAGCTGGAGGGCTCTCTCCGATGTAAGGTTAAATGTCATTTAGGAAGAGCCATACTGTCATGCCCTGTAGCTTGACGGATGAAGGAATGCAGTCCTCCACGATGAAAGGGCCATTAAATCTTGGCTCGTCCCACCTTTTCCTTGTGTGGTTTTCTATCAGAACGTTATCACCAGGAAAGACGAGGGGCGCACATAGACCTTTAACTGGGTCTGTTTCAGCACCTCCTGTTGTATTTTGTGCTGTGCTGCACCCTTTTCGCCGTCGCTGCAGTTGGCCTGAAACAACAGAGAGGGTCGATATCATCCAGTTCAAATATTCCTGCATTTCTGTCCCCAAGACCTCTCTAGTTGGCTGGGCATCACATCTAGCCCTATCTCGAGGGGTAAGAGGGGGTCCTCATTCTCCTGCCCGTGACTATCTCGTGCGGCGTAAGATGATGGTCGGAGCCTGGTTGGTTTCCGAAGAGCATACAATGCCAGTGGTAGGGAGTGCAGCCATCGCCTCTTTAGAGTAAGCTTCGACTTGGCTATCCTTTCCTTTAACAAGCCATTGAGCCTCTCACAAATACCGTTACCTTCCCGATGAAATGCCGTCGAGAACTTGTGCTTTATACCAAGCAGCAAGCTGATCTGCTCAAATATAGCATTGACAAAGTGAGTCCCGTTATCTGACCTCATTACCTCGCACACCCCCCATCTAGGGAACACTTCCCTCACCAGGAATTTAGCAGCACAGGTTGAGTCTGGGTGTGTACATGGACCTGCTTCTATCCATCTAGAGAATGGACACACCACTACAATTAAGTACCTGTACCCGTTGCACACTTGAATCATGTCGACATAATCGATATGCAAGTGTTGAAAAGGCCCATTAGGCCGTGGGATGACTCCTCTCATCACCTTTAATGTGTGCCCAGTGGTGAATTACTGGCAGATTATGCAGTTCACCATAAAGAATGCAACATGCTCCGCTAAATTCGGTGTAAACCAGTCTTCTGCGAGTGTTGCAGCGAGATTTTCTTTTGACATATAAATAGGGTAATGTAATTGCTCCAATGCTATCTTTAGTAGGGCAACGGTTACGCTCACCTGGCTCCCAGAGAGGCGTCGATCTGGACTGGACAGCTGCGGTCTCCACCAATGTGATGCGTAGGGCCGAGATGACGGACTGGACTGGCCCAGCTACCTACGTTTGCTTGGCCCTTAGGAATATTCTTCTGATGGTTTGAAAAGATGAGCTCTTCATCCTGCATTGAGCGCTGGGGCGCGTTGATAACCAGTTGCTTCACTGGCTTGAAGGAATTGGTGAGTCTCAGAACAATATTGACTCCGAAAAGTATGTAGTTCGTAAGAGTTCACATGTCTGACTTTCACTCTTGTCCAATTCCTTGCAGTTAGCAGCTTGACCCCAGCGAAGAGTTCCTCGTGGTAGCTGACGAAGTTCAGGTAAGGATTTGTCTTATCCTACACAGTTCAATAAAATAAGGCCAGAATGTAACCTGTTGCTTGCTCCCTTATTCAGGTGCGGAGAGAAAATATGAAGTTCGGGGAATAATGCCTCCAGCGGTAAAATTAGGTAAGTCTATTGTGGTGAGAAGCGTTCCCCTTGTTTGTCCCTTTGTCTCACCTTGTTGTCCTTTTGTTCCCCTTAGGGGCTGGGGTACGGCGAGGATGCAATGGAGACTGCGCCGACCCGTGAAGAGGAATAGTACCCCCAGCGGTAATCAGGTAAGTCTATGGGGGTAGTTACTATTGCCTCTGTTTATTCCCTTGGCTCACCTTTGCTGTTCTTGTGTTCCCCTTAGGTGCCAGAATGCGGAGGGAACATGCAGAAGGATGCGGTGGATCTTGAGGATGCTGCAAAGGCCGGTGAGTTCAGCGCGGCGCTGCAGCAAGCGAGGCGGCGCGCGTAAAATGCCTCTTTCTTCCAGCTCGAAGGCACAGTGGATCCGGAATTCAGGTAACGATCGAAGGTTTTGCTCTTATTCTAACCTTTTCTCCTTCTGTTCCTCCCTTTTTCTAGGAGCTCCAGACTCGAGGCAGGCGTGGCAGAAGACTGGATGCAGGCTTGCAGACACGGTGAGCGTTACACTGCTGGATGCAGAATAACGTGAAGCGTGTGCTTCTCTTCGGGCGCGTTTTAAAAAGCCTCCAAAGTAGTCCCAGGTAAGTATTCCTCCCCAGCCTCACCCGAGCGAAAAAATAGTCCCTTGGTAAAATAGTCCCTTCCAAGCCTCATTTGGCTTGGAGCTCTGCAGCATGGTCTGCATCAGGTAAGTTCCACTCTATGAGCCTGGCGCCTATGGTGCCAGGACTGACTCTCCATATGAGCCTGGCGCCATATGCGCCAGGACTGCACCCAAACAGCCCGTAGCAGGGGCTTTTGGGCTTGCTCAAAATAACGTGATGTCTGCTTCCGGGGTTGTTGGACCTGGTCTGGTTCCCCAGGGGTAGGCATCATGACAGCAACATGCATTACTGGTTTACCAGTGCTGTCTTGCCTCCACAACCCATCAGAGGGGTTTAAAGAACACCCTCGACGCTTCCATAGATTCTTCTCTTCCTGGGGTGCCTCCCCTTGGAGCTCCATTAGTTGAGTCTGCCCCATATTGCTATAGGCTTCTGGTGTGGCTCGTGCTACCATCATATGCTCATGGGTACATGCCACCTCCACGTCCATGATTGTTTCACTCTTGGATGCCATACGCTTGGCTTCCGTGTCCGCTTCATGGTTTCCACGTGACACGAAATCCGTCCCTTTGGTGTGGGCGGCGCATTTCACGACCGCTATGCCCACTGGGAGTTGCAGTGCCTTTATCAGCCTGTCCAGTAAGGCTGCATGTTTCACTGGCATGCCGTCCGCTCGGAGGTAGCCCCTCCTTTTCCAGCGTGCTAGTCCTGCATGCACGGTTGATGTCACATAGGCGGAGTCAAGGTACACTGTTACCTCCTGATCTGCATGATTCTCAATGGCGAGTATCAACGCCAATAATTCTGCAGCCTGTGCTGAATAATGAGATGGTATTCGTGCACTAACGAGTACTTGAAATTCTCTGTTTGCTATGTGTTTTATTACAGCAACGCCTGTATATGTTTGTCCGTCTTGATCGATTCTTGAAGAACCGTCAATGAAAACGTTTTCACCACCTGCCAGGGCATTTTCTTTCACCCTGGGGATTTCATCATAGAATTCTTCATAATTTGCCCAGTCATGTATAGGTTCTCCCTCTGTGACTGGCTTAGCTATGAACGTAGCCGGATTTACAGTTTTACATCGAACTATTTTCATCGATGGGTTAGAGATAATCACTTCATAGGCAGACGCTCTCTGAGATGTCAATGTGCCCTTTGGTTTTTCTAGTATGGCGAATAATGAGTGCTCGACATATAACGTCATGGAGCATCCCATAACAATGGATGACGCCTTCTCTATGGCGAATGCGGCGGCAGCAAGATTTTGTTTGCATAGGAAGTGGCCTCTCATAGCCGGGTCCAGACTCCCACTGTATTACGCTGAGGGCTTGTACCCCAGTGAGGTTCTCTGAGTGAGTACTGCTGACATAACGCTGCCATCAGTGTGTGAGAACAGGTAGAATTCCTCTGCATAATTTGGAATCCCGAGAACTCAGGCCTTACAAATCGCCCCTTTAAGTTCTGCAAACCCCTTTTCCATTGTCTCAGTCCATTCAATCTTTTCCCTTGTCGCCTGGGTCTTCTTTAGGGCCTGAAGTAAGGGCTTGGAATACGAGCTGTAGTCGAAGACCCATGCTCTAACATAATTGCACAGGCCTAGGAAGCTCTGCATTTGCTTTATCGTGAGTGGTTTAGCAGTGTTCATGATGGCTTCAGCCCGTTCTGGGGTTACCTTTTTCCCCTCGTGTGAGATTAGCTGGCCTATATACAGCACTTCTTGTTGACAGTATTGTAATTTTTCCTTGTCAATTTTATATCCTTTCTCAGCCAATGAAGTCAGTAGCTGGACAGAGTCGCGCCTACACTGCTCTTCAGTGGTGCTGCAGATCAGAATGTCATCCACATACTGCAAAACAACACTGTCTACTGCAATATTGCTTAGGTCCATTTGCAGGACTCTGTTGAAAATGGACGGGGACTCACAATACCCCTGTGGCAATCTCGTGCTCTTCAGATGCATTTGTCTGAAAGTAAATGATGTCAGATCTTGCAAGTCATGGTGTAACGGGATTGAGAAGAAAGCATTTTTCAAGTCAATCACTGTGAAATATTTCGCCTCGATTGGTATGTTACACAGAATCGTAGATGGATTAGGGACTAGAGGGAACTCGGCTTCAACAATATGATTTAATGCTCTTAAATCTTGGATTAAACGCCAAGACTCTCCCTTTGATTTCTTGACGGGGTAAATCACAGTGTTACAGGGTGATTCTGATGTCACTAGGATGCCCTGCTCCATCATGGCGGAAATTGTCTTTTCAATCCCTTCATCCGCTTCTCGGGACATGGGATATAGTCGCGCGCTTGGTAAAGTTGCTCCTGGTTTCAGTTTAATTTTCACTTCACCTGCCCCCTTCAGGAGGCCTACGTCATAGGGCCCTGTGGTCCATACCGTGACAGGTACTTGGGCCATGTCAATACGTCAAAGTATTCTGGACGTGTCAGCACCAACATCATTCTCTGTGGCACCTCTCGTCTGATCATTTTGACCCAAAATATGAGACACACTTCCACCCTCGTCTCTTCTAGGTCAGGGTGTTCTTTGAACAAATCATCATCAGTGAATCAGTGACATCCGTCACTCGATACCCTTCTTCAATGGCGATAATCACTCTCCATTGTCTGCCTTCATCATAATACCCTTCAACCAGTGCTACTTTCCCTCGCACTGCAGCTGTATGTATCATTAAGGGAAATACTTGACCCTTTTCTTCATGCATGGGTATTCTTGGTCTGAATAGGAAATCAGCAGGGGTTCTCATAGTTCTATCTGCGAGGCCTGGCAACCCCGCCATGAGCACACGCACACCATATGCAAAGACTTCTGGATCTAATGGTATAGCTCTCATGGCTATGCGTCCGGAGTATGCTCTGATCATTTGGCACACATTTGAATAATGCACCCCTGGAGTGGAGCATACTATGCCTTCTTCCGTAAACGAGATGGTCATATTCAACTTTGCCATTAAGTCCCGACCCAAAATGTTTACTAGGGTCTGACGCGAATATAGTAAAGGTACATTCATTTCACACACTCCTACGGAGACTGGGAGTGCGTCTGTAAAGTGAACTTGGCTGTGAGCTCCCGTGAAACTCTGAGTATCTATGGCCTCGCCGGACAAGGAAAACCTGCCCTCCCTTATGCATGAGCGCGTTGCACCTGTGTCAACTAGGAAGGAATATTCTTTACCCCCTATGACGACATTCACCCTAGATTCCCTGTGAGGGTCTGGTGTCACTGATAGGATAGAGCACATCAGAGTTCCGAGTGAGCTGTCCTATTGTATATATAGGTTCGGCCCACTGTATGCTTGTGGATTTCCTCCATTTCTAGGGTTGACTCCCCCTCCGGAGTCAGTTCCCTGCGGCATTTGCATTGGTGCCTGTTGGGTTTGTCCTTGTGGAGTGTTCCCCAAGTTTGGGGGTTGAACCCCCTGCAGTGCGCCTTGCTGCACGCCTGGCGCTTGCTGCTGTATGTATGATTCTGTGCACCGCCTTGTTGTGGGACGGCAGGCTGATTCACCATGCCTGTTCCCATTCCTTGGCCATTTTGCCACATGCCTTGGCTTCTGCATGCGCGTGCCATGTGTCCTGTCATCCCACACAGCCAACACACTGGTGGTGGTCAGGCCATTAGTCCATTTGGCGTGTCTGGACTGCCCCTCTGTGCGTTTTGAAAGCCACCTTGATTATTCGGAAAACCTCCCTGATTACTCTGCCATCCTATTCCTCTAAATCCTCTTCCCCTTAGTTAAAATCCCATGCTACCCTGGTTACTCTGCAATGGGTTAGTCGCTTGCTGTGTACTTGGTTCAGCTGGGCTTGTCAACATGGCTCCTTTGAGAGCATACTTTGAGAGTTTCCTTTGCACCAGCTTCGCTTCATCACCCTTGCGAGTTGCCTCCTTTTTTTGATCCTTTTCTTGCAACAGTGGTGTGCATTTGTCAACTGTATTTCGGCCCAAGGTTTAGCTTCTACTCCTACCAATTTCTTTGCACCAGATCAGGCAACCCTTGGTACAATATATGGTAGAACACAGGGATAGATTTTGTCCAGAATTCATGTGTTTCGAGCACCCACGCGTCTTGAAAATTCTGGATATAAATTAACGGATCCTCTGACTCTTTCATTTTTTGAGTCATTATAGCTCCCATATCGGATGTGTCTGGGTACAGTACTCGAAGCGCTTTCCACACCACTGTTCTACAATTATTAAATGGTGCTCCGTCATGGGTAGTGTTAATCATGGATACACTAGGGTACCCAGCTCGTTTCCACACATCGTCTGCTCTCTCACCAAGTATGGCGATCAGGAGACCCTTAATGTCCCCTATAGCTAGTGTGACACCCCCTGTCATTTTTTCTAACTCATGTATCCACTTCCCAGCTCCCGATGTCAGCATTGGAAGCTTGTTTTTCAGGTTCTCTCGATCCATGTGTGGCCATGGAATATATTGTGGTCTTAGTCCCCCTTTTTCTAGCAGCGGGAATTGAAGTGCGCAGTCTTCCTTCTCATTCCCCATAGCTCTCCTATCCATTGCCTGGGTAACATTCCCCTATCGCTGTCTACCTGGCAGTGTCCTCATTCGGTCTACATAGGCAGGTGCTGACACCCCCCTCTGACCATGGGGTGTTCCCTCAACCAATCCAACTAAGTCAATGCCTAGTCTGGGATGCCCAATGGAAACCCTTATTTATATATTTTTATGTCAAGTTCTTAAATCTGGATGATGAACCCTTATATAACGCCCCTCTCTTTGAATCCCCCTGACCTCACTGAGCCAGGAAGTAGGTTGTTTTGCAAATTAAAAGGTTTATTGGAAAAATTAAACAATATATATATATATCACACATTTATGAATAAATTAATATTTGATAGCACACTTATGAATATAACAGTGATCAACAATGGATAATCTAGCACAATTCTTTAATTACATAGGAGTTGGTATAGAAAGGATAAGGTAGCAGAGAATACTTTGTATGGTTTCAAGAAAAAGCAATGATGAGAAAGAATGCAGCACAGAAATAACACTCGATATGCTTTCAACAAGAGATAGTATGATCACTTTTTCCCTTGTGACAACTCACAACCCCCCTTATGCAATATGAAGAGATGGAAATGAGGGCATACAGGTTTTCAGGAATACAATCAGAAGCAGTTCAGTTCCCGTTCCCCCCAGCACGCTTAGAGAAACAGGGATGATTTTAAAACACAGGCCAAATACCTTTAAATGTGATTGCAATGAAGTGAAAAATATGCTAAAAATGATTTTAATTCCCTGTAGGAGATTCAGGGTAGGTGATAGCTACTTTGAATTAGTTCAGGTCAACACTAGCAATGATTCATGTATGATTATCAGAGTGAAAACGAATTTCAGCAGTGGAAAGGAAGAAGCAGCTATTTTTACAAGTGGTGAAATTGAGCTAGTTTGCAATTCGCGGCACTTTTTCTGAGTGCGTCGATCGCGATTACGGAAAAACTATGAGGAGTTGGAATGTCTTATTAGGTTTTTTAGAAGGCATAGGTTCTTAGCTTTAAAATGACAGTTAAATCTCGCTACGGTTCAAAAGATACGGACGTTTTTGTGGAGGTAGATTTTCAGAAATGAAGTCAAGATTTAAGAATGACAGATGACACTTTTGCAGCTTTGAAATCACAGAATGGACACACGATTTCTATGCAGTTCTGGACAGGTTGAAATGGTTTGAATAAGATTACTTTAAACTAAGAGATGGGTTCTGGACAGTTCTAGATAGTCACTCCTAGTTTTGGAAGGGAATGGACCTCGTCACAGATCTGTTCAGGTTTGGGCTGTGGTTCTCTGGCCACGGGACAGTCTCTGGCACTGGTTCTGCACACAGCGGGGCCTCTGGTCTGCTATCGGCACTGCACATCGATCTGGTCTGGGTCTGGATACAGCTCTGCTTTTTGGGTCTGGATACAGCTCTGCTTTCTAGGTCTGGATATGGTTCTAGCCAGAATCAAACAGCTCACCCGGCTGTTGAATAGTTTGGTTAGGTTGCTGGATTCTGAGGCCTGCTGAAAAGAGTTCAGCTTTTGGGTTAGGCCCCTGCTTAAGGTTCTAAAGCTGGGTTCTAGAGTCTGGTCTCTGGATCTATCTGGGTTTGAAGTCGTCCGGCAAAGTGCTGCACAGAAATTGATTGAAGAGTGGAAAATGAGTGTTCATCCGGGTCCCAGCAGTCTCTTTTTATGTCTTTTGAAAGTGGGTGGGAAGGCTGACTTTCTATGCCCAGCCCACTAAGGATTTGATAGATTAAAGGATTTCATTGTGACCTGACTGTAGAACGGAGTAGTGAGTCAGAATGAGTCAGGGTGATGGTATGTTTATGGCTTGGCTGAAAGAACACTCCCCCTTGCATTTACTTAGAAAACTATTTTTCATAACCAAACATGCTTCCCAGATACACAAATTGTTGAAATTACATGTACACTTCACAAATTAATTAAGACAGGTCTCTGTTCAACCCTGCTCTTTCTAAGAGCTTGGGTTCAGAAATGACAACTTATTCGCGATTTTCGTGGGTTTTGCAATATTGGGTTCGCCCCGAACCTTACACAGAGGTACACACCCTCTCTGCGCATATGACAGTAAGTTCATAGGTTTCTAGCATAAACACAGCAGTGAAAATATTAATAATTATGGGGTTTGGTCTCAGAACATCCCACAGCGTCCAGTTTAGTCTCAAATTGTGGGTACATTTTTCATATTAAGAATCTCCAAATTGTACATTTTTGTCCACTTGGTGTAATTAGTTATCAGTATTCTTATAAAACATACATTTGCTCTCAATTCAGTACACCCATTGGTTTGTCCCTGCCCCTAGAAACTTGGCTTGACTCAGAGGTCAAATGTCTTGCCTTCCCCAGAGCAGTGTTGACAGTTCACACCCAAAATCAGCATACCCTATTCAGCTGAAGAAATCCTTTGTCCTGTTTTTCCTGCTAGCAGGGCATCAGTCCAGGGTGCCACTCTCCATCTGATTAACAGAACCATGTGATTTCCTGCCTTCTTGCTGAGAAGACTAGGTGTGAAGACTTCCCGGGGACAGCCAGCCTTTGAAGTCTCAGCTAACTCCGGGTACAGTTTAGCTTCAGAAATACAGGTCTCCTGTCGGAATTTAGATCACCAGCGCCGGTGAGTGGCAAGCACCGGTATTGCACCCATTTTCAACAGCTGCCTTACCAGTAAGCAATCATCAAAATATACTTTGTTCAAATATGGATGTACTTCTGTGGACCTCAGATTCATGTAGATTCTTGCGGGAGAATGATGTTGACCCCCCAACACGGAGGTGGGATCTTTTTAGTGGTTTTGGTGAGCCCTAATTTTAGCAATTTCTGACATAAAAAAATGAATTCCCCACAGCTCTGGGTTGCTTTTAGCAATCAGTATTGCTATTCCCAAATGGTTTCAGGCTACTATGTGTGTAGCCCAATGGTGGTTTTAGGCAGTGACCTCCTGTGCTCACTAATATAGGCAAAAGTGGGTGGCAGCCTATTATTCAGATTTTTTACTGTGCATTTTTTGATGATTTCTGGCGAGCAGCATGCTTTCCGGCGGCCATTATGATGTTTCCGCTGCCAGTAATGCACAATGATATAGCAGGGCTTGGATGCGTGGGTGAAACATCCCACAAGCCCCCCTCTTGCGATGGCCTTGATTTTCCATCAATGGAACTCGCAAGGCTGGGATGTTCGCCTCATCTTCTTCTGATTCCACAGATGGCAAAGTTTGGTATCTTTTCCTCCATCAGGGGTGGATCGATCGGTTCTCCTCACCAGTCCTGATGGGAGTATTGAGCGATACCCCAGGCCCCTCAGATCTTTGCTCCTGGTCCCCGGGTCGTCCTCCTTGGTCAGTCTCCCTGGTTTATCTCTCTCTCTTCTCACCTAGGATGACAAAGCAAAAGCGGCAGAAACATATTCGTAGACATTTCCCCACCAAAATTAATGTAGTGGGGTGAACATATACATTTTATAAATCAGAAGACATTTGCATTCTTATCATTGTATTTTAGAGACAATATGGGGGAAATTTTAGGGTTGGAAATTTATTAATCTGGAGCGGCCCCCTCTGGGATTGCAGAGGACTCCTCCAGTTGCTGCAGAGTGTGCCTGGGATGGCAACACTTTAGCTGATTAATATGGACCCACTTGTCTTCCCCTTCCGCCAAACTGCCTTTGGGGATGCAGATCTTGTAGGCGACTGGTGAGATCTTATCTACAATTTCAAAAGGTCCCTTCCAGGTAGGCAGGAATTTCCACTGTTTGTAGTCTTCAAGTCATAGTGGGTCTTCATGCTATCGGCTGATCTCTCTAGATTTCGCTTAGCATAGGCAAAAGCATGTTGAAGGTGTTTTCTTAACTTCGCAGCATACTCATGAGTTGTGGAGGCATTGATCAATGTCTGCTCTTGGATCCTGTAAAGTAAATGCTGGGGAAGCACCATCCTGCGTCCAGTCATCAGCTCAAATGGTGACATTTTAGTTGCAGAGGAAGGGGTAGATCTGATGGCCATTAGGACAAGAGATAATCGGATATCCCAACTTGGCCCAGAATCTGCCGCAAACTTTTTTAAGATGCTCTCAATGGTTCGGTTGTAACGTTCTACTGCACCAGAAGAAGCTGGCCAGTATGCAATGTGTAGCTTCCTTTTAACCCCCAGTATCTCCCACATCTTTGTCATTACTTTGCTGGTGAAATGGCTACCTCTGTCTGACTCAATCCTTTGGGGTAGTCCAAAACGCGAAAAGATGTGGTTGATCATCAGGGCAGCTGCTGTTTCTGCCTTGCAGTTTGGGGCCGGGAGACATTCCACCCATTTAGTAAATAAGCATGTCACAGTCAACATGTACTTATTTCCCCTAGAGGAGCGAATCACAGGACCTATGAAGTCGACTTGCAAATTTGACCATGGGAGTGTCCTCCCCCTCTTTTGGAGAGGCGCACGGTGTGTGAGGGATGTTGGCTGAAATTGTGCACACACAAGACACCCCTTCAAGTATTGGTTGAGGTCCTGCCCCATGTGTGGCCAGTATGCAACCTCTCTTAAGATCTCAAGTGTTGTATCAAACCCGCTATGACTGGCTGTGGCCGCATCATGGGCGTGACTTAACATCAGGCTTCAGAATGAGGTAGGAACCACCCACTGATCATGGCCAGCTTGGGATTTCCTTACCAACAAACCGTCTTGGATTCGGAACATTTTTGGACATTTCATCAACACTCTGAGGTCCTTATCCCAATGTAATCGGTATCCGTCAGGGGAAAGTTCTCAGGGTCCTCAATGTGTTGGTAAAACTTACCAATTATTGGATCCCCGTTCTGAGCCGTAATCAAATCAGCATCTGGGGTCTCCTTACTCCATTGTGCAGTTGAAAGATCATTGTGAGCATTTGTCTGGGAACTAGTGATAGCAGTGACCTGGATTTCCCCCAACAGGGACTCAATTGCTATTAGATTCCCTTGGATGGCCCCGGTTTTGGCCAGCTGATCAGCTAAGTCATTTCCAGTTTTGTCTCGTCCCTCTACTTTGGAATGACCCTTCATCTTTTTCCAGTAGATGGTCATCACATTCGAGGTGACCAGATCATCAATATTTTGGATTAACTTCCCATGTGTCATAAAGCACCAAAGTATTGACTGAAAAGGATACGGTACTCAAAAGGATACAGATGGTAGGGTCTTCCGGATCCCTGTTCATACGATTTGATAGTTGTGAAGTCAAGTTTAGACCTTCCAAATGATACGACTCTCTGACTGATGAAACACGCAGAGAGATGGATCACTGGAAAGGGCGTGGGTAAAGTATAGGAAGTCAGCCTAGAACAAAATAAAGTATCATAAGAAACTGCCGCAAATTGACTCCCTATGATAGAACAGTATTAGGCATTGATTCCCACACTGACCTTATGACTGGTGTAGAAGAATCCAGCAGAAGTCTCTTGAGGAAAAATCCGGAACTGGAACAAACGACAAGGAAGGGAAGATTAGTAAGGGAGACTTATCCCGAATGGCACGAGGCTCACGCTAGATACCGGGTTGCTGCACCACAGGATAGTGTCCAAAGTACTGTTCACTGTCACCTTCCAACAGTCCTTGAAAAGCTCCTTCCCACGTAGAGAAAAGTATAGAAACGAATAAATCCACCTGTTAGTATCACAGATGCAGGAGTCGTAAATATCGCCCTTTTGTGGAATAAACAAAGTACACGCGGTTCTGAACAGCCGCGGAGAAATAACGTGCGCGTGTGGAATTGCACGCAAAGAGGATTCACGCAGCCCAGGCCAGCCGCGCTTGAAGATAACGTGTGCGTGTGGAATTACACGTGAACAGGATTCACGCAGTCCAGGTCAGCCGCGCTTGAAGACAGCGTGCGCTTGAGGAATTGCACGCGAACAGGATTTACGCAGCCCAGGCCAGCCGCGCTTGAAGACAACGTGTGCGTATGGAATTACACGCGAACAGGATTCACGCAGTGCAGGCCAGCCGCGCTTGAAGACAACGTGTGCGTGTGGAATTACACGCAAACAGGATTCACGCAGTCCAGGCCAGCTGCGCTTGAAGACAGCGTGCGCTTGAGGAATTGCACGCGAACAGGATTCAGGCAGCCCGGGTCAGCCGCGCTTGAAGACAGCGTGCGCTTGAGGAAATACACGCGAACAGGATTCACGCAGCCCGGGTCAGCCGCGCTTGAAGACAGCGTGCGCTTGAGGAATTGCACGCGAACAGGATTCACGCAGCCCAGGTCAGCCGCGCTTGAAGACTGCGTACGTGTGTGGAATTACACGTGAACAGGATTCACGCAGCCCGGGTCAGCCGCGCTTGAAGACAGCGTGCGCTTGAGGAATAGCACGTGAACAAACAGCTCCAGGAATCAGCGTGTGGAGGAAAACACACTGTAGAAGGCCCAAGAAGCAGCTGAGGTAAACTGCAAGGATGCAGATCGGAGGTTCAGCTACACAACGCCAAATGATTCGATCAGAAGCAGCGAGTGAAGTTTCCACGCTACTTATATACGTAATGCCGTATAACACGTGACGAAGCAGTATTCACGTGAATTTAGTGACGTGAAAAGTGCAGACGCTGCTTTCCCGGCAATGAATCGAACAACCGCCATTTGGAGTAGAACGGTCTAGCCGTTCTATGAGCGTAAGAGGTAGAACCACGTCCAGCATGCATGACAGTGCCATCCCCCAAAGGGGCAACCTCTCCCCTTTTCGAGTGAAAACGCTTCAACAAAGCAGGAGCATGTATATTGGAGAGAGGTTCCCAGGACCTATCTTCGGGACCGTAGCCCTTTCAATCCACCAGATAATACGGCCTACCAGAACGTAGCCTCATATCCAGTATGTCTTGTACCTCATACTCATCTGAACCCCTCACAGAAATAGCAACAGGCCGTACAGGCAATCTGGTAGCTTCAGTACACTGCTTAATGAGTGACACGTGGAATACGGGATGCACTCGCCATCGTTGTGGCAAAGCCAGACGGACAGCCGCCGGATTAATTACTTGGAGTACAGCATACGGACCGATGTATTTGGGCAACAATTTCTTTTTTCCTGGTATCCTCAAGTTCTTAGTGGACAACCATACTTTCATATCAGCCTTGTAGACAGGTGCAGGTACTCTATGAGCATCGGCATAGAACTTGTTGTGTCTTTTGGCTTGTTCCAATTGCTGCCTCACTTTCCTCTGTAGATTCTTAAGATCACGAAAAGTAGGGCCTGCGGCAGGAGTATCCAAAGACAAACTGGAATCCAAAGGTATTGATCGGGGGTGTTGTCCATAAAGAGCATAGAAAGGTGAAGTGCCTATGGCACTATGATAGGAGTTGTTGTAGGCGAATTCTGCTGCCGGAAGGACCTTGAGCCAATCTGATTGAAACTGCAGACATAAACACTGCAGATATTGTTCCATAGTGCTATTGACTCTTTCGGTCTGCCCATCAGTTTGAGGGTGATAAGCACTGGACATCCTGTCATCAATCAGTAATGCTGAAGTTAGTGCTCTCCAAAAGCGTGACGCAAATTGTGAGCCCCTGTCCGTGATAATTACTGACGGTAGACCAAAGAAACGGAATACATGTCGAATGAACAGGTCGGCCAGAACAGCAGCTGTTGGTAGACCAATACAGGGTATGTAAAGAGCTAATTTAGTGAAGTAATCCACTACAACCCATATGGTATCGTAATCCTGGTTTTGTGGGAGTTCTACCACAAAGTCCATAGATATCATGTCCCATGGTTTGTTAGGGACAGGTAGGGATTGGAGTAAGCCCACTGGTTTACCAGGAGTGTTTTTGCATTGGATGCATACAGAACATGTTGATACATGATTTATGACATCTTTTGTCATGGACGGCCACCAACACCATCTTTTAAGCAGCTCTAGTGTTTTCTTCTGTCCAGGATGGGCTGCGATCAAGGAATCATGATTCCACTTGAGGGCCTTATTCCGCGTTGAGAACGTTGGTAAGTAGAGCACTCCTTGTGTGAAAGGTAAAACGTTATGTACGTCCAGCTTCATATCCTGGATCACTTGGGGAGGATTTTTCACCCACTCCTGTACTTCGTTTTTTAAGGATGGTTGAACAGAACAACTACATATTACATGATCTGCCAATAACTGATTGTGCAGCTGTGTTTCTTCCTTCGCCTCCTCACCAATGCGAGACAAAGCGTCAGACTTAACGTGTTCTCTGGCAGGACGATAAGTGACCCGGAAATCGTATTGAGCAAAAAAGACATGCCATCTGGCCTGTGGAGCCGTAAGACATTTCATAGATTTGAATGCTTGAAGATTTCTATGGTCAGAGTACACCAACACCTGATGTTTGGCCCCAAGAAGATGATGTCGCCATTCTCGGAAAGCATCCTTGATTGCCAGTAATTCCCGCTCAGTGACGGTGTAATTTCGTTCATGTGGGGTAAGTTTGCGAGAGAAGAAAGCCACTGGGTGCTCCTCCTTGGTTTCTGTGCAAACTTGTGAGAGCACCGATCCAGTAGCGACACTGGATGCATCCGCTTCAACAATAAACTGGCGATCTGGATCTGGATGCTGAAGCACGGGTGCGGTGGTAAATGCTTCCTTTAACATCTCGAATGATGCTTGGGCGTTCTGGTTCAAACAGAAAGGAACTTTGGAACTAGTTAAAGCCGTCAAAGGAGCCACTGTTTTGGAGAAGGAACGGATAAACCTGCGATAAAAATTCACAAAGCCTAGGAAAGACTGTAATGACTTGACATTGTGCGGAACAGGCCAATTCAATATGGCCTTCACTTTGGAACGGCTCATTCGAGCACCTAGATTGGTAATGTCGTAACCCAGGAATTCCACTTCCTGTGAATGAAAGACACATTTCTCGGCTTTCACAAAAAGATGGTTCTCCCTGAGTCTTTGTAAGACTGCAGAAACGTGTTTGACGTGTTTTGACAAAGATGATGAATAAATCAGAATATCATCCAAATATATTACCACGAATTGGTCCATTATATCCCTGAAAATATCGTTCATGAAGAACTGAAAGGTAGCGGGAGCGTTGCACAGACCAAAAGGCATCACCAAATATTCGTAAAGGCCATACCGCGTCTTGAAAGCGGTCTTCCATTCATCACCCTCATGAATTCGAACTAAATTGTATGCTCCTCGCAAACCCAATTTAGTGAAGTACCTGGAAGTATCTAATTAATCCAATAGAACGTTTATCAGCGGTAAAGGATACTGATTTTTTATGGTGATGTCGTTAAGTGCCCTGTAATCAATGCATGGTCTTAAATCTCCCTATTTCTTCGGAACAAAGAATAAAGGAGACGCAGCAGGCGATTGCGATGGCCATATGAATCCCATCGCTAGAGCTTTATCGATGTATTCTTTCAACACAACGTCTTCTTTTGGAGTCAATGAATATACACGACCTGTTGGAATTTTAGCTCCAGGAATCAGTTCAATCGGACAGTCATACTGTCGATGTGGAGGCAATTGTTCTGCCTGGCCTTTATCAAAAACATCAGCGTACTCAGTGTATTCGCATGGTATGGTACTATCGCTTTGATGCACCACACTAATAGTTGAAGCTCCCCCCATAGAGGCCAATATATGTGAATTGTTTGACACCTCCTGACTGGTAAAGCAATGTTCATTGCAATAATTTGAAGGATACTGGAGCAATCCCGAAACCCAGTCAATAGCGGGATTATGAAGGGTCAACCAGGCAAGACCGAGTATTATTTTGTACTGCGGAGCAGCTATGACATCGAAGACGATTACTTCCGAATGACTATTAGATAACGTCATCTGAACAGGTACCGTCTCCTGGGTTACCATACCAGAAGTCAAAATAGATCCGTCCACGGTATTAACCGTTTCAGGTTTGTTCTTGTTTACAAGGGGTATGGAACAATTCTTGGCATATGTGATGTCTATGTAATTGTTAGTGGCTCCGGAATCAATCATGGCCTTGGAAACCAATTCTTGGTCATCACAACGTAACAACACCTCGACAGCTATAAGTGCGTGATTGGGAATGGTACTGGAGTCCGATAAAGCACTCGACACAGGGACTCCTGCTACTGTCGAGTTTTGGCGTTTCCCGACCGCTTGACTGGTTTCTTAGGACATGTCGCTAATAAATGCTCGGATGAACCGCAATACATACATAAATGGTTCTTTCTTCGGTTCTCTCTTTCTGTATTGGACAACCGGCCTCTTACAGCGCCAATCTGCATTGGTTCAGGGTCGTTCGAGGGAACTGCCGGTGTCTCCGAACGAACCGATGCTTGTGAGAATGGTTTTTTCTCTCCTTTCCGAGCATTTCTTCGGGCATCGATTTGTAGAACCAAATCGAGCAACTCTGTGAATCCCGTAGGAACCACCGGAACCATGGATAAGGCATCTTTCAGTTCTTCTGAAAGACCCTTGTAGAAAACAGCCGTTTTCTTGCCGTCAGGCCATTGAGTTTCGGCTGTTAGTTGATTGAATCGGGCAATTTAAGGCAAAAGGGGTTGACTGCCTTGTTGTAGATTAAGTAACTCCAGATCCATAGCTTGAGTAGCATAACGCATGTCAAAGACTTTACTCATAGCATCCAATAGATCGTCACAGTCGTATAACAAAGGGCTATTTGATTCCAACAAAGGGTTAGCCCAAGCAGCAGCTGTACCCCCTAAATGGGAAAGCACAAATGCAGCTTTTGTGGTTAGGTCAGGGAATGATGTAGGACGGCAAAGAAAATGGAGTCGGCACTGATTAACGAAGGTTCTATAGGTTTTGGGGTCACCTGTGAACCGTTCCGGAGGAGCCAAGGGAAACTGAGTGGGTATAACCACATTAATAGTTTCCTGTGGGGGTGTCATAGTCCCAGATCCAGATGCAGTGGCCATCGGAATCCATGCTCCCTGAGGACTAGCGTGTATGGCGTCTTGCATAACGTCCATACGGTGCCGTAACATGTCCTGTGCCGTAACCATTTCATTTCTCAAATCGCTGATCAACTGAGTCAAAACAGTTAAAGGATCCGTACCCTCCATGGCTTCTGATTCTGTCATAAAGCACCAAAGTATTGACTGAAAAGGATACGGTACTCAAAAGGATACAGATGGTAGGGTCTTCCGGATCCCTGTTCATACGATTTGATAGTTGTGAAGTCAAGTTTAGACCTTCCAAATGATACGACTCTCTGACTGATGAAACAGGCAGAGAGATGGATCACTGGAAAGGGCGTGGGTAAAGTATAGGAAGTCAGCCTAGAACAAAATAAAGTATCATAAGAAACTGCCGCAAATTGACTCCCTATGATAGAACAGTATTAGGCATTGATTCCCACACTGACCTTATGACTGGTGTAGAAGAATCCAGCAGAAGTCTCTTGAGGAAAAATCCGGAACTGGAACAAACGACAAGGAAGGGACGATTAGTAAGGGAAACTTATCCCAAACGGCACGAGGCTCACGCTAGATACCGGGTTGCTGCACCACAGGATAGCGTCCAAAGTACTGTTCACTGTCACCTTCCAACAGTCCTTGAAAAGCTCCTTCCCACGTAGAGAAAAGTATAGAAACGAATAAATCCACCTGTTAGTATCACAGATGCAGGAGTCGGAAATATCGCCCTTTTGTGGAATAAACAAAGTACACGCGGTTCTGAACAGCCGCGGAGAAATAACGTGCGCGTGTGGAATTGCACGCGAAGAGGATTCACGCAGCCCAGGCCAGCCGCGCTTGAAGATAACGTGTGCGTGTGGAATTACACGTGAACAGGATTCATGCAGTCCAGGTCAGCCGCGCTTGAAGACAGCGTGCGCTTGAGGAATTGCACGCGAACAGGATTCACGCAGCCCAGGCCGGGCGCGCTTGAGGACAACGTGTGCGTGTGGAATTACACGCGAACAGGATTCACACAGTCCAGGCCAGCCGCGCTTGAAGACAACGTGTGGTGGGGATTTACACGCAAACAGGATTCACGCAGTCCAGGCCAGCTGCGCTTGAAGACAGCGTGCGCTTGAGGAATTGCACGCGAACAGGATTCAGGCAGCCCGGGTCAGCCGCGCTTGAAGACAGCATGCGCTTGAGGAAATACACGCGAACAGGATTCACGCAGCCCGGGTCATCCGCGCTTGAAGACAGCGTGCGCTTGAGGAATTGCACGCGAACAGGATTCACGCAGCCCAGGTCAGCCGCGCTTGAAGACAGCGTACGCGTGTGGAATTACACGCGAACAGGATTCACGCAGCCCGGGTCAGCCGCGCTTGAAGACAGCGTGCGCTTGAGGAATTGCACGCGAACAGGATTCACGCAGCCCGGGTCAGCCGTGCTTGAAGACAGCGTGCGCTTGAGGAATAGCACGCGAACAAACAGCTCCAGGAATCAGCGTGTGGAGGAAAACACACTGTAGAAGGCCCAAGAAGCAGCTGAGGTAAACTGCAAGGATGCAGATCGGAGGTTCAGCTACACAACGCCAAATGATTAGATCAGAAGCAGCGAGTGAAGTTTCCACGCTACTTATATACGTAATGCCGTATAACACGTGACGAAGCAGTATTCACGTGAATTTAGCGACGTGAAAAGTGCAGACGCCGCTTTCCCGGCAATGAATCGAACAACCGCCATTTGGAGTAGAATGGTCTAGCCGTTCTATGAGCGTAAGAGGTAGAACCACGTCCAGCATGCATGACACCATGTTTCAAGGGTTTGTTATTAGCACATAACATGCCTCTGGTTTTCCAATTAACCAGGTGCTCCACAAACCTGTTCCGTACATAATCCGAATCTGTGATTATGACCAGTTTGTGGAGTTGATGTTGGACAGCAGTTAGGATGGCTTGATGCACAGCCATCAACTCTGCCACCTGACTACTTCGGGGACCAATCTTGTACCCAGCAAAGGGTTCTGGGGACTCATTCACCCATGCTTCCCTACGCCGGCCACAAGTTCTTTTTCCCCGTTGTTGTCCACATGGTAAGAGCATCCATCCACATAGACAGTGGGCATGCCCTCACACTTGTGTTCTTCAAAGACTTTGTGTGGGGAATTAAGGTATGCCTCCATGTTGTCCTTGATTTTTAGACTTTCGTCCTCGAGACAGTTTTCTCTGGCACAATCATGCAAGTCAACCAGACCTTGGGCGACGGGACTCTTCTTGTTTTGGCCATATCTGACCTCCAGAGGAAAGCCTTGCATTGACAGAATCCAGGAAGTAATTCGGGAATTACTCACATTTCCGGGCCGGATTCTGTCACTTTGGAGATATTGCAGGGGCTGGTGTGGAGTGTCCACTATGATGTGTTCCCCCTGGATAAACGGGCGGTAATTCTTCAATGCCCACACCGTTGCCAGGAGTGACCTCTCCCAATCGTTGAATTTTTCCTCCACAGAGGATAAAGTTTTGCTCGCATAGGAGATCACTTTATTGACATTGTCATGCTTTTGATATAATACTGCAGTCAAGCATGTATTAGAGAACCCTGTCTCCAAGAAAAACTCATTGTTTCTGACAGGGTAAGCTATGCAAGGCGCTTGTGAGAGGCTTCTTTTGAGCTGTCTTACTGCCTCGATTGTTCTGGACCCCATTCCCACTTGACCCCCCCCCTTCAAGAGATGAATCAGGGGTCTGGTGATCTCTGCGTAGCCAAAATGAACTTTCTGCTGTAATTAGTCAGTCCAAGGAGGCTCCTTAGTTCCCGCAGAGTTGTGGGGTCTTTCAGTTTCTGAAGTGCTTCCACTTTCTTTTCCTGGGGACAGAGACCCTGAGGAGTAATCTCATGCCCCAAGAAATTAACACGGGTTCTACACCACTGTGCTTTCTGAAAGGAAAGTTTTGCTCCGGCGGCCCTCAATTGTGTCAGAACATAACGGATCTCTGCTATGTGTTCCTCCACAGATGAACTTTTGATGAGGACATCATCTACATAAGCCAGGTTACCCCTCGCACCAAGGTCGGGTATTTCCTTGTGTAGGAAAATGTTGAATTCATTGCCGGAGTTGAGGTATCCGAAGGGAGTCCGGGTCCATGTGTACTGCTGGCCCCCAAAGATAAAAGCCAGTTTGTATTGGTCCTCCCTACTGACAGGCACAGTCCAGTATCCATTGGTCAGGTCTATTGCAGTGAATACCTGTGACCCCTGGATCTGGGCCAGCCCTTGGTCAATGTAGGGAAGAAGCCATCGGGAAGTATGGACCCGTTTGTTGAGCTCCCTAAGGTCAGCGCAGAGTCTCCACTGGCCGTTTGGCTTCAATATTCCCAGCACCGGATTATTGAAGGTGCTGTGTACTGGACGGATTATCCCCCGGGACTCAAGGTTCTTAATTATTTCAGTAAGGGACTCCATGGATGCGAGAGGCAAGCAATATTGCTTCACAAACATTGGAGTCATGCCAGGGTCCGTGGGAATTGTTGTTGTGTGGATGTCGCTGCGACCAGAGTCATATGAGTGCACTGCAAAGAGATCTTGAAAATCCAAGAAAACTTGTTTCAACTTTTGCTTCTGCTCCAGAGTCACACAGGCAACAGCTAGGTTGACTCTCTCTTCAACCATCTGCCTGAAGCCTGGAAAGACTTCTGGTTTCGCTATCTCAGCGGCCTGCTCCAGCTGGGTGGAGAAGTCCCTGGTCAGAGTGCTGATTTGGACTGGTGGCTTCAGGTGGGAAAGGCAGCCCTCATGGACCTGGAAAATCACCTCATCCCTTCTGAAGTCACAAGTCACATCTTCCTTACCATAAGGGCAGGAAGTGTACAACAGGAAGTTTCCCCCATGCCGGGTAAAGATCCTGTCTGGTGTTGTATGGTCATCACTGTCACTGTCAAAACAGTCCTTGGGGATCGGTCCTAACAGTTCATTTCCTAAATAAATGGAAAAATGTCGGTCATCAACCGCCATTCCAATAATGGTGCCTGCGGCTAGAGTAATACTCTTTAAGACACTGTTATCCACCTCTACTGGAATGGTGTCATGTTCTATGTTGACTAATGATGTTGGGTTTACCCCCAATCCTTGCTGTTGGAGAGAAGCATTTAGATGAATATAAGCATCAGGGTTTTTCAATTTTTGTCCTCTTTTAACTTTCACTTCCAGGGAGAATTTCGGGTCCTTTCTGGGATGGTGACTTCCTCTCCAATCTGAATTTCAACTGCATGAGGTAGCAATTGAGCTGACCTAAATGCTTTCTCTGGATCATCAAAGCCCATGGGATTATCCGCTAATCGGGACCAAGCTTTGAAGTTTATTAGGTCCAAGCTAATGGCAAAGCGATTGAGAATGTCACTGCCCAAGTAAAAGGCGGCAGTGACGTCTCACACAACCCAACAATTATGGACTATGCTCTTGTTGCCAATGGAGATTTTGAGCATACACCTGCCTGGCAGGAGATGTTTGGAATTGGGTGTTTCCAGATCAATTTCCCATTTGTCTATCAGTTTGAATGTGGGAATGGCTGGATCTTTTGGGAGTTGGCGGAACATGGCTTCGCTGATGAAGCTCTTACCGTTGTTCACACACTCGGGTGAGAACAGAGTCCTTCCCTTCATTTAACTGAACAGGGATGAATAACTGCTCCCCAATTTGCTGAATATCAGCCAGGCTCTGAGCTGATTTCACATCTTTCTGAACTATTGGAGTGGGAATATCTGATTGTGGATTGGTAAAGAATTTCAGAGTGTTTCCTTCCGGTGTGGAATACCACCTTAAACTGGAAGGAAGGTTGATTTTCAGAAATAGAGAGGATCCCCCATCACCAGTCTGTTGTCCTACCGCTATTACTGTCACGTCTGGAATTTGGTTGTTCTGGAAGTGAAATTCTACTTGGTCAGATTTTTGTTCAATCATGTGGCCCGTGCCGTTTAAACTAACATGGTTGACACTCTGTTTTAATTTAATTGGTCGGCTAGTCTGGGTCCAGAGGACCTTGTTTACGCAATCTATTAGGGGTGACAACCTTCTCAGGAGGTCATTCCCTAGTAAACAAGGGGTGCCCTCTGGAGTCACTACTATGGCTGGGTGTTTCACCTTGTGTCGCCCAATTTTAATGTCCAAATACGCAGTCCCCTCGACGGGAATTTCCTTCCCGTCAAAGTTCTGAAGTTGTCCAGGAAGAGAGGTGAGAGGAATTTGGTAATTCTCCCCCCTCCCTGAATTCAGTTCATCAAAGGCCTTTCTGGACAGAAGGGTAGCTTGGGATCCAGTGTCCACCAGTGCCCAAATTGTACCCTGCCCTTGTACTTGGGGCATAGTATCTTCCCTCCTTCTCCTCAAGGGGGCACAGATAATGCACATTTTTGGACAACTGGTGGGCCAATTTTCTGATTTTGGACATGCAAAGAGAAGAGATTTGGGCATAATTCTGTGGAGAGTCTTGGGAATCTGAAAGAAAAAGTTGGCAACTAGAAATGGGAGATGTTTTGGGTTCCCCTGGTTCCGGTTCTGGGCCACCCCCCCCCCCTTTTTGGAGGCAGTCACCAGAATGGGTTTGAACCGGGGGATTTTCTGACTGTTGGTTCTGGGATGGGATGATGGGCGGCGCTAGCTCAGTCCCCACATCTACCCAGTCTGTCTGTGAATCCCTTGGGACCCATTTTTCTTTGGGAGGAGTTCCCCCATCTCTGAAGGAGAAGATCCTTTTCCCAGGTTCCTCTGAGGATCCCTCTCCCTCCAATTGGAAGATCTGTACCTCCTCCACAAAATTGGTCTGTTTGGGTCCTTTGTTTCTCCTACCTCCTCTCTGCTCCTTGGGTGGCAGACTTTCAGGGGTGGGAGATTTTGTTTCCAGTTCCTGGGTTTCCAGGGGCTTTTTACAAGTGGGGAAAGAAGATTCCTCCAAGGCTTTACACCCCCCTTCCCCTTGTGCCTCCTCCCTGGGAACCGGTGGGTTATCGGGGTGCTGCCCCCGTCATTGTTCCAGAGCACCAGGCCCAGAGTTTGGTACATTCTGCGCCGGCATGCCCATCTGAGGGTTCTGTTGAGCCCTCCGCATGTGACCCAGATCCCGTGCCATATTTTGGACCTAGCGCTCTACCTGTGAAACCCGCTCAGGCTGATACGGTGTTCAGTTTTCCCCTCCACCCTTGGCCTCCCCTCTCCCAGATTAGGTGGTCTGGGCTCAGGGAAGTGGGGAAAGAAGGATGGATGATTTTGGGTTTGGAAACTTTGTGGATACCTGGGGAAAAAGTTCTGCCCAGGGTTTGGTGAATTTCTGCCCTCCTGGGTGAAGTTAGGAGGGAAGTTCCCCGGGTTAGGCGCTTGGCTGGATCCCCCCCTTGGGCTGGAGGAGTCCACACATAACCCAGGATGGGTCGGTTTCCCTTGTAGCGGGGACTTACATAGTCAGGGGAGTGAGGGACCCCATTTGTGGGACTACCTCCTTGACTCCCTGTCTGTGACTGGCCCGAGGGCCTTCTGGGCTTAGAATTATTCTGCGGAGGCAAGTTTTTAGGCCTCCCCACCTCCAAATCCAACATGGGAGCAACCTTTACCTCTGTCACCTTAGCAGCAGCAGAGGTGCTGGTCGGCTTGGGGCTCTTCTGAGCATTATTTTTATTTTCTATGGGTTTCTGCACGTCATAGATCCGGGTGGCCTGTTCAATGACCCAGTCTAGTGACCTTTTCTCGTGAAAATCTCTCACTAGCTGGGTCATGATGTATTTGGGTAAGGCATGGAAAAACGTATTAACAAATTCTTTGCTATCAGTGCGCACCCTTTTGGTAGTCTGCGCAAAGGCAAGCTTCAATTCCTGCACAAATTCTTGTGGGGCCTGATCCTCCCCACATTGCAAATTGAAGGCTGCCTTGCGAGCCTCTTGGGGATTTCTGTGAACAGAAAAGTGCTTTAAGAATGCCGCCCTGTAGATGGACCATCTTGCATGATTTTGGTCCTCCAGCCCCGCAAAGAAACTGGGGCATTCTGGGGAGAATGTCCATATGGCGTACTGCATGCAGCTACTGCTGTCTTTCAAATGGAAAGTCTCCATCATTTGCTCAAAGAGCTCCAAGTGTTCCCACACAGAATACTTGGCGTTCTTGTGATAAGGCGTGATGACACTCCTGATTGCCTTAATCTGTTTTAAGGGGTCCTTAAGCAAAGCCCTTTTTGCCTTATTGGCCTTCTTGGTTTGGGTAACCTTGGTCCATTCATCCTCTGACTCAGAAGCACTGCTCCCAGAGGCACCCGTCTGATCTTCCAGGTTTCCCCGGATTCTGCGAGCCTGGGAATGGCTGGCAGAATGTGGGGACCTGGTCTCCTGTGTCCTGTGATGTTCAGAGGAGTCTTCAGATTCCTCCTTGCTGCCAGGATTTGATGAGTACCCCCCCACTGACCTAACTGGGCAGAGGTTTTTAGGATGCCCTTAGTGGGCCTACTCTCCTGGGGTTCCCCACTAAATTGCACTGTACTTGGGTGCCCATACCCAGATGCCCGCCCATCCATTCCTGGGAGGTACTGGCCTATGAGCCCCATACTTTTGGCTGGATAGTAATCTGCCGTCCCTGTGGCCCTGGGCTCATGTGCGCCATGGAACATGGGGGTGGCAGAGTCCAAGGACTGGGAGAGATGAAGGCCTCTGGTACCAGGGCTCCTGAGGTTATGCTCAGGTGTTTCCCTTTCCCAGCGAACCTCATCTCTGTCAGCCCCTGTTCCCTGTTGCCATGCCAGAGCCTGTGCTTTCAGTTCCTCAATCAAGGCCTTACTAGACTCTATCAGTCTCTCCTGCATGGCTACCTGTTGCTGGAGCCTATCATTGTGCTGGCAGAGAGCCTCATTCTCTCTCTGTGCTTCCTGGTTAGTCTTGGAGTACTGGGCCAGTCTTTGCTGCAGGAGTGTTACCCCCTGAGTACCGTCCCTACTGGCCTGCTCCTTTCTTGCCAGAGCATCTTCCAACCTCCTGGTGTGCTCTAACAAGTTCTGATGCTCATTTTGGAGGTCACCCAGTCCCTGGACGGCCAGGTGATGTTCTTCCATTTTCTTTTTTAAGTGGCAGACTTCCTGGCCTAAGGTATCCATTTCCTGAGTAAGAGCCTGCATCTGTGCCGCCAGGTCATCCCTCTGCCTTTGAAGGGCACCAGCTTTCTGGCGCTCTTCATCAAACCTTGCCTGGGTATCCAGGTCTTTCAAAATCAATGTATTGCTCTCCTCTTTTTCTCTTTCCAATTGGCTTTGCAGGGTGGCTACCTGCTTTGTGCATGCCCTGTTGAAATCTATCTGTTGCTCCAGCTTTTTCTGGCTCTGCAGTAGGGAGTCCAAACCTTCTTGATGCTCCTTCTGCAAGGCCAGAATTCTGGTATCCTGGTCTGCCTTTTCCTGTTGCAGGATATCCATATCCTCTTTTATTTTAATGATATACCGTCTACTATCATTTTCTGACTCCTGGCTCCTGTGCAGCCTCTGCTCAGCAGAGTCCAGGTCAGATTGGGCCTTCTCTAATGCCATCAGTTGCCTACTTGCCAGATCATGGCCTTCAGCACATTTGTCCTGTATGGCTCCCATATATAAATATAAATATGCCGCTATCCTGGCAATCTTGTCGTGCTCATCTTTGGCTTTAGGGGCCTTATATAGCTCACTCAGGGCCATATGTAAGGGACCGTGATCTCTCCATATATCTGACCCTGTTGCAGTGATCTGGGGTGTGATTGCCCGCAACCACCCCATCTGGTCCTGCTGAGTCCACTCACCTCTCACAAATAGCTTATGTAAGAGGTGATCTCTCGCTATTTTAATGTCTACCACTGTCGTCATTCTGGAAATTGATTTCCTTCCTGACTTACAGAAGTTAGTATTTTGCAAAACAGACCGTTTCCTTAGAGCGTTCCTTTGAGGAGTGCTTTTACAGCGTAACACAGCACGGTGATCCAACAGGGTTTATGTATCCTGTCAGTTAGCGCACTGTATTAAGCTGCACAAGTGGTAGATCTAATCCAGACATCCCGTTATGAGCCGCCACTTTGTAAGTGACTTCAATTCAGCAATCCAACTAAGTCAATGCCTAGTCTGGGATGCCCAATGGAAGCCCTTATTTATATATTTTTATGTCAAGTTCTTAAATCTGGATGATGAACCCCTATATAACGCCCCTCTCTTTGAATCCCCCTGACCTCACTGAGCCAAGAAGTAGGTTGTTTTGCAAATTAAAAGGTTTATTGGAAAAATTAAACAATATATACATATATATCACACTTTTATGAATAAATTAATATTTGATAGCACACTTATGAATAGAACAGTGATCAAAAATGGATAATCTACAGTAGCACAATTCTTTAATTACTTAGGAGTTGGTATAGAAAGGATAAGGTAGCAGAGAATACTTTGTATGGTTTCAAGGAAAAGCAATGATGAGAAAGAATGCAGCACAGAAATAACACTCAATATGGTTTCAACAAGAGATAGTATGATCACTTTTTCCCTTATGACAACTCACTCCCCCCCTTATGCAATGTGAAGAGATGGAAATGAGGGCACACAGGGTTTCAGGAATACAATCAGAAGCAGTTCAGTTCCTGTTCCCCCGAGCAAGCTTAGAGAAACAGGGATGATTTTAAAACACAGGCCAAATACTTTTAAATGTGATTGCAATGAAGTTAAAAATATGCTAAACATGATTTTAATTCCCTATAGGAGATTCAGGGCAGGGTAGGTGATAACTACTTTGAATTAGTTCAGGTCAACACTAGCAATGATTCATGAATGATTATCAGAGTGAAAACGAATTTCAGCAGTGGAAAGCAAGAAGCAGCTATTTTTACAAGTGTTGAAATTGAGCTAGTTTGCAATTCGTGGCACTTTTTCCGAGTGGGTCGATCGCGATTACCGAAAAACTATGTTATGAGGAGTTGGAATGTCTTATATGGGTTTGTTGGAAAGCTTAGGTTCTTAGCTTTAGAATGACAGTTAAATCTCGCTTCTAGGACATACGGTTCAGAGGATACGGACGTTTTTGTGGAGGTAGATTTTCAGAAATGAAGTCGATTTCAGAATGACAGATGATACTTTTGCAGCTTTGAATAGACAGAAAGGACACACGATTTGGGGGATGTGGCTTCAGGGCCATGTAAGAGGACGTGTCTACCGAGGAGCTCTTGTCAATCCTAAACTGATCCGGACAGAAGCCATGCAAAATCCGCTCATGGCGAACAAAACTGCATGTGCAGCCTGATGAATACCCAAGGCATAACTGGAGCATCATTCCGAGCGGATTAGCATAACGATTCATGTGCATTTAGTCTGACAAAAAGTGCAGCAGCGCAGAGACAAAAGAAACAAAATGGCGGCCAGAGGTGAACAAAGAGACCGACACGAAACATAGTATCCGTGTGCGGATCGCCGCTTGCAGGTATGCCGAGCGCGAACGGATACGTATAAGATTGCTCGGACTCAGGAGAAGGAAACAACAAGGATTCCCCGTTGCCACACCGAGAGCTTGAATCGTACACCACGGGCCACAAACAAATATGAGCATCACCGGCATATACAGCTGAGACACGCTCACAAGAATACACAGGTAGCTGCTCAGCACACCGAGCAGACCGCCGGAAAGTTAAAACATTGAGGGCGCTCGCTCCCTCTATCGAAGTCCTGGACGAAGAGATACAACAACCGGAGATGTAAACAGGTGACCAATAGCACACTGCAGTGCCTCAGTCACACTAGCAATAATGTTACAACGGGATAGAAGAATGTGTATTGGACACGTTCGCAACTGAGCCTGCGGCGAGCCCCGGTGAGCCATCCTGTGTAAGCCGGTCAGCATGATGGCGCTATAAAATACACAGACGCCACACGGACAGGCCGAGGGAGGAAGCAGCGTTTATGGGAGCGACTGTGCTGGCCAACACCGACGCAGACCCTGGACCCTGGGTGCATAGACAGTAGCTGTTGGAGGAAGGATTGAGAGACAAACGCGAATGGCACTGTATCTATGGAAGATATGAGTTAAAGGCTCCCATTCGAGTGAGGCACGCAGCTCATGTGACATCCACACAGTTAAACCAGGCGCCGGAGCAGGAGCGCACATTTTAAAGCATGTTCACTAAAGCCCATTCCATGCAAACAGGACTACAGTGTAAAGCAGCTTAAAACACAGAGGGTGCGCACACCGGACACTTACAGAAATACGCACCCAATTTAAGTAATATAAAAGGGAAGGGCATACAACCAGCGAGCCCAAAGTGCAAGCACATAAGCACACAGACTGAGGAGGCGCTGCTGACTGGGGGGGCTCCCCCATGTGAACGAGACCCATTGTGAGCTGGAACCTAGGGTCTGTCCTGGTGGTAAGAAACACACTGCAGCTGCTGCCTGAGATCTGCCCGCTGATGGCCCCTGAGCCCAGGATGCTGTGGCAGCAAAGATGCTGGAACAAACACGGCTAGATGTCTGGACTCCCCGGGCCAGAACAGTACCAGCCTAGCAAATCACTCCAATCCTGAAACCTTCCAAACAGAGAGCAGAAGAGTGGGAAGGCATACGGCACGCTGCATC
Organism: Ambystoma mexicanum; assembly: GCF_040938575.1. Taxonomy (NCBI): domain Eukaryota; kingdom Metazoa; phylum Chordata; class Amphibia; order Caudata; family Ambystomatidae; genus Ambystoma; species Ambystoma mexicanum. The sequence goes on along the minus strand of NC_090928.1, from coordinate 665,791,073 downwards.
AGATGTGGGAGGACACAGTCCATTCTGGGAATAGGGGAGGTCACTGGAGGCCACCCCTGAAACGATCGGGCTGGGCCTAGACATTTTGGGCAACTCAGTACGTTCTAGAAGAAAACAGCACGCATTGGGGCCGACTCACTTTACCCTAACACAACAAGATGTCCAACAAATCCATCAGACTGAAGGGCAAGCAGCCCACCTTGGACGATTTTGCCAAAACACCACCAGGTGCTGAAGGGGCCAAGCAGAAAGACAGGACCCCCGCTGGGGGCCCAGACATTATGGGCAACCAGGAGGTACTTGCGGCAATTGCTGACCTGAAAGTGGCCTTGGAGACCAAGCTGGACCTGGCAATTACTGAATTGAAAGCTGCACTTGAGCTCAAAGTTGGAGCGGTGCAGGAGGACGTAAATCTTCTCCGGCAAGACGTACAATCGTTGGCTGAGCGCACGGAAGACCTGGAAAAAGAGGTGGCCCCGAACACAGCGGCCTGTGCTGCCCATAAATCTGAACTTCACGCCTTGGTGCAACGTGTAGGCAACTTGGAGAGCAGGGCGGAAGAGGCGGAGGGAAGCGCCCAAAGGAACAATATTCGCATTGTCGGATTGCCAGAAGGAGCTGAAGGAACTAACCCTACGGAATACATCGAGTCTATGCTATTACAGGAGATAACCGGGGGAGCCCTGTCCCAGGGATTTGCTGTGGAGAGGGCGCATAGGGCCCTACTGAGGAAGCCACTGCCTGGAAACCCCCCAGACCGGCGATAGCGAAAATCCTAAACTACCGGGACTGGGAAAAAATACTTGAACACTTTCGGAAGGGCGGCACGATACAGAGAGGTGCTGCGAACATAACGGCGTACCCGGATTATACCTTGCAAGTACAGCGCAGCCGCATGAACTTTGGGTCAGTGAAGAGAAGATTGCGGGAGGCGGGCCATAGGTACATGCTGCTTTATCCGGCTAAGCTGAAGGTTTTCTACAAGAGCAGAACCTTGTTTTTTGACACCCCAGAGGACGCCATGGATTGGCTAGATGCGCAGAGCTGTCCCCAGGAACCGGACATCCAGGGAGCAGAAGGTGGAGATAAGTAACATGCGTCAGTAAAGTGCCCTAGGTGTTGCAGCTCATGACAATGGGACTCGAATAGGGCATTGCATATACCGGCAGAAGAATGTGTTTAGAGCCACAGCTATAAATATGATATGGTGGCACTGGAAACCCTAATATAGATATAGGAGCTGTACGGAGCATGACCTCACACCCCCATAGCAAATAGTTTAGTTAGGTCACTAGTAGTTCGGTGACACCCTGCTGGGTTCTGGGCTGGGGCCTCTTAGGACAGAACAAAACGCGGGGGGCCTGAGATCCAGGATGGAGCTGGGCACTTGTTGGGGTTGGAGTAGACGAAGGGGGGCGGTCAGGGGGGTGAGAGGGGTGTGCAGTGGTTTGAAGTTGGGGAATGGGAAGTTGGGGAGGGGGTTGGAGGGAAGTTTGGTGGGAGGGAATGGGTATTGACCAAAATGGGAACCGTAACAAGCAGGATAGGAGGCGGGGAAGGAGCGCGGGATATCATGGAGATGGCGCCAGGGTGCCTTAGAGTGGTCACCTGGAATGTCAGGGGCCTCAACAGCTATTTGAAACGTAACAAGGTGATGATGTATCTGAAAAGGATGAGGACCGACACAGCATTATTGCAAGAGACCAACCTCACTAGGGAGAAATTGGAGGTGGTTAAGAAGAAGTGGAGGGGGTGCCTGGTGGGATCCACATACTCGGCCTACGCTAGAGGAGTTATCATCTGGGTGGCGCCGCAGGTGCCATTTCAGCTGCTTCTGGTCACGGGTGGCCCAGATGGCAGATTGATAGTTGTGAAAGGTATACTGGAAAACCGAGAAGTGTATATCATAAATTTATATGCCCCTAACCAGGACACAGCGGCCTACTTTAGGACCCTGTACGGTAGAGTCGGCCCTCTGCTGGGTGACGGGATTATCTGGGGAGGTGACTTTAACTGTGTACTTAACACGAAGGTTGACTGATCGGATAGTAAGATAGACAAACCAACCCCAGCAGCGAAGGTGCTACAGGCCCTCCTGAGGGACTTCGACCTAGTAGATGTCTGGAGGCAGTTACATTCAGCAGATAGGCAATATTTGCACTATACAGCACCTCACGCCCTTCATATAAGATTAGATTATGTGTTCACCTCCGCGGAATTGGCAGGAGAGATGGAAGGTGCGGAATACAAAGCTAGGGTGCTTTCGGACCACTCCCCTCTGGTCCTGGAATGGCAGCATCAACCTCCCAGGGCATGGATTCCCACTTGGAAACTCAGAGCCGAGGCTCTGCAGGACCCGGGATTCAGGGAGGATCTAAGGGAGGCAATCACGGAGTACTTTGAGATAAACACTGGTAGTGTAAGCTCTATGGGAACCTGTTTGGGAGGCATTTAAGGTAGTTTTGCGGGGGGTCGCCATTTCTAAGGCTAGGGGGATCCCGGGGGCCATAGAGCAGGAGTTGAAGGGCATTGAGGAGGATTTGGAGAGCAGGATGTGTATGAAAGGCACCGCTAACGAGGACAGAGACAGGATAAGGCAATTACAACAGGCTAGCGGGGAATGCTGGGACAGGTTATGTAAATTAAGCTATAAGAAATACGTGGAGAGACAGCATGCAGGGGGAGATAAACCTGGCAGGTTGCTGGCCTGGCTATACAAGAGTGAGACGCCACGAACGGTGATTAGGGAAATTAAAGGCGAAGATGGGTGGACTCAGAATACCCAGGAGGGGGTGAATGAGGAGTTCCTGAGATTCTATAGACATCTTTATGAGGACCCAGGTGGCCCTAGAGACCACGAAATTCGGGGAACACTGGAGGACATAGGCCTACCCACCTAGGATGAGTCAGAACGCGCAGACCTAGACGCCCCTATTACGATGGAAGAACTAATTGCCACTTGCCCACCTGTAGGGCCCCCGGATCCGACGGGCTTCCAAGTGAATTCTATAAAACCTATAAACAGGAGTTGCTTCCCCCGCTGCTGGCCATGCTTAATGAGTCGTATGAGCAAGACAGGCTGCCAGAGACCCTGCGAGAGGCGGTGATTGTCCCCCTTCTGAAGCCGGGTAAGCCTAGCACTGGTTGTGGGTCGTACAGGCCTTTATCGATGCTCAATCAGGATAGTAAAATCCTCACTGCCGTATTGGCGAATAGGCTTAAGGCGGTCATTGGTAAGCTGATACACCCCGACCAGACGGGCTATGTCCCGGGCAGGAACATAACTGATAATCTCAGAAGACTGCATCACATCCTTGACCAAACAAAAAATGACCCAGGTGAACTGGCAATAGTCTCACTAGACGCGGTCAAGGCCTTTGATTCAGTGAGATGGCCCTGGTTGATCGCGACCTTGGAGGGCTATCGTATGGGACCGGGGTACCTCAGGTGGGTGAAAATGTTTTACAGCTCCGCGATCACCTGGGTCAAAACGGGTGCTATCATTTCGGACAAATGGCAACTAAGCAGAGGCACCAGACAGGGCTGCCAGTGGTCGCCCATGTTATACATACTGGCACTGGAGCCATTGGCCACCTGCCTGAGACAGCAATACGAGGAGATAGGTATTTGCACTGCAGGCGGCATGCACCTTGTTTCTTCATATGCGGATGACATACTGTTATATCTACGCTACCCAGAAGAGAACATGCAATATATTCTAGATGTGATGGAGCAATTTGCCGTTCTCTCTGGCATAGCGGTTAACCCCAAAAAGTCTAGCGTGTTCCCTCTGGGAAGATACAGGCTTGTCTTGCCCAGGAGTCTGCCAGTGTTGCCGATACCCTGGCGCACAAAGTCGTTCCGATATCTCGGAATTGACATATACCATACAGCGGAAGAAGAACATACACGGAACACGGTTAAAGCAGTAGAAGGAATTAAGAACAACATGGGATTCTGGTCCAGCTTACCCCTGGCTATGGTGGGGAGGGCTGCTCTGCTAAAAATGGTAGTTTTGCCCAGACTGTTGCATTTCTTTGTTAACATCCCACATGGGATCCCGAGGCGCTTTTTCACTAGCCTCCATAGCCTGTGTAGGGGCTTCATCTGGGGCAGCTACAGGGACAGGGTGGCCCTCTGGAAACTACAGAACTCGTGTGATAAGGGAGGTATCAACCTGTCAAATTTTGAGTTATACTATCTGGCAGGGCAACTGCAGTATGTAGCGAGATGGCTGTCTGACGAGGAGACGGCGGAATCCAGGCTGCTGTGCAGGGAACCGCTCCCCTTCTTCCTCAAAGAAGTGGTGTGGCTGTCCAAGTCGAAGGTCCGGGGGATGGCGGGGCTGCTGGTACTGGGATGGGAGAAATGGCACAGAGCGTGGCAGATTGCGGGACACCCGGTTCCGTACTCTATGCAGGTGCTGTTTGTAACATTATGTGGAGAGGATCCCCAGCTGATACAAGGGGTCCGCAAGTACTGGGAACCAGTGGGCTTGGCCACCTTGGGAGACACATGGCTGGAGGGGGAGGTATTAGAGTTCCCGAACCTGATGGAAGATACTGGGGTGCATAAAGGGCAGTACATAACCTACACTAGAATTGTAAAGAGAGTACGAGCGAAGTGGCCAACAGAGGTGCTCACCGGACAACCGGATGCCACCATGGTGGCTATATATGATATATCAGAGGGTGGGCATGAGATTTCCCGCATATACGAGCTGTTGGGGTCCAAGGTAGGGAAGGACTTGACTCAACTGAGACAGCTTTGGGAGGAAGAGGTGGGAGAGCCCATGTCGGAAGGGCTCTGGAAAAGAGCCCAAAGATATCATAAAAAAGTGTCCCGGAACGCAAGGCTCCAGCAGATCCAACTATATGACATGCATAGTGCATATCTCACCCCCAGTAAGATCGCTAGGTTTGGTGGCCATATAATGCAGAAATGCCCTAGGTGCGAGGTGGAGGAGGCTGGGCTCCTCCACATGTTTTGGGCCTGCCCTGAGGTGGGGCGGTTCTGGCAAGAAGTTAAGATACGCTTAGCGGGAACCAGTATCACACTGGAGGTGGAGTCGGCCTGGACATGCATGTTGGGGGGATTCTCTAGGCCACGTAACTTAAGGCACATTAGCAAAATGAAAGATCTAGCATATATCCTGCCCAAACGAAGTATAGCAATGTGCTGGAAGGCAGCCCAGAGGCCGAGGATATAGTTGTGGTGGGCTGACCTCTTAAAATGGCCAGAGGCAGAAACGGTTGTTTGGTGGGATGCGGTTTGGAGGGGAGGAGAGGAGGAGGTAGGACCCCTAATTGAATGGAAGCAGCTGACCATGGGAAGCCCCCCCAATCTGATCGGAGCGACGATGAAACGGATAAAGAGAAGACGATAAACCCGCCTGATGAATCACAGGATGATGACACGGACATATTGGCTCTAGTTAGGGGGGAGGGAGGGAATGGGACTGGACAATGTTGATGGTAACACTTTGATGCTGAATCAGATGGCGGAAGTCCCAAATATTGTAATCTTTAATGTTTGGTGTGTTATATAAAATAAAAATTGTTTTTAAAAATAAATAAATGGACACACAATTTCTATGCAGTTCTGGACAGGTTGAAATGGTTTGAATAAGATTACTCTAAACTAAGAGATGGGTTCTGGACAGTTCTAGATACTCACTCCTAGTTTTGGAAGGGAATGGACCTCGTCAGATCTGGTCAGGTTTGGGCTGCGGTTCTCTCGCCACCGGATGGTCTCTGGCACTGGTTCTGCGCACAGCGGGGTCTCTGGTCTGCTATCGGCACTGCACATCGGTCTGGTCTGGGTCTGGATACAGCTCTGCTTTCTGGGTCTGGATACAGCTCTGCTTTCTGGGTCTGGATATGGTTCTAGCCAGAATCAAACAGCTCACCCGGCTGTTGAATAGTTTGGTTAGGTTGCTGGATTCTGAGGCCTGCTGAAAAGAGTTCAGCTTTTGGGTTAGGCCCCTGCTTAAGGTTCTAGAGCTGGGTTCTAGAGTCTGGTCTCTGGATCTATCTGGGTTTGAAGTCGTCCGGGAAAGTGCTGCGCAGAAATTGATTGAAGAGTGGAAAATTAGTGTTCATCCGGGTCCCAGCCATCTCTTTTTATGTCTTTTGAAAGCGGGTGGGAAGGCTGACTTTCTATGCCCAGCCCACTAAAGATTTGATAGGTTAAAGGATTTTACTGTGACCTGACTGGAGAACGGAGTAGTGAGTCAGAATGAGTCAGAGTCATGCTATGTTTATGGCTTGGCTGAAAGAACACTCCCCCTTGCATTTACTTAGAAAACAATTTTTCATAACCAAACATGCTTCCCAGATACACAAGTTGCTGAAATTACATGTACACTTCACAAATTAATTAAGACAGGTCTCTGTTCAACCATGCTCTTTCTAACAGCTTGGGTTCAGAAATGACAACTTATTTGCGATTTTCGTGGGTTTTGCAATATTGGTTTCGCCCCAAACCTTACACAGAGGTACACACCCTCTCTGTGCATATGACAGTAAGTTCTTAGGTTTCTAGCATAAACACAGCAGTGATAATATTAATAATTATGGGGTTTGGTCTCAGAACATCCCACAGCGTTCAGCTTAGTCTCAAATTGTGGGTACATTTTTCATATTAAGAATCTCCAAATTGTACATTTTTGTCTGCTTGGTGTAATTAGTTATCAGTATTCTTATAAAACATGCATTTGCTCTCAATTCAGTACACCCATTGTTTTGTCCCCGCCCCTAGAAACTTGGCTTGACTCAGAGGTCAAATGTCTTGCCTTCCCCCAGAGCAGTGTTGACAGTTCACACCCAAAATCAGCATACCCTATTCAGCTGAAGAAATCCTTTGTCCTGTTTTTCCTGCTAGCAGGGCATCAGTCCAGGGTGCCACTCTCCATCTGATTAACAGAACCATGTGATTTCCTGCCTTCTTGCTGAGAAGACTAGGTGTGAAGACTTCCAGGGGAGAGCCAGCCTTTGAAGTCTCAGCTAACTCCGGGTACAGTTTAGCTTCAAAAATACAGGTCTCCTGTCGGAATTTAGATCACCAGTGCCGGTCAGTGGCAAGCACCGGTATCGCACCCATTTTTAACAGCTGCCTTACCAGTAAGCAATCCTCAAAATATACTTTGTTCAAATATGGATGCACTTCTGTGGACCTCAGATTCATGTAGATTCTTGCGGGAGAATGATTTTGACCCCCAACATGAAGGTGGGATCTTTTTAGTGGTTTTGGTGAGCCCTAATTTTAGCAATGTTTGACATTAAAAAAATGAATTCCCCACAGCTCTGGGTTGCTTTTAGCAATCAGTATTGCTATTCCCAAATGGTTTCAGGCTACTGTGTGTGTAACCCAATGGTGGTTTTAGGCAGTGACCTCCAGTGCTCACTAATATAGACAAAAGTGGGTGGCAGCCTATTCTTCAGGTTTTTTACTGTGCATTTTTGGATGATTTCTGGCAAGCAGCATGCTTTCCGGCGGCCATTATGATGTTTCCGCTGCCAGTAATGCACAATGATGTAGCAGGGCTTGGATGCGTGGGTGAAACATCCCACAAGCCCCCCTCTTGCGATGGCCTTGATTTTCCATCAATGGAACTCGCAAGACTGGGATGTTCGCCTCATCTTCTTCTGATTCCGCAGATGGCAAAGTTTGGTATCTTTTGCTCCATCAGGGGTGGATCGATCGGTTCTCCTCACCAGTCCTGATGGGAGTATTGAGCGATACTCTGGGCCCCTCGGATCTTTGCTCCCGGTCCCCGGGTTGTCCTCCTTGGTCAGTCTCCCTGGTTTATCTCTCTCTCTTCTCACCTAGGATGACAAAGCAAAAGCGGCAGAAACATATTCGTAGACATTTCCCCACCACTATTAATGTAGTGGGGTGAACATATACATTTTATAAATCAGGAGACATTTGCATTCTTATCATTGTATTTTAGAGACTATATGTGGGATATTTTAGGGTTGGAAATGTATTAATCTGGAGTGGCCCCCTCTGGGATTGCAGAGGACTCCTCCAGTTGCTGCAGAGTGTGCCTGGGATGGCAACACTTTAGCTGATTAATATGGACCCACTTGTCTTCCCCTTCCGCCAAACTGCCTTTGGGGATGCAGATCTTGTAGGCGACTGGTGAGATCTTATCTACAATTTCAAAAGGTCCCTTCCAGGTAGGCAGGAATTACTGCTGTTTGGCCTGGTTCCTTTGGAAATTGTATAGATAAACCCAGTCTCCCACATTGTATTCTTTCCTAGTAGTCTTCAAGTCATAGTGGGTCTTCATGCTATCGGCTGATCTCTCTAGATTTCGCTGAGCATAGGCAAAAGCATGTTGAAGGTGTTTTCTTAAATTCTCAACATACTCATGAGTTGTGGAGGCATTGATCAATGTCTGCTCTTGGGTCCTGTAAAGCAAATGCTGGGGAAGCACCATCCTGCGTCCAGTCATCAGCTCAAACTGTGACATTTTAGTTGCAGAGGAAGGGGTAGATCTGATGGCCATTAGGACAAGAGGTAAACGGATATCCCGACTTGTCCCAGAATCTGCCGCAAACTTTTTTAAGATGCTCTCAATGGTTCGGTTGTAAAATTCTACTGCACCAGAAGAAGCTGGCCGCTAAGTAATGTGTAGCTTCCTTTTAACCCCCAGTATCTCCCGCATCTTTGTCATTACTTCGCTGGTGAAATGGCTACCTCTGTCTGACTCAATCCTTTGGGGTAGTCCAAAACGCGAAAAGATGTGGTTGATCATCAGGGCAGCTGCTGTTTCTGCCTTGCAGTTTGGGGCCGGGAGACATTCCACCCATTTAGTAAATAAGCATGTCACAGTCAACATGTACTTATTTACCCTAGTGTCATCCCCTTCTTTTGGAGAGGCGCACGGTGTGTGAGGGATGTTGGCTGAAATTGTGCACACACAAGACACCCCTTCAAGTATTGGTCGAGGTCCTGCCCCATGTGTGGCCAGTATGCAACCTCTCCTAAAATCTCAAGTGTTGTATGAAACCCCCTATGACCGTCTGTGGCCGTATCATGGGCGTGACTTAACATCAGGCTTCGGAATGACGTAGGAACCACCCACTGATCATGGCCAGCTTGGGATTTCCTCACCAAGAAACCGTCTTGGATTCGGAAGATTTTTGGACATTTCATCTCTTTCACTCTGGGGTCCTCTTTCCCAATGTAATCGGTATCCGTCAGGGGAAAGTTCTCAGGTTCCTCAATGTGTTGGCAAAACTTACCAATTATTGGATCCCTCTTCTGAGCCGTAATCAAATCAGCATCTGGGGTCTCCTTACTCCATTGTGCAGTTGAAAGATCATTGTGAGCATTTGTCTGGGAACTAGTGATAGCAGTGAACTGGATTTCCCCCAACAGGGACTCAATCTCTATTAGATTCCCTTGGATGGCCCTGGTTTTGGCCAGCTGATCAGCTACGTCATTTCCAGTTTTGTCTGGTCCCTCTACTTTGGAATGACCCTTCATCTTTTTCCAGTAGATGGTCATCCCATTCGAGGAGACCAGATCATCAATATTTTGGATTAACTTCCCATGTTTCAAGGGTTTGTTATTAGCACATAACATGCCTCTGGTTTTCCAATTAACCAGGTGCTCCACGAACCCGTTCCGTACATAATCCGAATCTGTGATTATGACCAGTTCGTGGAGTTGATGTTTGACAGCAGTGAGGATGGCTTGATGCACAGCCATCAACTCTGCCACCTGACTTCTTCGGGGACCAATCTTGTACCCAGCAAAGGGTTCTGGGGACTCATTCACCCATGCATTCCCTAGGCCGGCCACAAGTTATTTTTCCCCGTTGTTGTCAACATGGTAAGAGCATCCATCCACATAGACAGTGGGCATTGCCTCACACTTGTCTTCTTCAAAGACTTTGTGTGGGAAATTAAGGTATGCCTCCATGTTGTCCTTGATTTTTAGACTTTCGTCCTCGAGACAGTTTTCTCTGGCACAATCATGCAAGTCAGCCAGACCTTGCGCGAGGGGACTCTTGTTGTTTTGGCCATATCTGACCTCCACAGGAAAGCCTTGCATTGACAGAATCCATTAAGTAATTCGGGAATTACTTATTTATTTATTGTAATGTGATACAGTTTTAAAGAAATTAAAACTTTACACATTTAACATACATTTACAGGAAGGCACAAGAAATTTAGAATACTTGCTTAATAATTAATACATCAGTACATCAAATGTCAATCAATTCATTGGACTTTCTCGTATAAATACATATACTTAATATGTATATTGACAGAAGAAAACCTTAGTAACACACTTAATAAGCAAATTTCCCTGAAGGGGGTGTTCAAATTAATCAGATCTTAGGTCAGGTCATTAAGATCAGAGCGAAGAATGATACCTCTTACTGATCACAACTACTCATTTGTTTTTCGGCAATTAACCAGATGTTAAATAGTGCGATATGGAGCCTAGAGTTTAGAGTGTTAATACAATAATTCCAGAACTCATGAGATCCCAGATGATCCATTTTGTGTACATAAGTTCTGAAATACTTGGAATAATGGTGACTCATCGATGGGCACTGTGTTAACACATGCCTTGCTGTTTCAGAGTTGGATGAAATACCACAAACTCTGCAATTTTTTATAGATTGTCGAGACACATGAACCCAAGGTCTATTTACTAATGTGGGTAGATAATTGATGCGCAGGAGCAAGATGAAACGTCTCAACGCCGGGGAAGGGCAGAGATTGAGATATAATTGACTCTTCTTGAAAGTATAGAGGACATAAGTCACAAAACTATAACTTTTCAGGGTAGCCAAATGCACATAATTCTCCTGCCAGTCCCAAAGTGCGATGGACTTCTGCAGACAGTAAAACATCTTTTGGTTATCTTGGCCCCAACACGGGGACCAGCCGCTTGCCTCACTCAGCGCCAACATATCTTGCTCCAATTTAGACTGTTTACAGCCTCCCAAAAGATCTTTTACACATTTCAATAAGGGGTTAGTTGGATTGTTCTTAATCTTAATGTAAAGCTCAGCTCTCTTACGCAATACAACAGCTTTAAGAGAAAGAAGCCCTAGTTCTAAACGTAATATTGCCACCGGGATGCATTGGGGGAGACCAAGTATACGTCTCCAGAATTTCCCCTCCAAGAGCTGAAGCCAGTCTAGATTCATGTTAGTCAATGATTCTAGCCCATAGATTCGGGAATTACTCACATTTCCGGGCCGTATTCTGTCACTTTGGAGATATTGCAGGGGCTGGTGTGGAGTCTCCACTATGATGTGTTCCCCCTGGATAAACGGACGATAATTCTTCAATATCCACACCGTTGCCAGGAGTGCCTTCTCGCAATCATTGAATTTTTCCTCCACAGAGGATAAAGTTTTGCTCGCATACGAGATCACTTTATTGACCTTGTCATGCTTTTGATATAATACTGCAGTCAAGCATGTATTAGAGAACTCTGTCTCCAAGAAAAACTCTGACAGGGTAAGCTAGTCAAGGCGCTTGTGAGAGGCTTCTTTTGAGCTGTTTTACTGCCTCAGATTGTTCTGGACCCCATTCCCACTTGATCCCCCCCCTTCAAGAGATGAATCAGGGGTCTGGTGATCTCTGCGTAGCCCTCAATGAATTTTCTGCTGTAATTAGTCAGTCCAAGGAGGCTCCTTAGTTCCCGCAGAGTTGTGGGGTCTTTCAGTTTCTAAAGTGCTTCCACTTTCTTTTCCTGGGGACAGAGACCCTGAGGAGTAATCTCATGCCCCAAGAAATTAACACGGGTTCTACACCACTGTGCTTTCTGAAAGGAAAGTTTTGCTCCGGCGGCCCTCAACTGAGTCAGAACATAACAGATCTCCGCTATGTGTTCCTCTACAGATGAACTTTTGATGAGGACATCATCTACATAAGACAGGTTACCCCTCGCACCCAGGTCGGGCATGGCCTTGTGTAGGAAAATGTTGAATTCATTGCCGGAGTTGAGGTTTCCGAAGGGAGTCCGGGTCCATGTGTACTGCTGGCCCCCAAAGGTAAAAGCCAGTTTGTATTGGTCCTCCCTACTGACAGGCACAGTCCAGTATCCATTGGTCAGGTCTATTGCAGTGAATACCTGTGACCCCTGGATCTGGGCCAGCCCTTGGTCAATGTAGGGAAGAGGCCATCGGGAAGTATGGACCCGTTTGTTGAGCTCCCTAAGGTCAGCGCAGAGTCTCCACTGGCCGTTTGGCTTCAATATTCCCAGCACCGGATTATTGAAGGTGCTGTGTACTGGACGGATTGTCCCCGGGACTCAAGGTTCTTAATTATTTCAGTAAGGGACTCCATGGATGCGAGAGGCAAGCGATATTGCTTCACAAACACTGGAGTCATGCCAGGGTCAGTGGGAATTGTTGTTGGGTGGATGTCGGTGCGACCACAGTCATATGAGTATACCGCAAAGAGATCTTGAAAATCCAAGAAAACTTGTTTCAACTTTTGCTTCTGCTCCAGAGTCACACAGGCATCAGCTAGGTTGACTCTCTCTTCAACCATCTGCCTGAAGCCTGGAAAGACTTCTGGTTTCGCTATCTCAGTGGCCTCCTCCAGCTGGGTGGAGAAGTCCCTGGTCAGAGTACTGATTTGGACTGGTGGCTCCAGGTGGGAAAAGCAGCCCTCATGGGCCTGGAAAATCACCTCATCCCCTCTGAAGTCACAAGTCACATCTTCCTTACCATAAGGGCAGGAAGTGTACACCAGGAAGTTCCCCCCATGCCGGGTAAATATCCTGTCTGGTGTTGTATGGTCATCACTGTCACTGTCAAAACAGTCCTTGGGGATTGGTCCTAACAGTTCATTTCCTAAATCAATGGAAAAATGTCGGTCATCAACCGCCATTCCAATAATGGTGCCTGCGGCTAGAGTAATACACTTAAAGTCGCTTTTATCCACCTCTATTGGAATGGTGTCATGTTCTATGTCGACTAATGGTGTTGGGTTTACCCCCAACCCTTGCTGTTGGAGAGAAGCATTTAGATGAATATAAGCATAAGGGTTTTTCAATTTTTGTCCTCTTTTAACTTTCACTTCCAGGGAGAATTGTCGGGTCCTTTCTGGGATGGTGACTTCCTCTCCAATCTGAATTTCAACTGCATGAGGTAGCAATTGAGCTGACCTAAATTCTTTCTCTGGATCATCAAAGCCCATGGGATTATTTGCTAATCGGGACCAAGCTTTGAAGTTTATTAGGTCCAAACTAATGGCAAAGCGATTGAGAATGTCACTGCCTAAGTAAAAGGCGGCAGTGACGTCTCGCATGACCCAACAATTATGGACTATGCTCTTGTTGCCAATGGAGATTTTGAGCATACACCTGCCTGGCAGGAGATGTTTGGAATTGGGTGTTTCCAGATCCATTTCCCATTTGTCTATCAGTTTGAATGTGGGAATGGCTGGATCTTTTGGGAGTTGGCGGAACATGGCTTTGCTGATGAAGCTCTTAACGTTGTTCACACACTCGGGTGAGAACAGAGTCCTTCCCTTCATTTAACTGAACAGGGATGAAAAACTGCTCACCAATTTGCTGAATATCAGCCAGGCTCTGAGCTGATTGCACATCTTTCTGAACTATTGGAGTGGGAATATCTGATTGTGGATTGGTAAAGAATTTCAGAGTGTTTCCTTCCAGCGTGGAATACCACCTTAAACTGGAAGGAAGGTTGATTTTCAGAAATAGAGAGGACCCCCCATCACCAGTCTGTTGCCCTGCCACTATTACTGTCGCGTCTGGAATTTGGTTGTTCTGGAAGTGAAATTCTACTTGGTCTGATTTTTGTTCAACCATGCGGCATGTGCCGTTTAAACTAACATGGTTGACCTTGTTTACGCAATCTATTAGGGGTGACAACCTTCTCAGGAGGTAATTCCCTAGTAAACAAGGGGTGCCCTCTGGAGTCACTACTATGACCGGGTGTTTCACCTTGAGTCGCCCAATTTTAATGTCCAAATCCGCAGTCCCCTCGCCGGGAATTTCCTTCCCGTCAAAGTTCTGAAGTTGTCCAGGAAGAGCAGTGAGAGGAATTTGGTAATTCTCCCCCCTCCCTGAATTCAGTTCATCAAAGGCCTTTCTGGACAGAAGGGTAGCTTGGGATCCAGTGTCCACCAGTGCCCAAATTGTACCGTGCCCCTGTACTTATACCGGGGCATAGTATCTTCCCTCCTTCTCCTCAAGGGGGCACAGATAATGCACATTTTTGGACAACTGGTGGGCCAATTTTCTGGTTTTGGACATGCAAAGAGAAGAGATTTGGGCAGAATTCTGTGGAGAGTCTTGGGAATCTGAAAGAAAAAGTTGGCAACTAGAAATGGGAGACATTTTCGGTTCCCCTGGTTCTGGGCCGCCCCCCCTTTTTGGAGGCAGTCACCAGAATGGGTTTGAACAGGGGGATTTTCTGACTATTGGTTCTGGGATGGGATGATGGGCGGCGCTAGCTCAGTCCCCACATCTACCCAGTCTGTCTGTGAATCCCTTGGGGCCCATTTTTCTTTGGGAGGAGTTCCCCCATCTCTGAAGGAAAAGATCCTTTTCCCAGGTTCCTCTGAGGATCCCTCTCCCTCCAATTGGAAGATCTGTACCTCCTCCACAAAATGGGCCTGTTTGGGTCCTTTGTTTCTCCTACCTCCTCTCTGCTCCTTGGTTGGCAGACTTTCAGGGGTAGGAGATTTTGTTTCCGGTTCCTGGGTTTCCAAGGGCTTTTTACAAGTGGGGAAGGAAGATTCCTCCAAGGCTTTACACCCCCCTTCCCCTTGTGCCTCCTCCCTGGGAACCGGTGGGTTATCGGGGTGCTGCCCCGTCATTGTTCCGGAGCACCAGGCCCAGAGTTTGGTGCATTCTATGCCGGCATGCCCATCTGAGGGTTCTGTTGAGCCCTCAGCATGTGATCCAGATCCCGTACCATATTTTGGACCTGGCGCTCTAACTGTGAAACCGCTCAGGCTGATGCGGGGTTCGGTTTTCTCCCCTGGGCTGATCCCGGGAAGGGTAGCTATCCCTTCTCTGGTAGTACCCCAGGTTGGGAAGATTTAGGTACCCCTCCACCCTTGGCCTCCCCTCTCCCGGATTAGGTGGTCTGGGCTCAGGGAAGTGGGGAATGAAGGATGGATGATTTAGGGGTTGGAAACTTTGTGTATACCTGGGGAAAAAGTTCTGCCCAGGGTTTGGTGAATTTCTGCCCTCCTGCGGGAAGTTAGGAGGGAAGTTCCCCAGGTTAGGCGCTTGGCTGGATCCCCCCCTTGGGCTGGAGGAGTCCACACATAACCCAGGATCGGTCGGTTTCCCTTGTAGCGGGGACTTACATAGTCAGGGGACTGAGGGACCCCATTTGTGGGACTACCTCCTTGACTCCCTGTCTGTGACTGGCCCGAGGGCCTTCTGGGCTTAGAATTAGTCTGCGCAGGCAATTTTTTAGGCCCCCCATCTCCAAATCCAACATGGGGGCAACCTTTACCTCTGCCACCTTAGCAGCAGCAGGGGTGCTGGTCGGCTTGGGGCTCTTCTGAGCATTATTTTTATTTTCTATGGGTTTCTGCACCTCATAGATCCAGGTGGCCTGTTCAATGACCCAGTCTAGTGACCTTTTCTCGTGAAAATCTCTCACTAGCTGGGTCATGATGTATTTGGGTAAGGTATGGAAAAACGCATTAACAAATTCTTTGCTATCAGTGCACACCCTTTTGGTAGTCTGCGCAAAGGCACGCTTCAATTCCTGCACACATTCTTGTGGGGCCTGATCCTCCCCACATTGCAAATTGTAGGCTGCCTTGGGAGTCTCGTGGGGATTTCTGTTAACAGAAAAGTGCTTTAAGAATGCCACCCTGTAGGTGGACCATCTTGCATGATTTTGGTCCTCCAGCCCTGCAAAGAAACTGGAGTATTCTGCAGAGAATGTCCATTTGACGTACTGCATGCAGCTACTGCTGTCATTCAAATGGAAAGTCTCCATCATTTGCTCAAAGAGCTCCAAGTGTTCCCACACAGAATACTTGGCGCTCTTGTGATAAGGCGCGATGACACTCCTGATTGCCTTAATCTGTTTTAAGGGGTCCTTAAGCAAGCCCCTTTTTGCCTTATTGGCCTTATTGGTTCGGGTAACCCTGGTCCATTCATCCTCTGACTCAGAAGCACTGCTCCCAGAGGTGCCCGTCTGATCTTCCAGGTTTTCCCGGATTCTGTGAGCCTGGGAATGGCTGGCAGAATGTGGGGACCTGGTCTCCTGTGTCCTGTGACGTTCAGAGGAGTCTTCAGATTCCTCCTTGCTGCCAGGATTTGATGAGTCCCCCCCCCACTGACCTAACTGGGCAGAGGTTTTTAGGATGCCGTTAGTGGGCCTACTCTCCTGGGGTTCCCCACTAAATTGCACTGTACTTGGGTGCCCATACCCGGATGCCCGCCCATCCATTCCTGGGAGGTACTGGCCTAGCCCCATACTTTTGGCTGGATAGTAATCTGCTGTCCCCGTGGCCCTGGGCTCATGTGCGCCATGGGACATGGGGGTGGCAGAGTCCAAGGACTGGGAGAAATGAAGGCCTCTGGTACTAGGGCTCCTAAGGTTATGCTCAGGTGTTTCCCTTTCCCAGCAAACCTCATCTCTGTCAGCCCCTGTTCTCTGTTGCCATGCCAGAGCCTGTGCTTTCAGTTCCTCAATCAAGGCCTTACTAGACTCTATCAGTCTCTCCTGCATGGCTACCTGTTGCTGGAGCCTATCATTGTGCTGGCAGAGAGCCTCATTCTCTCTCTGTGCTTCCTGGTTAGTCTTGGAGTACTGGGCCAGTCTTTGCTGCAGGAGGGTTACCCCCTGAGTACCTTCCCTACTGGCCTGCTCCTTTCTTGCCAGAGCATCTTCCACCCTCCTGGTGTGCTCTAACAAGTTCTGATGCTCTTTTTGGAGGTCACCCAGTCCCTGGAGGGCCAGGTGATTTTCTTCCATTTTCTTTTTTAAGTGGCAGACTTCCTGGCCTAAGGTATCCCTTTCCTGAGTAAGAGCCTGCATATGTGCCGCCAGGTCGTCCCTCTGCCTTTGAAGGGCACCAGCTTTCTGGCGCTCTTCATCAAACTCTGCCTGGGTATCCAGGTCTTTCAAAATCAATTTATTGCTCTCCTCCTTTTCTCTATCCAATTGGCTTTGCAGGGTGGCTACCTGCTTTTTGCATGCCCTGTTGAAATCTATCTGTTGCTCCAGCTTTTTCTGGCTCTGCAGTAGGGAGTCCAAACCTTCTTGATGCTCCTTCTGCAAGGCCAGAATTCTGGCATCCTGGTCTGCCTTTTCCTGTTGCAGGATATCCATATCCTCTTTTATTTTAATGATATACTGTCTACTATCATTTTATGACTCCTGGCTCCCGTGCAGCCTCTGCTCAGAAGAGTCCAGGTCAGATTGGGCCTTCTCTAATGCCATCAGTTGACTACTTGCCAGATCTTGGCCTTCAGCACATTTGTCCTGTATGGCTCCCATATATAAATATAAATATGCCGCTATCCTGGCAATCTTGTCGTGCTCATCTTTGGCTTTAGGGGCCATATATAGTTCACTCAGGGCCACATGTAAGGGACCCTGATCTCTCCATATATCTGACCCTGTTGCAGTGATCTGGGGTGCGATTGCCTGCAACCACCCCGTCTGGTCCTGCTGAGTCCACTCACCTCTCACAAATAGCTTACGTAAGAGGTGCTCTCTCACTATTTTGATGTCTACCAGTGTCGTCATTCTGGAAATTGATTTCCTTCCTGACTTACAGAAGTTAGTATTTTGCAAAACAGACCGTTTCCTTAGAGTGTTCCTTTGAGGAGTGCTTTTACAGCATAACACAGCGTGGTGATCCAACAGGGTTTATGGATCGTGTCAGTTACCACACTGTATTAAGCTGCACAAGTGATAGATCTAATCCAGACGTCCTGTTATGAGCCGCCACTTTATAAGTGACTTCAATTCAGCAATCCAACTAAGTCATTGCCTATTCTGGGATGCCCAATGGAAGCCCTTATTTATATATTTTCATTTCAAGTTCTTAAATATGGATGATGAACCCTTATATAACGGCCCTCTCTTTGAATCCCCCTGACCTCACTGAGCCAAGAAGTAGGTTGTTTTGCAAATTAAAAGGTTTATTGGAAAAATTAAACAATATATATATATCACACTTTTATGAATAAATTAATATTTGATAGCACACTTATGAATAGAACAGTGATCAACAATGGATAATCTACAGTAGCACAATTCTTTAATTACTTAGGAGTTGGTATAGAAAGGATAAGGTAGCAGAGAATACTTTGTATGGTTTCAAGGAAAAGCAATGATGAGAAAGAATGCAGCACAGAAATAACACTCGATAAGGTTTCAACAAGAGATAGTATGATCACTTTTTCCCTTATGACAACTCCCTCCCCCCCTTATGCAATATGAAGAGATGGAAATGAGGGCACACAGGTTTTCAGGAATACAATCAGAAACAGTTCAGTTCCCGTTCCCCCAGCAAGCTTAGAGAAACAGGGATGATTTTAAAACACAGGCCAAATACTTTTAAATGTGATTACAATGAAGTGAAAAATATGCTAAAAATGATTTTAATTCCCTATAGGAGATTCAGGGTAGGTGATAGCTACTTTGAATTAGTTCAGGTCAACGCTAGCAATGATTCATGAATGATTATCAGAGTGAAAACGAATTTCAGCAGTGGAAAGCAAGAAGCAGCTATTTTGACAAGTGGTGAAATTGAGCTAGTTTGCAATTCGTGGCACTTTTTCCGAGTGCATCGATCGCGATTACGGAAACACTCGCTTCTAGGACATACAGTTCAAAAGATACGGACGTTTTTGTGGAGGTAGATTTTCAGAAATGAAGTCAAGATTTCAGAATGACAGATGACACTTTTGCAGCTTTGAAATCACAGAATGGACACACGATTTCTATGCAGTTCTGGACAGGTTGAAATGGTTTGAATAAGATTACTTTAAACTAAGGGATGGGTTCTGGACAGTTCTAGATACTCACTCATAGTTTTGGAAGGGATTGGACCTCGTCACAGATCTGGTCAGGTTTGGGCTGCGGTTCTCTCGCCACGGGATGGTCTCTGGCACTGGTTCTGCGCACAGCGGGGCCTCTGGTCTGCTATCGGCACTGCACATCGGTCTGGTCTGGGTCTGGATACAGCTCTGCTTTTTGGGTCTGGATACAGCTCTGCTTTCTGGGTCTGGATATGGTTCTAGCCAGAATCAAACAGCTCACCCGGCTGTTGAATAGTTTGGTTAGGTTGCTGGATTCTGAGGCCTGCTGAAAAGAGTTCAGCTTTTGGGTTAGGCCCCTGTTTAAGGTTCTTATGCTGGGTTCTAGAGTCTGGTCTCTGGATCTATCTGGGTTTGAAGTCGCCCAGCAAAGTGCTGCGCAAGAAATTGATTGAAGAGTGGAAAATGAGTGTTCATCCGGGTCCCAGCAGTCTCTTTTTATGTCTTTTGAAAGTGGGTGGGAAGGCTGCCTTTCTATGCCCAGCCCACTAAGGATTTGATACGTTAAAGGATTTTACTGTGACCTGACTGGAGAACGGAGTAGTGAGTCAGAATGAGTCAGAGTAATGCTATGTTTATGGCTTGGCTGAAAGAACACTCCCCCTTGCATTTACTTAGAAAACAATTTTTCATAAACAAACATGCTTCCCAGATACACAAGTTGTTGAAATTACATGTACACTTCACAAATTAATTAAGACAGGTCTCTGTTCAACCCTGCTCTTCGTAAGAGCTTGGGTTCAGAAATGACAACTTATTCGCGATTTTCATGGGTTTTGGAATATTGGGTTCGCCCCAAACCTTACACAGAGCTACACACCCTCTCTGTGCATATGACAGTAGGTTCTTAGGTTTCTAGCATAAACACAGCAGTGATAATATTAATAATTATGGGGTTTGGTCTCAGAACATCCCACAGCGTTCAGCTTAGTCTCAAATTGTGGGTACATTTTTCATATTAAGAATCTCCAAATTGTACATTTTTGTCCGCTTGGTGTAATTAGTTATCAGTATTCTTATAAAACATACATTTGCTCTCAATTCAATACACCCATTGGTTTGTCCCCGCCCCTAGAAACTTGGCTTGACTCAGAGATCAAATGTCTTGCCTTCCCCCAGAGCAGTGTTGACAGTTCACACCCAAAATCAGCATACCCTATTCAGCTGAAGGAATCCTTTGTCCTGTTTTTCCTGCTAGCAGAGCATCAGTCGAGGGTGCCACTCTCCATCTGATTAACAGAACCATGTGATTTCCTGCCTTCTTGCTGAGAAGACTAGGTGTGAAGACTTCCTGGGGACAGCCAGCCTTTGAAGTCTCAGCTAACTCCGGGTACAGTTTAGCTTCAGAAATACAGGTCTCCTGTCGGAAATTTAGATCACCAGCGCCGGTCAGTGGCAAGAACCGGTATTGCACCCATTTTTAACATCTGCCTTACCAGTAAGCAATCCTCAAAATATACTTTGTTCAAATATGGATGCACTTCTGTGGACCTCAGATTCATGTAGATTCTTGCGGGAGAATGATGTTGACCCCCCAACATGAAGGTGGGATCTTTTTAGTGGTTTTGGTGAGCCCTAGTTTTAGCAATTTTTGACATTAAAAAAAATGAATTCCCCACAGCTCTGGGTTGCTTTTAGCAATCAGTATTGCTATTCCCAAATGGTTTCAGGCTACTGTGTGTGTAACCCAATGGTGGTTTTAGGCAGTGACCTCCTGTGCTCACTAACATAGACAAAAGTGGGTGGCAGCCTATTCTTCAGGTTTTTTACTGTGCATTTTTGGATGATTTCTGGCGAGCAGCATGCTTTCCGGCGGCCATTATGATGTTTCCGCTGCCAGTAATGCACAATGATGTAGCAGGGCTTGGATGCGTGGGTGAAACATCCCAAAGTGCAGACTCGCTGGCGTCAGACCATTGTACCCCTTGGTCCCTTGCAGCTGCTTTTCGTGCCGTCTCCCTTCTTCGTGCGTCTCGTCCTCCATTTCCCCACTGGAGTCGGACGCTGATTGTTCTCATTTCACGCAATTCCTTGCATCTTCTTCTTTCTTGCTAATTTCTAGCCTATCTAGGGACAGTCCCCTGCTCCCACTACTTCGGGTGACATCCTCAGTGTCATACAGTTGAGTGCTTTCAAAGCGCTCATCTTCCCTTCCCCCTTGGGATATTTGTTCCAGTCCCATTTCATTGTATATTTCATCAATTGTTTCCCTGATTCTTCTGGTGTCGAAGTCATCATCAATATTCGTCCCACTCGTGCCCGGTATTGAGTCGTACGCGGGAAAGAATTCTTCAATGTCTTCCCATTCTACAACAGGATTGGGTTTTTTAACTTCCTGCTCCAAATATTCAAGATCCCGTGCCCTCTGTCTACACTTACGACCTATATTCTCATCGACTTCCTTTCGCTTCCTTGCTTCTTCTCTCGTCTTATCTTCTTCCCTTCTCCTTTCTTTTCTACGTTCTTTTGCCCTTCTAACTTCCTCATCTTCTCGTCTCTTAACTCTCTTCTCACGTACTCTTTGCTCTTCTTCCAACTTTTACATGTTCTGGCTGTACTTTTCATAGGCTGCGTATTGTGTGCGACTGAGCGGTATTCCTTGCTCTTCGCGATATAGCTGTTCTCGCCTCAGCCTATCCTTCTTTTTCGCTCTCTCGTCCCTTATTTCCTTATCCTTCTCTTTTTCCTTCCTTTGTGTCTCAGCAGACTTCTCTCTCTGTCTCACATCATCACTTCCTTTTCCATCAAGTTTCAACAATATCTGTCCTCCCATCCATTCGTCTTTTGCAAATGCTATCTCATCAGTTCTGTCTTCACTTCCTTTCCATTTCTTTCTCTCTCGCTCCTTAATGAGAGGTGCACAACTCTGTGCCTGGTCCTTCCTTTCATCATCGCATCTCCCCTTGTCCCTCGGGACTGTGGAGGCAAGATTAATTTCCTGATCCTTCCCTTTATTGTCGTCACTACTGTACATAGGTGACTCATATGCAGGGTTGTTATACCTCGTGGCTGCCTTGAGTTCTCTTAACGGGTAAAGTCCCTCTGACTTACTTCCCTCGATGACTGGCTCAGGCGGGGCTGGTGGCTCGGTAGGCGTCTCACTCCCCTCCGTGCATACGTTTAATATCCAGTCTGCAGGTGGTTCTTCCTCCTTCGCCTGTTCGAACATCTTCCATAGTTCTAGAACAGCGAGGCGTTTCTCTAACTTTTTACCTGTGTATGTAGCATGTAGATAAGTCGTCATATGCTGTAAAACGGCTTTGGATAGGGACCCATTCTGTGGCCATGGCATTAACATCTTGTGGGCTGTACCCTTAACCCACTCAGTGCTGTACTTTTTAAGCTTGGGTGCCTGCTTGGGCAACTGTTTGCATAAATGGGCAAGTGGGGTAATCTCCTCCATTCTTAAATTTCGTTACCAACAATATTTATGCAGTTTCAATACGTTCACCAGTATGCGCGAGCACCAAATACGCAAGCTCCAATCCAATCCTTCCCGCCACAATTCTATATCATCAATTTACTCAAGAACATCAATCCATTGGCGATTCTCTCTTAGTTACAGAATCGCGTAAAACCCAAACTTCATTTCAAACAATCAATGATACAGTTCTTTGCATTTGACATATAACAGGACACGCATGACAGACTTTTGACAAACTAGACGGACACCAGCTGGACATACATATACCTGCCTTCTAATCAATACCCCGACATGGAGTTCAAACAAACTCCCTTACTGCCGTCTTTAATCGTCACCGTAGTCTAATTGTACCCCATTATGTGGGCTCTGAGTTTACGTTTCTTCTGACCGCTATATTAAATCGCAGGAACAAGGCGAATCCTCTTACTATTTTCTCTCGGGTGCCCTCCTGGTAACCTACTTTTTTCTCTCAGGTGCCCTTCCGGTAACCTACTTTTTCCTCTCGGGTGTCGTCCTGGTAACCTACTTTTTTCTCTCGGGTGTCCTCCCAGTAACCAACTTTTTCCTCTTGGGTGTCCTCCCGGTAACCTACTTTTTTCTCTCGGGTGTCCTCCCGGTAACCTACTTTTTTCTCTCGGGTGTCCTCCCGGTAACCTACTTTTTTCTCTATTATACTCGAGTCATTAACCCCTTATATATATGCAGTCTTCTCTACTTCTGACTATTTAAATGTTTTCTTATGCCACCCTCCGTTACCTTTCCCTTACTTGTTCTAGTGCCTACAAGACATTTGCCAAAGTAATGAGTTTATTGTTTCACTCACCGCTCGCATCTTTTCCTCTCTGGAATTTCGGGATCACCGCCCCTTTGTTCCAACCTCTTGCGGTCTTTTCATCCGATTGGCTGCCCGTGGGAATGAGAAGGGTTATGCTCTGTAAGGCAGGTTCCTTCAGACCCACTGCAGATTTTCGGATTATTCTATCATTGTCCATGGGAAGTTTCTCAGTCTACTCAGCCGAATGGCGAAAGGACTGGTGATATTGCCAAAGGCCTAGAGTTACTTTGTGCTGTCGGTCTATAAGTGTCTTAGTAATCATTAATCAATATTAGATGGTCAGGGAACCATCCTCAATCTACCAAGTGTACAGGAGGGCGGAGCGTCCTCTGACGGCCCATAGGTCAGAGCTCACCCTTGAGTACCTGTAATATAAGATAGCTGCACCATGTGAGGGATGGGGTACAGGATTCACTTACTCCAACACGACTCAATAAGGACAACTCAAATAGTTTGGCAAAGGGAAGTCCGTTTAATGACAAGTACAAGAAACGGGGAAACAAATGGGAATCAGCAATGTTGCGATCGCCTGTCTCGCTTCAACTTCCAAATTCTTCATTCAGACAGCAACTTTTATGGGCAAAATTCATCATCATTTGACGTGTAAAACTCATAGGTTTGTCATGCAATTCTATTGGTCGGAAAGGTAACTTTACTATAGGTACTATATCTGTATATGGTAACAGTGCATGAGGATTGGATAACTCTTTTCGGGTGGGCGTCTAAGCCCTTCCCTCTACATCACTCGTGATAGACGTCACTACAAGCACGAGGTCCTATTGGTTCTACTAGCTATAGGAACCTAGATTACTTGGTCTGTTGTGATTGGGCAGGTTACACCCCTAAACATAAATCTCCACTTTAATTAGCAGCATGCAGAATAGACACCCAGGTGCCTTGTGCCCCAAGATTCCCCCTGCCTCCTTCCCATCCCTCAGTGTTTTAGGGCAATGGCCCTCATTAGGACTCCGGCGCTAAACCATGGTGCTATTAGCACCATGGTCCATGCCGGAGTCCACCATGGAGAAAGGGGGAATTACCACCCCATTCCAAGGTTGGCGGGGCGGTAATTCCCCCTTTCTCCATGGCCCTTCCCCATTCCCATTTTTGCCCCATAGGGCTCAATGGGAATGGGGAAGGCGGCAATTACGGTACCGCAAATTGCGGTACCGTAATGGCCATCAAGGTCCCTTTGCGGGTCCCTACTTTAACGGCTGGTCCAGACAAGCCGTTAGGGTCGGGAGCCTCAAAGGGACCTCATAGTAAGGCGTTAAAGGGTTAACTGCGCCGCAGCCTTTTACGGCGCCGTTAACCCCTTAATGCCAGGGTCCTAATGAGGGCCTATGTGTCAATTAGTTGGCTGAGGATGGCCTCGAAACTGTAGCTTCTTATCAGGAAAAGTTATGGCATCCTCGGGTTCTGGGTGACATCAGACGTTGGTACCTCTTCGCGCCTGGCTGGTCACGTGTCTGTTCACCATGAATCTGCTTCATTTTCCCTCTATTTCGTGTATTTGATTCTTCCTTAGCCTCGCCACCTGCCTGGGGCCTCCTTATCTCGGCCTTCACAGGCTGGCTGTTATGCTCTGAAGTTTTGATTCTCCGAAGTTGCCGCTCTCCTCCCTTCCTTAGGTTGACCTTGAATTCCCAGGCATGAGCTATTTCTTACTGAGTTTCGATTACGCTCCTTCCTCCTGGCTTTACCTGGTATATGAATCTCAGCCTGGTAGGCCCCTTGCAGTCTGGGCATACTCCTGCTTTTACAAAATGGAGTTGCACTTGTATAATGTGCTTTATTTGAGGTAGATATATAGATGGTGATTGCCGCTCTATTCTTCTACTAAGCATAGCAAGCAGTACCGTTTCTTTAGCTTCTTGCGTTTCAAGCCTATTTACAGGCGTTAACTGACTCTTTGTTTTCATCTCGCTCTATGGTTATGTTTCTTTATACTTTCATATCGTCTCTTCTTTTATGTCTATGATATCTTTGTCCATAGTGTTTTCATCTTAGAAAGTTATCCTTTGGTTATTATTCGTTCATCTGTGAGTCTGTCTGGGCCCTCATGACGTCACCATCTGCCTTCCATTAAGGCCCTTTGGATCTCTTTAGGGACTGTCTGTAGGTGATCTTCATTACGTGTCAACTGATGGTACGGTTGTCTCAATGGGTATCATACTGCCCATGGTTGTCTGGTTATAGGCACTTCAACGGGTATTGCACTTCTGATGGGCACTGGACAGAGTCCTAATGTAGCTCTCTGTTGGTTCATTTGTTCCTCAAATGCCATGTACCTTGGTATGTACGTTCTCTGTACTTCAACACGAGTGGCTAGAGTGCAGGCCATATCTGGGACCTCCTCTACAGGGGGGAGGTCGAGTGCAATTTGTCTCTACGGCCAGCACCCCCACAGTGATAAATGTTTTCAAAGACCTATATGATGTAATTTAGTCTAGTCTGGTTCTGTCCTGCTGGCCATGGAGGCATGCTGGTAGAATGTTGGTGAATGTTATGATTAGCAGCTCAGGAGAATGTTGGGTGAGTGTTGTATCTGAGTGTTCCATGTATGTCAATTAGGGGCCTGAGTTGGTGATGTGAGGATGGCCGCTGGGTGTACTGCGTGATCTGTGTCTTGTATATAACTACAAATAGCTGGACCTGTACTTATGTATATACGTGCAATAAAGCTTCCTGGATATACTACTGAGACTCCACAGCCGGTCTGTGTGTGGACATTTAACCTCTCTACAACCATGTATAACACTATAAACGAGAGAGGGTTCCCTAAAGAAATTGTCAGAAAGTGTTTCTGAGGTGCACATGGAGTAAGTGAAAAGAGCAACCACACTCCATCATCCCCAGGTTAATGATTTGGAAGAAAGCAGCCTTAGATGGTAAAGACTGTTTACAATGTTAAATACAATGGAAATGTCAATGTGACATAGGGAGGCAGTGCAAGAGAAGTTGGGCCTCGTTACACGTTGTGCGGTCACCATGGCGCTATTAGCGCCATGGTTGCCGCCGGTATTTTAACGTGTCCGCCTTGGTGGATGGCGGAATTACCGGCCTACTCCAAGGTGAGCAGGGCCGGTAATTCCCCATTCACCAAGGCCCTTCCCCATTCCCATTTCTGCCCCCATAGGGCATAATGGGAATGGGGAAGGTGGTAATTACGGTACCGCAAATTGCGGTACTGTAATTAGCACCGAGGTCCCTTTGCGGCACCCTACTTTAACGGCTGGTAAAACCAGCCGTTAAGGTCGGGTCCCGCCAAGGGAACTCATAGTAAGGCGGTAAGGGTTTACCGGTACCGGTGCCCTTACCGGTACCGGTAAACCCTTACCGCCTACCATGTAATGAGGCCCGTTGTATTCATTCGGACTATGTCCCGCAGTGTAACTGGTCCAACACTAAGGCCACTTCTGTGTTGTGCTCAATGTGCGTGAGATCAAAGAAAGGCGACACAGGGTCCGCACAAGCATACCAAAATGGCACCCCCCTTTGGAATGTGCAAAAAAGGCACAGGTCGCCAATACTAAGAGAGGCTGTATGTACCATGCATCACCTTCAGGTAGGAGATAAGCTAAGGGGGTGAGGAGTATGTAGTATTTTATGGCATGCATGAATTGTTTGATGCAAGGGGTGAGTGTGAGGAAGCCCCCCTCCTGCTGCAGTGCGCTTCTGCAAATGCATGAATGGGGACATAATGCAGATAGAGGATAGTGGCGTAGAAGAATGTGAGGTATTTTGAGAGAGAGGCTTGAGTGAAGAGGTGAGATCCATTACATAGGGTCACCTGCCTCTTAATAAAAATATAACTCACTACTTGCCTTCCATCTTCCCCGTCACAACAGTCCTTACATTTCTCCGACTTTAATCATGGGAACATGAAGCTGTGTGTATGAGCCCACAACTTTCCTTAGCTGCCATGTGACTAGGTGAATATCCCCAAGGCTTAGCAGTGCGCCGGCTCAGTCCAGTGGTCCCTGAGCGGCGGGGTATTCCAGAAGAAATGCTGCACCACAGCACGCGGCACAGCAACAGGAGACACTCTAGGCCAGGCCGCCAGACACTATGCTCTGAATGCAGACTCATAAAACCGTGCCAACAGTCGGCGTTCAGTCAGCGAGCGTGATTGCGATGCGTCACAGCAAGGACTCTACAAGCGCTTCCGTTAAAGAACGTGCCCACGAAAAGACCAGATCGCTGCATACAAGAGGGCGTTATTTCTATAAGAGACTTCATGTTTGTGCACACAGACGTCTGAATAGGATTAATTCCTCAGCGGTTATTACACTCATAAGCGATACTTTAACTGTGGACCCGTATGCGAAATAAAAAAAATACAATTTAGTGTTCAATCGCAAGGCCACAGACTGGAAATCCCCTCGCGGTGATGGAAAGTCGTAGCAGCTGTTTATTTGTGAATGACTTGGCGCTCTTCGTGTAGTTCCCTGGAGATGGGCCTACAACTGTGAACATGATATTGCTCTTGGCTTAGCCTGACGGGTATCCGTCCAACGAGCTTCTATGCTTAGCTTGATTCCAGAATATGGCCAAGCTGGAGGGGAGAAGTCTGCACTCTCACCATGCCCATTCTATACTTCACTGGTAGGTAACTTAATGGCTTCCAATTACACAGCTTTTGGCACTAGCCAGTCCTTGAAAACACAAATGCAAAATATTATATATATAGGCGCATATGTGTGTGTGTGTGTGTTTTCAATTATTTATTTATTTAATATTTGTTATTATTATTGTGCACATGGTTTTTTAGCCATCATATGTTTTCATTGATGCTAGCCATTTTGCAGTAATTTTGAATTAAAATGTCAGCAATGTTGTGGTAAATTTACAGAAGAGCAATGGATGGATATTAAAAAATACTATTCAAAATGCATGCTGTAACACTACGCAGGGACGTCATTTGGGGGTCGCCATTTGCTACCCCTGTGGTCTCCCTTGCTACCACTAAAAAAATGTTTAGAAAGATATACAATATATATATATATATATATATATATATATATTTTTTTTTTTTTTAAATGTACCTCCTGGGCTCTGGCCAGCGCTATGTGGCTATTTGTTTCTGGAGTGGCTGGCATTCTTGTTCAGGCCTCTTGAAAACTCAGGGGCTCCACAAGTGTAACACTTTTCTG
Source organism: Ambystoma mexicanum (assembly GCF_040938575.1). Taxonomy (NCBI): domain Eukaryota; kingdom Metazoa; phylum Chordata; class Amphibia; order Caudata; family Ambystomatidae; genus Ambystoma; species Ambystoma mexicanum. The sequence continues at coordinate 665,762,620 of NC_090928.1, read as the reverse complement.
GAATTCTATACAATAATTGCTAGACTCATTCAAGTTTTATTTTAGACACACCTCAGGGGTGAGTCACTGATTTAGTCTGATTTAGTCTGTTCTTAAACACCTCAAATTCATAATGCAGACAAAAACTATATGTATTTTGATTTTCGCAAGTTGCAGTTATAGAATGTTTTTTCTGCTGTTGTCTCTGTTACGATCATCCCAAGACATTCCAACTCTGTGTCCTCGGTCAATTGACAACATCATTAAGCCTAAAAACTTGTGTACAGTGTAGAAATGTTTGACCATAGCACATCAAGTTGGCCTTGAATCCTTGTGCCACAATTAATGCTTTGTTGTAATGTGTCCATCTGTCCTACCTCCCTGGCATGCTGTTCAGGATGTTTGCATGCATGAGGTAACGAGTGCCCAGAGTACGGGATGCCGTGTGAGTGCGCTCCTTTCCCTGCACTACTCTAAATTCTTTAATACACAGTTATGAACCTTTCCAATGCTATGTATGTTGCCAACTTCTGAAGCCTGGAAAGTAGATCCACGCAGACTTGACATGTGGCCAACGTTGCACCAGGCCAGCAGATGCTCTGGACTGCTGTTAAATCTCAGTTACTAGTTTATTGACATCCACCACAGATTGTAATTTGCTTTCTGACTTTCAGAACATTCAGTCATGTAATTGCTCCTTTAACTATAGCTGGTAAGATAGCTTAGTGGGTTGAGCGCTCGCTGCCTTAATGTGTGTGTGTGACCTACAGGTTTGAATCCCGGTATGGTCAACTCAGCCTTTCATCCTTCTGAGGTCTATAAATGAGTATGAACACAGGTTGGGTGATATTGTATGTATATATGTTCTATATAAAGCGCTTAAGCGTAAGTGCTTTATGATAACTAATCATTTGGCCTAGAACGTCTGCTTGCATTCACAGTAATTTGGTAATATGGGTCTATAAAAACACTGATATCAACGCTACATATGGTGATTCATTCATGTATGAAATGTATACCACATTACAGTGATATCGTAACCATATTTATTGTAGTGTACTTAGGAAAGATGCCACTTCCTGTTTTGTCAAGGGGTGAAAGGTTGTGTTCCTTCACTTCCTGTGATGTCACTTCAGGGTGGGGTCAAATGACATCACTTCATGTGATGTCATAAGAGGTCAAGGGTTGTTTGATGTCATTTCTGCTACCCCTGGCAATTTGGTGAAATGACGTCCCTGACACTACATGAGTCATTTTGCAAAAAAAGTTAATTGAATGCACAGGACCATCAACATACGTACCTAGGACTGTTGAATTACCTACTTGCAATTGTAAACATTTACAGAATGGAGTTGTAAAGTGACGAGTAAAATCAGGGGAAATTGCTTTTACGCTTCATTTTTACTCTCTGTTTACAAAAAAAGAAATAAATGATGCCTGCAAACTATGCTTTGCAGAACGCATCTACAATGGATTGCCATGCAATCTGCATGCCTTTATCAGGTGCTAAAAGCAGGTGCATTCCTTAGGAATCCATGTATTTAATGGCTGTATGAAAATATCAAGTTGAGGTTAAACCTGTTTACATTGACCTTTTCCAAAATAGCTAATAACATTTGACTTGTTGGAATTATCTGGATAATATTTTCCAAAAGAAAACTGTTGTCCGGCCCACTTCAAACAGGAAAGTTTGGTGAAAATGCGGGAAACGGTTGAAAATGTATTAAGAAAACAAAATATATTTGTTTTGCGGCCTGCTCCGATTAATTTTCCTACAAAGAAAAAAAATCTTCCGTTGAGCATCAGTAGCACGAAAACCACTGGCCTGGTTTACATCGGATTTGCAGATGTGCCTTTTGTTGCTTTGGTGTAAATCCGTCCAGGATTCTTTAACATATTCGACAGAGAAGGGGCGTCCCTGCTCACAAACATCGTTTATATATTGCCTATGGTGCCTATGGTGCATTATGGGAGAGAGGTTTTTCTGAAATGAAAATTCACTGTTTTTTGTGTTTGCTTGATGCAAGCAATTCCAGCAGTGCTCCTATGGGAAGTGTAAAGAATCCTATAGACCCCTCACTGAAACCCTGCCTTATGTCTCCTTCCAGGTGGCCATGGAAAGGCAGACGCTTCTTGATCCTGACCTTGGGGGTAGTGTGCTGCGGGAGGATCACCTGGGAGCAGACAGGGCTCAGGGTGGTGATCCTGTGGGATGAGACACAGCATTTGTCCTCTGAAAGGAAATGCCTTTTTGGGTTGCCAAAACAAGTAATGGCATAATGTCATTATAATGTCCCTGACCCTCATATGAGATCTCTGACCCTGGGTACAAGTTCTGTTAAATCTGAGAAAACCTTGTTAACAGAAAGATCCTTAAATGTGTTTCAGGAGGAACACCCTCCTTATTCCCAAAGGTACAAAGTAAAAGAATCGGGCAAAAATGCCTTAAATCAAATGTATTCCTCTTTAACCACAAATTCTAAGTGCCCTTCTTTGAATGATCATAAGAGGAATACATCTACCATTGAAATCAATTCAATACTTAAAAGAACTAACTTTGTTGAAAGGGACTACATGTCCATAATCTCATGAGTAATGGGATGAAGAAGAGGGCTGAAGAGGCATGCAGTTACACTAGTCAGGAAATTAAGCCTAACAGCCCACACTGGAAGGAACCTGAGAGGCATAACAGAACCCATCAGGTGCAGGCAATTGGAAGAAGCTGGGACTGTGACTGGAGTGTGAGTTGTAGCAGTAGTAGCATAAAGAAGAAGGCACAAAGCTGGCAAACCAAGCAGAAGTGAGAGAACAAGAGGGATACCGGAACGTGGATACAGCAGATTTTACCTGCTTGTTCTGAGAGGGTCCTGTTCTCCCCAAATTTGAAGTACAGAGGCTGTGCAGTGGAAGGCATACAGAGAGGCTGTCTTTCCTCGTCCAAGCCTGATTGCCATGGTTGCAGTGCAGTGAACGTGTTGGAGACCGAGGCGAGGAGCTTCTGTCAAGCGGTGTAACGCTCACCTGATTCCCGTAGAGGCGCCGGTCTTGACTGGGCGTATACCGTATCTGCAAAGGTGATGTGTAACACACGGCTGGCTCTTTGGGCTGGACCTCTGTGCACTGTATGTCTGACTTGAAGGGTAAGATGTCTGCAGATAGAAAATATGGGATTAAGGAACTGGGTTATTGAATGTCTCTCTCTTCTTCCCTTTCTCTTCTCCTGTAGAACCCCAAAGGTTAACGCTCTCACCTTAGGTAAGTGAACGCCGTGCTCTCCATCTGCCTCGGGGCAGGGTGCTGTAACCAGTTTCTTCACTGGATAAGGGGAGCAGGCCTCTTAAATTCAGAGGACTGCTGTCCGTCGTTTACTGCACGAACGGTAAGTTTCGAGTAATTCTAATGTCTTTAAAGTCTTTAGTAATGATGTTTCTTGTTTTGCAGGGTTCCGGCGATGGCGGATGACGGGCTGAAGTGAGTTGAAGATGGAGCCCGTGTGATGAATAGAAGCGCCTGGAAGCACGTAAGTAAGCGCTTGTTGCCTGCTTCACGATGCGCTCTAACTGTCTTTTTATTTTGCAGGTACAAGTTCGGAGCGGCTGCAGGGTGCCGGAATACCCACTGGGTTAGATGTGGAAAAGTGTAATGGCACGTGAGTATTAAAGTTCCCCAATGTCTTTAAACGCACCTTGTTTTGTCTTTCAGATGCGGGATGCAGCGCCGAAGGCCTCCGGAGCGTGCGAAGAGTTGGTAAGCTTTTGTCTTTCAGATGCCGGAATGCAGTGTGAAGACCTCCGGAGCGCACGAAGAGTAGGTAAGCCTTTGTCTTTCAGATGCCGGAATGCAGCGCGAGGCGTTGGTGACAGCCGATGGACCAGGTAAGTGAAGAGCTGTCACTGAAGACCGTAATGCTAACCTGTTCTTTCTTGTCTTTATAGGTGTTGCTGAAGACTGGATTCAGGATGGTAAGCCTTTTTCCTTAGGCCCAGGATCAGATGCAGAAGACACAATGAGCGTTCTGCTGCAGAGGATGCAGAATAACGCAAAGCAAGATTCATCCATCGGGTGTGGTTTAAATAGCCTCCTGTAGTGCTTAGGTGTCTCCTTCCACAGCCACGCCTAGGTAAGAAAAGAGTTCCTGCTTTCCAGAAGAGTTCCAGTGTTCTGAATCTAGGGAGTGGCTCCTGCCCCACCCAACAGGAAAAGTAGTTCCAAACAGAAGAGGATCAGAGGCTCAACTGGCAGGCAAGTAAGCAGCATGGTCTGCTGCAGGTAAGTCCACCCAAGCATTATGAGCCCGGCGCTTCCAGCGCTGGGACTGGGCATATTTATGAGCCTGGTGCCACTGGCGCCAGGACTGGGTCCAAAAGGTCCCAATTGGGACTGGTTGGCACTCGGAACCTGGGTTATGGATCTGCTTCCAAGGGAGTTGGGAAAACCCTGACCTTTTGGAAGCAGAGATCATGACAGTACCCCCCCTCAAGGCCCCTCCCAAACCGGGCTTCTCCGGGGGTTTTGGCTTGTCAGGAAATGTTCGGTGAAATCTTTTGATTAGGCGAGGAGCGTGGACATATTCAGCAGGTTCCCAGGATCTCTCTTGGGGGCCGTAGCCTTTCCAGTCAATTAGGTAAAATAGTTTAGATTTGGAGATCTTGGAGTCCAGAATGCTTTTGACTTCAAACTCGAGTTCTCCATCAACTAGGATAGGTTTTGGAGATTTAGTTAGTCGGGTTTGAGGTTGCACGGGTTTTAATAGAGAGACGTGGAAGACCGGATGTATCTTCATGTGCGGGGGCAAGTCCAACTTGACCGCTACTGGGTTTACTATGGTAGTGATGGAATAGGGACCAAGGTATCTTGGGTTGAATGTGCGTGGCCCTTTTAGAGGTAGATATTTGGTGGATAACCAGACTTGATCCCCTACTTGATATTGAGGGGCTTCCTTCCGATGTTGATCTGCTCCTTTCTTGTATTGTTCTTTAGCCCTTTGAAGGTGAGAAACAGCTTCCTTAAAGGCTTGGGTGATTATAGAATGCAGGTAGTCTACTGCTGGTGTTTCAAGATCTTGGAGGGGATCCAACTCCGAGGTTCGAGGGTGACTGCCGTACAAAAGAAAAAACAGGGTTTTCCCAGTTCCCGAATGGACAGAGTTATTGTAGGCATATTCGGCTATCCAAAGGATGTCTTTCCAAGTTTTTTCAGTTTGTTGCAGCATGCAGCGTAAATACTGTTCCAGAGTTTGATTGGTCCTCTCGGTTTGTCCGTCGGTCTGAGGGTGGTGACTGGTCGATAGTCTCACATCAATTTGAGCCGACCGACAGCAACTTCGCCAAAAATGAGAAATAAATTGACTACCTCGATCCGAAATTAGAACCGAAGGAAAACCGTGCAGTCGGACGATGTTTTCGAGAAACTCTCGGGCCAGAGTTGCTGCTGTTGGCAAGCCTTTGAGCGGAATGAAATGCGCCATCTTGGAGAATAAGTCCACGATTACTAGAATCGTATTGTATCCGGAGCATGGAGGTAGATCGGTGATGAAGTCCATAGAAAGCGTATGCCAAGGGCGAGGTGGGATGTCAATAGGGCGTAAGAGGCCTGCTGGTCTTTCCTTTTGACTCTTGTTTTGGGCGCATACTCCACAGGACATTATAAAGTCTCTGATATCTTTTTTCCAAGACGGCCACCAGAAGTAGCGCTTGATCTTTTCTGAGGTCTTGGCCATACCGGGATGTCCTTCCATTAAAGAATCGTGATAACAAGAGATTACTTTTTTCTGTAAATCTGTGCTGGGTAGGTATAATCGTTCTTGGAAATACAATAAGTTGTCCTTTACTACAAAGTCCTTTCCCTGCAGATGCCAATTCTGTATGTCTGCTGGAGTTACAAGTTGCCTGGCCTTATCCTTAACTTCCTCTATGGATTCTGTGGCGATTACACCCAGAATTCTTTGTTCGGGAATGATTGGTACAGGTTTAGGGTTGATCAAGTGTTCTTCCACTCCCATCCGAGAAAGGACATCAGCTTTACCGTTCTTTGTACCAGGTCGATAGGTAATTATGAAGTCAAACTCGGCAAAGAATAATGCCCAACGGAGTTGTCTAGAGGATTGGGCTTTTGCGGTTTTCAAATATTGCAGGTTTCGGTGATCCGTAATCACAGTAACGGTGTGTCGGGCCCCCAGCAGATAATGCCGCCAAGCCTTAAAGGCGGACTTGATAGCTAGAAGTTCCTTATCAGTAATAGTGTAATTGATTTCAGGAGGCGAGAATTTGCGGGACCAAAATGCCACGGGATGCAACTGATTGGTTACCGGGTCCTTTTGTGATAGAACTGCCCCCATGGCAAGGCTTGAAGCATCAGTTTCCACGATGTAGGGGAGTTCGGGGCGAGGGTGTTTTAAGATTGGTGCAGAGATAAATTTAGTCTTCAAATCCTGGAAAGCTTGTTCCGCCTCGGTAGACCATTCAAAACGTTTGTTTTTCTTTAACAAGGCAGTGATGGGCTGGACTATTCGAGAGAATTCGGGGATAAACCTGCGGTAAAAGTTAGCGAAGCCTAACATGCTTTGCACACCTTTTACGGAGGATGGTGATGGCCATTTGAGAACTGCATCGACCTTCTTTGAATCCATACGCACTCCGCCAGGTGATAATATGAATCCCAAGAATTCAACTTCAGTCACGTTGAAAACACATTTTTCCAATTTAGCGAAAAGTTTGTGTTGACGCAATCTTTCGAGGACCATTTTCACGTGTTTCCGATGTTCAGATTCTGATGAAGAATAAACGGGGATGTCGTCAATGTAAACAACAACACACACATCTATGAGCTCTCTGAGGACATCGTTCATAAAATATTGAAAGGCGGGCGGGGCATTGCAAAGTCCGAAGGGCATGACCTGATATTCAAATAGTCCATACTTGGTGCGGAAGGCCGTCTTCCATTCATCGCCCTCTTTTACTCGTACCAAGTGGTAAGCTCCTCTAAGATCCAGCTTTGTATATATGCATGCTTTTCTGACTTGGTCCAGGAGTTCAGAGATCAAAGGTAACTGATATCTATTCTTAACGGTGATCTGGTTCAGGGAGCGATAATCTATACAAGTTCTAAGGTCTCCTTCCTTTTTTGGAACGAAGAACAAAGCTGAAGAAGCAGGGGACTTGGAAGGACGAATAAACCCATTTGCCAGGTATTGATCCAGGTATTGTCAAAGGTGAAGGTTCTCAGGCTCGGTGAGGGCATAAATTCTACTACAAGGAGGAGTAGATCCAGGTATCAGGTCTATCTGGCAGTCATAAGACCTATGAGGAGGTAGAGAGTTAGCCTGATCCTTCCGGAAAACATCTTGGTATTCTAGGTATTCGGGAGGTAACTGGGGAGTCTCTGAAGAAATTGCTGCCAGTGCAACACCAGGTGGAGGGTGACAAGTAGAGACACATTCTGGAAACTGGACCGTTCTTGCTCGCCAATCGATCAGAGGATTGTGTTTCTCTAACCAAGGTATTCCTAGAATAATCTGAAACTGAGGGGCCTTGATCACATCGAACACAATCTTCTCATGGTGTCCATCTTGACTTACTAGCGTCACCTCTTGAGTGGTATGCGTTACTGGCCCGGAGGCTATCTCCGTACCATCCACCGTAGTAATGACGTCCTTTACAGCCTTGGGACAAAGAGTTAGATTCATCCTCAAAACCATTTCATGATCCACATAATTGCCGATGGCACCGCTGTCGACGTAAGCTTCAATTGCATGTAATCGATCCGGATTATCAGGGCTAATGAGGACCATAGGTATCACGAAATGCGAGGTCACGGAACTGGTTTTCACGCTCGGCAAGAGGACCTCTATTCTTGTCGGGCGAGGTCGTTTCCCTGCTCAGAGTTTGTAACTTTGGTAACTGCAGCTCCTACTGCCTTCTTGGCAGGTTTCACCGGACAGTCTCGAAGAAAGTGCCCTGAGTTTCCGCAATAGAGGCATAATTGCAACTGTTTTCTCCTTTCCCGCTCCTTTTGTGTTAGAGGACCTTTCAGACCCCCTATTTGCATGGGTTCCCCGGAGTCTACTCCTTTGGAAGGAGTTGGCGGTTTGGAAAATACTCGAGCATCAAACTTGGAACGATCGGCCTTCCTGTTCTGCAGTCTGTGATCTATTTGAACGACTAAGTCTATATAGTCCGAACAATCTTGTGGGGGATTCACTACTTGGGCTAACACATCTTTGAGCTCTCCACCTAGACCTCTATAAAACAGCGTAATCCTTTTGTCCTCAGGCCATTGAGTTTCCACTATCAGTCTGTTGAAAGACGCAATATAAGCCAAAAGGTCTTGATTACCTTGTCGCAACGAAAGAAGCTCATTGTCCAAGGCCTGCCCCTGTGAATGTCTTGCGAACAGTTTTTCCATACTGAGCTGAAAAGCTTGGAAATCATGGAGGACCGGATCATCTTGATTTACTAGAGGGATCGACCAGTCTGCCGCATTGCCACTAAGGTACGAAAGCACGAAAGCTACTTTAGCTTGATCAGTTGGAAAGGCTGCTGGCCGGCATAAGAAATGCAACCGGCACTGATTGATAAATACTGCAAACCTCTTTGGGTCACCAGAAAATCGTTCGGGCGGAGCCAGAGGTACATTCCCAGGCAGGTTGATCTGCACTGGATTCATAGAGGATGTAGAAGGAAGATTTCCCCCAGATGCGGGTAACGGGGTCTGTCCGGCTTGTGACTGTAGCAATTGTCTAGCGAGATCATCTGTTCGCTCCTTGGAAATAATCAGTTCCCTTCTTAGAGCGTTCGTTTCCTGACGGGCTGCATGCACTTCTGCCCTTAGTTCCCCAAGTAACTGGGCTAGCTGGTCGGTATCCGAGGTTTCCATAGCGCCTGGACGGGAGTTTTGTGGTAGGCTTTGCGTTCTGTAACGCTCACCTGATTCCCGTAGAGGCGCCGGTCTTGACTGGGCGTATACCGTATCTGCAAAGGTGATGTGTAACACACGGCTGGCTCTTTGGGCTGGACCTCTGTGCACTGTATGTCTGACTTGAAGGGTAAGATGTCTGCAGATAGAAAATATGGGATTAAGGAACTGGGTTATTGAATGTCTCTCTCTTCTTCCCTTTCTCTTCTCCTGTAGAACCCCAAAGGTTAACGCTCTCACCTTAGGTAAGTGAACGCCGTGCTCTCCATCTGCCTCGGGGCAGGGTGCTGTAACCAGTTTCTTCACTGGATAAGGGGAGCAGGCCTCTTGACTTCAGAGGACTGCTGTCCGTCGTTTACTGCACGAACGGTAAGTTTCGAGTAATTCTAATGTCTTTAAAGTCTTTAGTAATGATGTTTCTTGTTTTGCAGGGTTCCGGCGATGGCGGATGACGGGCTGAAGTGAGTTGAAGATGGAGCCCGTGTGATGAATAGAAGCGCCTGGAAGCACGTAAGTAAGCGCTTGTTGCCTGCTTCACGATGCGCTCTAACTGTCTTTTTATTTTGCAGGTACAAGTTCGGAGCGGCTGCAGGGTGCCGGAATACCCACTGGGTTAGATGTGGAAAGGAGTAATGGCACGTGAGTATTAAAGTTCCCCAATGTCTTTAAACGCACCTTGTTTTGTCTTTCAGATGCGGGATGCAGCGCCGAAGGCCTCCGGAGCGTGCGAAGAGTTGGTAAGCTTTTGTCTTTCAGATGCCGGAATGCAGCGCGAGGCGTTGGTGACAGCCGATGGACCAGGTAAGTGAAGAGCTGTCACTGAAGACCGTAATGCTAACCTGTTCTTTCTTGTCTTTATAGGTGTTGCTGAAGACTGGATTCAGGATGGTAAGCCTTTTTCCTTAGGCCCAGGATCAGATGCAGAAGACACGATGAGCGTTCTGCTGCAGAGGATGCAGAATAACGCAAAGCAAGATTCATCCATCGGGTGTGGTTTAAATAGCCTCCTGTAGTGCTTAGGTGTCTCCTTCCACAGCCACGCCTAGGTAAGAAAAGAGTTCCTGCTTTCCAGAAGAGTTCCAGTGTTCTGAATCTAGGGAGTGGCTCCTGCCCCACCCAACAGGAAAAGTAGTTCCAAACAGAAGAGGATCAGAGGCTCAACTGGCAGGCAAGTAAGCAGCATGGTCTGCTGCAGGTAAGTCCACCCAAGCATTATGAGCCCGGCGCTTCCAGCGCTGGGACTGTGCATATTTATGAGCCTGGTGCCACTGGCGCCAGGACTGGGTCCAAAAGGTCCCAATTGGGACTGGTTGGCACTCGGAACCTGGGTTATGGATCTGCTTCCAAGGGAGTTGGGAAAATCCTGACCTTTTGGAAGCAGAGATCATGACAAGCAGTGGGTTTTAGGAGCGAGAAGGGCTCCTTAAACATGTGATTGGACCGAAGGCACCTACAGAGAAGAAGGGTGCGAGTCCCTAAGAAGCCAGAAGCAGTAGAGGTTATGGCAGAAGTTGTGGAAGCTGTGCCATTTGCAGAGTAAGTGGTAAAGAAGCTGGTGAGTGGAGCCTGGCATTCCAATACCTTGCTAGAGCATTGCCGGCAACAGCATCCATTTCCCTATTCACTTGCGTGTGATTTAAAGCAAGCTGAAGTTGTTAGTTAAAGTTTTAATACATGAACAATGGAAATGCAGCACTTGCGTATATTAGGAAAGTCCTTTTACTCGCATGGAAAGCAAACACTTCTTAAACTCTTAACAGAATGCATCTCACCAAAGGAGTGGCCGCCTGTCAGTAATTAAGAAGAGTGAACGCTGCAAAATTCATTACCCAATACCTAACCATGAGAAAACAATTATTGGAGTCTTTGACTTGTGAAAACTATATCAAAGGGTGGTTGCGTTTGTCTAATTGTGATTCCCAAAGAAATACAGAACTCTATCCTTTATTTTCACACAGGAGTACAATTCAATACAAGTCTGTAACCTTTGAAAACTACCTTAAGAAGTGGTCTTGTGTGCCTAATTGTGATTCCTAAAGAAAGACTGAACTCTATTCTTTGCTTTAACGTGGCATACCTTTTCATGTATAAGAAGCTAAAGTGTATTTACCATTGAAGAAGAGAACAATCATTGCCCAAGCCAAGACCTTCCCTATATTAAAAGTTAAACCAGCCTTTCTCTGAGTCAAAAAGCAATCTAAATATGACTGTGAAGTTACTAACATTTTAATTGGTACATGTGTGCAAGCATTACCTGCAGGGACGTCATTTCACCAAAATGCCCGGGGTAGCGGAATTGACATCACACGACCCTTGGCCCCCTGATGACATAACAGGAAGTGTTGTAATTTGACCCCACCTCCAAGTGATATCACAGGAAGTGATGGAAAACAATCTTTCAATTTTTTAGATGCATCTAGCACCTGAGTTTCCAGGTGCTCTCATTTCAGCCAGATATAAGAACTGAGGCCCAGAGGGAGGCATGATTTGTCCCCGATTACACATTTGTGGAATGCCATTTTCCAGATTCAACATGGGGTCTATATGTACAAAAATACGCAATGTGGTATTTCTAACAGGGTAACCGAAATCTGTAACGCAGGCTACAGCTAGTGTATGAAACATCTATAGATCAATGGACACAGAAGTACGTGTTATCTGTGGTGTTGCTGTGTTAAACAAGCCAAAAAAGCTCTGACCTGGGGAGACGTGTGCTGCTGTTTAAACAGGAGAAAAATGCTGCACGAGTAAGGCCTAAAAATGAAATCATTGACCAGGATTTTGTATCAACAAAATTCCCTGGTTATAAATGTATATATGATTCAGCTACCACTACGATAAAATAAACCTATTAGACTGTCTGCGTGCACAGAGGGGAGTGCACCTGATAATGTTATCTCAGCTGGAGTATAACACCTGGAAAAGGTTCTTTCAATATACCCAAGACCCCCATTGTTTTATTATAATGTAATACTGGGTGCCAGAGGACTTTAAAAAAAACACTATTTAATGTAATATCATTGCTGCATACACAAATTCATAGCACCACACAGTTATTTAAAATTAAAAACATCCACGTGTTGCTTCTCACCCGGGGACTCACTGGCAGGCTTCAAGGCACGCACTTCACACTGCCTCTTTCTCAGACCTGTTGGTGCCCAATAGCATAGCACCAAATTTGGCAGCTCCCCTGCAAGCCATGCTGTGGGCCTCCCCCAAGCACCCACACCCCGGGCCGGTCCGGACCACCACGTGTTCACAATGTCCATGATGATTATGCCGCTGCAGAGGCATGCACTACTGCAAGTAAAAGAAGTAAATATGTTTTTCAATTGAAGCTTAAATCTTTAACGTAACATAGAGAGAAGGGGGTGGTACCTGGCTGGTGAGTTGTTTTTTTGGAGGTTGTAATATTTGCCACAAGTATGTGATTGCGACTGAGCATAGCGAGGGAGCCCGAACTAATGAAATTGGGTTGGGGGTGGGGGCGATTTTTCTCCCTCCCCAGAGTAAATGTTTTCAATACTGGGTTAAAATGGTGCATTACACAGCACACTTTCTGGGAAAATTTGAGTAAGTAGGGTGTAGAGTAGATCATGAAAAAAGCACAATAGATGCAAGTCATTAAAAGTGCACAGGGCATTTCCCAATGCATTATCATGCCGAGCCCTGCAATATATGCCAGTAAAAAAAACATTTGTATGCTGGCTGTGCCCATACATTTCCATGCTGGTTCCACCAAAATATGCTAGTATTCCCATATAAGACCATACTTATGTTTGCTTTAAGTCGTTTTTCTATAGTATCATTACTGGCACTGGGCACAAAACTGGCTCTGCCAATATATGCCAGTATTCCTATGTAAGTACATACTCCAGTTGGTTTAGCCGTTAAAAGTGACATGTCACAATAGGAAAACCTGTCCAAACTGGTTCCAATGTCAGCCAGTCTAGACCAATAAGAACACTTATCTTGCTTGAGTGATCATAGATGCTCAGTTAATAAAAAAGTCATGCTAGAATATAGCCATGAAGAATATACACCGCTACACCAAAATATCAGTCTGACGAGGTAACACTACTTATCATGCTTGCTTTTTAAAAGATGCTGAGTAATAAATGTCATGCCACAGTACGCAATGGCTAGACTGACTGCACCAAAATGCCAGTCGAGTAGGGGAATGGCACACATGAACTTGCCTTTGCCCAGAAATACTAGTAAAACATGCAAAGCCAACAAAGGATGTGGCAAAAATGCTCCAGTGATCCCTAGTCTCCCAGGGCCTTACACACACATGCATCTCCTTTCACCCACTGGTCGCTCACCCATATATCTCCTCTTGCACTCAATCACACTGGATTCACCACACAGGCACACACCAAACCCCACCCAGAACATTCAAACACACACTACCACATGTATGCTCATTCACCCACCAGTCACTCACTCACACTTCTTAGATGCACTCATTGCATTCTCTACACGGGCACACACCAACCCAGAACATTCAAAAACACACCATCACATTCATATTCATTCACCCACAAGTCACTCAATCATACACCTTTTCTTACCTCCACCCATTGCATTTTCTACACAGGCACACACCCACCTACCCACACAGAACATTAAAAAATCCACCATCACATTCATACTCATTCACCCACCAGCCACTCACATACACATTCTCTTGCATCCACTCATTGCATTCTCTACACAGTCACATACCCGTCCACTCATTGCATTCTCTATACAGGCACACACCCACCCACCCAGAACATTCAAAAACACACATCACATCACTTCTCATTCACCCACCAGTCACTCACACCTTCTATTACATCCACTCATTGCATTCTCTACAAAGGCACACATCCACCCACCCAGAACATTCAAAAAGACACTTCACATCACTTCTCATTCACCCACCAGTCACAACTTCTCTCAAATGCACTCATTGCATTCTCTACACAGGCACACACTGTCATGACCCCGTATCTGCGCTGTTCTTGGTTGTGCCATAGGGGTCTGCGCCATGTGTTTCATGTACAGCATTACCCTACCAAGATGGCCGTCCGTTCTTTACACTCCTCCAGGACATTGCCCGCACTATGCAATGTTATTCACACACCCCGGCTGAATTCGGCATATCAACAGTGTAAGCCTGCTGTTCTATGCATTGCTACTCCTGTATCAGATGCTCCGAAGTTTGTATCCAGGTACTTTCTGTACAGCTGATGTTCCTTCTGACTTCTCCCGTCTGTGCTACTAAACTTATCCTACATTTCTCTCACGCTTCCCCCATCTTCAGGGTTGCAATCCCGCCTGTCGTAACGGACCCGCCATCACGCTGTCAGATAACTACCTTTCTACGATTCAGGTCCCCGAGTCTTTTCAGAAGGCTTACTTACACCAGCAGATCGGTAAGGGAATTGCCCATCAACATTCCAAGCTCCTCCTGGTCTTTAGATCCCTGCTCACTGTGTCCTTTCTTGTAGCCACTGCCACCTCTCTGTGTTTATTCTCTCCAGCCCGCTTTCTTCGGCTTCAAGAGTTCTCGACAAACCCACGACGTGGAAGCCGTTATCAAACCCTAACCAGGTTAGGACCTAAAAATCTCCTATCTTTCTCTCATTCGATTTCCTTTACTACATTAACCACCTCTGTCTCTGCCTTAGTGTCTTCAGACACCACTTGCCCTGATACCTATCTGGTAACACCATCTTCCATCTAAGACGCTGAAGAGACCCCAGACATCATCCAACTTACTGAAGAGCTGCAACACACTCCACTCTCTAATCCGGACACCAGGGTTTCTTACTCCAGAGGTTTTCCCTGGGTCCTCAGCTCCCCTCGGATCCTGTTTCTCAGGCAGAGGGGTCCTGGGTTCCCAGGGGAATTTATCATACACTGATGCTGCATTTGACCAGGTTAGTGGCATGATCCATATGTCAGTGAAATCTTTGAGCATTTCTTAACCCTCATAACAGAAAGCGACGCTCAAGAAACTGGCAACATGGATCAAATGCAGCAGCTAATGCAGGCCATGCAATCACTTACTTGTGAGGTTCAAAATTTGAAACAAGAAAACACTTATCTTAGGCAACAGGTAGCCCGGCTCACAGTTGGACCTGAACTCCCCCCAATCTCTCTACCAGGCGGGAAATTCAATGAAAATCCTCATAAACTAAAAGAATTCTTAGACAGTTGTACTATTCAATTTACTTTCAAGGCCACATATTTCCCGACAGATCAAGATAAGGTGGGGTTCCTAATTTCCATCCCTCCAGAGTGGCTCTTGCATGGGCTACTCCTCTAGTAAACACCAACAACTCCCCTACTCGACGCCTACCCTGCTTTTGTGAACAGTTTAAGGAACATGTTCAGCCGTCAGGAAATTTCTGTTTCCTCTCAAGAGAAGTTCTTAGATTTCTGCTATGGGACACAGAACCTGTTAGATTTCATCAGTGGATTTAAACAGCTACCATCAGAGACCGCCTGGCCCGAAGCCACCTTATTAACTCTATTCAGACGTGGTCTTACAGAAGATCTAAAAGATGAGTTATCCTGAGTGCTCGGCCTGCCAATTTGGCGAATATGATAACACTCACTATGCAAATTGATTATCGCCTACAAGAGCGTCAGCATAAGAGAAGAAGGGGGAGACCCTCCAGACCCCGATTAGAAGCTCTGTCAACGCCAACATGATCATTACCTACTGAGGAACCAATGCAACTGGGAACTACGAGTGGACCCGTCACCTAAAGAAAGAGACAATCGCCGATCCAAAGCATTATGTATGTATTGTGGATCTTTGGAACATTTAGTTCGAGATTGTCCAGTGGCACTGCCTCGTAGGAACCTCCCAAACCCACTCATAAGGGGAACCGCGACTCGGGTGCAACTGCCAGGTTCCCCTACTCCGACCATACTCTCCCAAAACACAGAGACAGTTGAATATCCTGTGGTGGTTTTACTGCTACAACTACACTTGGAAGATAGGATCATTCAAAATGTTCCTGCTTTAGTCGACTGCGGTGCAGCCGGCAACTTTGTAGATGACCAATGAGCCAACGAGAAGGGCCTGGGCAGAATTACTAAATCTGTGTCTATCCCGGTCCAGGGAGTGGATGGGAGTCCTTTGGTGTCTGGGCCTATCAAGGATCAGACGCATGCATTATCCTGTAAGATTTCATCACACACAAAACAGATCAGCTTTGATATAATAAGAGCGGCCCACTTTCCTATAATTTTGGGGTTGCCCTGGCTCCGGTTACAAAATCCCTACATAAATTGGACAGCAGGCGCTATCTTCCTTGGTTCAGAATACTGCGTTACTCATTGTCTTACCCACGTACCATTCCAGCCAATCCTCATGAAAACTCTCCCGCGATTCTCAGCCAGAAGTGGGGACATCCCTCTTGCTATTCCAAGTACACAAAGGTATTCTCTTCTACTTAATATGCTGCATTACCTCCTCACCAATGGGATGACTGTCACAGTGAATTGGTACCTAACCAACCCACTCCTTTTTGGCGCATGTACATGCTATCATAAAAGGAGAAACAGATCCTAAAGGAGTATCTCCAGACTAATCTTCAAAACGGACTGATATCAGAATCCACCACACCGGCTGGCGCGTCATTGTTTTTCATCCCAAAAAAAGCCACTGAAGAACTTCGAACCTGTCTCGATTATCGAGGACTCAATAAAATCATGGTGCCTGACCGCTGCCCTATGCCCCCATCCCAGATATACTGGAGGCCGTAAACAGAGCCAATATATATACCAAGCTCGATCTAAGGGGAGCATATCATTTGATTAGGTTTGCAGAAGGGGACGAGTGGAATATGGCTTTCCGAACTCCGTTCAGACATTATGAGTACCATGTAATGCCATTTGGCCTCTCCAACACACCGGCAATATTCCAAAGGTTCATGGACCACATATTTGCTGATGTATTACTACATTTTGTAGTCACATATTTGGACGATATTCTGCTTTTCTCCCCAAAAGAAAAGGAACACATCAAACATGTACAGTTAGTCCTAGAGCGACTTCAAACCAGAGCCTGATCTAATGGTCATCAGCCAGACAAATGGCGAGTGGGCCCCTATGCTAGGGCCCGCCCCTTCCACACAACACAGGGCCCTTTCTGCTGTGGTGGGCCTGCTTTGCAGAGGCGAGTTCTCTGCTCGCTTTCTCCCTGACTGCTGCCAGAGAGCACAAGTGCCATTGCTGTGTGGCTCATTGTGGATCTTAGCACTGTTTGTCAACCCTGAGGGAAATTGCCAGGCTTTTATGTGACAGCTTTCACACCATAAACAAAGCCAAACAAGGTTGGTGCGAAATGAAGACGAGTTTGGTCACTGATGAAAAAAAAACAACGCAGTTCTTGTGGCGTGTTTTGCATGTTAGTTGTTACAGGATTAGGGCTTTGTTATGTACAAATGTCAGTATGTCCTTCAAAATACATGCTGCAATGTGAAGGTTTTTAAATATTATGACAATCCACATCAGCACGTTGTTCTGTGTTGCTTTTTTTTTTTACTTTTCCTTCATTTAGGAAGTTTACGGAGCACAGCCCTACCATAGAAGGCGCCATATGCCTGATTTACAAAAGCACTTTTCAATGGAAAAATCCCATTGGAAACGTTTTGTAAGTCGGGCACATAGGGGTGTGGTATGGTTGGGGAGTGTCACAGCATTCTATCATCTTTTGGGAAAAAAATCAAATTAATAAACTAATAGATACAGCATCTGGTCCTGCAGCGATCACAAGCAGCTCATCACACTGTTGCCACAAACATCAATTATCTTCTTGTTTGTTTTTTAACACCGTCCACATTGATCTGTTTTGCATCTAAAGTACACGCAGATACAAAATATTGTAAAGGGATCTGTAATTCCATACTAGTACACATACAGATCCGAGGTTTTCACTCTCCAACCCATGCAGCAAAAGCTTAACACTAGGCAATTCTGCCATATTGCAATGCATGGCTGCAGCAACGCCCGCACAAACAGAATGACATCACTTTTCTGCTACACGGACGCGTATGTTCTCTAGGTTTACAATATTTAGCATTAATAGCAAAGCCTGCTGAGGAGGCCCAGCTGTTTCCAGTTAATCAGACCCCTAGGTAACTGTAATGAAGACAACTTAATAAAAAATTGCAATTGTCCCTAAAGTTTGCCATTGTGCACTGTGATCACAGTTAACTACGCCCACCCAAAGCTCCGCCTCCATGACCCGCCCACCTAGGGCCCTGTGTCAGGTGTTGCCCACGGGGCCCTTTGCCGTAAATCTGCCACTGCTTCAAACCAATCACTTATACTGCAAAATGGAGAAATGTGAATTTCAAAGATCCCGAGTATCTTATATGGGGTATATTCTATCAGCGCATGGTATTGCCATGGATCCCTCCAAAGTCTCAGCAGTACTCGACTGGCCTCAACCTAACTCAGTCAAAGAAATACAACCTTTTGTGGGATTCGCCAACTTTTATAGAAAGTTTATTCCAGATTTTTCAGACATCATCTTGCCTCTTACAAGACTGTTAAAGAAAGAAGTTCCTTTCCGGTGGGATTCCCAAGTTCAAGCTTCTTTTGAGCATCTCAATGCGCATTTTCTATGGAACCCATACTGATCACACCCGATCAGACTAAGAAATTCATCCTAGAGACGGATGCCTCTCATCATGCCACAGGAGCAGTCTTGTTACAAGAAAACTCCATTGGAATGGAATCCCCGGTAGCCTCTTTGTCTAAAACTTTAAACCCCTCGGAACTGAACTATTCAGTTCTTGAAAACTGCTGGCCATAAAGAAAGCCTTCAAGGAATGGAGGCATCTATTGTTAGGATCCCAATTTCCCATTGAGGTTCGAACAGACCACCAAAACCTTAAGGTACTACAATATACACAAACCACCAACAGTAGACAACCCAGCTGGGCACGTTATTTCTCACCTTGCAACATCCTGTTTACCTTTCTTCCAGGAAGGCAAAATTTAAGAGCTGACACATTGTCTCGAAAGGATCACCCTACAGCCAAGTTCCAATCGAGAAGATCTTCCCTAAAGCCATGCTTGTTCACGCTTTTACAGATTTTCTACAATCAGTCAAACAAGACACACCCTTGTGCATGTGACAGAATGCCAAGCCAATGCGCAGCAACATGACTTGACCACAGAGAGAGGGTACTACTTCCACAGTCAGCAATTGCTGATTCCTACCCCCTCACTTCAAGTGTGGCCCTTGTAAAGCGTCATTATTGGTGGCCTACTATGCTCACTGATGTACGAGATTAGGTCTCCACATGCCCCAGCTGTCTACAGACCAAATCTCCCCACATTCACTCCTCCGCTCTCTTATCCCCAATGCCCATTCCTGACAAACCCTGGCAGATTATATCTACAGATTTCATTGTGGACCTCCCTCCTTTAGAACATCATAACACTATTATGGTTGTTATCGACTACTTCACTAAACTGGCACACTTCGTCGCTTTACCGGGGGTTCCTACTGCTGCACATATGGCAAGAATCTTTATTAGTACCATTTTCGCTAGGCGTGGGTTACCTGACACTATTGTCTTGGATCGTGGCCCTCAATTGACATCCCAATATTGGCATACGGTCTGTTCCCTTCTCAACATCCGTCAGGCCCTTGGTTCAGGGTATTACCCACAGACTAATGGTCAACCTGAGCGTCTGAATCGGACCAGGGAAGGCTGCCTACGTTGCTTCATCTCTGCAGCTCAAGACAACTGGTTCAGCCTTCTTCCGTTGGCTGAATTTGCATACAATAATTCTCCCCATACTTCTCTGAAATCTAACCCTTTTTTCTGCACTTATAGATTTTACCCTGCCTGCTTCCCTTCTACGACTCCTGCTTCCTCCCGCATACCGGATGTGGATGCTCTTATCATGGACATTCAACGCAGTCATCAGTCGGCTAACAGAGACTTTCGGGAGTCTCAGGACCGCATTAAACTGTTTGCTGACCCGAAAAGATCACCTGCCCCTGTGTACTCTGTTGGCGATTCCATTTGGTTGGCTTCCCGTTGCTTGCCTCATCACCTGGTACCGTCAAAAATATCTCCTCACTATTTTGACCCATTCCGTGTTCTACAGTTGGTTGCTTCTGCGGCCGTGCGCCTTCTACTTCACCCATCCTGGTCTCGCACCCATCAAGTTTTTCATTGGTCTCAGATCAAGCTTGCTCCTCCGGATCGCCTTGAGTTCAAAATGTCCAGCATCTGCAACTCCTTTTATTACCAGGGTCATTTACAGTACTTGGTGGACTGGAAGGGGTATTCTCCAGCGGACAGGACTTGGGAACCGGCGGCAGGGCTTAATGCACCCCGTTTGGTCCGCTGTTTCCATCAGCTTCATCCGGGCAAGCCCAGGGGGGTGCCTCTAGGGGGGGGATACTATCATGACCCCGTATCTGCGCTGGTCTTGGTTGCGCCGTAGGGGTCTGCAGCGTGTGTTTCATGTACAGCATTACCCTACCAAGATGGCAGCTCATTCTTTACACTCCTCCAGGACATTGCCTACACTATGCAATGTCATTCACACACCCCGGCTGAATTTGAGTGCGGCATATCAACAGTGTAAGCCTGCTGTTCTACACGTCGCTACTCCTGTATCAGACACTTCGAAGTTTGTATCCAGGTACTTTCTGTCCAGCTCATGTTCCTTCTGACTTCTCCAATCTGTGCTACTAAACTTATCCTACATTTCTCTCACGCATCCCCGTCTTCAGGGTTGCAATCCCACCCGTTGTAACGGACCCAGCAACACGCCGTCAGATAACTACCTTTCTATGATTCAGGTCCCCAAGTCTTTTCAGAAGGCTTACTTACACCGGCGGATCAGTAAGCAAATTCCCCATCATCATTCAATTTCAAGTTTATTTATACATATAGCAAAACAAATGCTTTGTATAACAATTGACAATTCATCACCACTTATAAACACAAGTTAAAAACTCATAATTCATATATATACAATAGAGTTCATTACATAGTCACTCAATACAGCGTAAGATCAGTACAATCTGGTTATAAAAAGCAGTCATAAAATATATAAAATTTAGATCATCACCGCGCAAGAAACAAAGCCATAGGTCTTCAATTTCACTAGGATCATAATGATTGTTGTAGGACTTCATATGTTTGTATTGTACAGCATACAGACTTTCACATATAATCAATAAATGATGTAGTATCTCAGTTATTTCATTTCCACATAATCGACACATACGCATTGTGCACGGTAGACCCATTTGGGCTCCTTGAGTTTCGAGCGCCACTAATCTATTAAATTTGAGTATTAGATATCCTCAGACAGTTTGCGGACTTGGATATGCATTGATGTAACCTGGTGTACATGTTCTGGTTATACGCTCTTGGCAATATAAACTGCTATGCGATTTAGTAGCAAGATTGATTAACTGTTGTTCATAACAGATTTCTTTCAGTACTTTTTTCAATGTTAATTTTATGCTCAGGATGCTAAGTTTGCTTTGTATGGGCAATACCCCAATCCAGTTGGAATGTAATTTTTTCAATTTGCCCATAATCCCAAACGAGGCAGACCCGTCCAAACTCATTATGGCAGCAACATAAGGTACGATTATGGTATCTACATTCAGGCGGTTTAACTTTTCATAATTTAACACACAGTGACTGATGAAGACATATGCCATCCCTAGTAGGTCAAATTCTAGGTAGATATACTCCACACTGATGGTGGGTGGTAAACGGAATAGTTTGCGTAGCAGACGAGCTTCAAACCGTTCCACCAGCTTAAT
The DNA here is from genome assembly GCF_040938575.1 of Ambystoma mexicanum. Lineage (NCBI taxonomy): Eukaryota > Metazoa > Chordata > Amphibia > Caudata > Ambystomatidae > Ambystoma > Ambystoma mexicanum. Next base: position 665,740,908 of record NC_090928.1, on the reverse strand, counting down.
GATATTGTGTCCCCAAATAATTATTGCATACAATAATATGGCTCGAATTTTAGCTATGTATATGGTTAGTACTGCAGGCACAGAATAACCACAATTTCTGCCAATAAAAATACTCAGGGCATTAGTTGCAATAGTGCAACGACTTTGAAGAGATGTCCAGTGTGCGTAAGCTAACCACCCAACAATTACCTCAGAGATCTTCACTGGGTTCGCCTTACCTAGGCGAAACGCAAATTGCATGTCTGCCAGATATAAATTGAAGAGCACTGCAGCAACCATGTACCCCTGTTTTACTCCACTAGTTGTTGGCATGGTTGCTGATAGTTTGCCTTCAGCATTTAGGCATATCTGTACTGTTGTATTCGTATGCAGCATCATAAGCATTCGAAGAAGACCTGGTGGGATACCCCAACTGTGCAACTTGTGCCACAACCGGTTTCTCTGCACCGTATCAAACGCTGCAGAAAAATCGATGAATGCACAGTACACATCAAGATTTCGTCTTTGCCAGGCATGCTCGACCGCAGTGGATAATAACAGTAAGCCGTGCACAGTGCCCGACCCCTTTCGGAATCCAATCTGGTTGGGTGGAAGTATTTTTTTTTCTGATATCCATACATTAAGTTCCTACAAAAGGACTCGAGCAAAGATCTTAGATGACGTATCCAGCATGGCTAGCATACGATAATTATTGGGAGAGTCCCAGGCCCCCTTTTTATGAACTGTAAGCACATGGCTGGATTGCCAAGAATGGGGGATCAATCCGGTTGCATCAATCTGTGTGAACAAGAGATGTAGAGCAGTTGCCCAAAGTTCGGGTCGTTTTTTTATTAGGAGATTACACACACCATCTGGCCCTGCGGCTCTCAAATTTTTTAACTTTATAATGATTGCAGTTATGTCTAGTATTGATGCATGACAAACCCAATGCTCAGGTGGAATTTGTAATATGTTGTCACCCAGAGTACTACTTAGATGACCACACCATTGTTCTTCTGTTATACAGTTAATGGTGAGAGGGCGGGGATGTGAGTGCTGGAGTAATTCCCATATACTAACAGTATCACCATTGCTGGCTTTTTCAGCAATTTGTTTCCATAGTTTAACGCTGCACTCCAACTTATGGTGTGACAGCCATTTCCTGTAGTTTCTTCTAGCCATTTTAATTAATGATGGAACAACCGATGGAGATGTGCAGGGAACATGCTCAGCTAATATCATATGTATTTCTTTACGCAACTTTCTTTTAGCCTCGCTTATGGCAGTGTCAAATCCCTCTCGGCGTTTGGTTGGAAAATGTGTATATTCTGCACTACTATTATATGACAGTCTTTGAACAACCTTTTCGCTTATTTTCAGCATCATGTCTGAAAAATTCGACAGCATAGCTTCCGCTTCATTCACACCACCAGAACCAATTTGTATGAAATTTGGTAACAATTCCGACACAGCGATATCTGCTCGGGTAATGTTGCGTTCATGCCATCTGATTCGATTCCCAACCTCATTTACAGACAATTGGCCATTTCCATCATCTTCTACGGCTGTTTTTAACTGCCGTGGCATCTTTAATAGCCAACACAACAGAAGATGATCACTTTCATGTCTAGTGACCGTGCTGATGTCCATTATGAAGGGTATGCCTTTCCGGTTTGATAGTGCATAATCGATTGTGGAGGCTGATCGTCCCTCACTTCTAGTAAAGGCCATATTGTGATCGCCAGGTATCAACCCATTCAGTTTCACTATCCCATGTGCTGCTAACATGGAGTGCCACTTTGTCCCCTGCTTATTGGATTTCACCGTGGCCGGTTCCACCAAGGCAAATTCAGATATACAGTCCGCAGTAAGAGGGAGATGACCAATTTTCCCATTAAAATCACCAACCAACCATACCAGGATTTTGTGACTATAATTCTGTAACACTGCCTCGACAGTCTTGATGTTCGTTGCTGTCATTGCCATATTCGGAGGATCATCTATGTTTATTAGCAGAATATCAAGGGATAATAGCGAGAGCATACTGACCAGGATGTACTCAGATGACTGATTTAATTTCACTATCCGCCATGGAGGGTGCACAGATACAAGAAGGCCACCTTTGGGACGTCCCTTTGTCCCTTGGGTTGCTATCTGATGAACTGTGCTCCGACCATCTATTTGTACTTCAGCTAGTAGCCACGTTTCCTGCAATGCAACTACACTAAATATGCTCATCTTACTCATCAAGCCACCGCTGTCGAACAGGTGGGTATGCCCTCTGGTATTCCAGGATAGGAGCATATCCACCATGTCGCATCACTGAGGCTCGGCAAGGAAATGAGCCCTAAACGCTGTAGGCAACCACTGCCAATAACCATCAGGAGGATCACCCCTAACAGCAGTTTCTTTCTGCGCATTGGTGTTATGCGGAACTGGACTTAAGGGTAGATTACTATTTTGAGGTTCTTGTCTGACACCATTCGAAATACTAGCTGGTATTACGGCTTCATTTTTATTCAAGGGAATTTCTACCCGTAAAATATTGTAGCCCAATCGCAGGAAATCAGCCTCAAAGCTTAGTACATAATTCAAGAGGGCATCTACTGAAAAAGAAATGTTTGTTAAAAATTGATTCTTGAGTACAGCCTGATCTACTATTCGTATGTCATCAGAGGTGATCACTCTCAATGGTACAATGGACTTAAATATACATAACACGGCTGACCTATTTAGCGGTGTCGTTGAGGAGTCCTGATATAGCTGCACTAGTTGGAGAGCCGGTATCTTCATGCCACTTGCAGTAGAATTAATTACTTTATGATTGGTACTTTTCTGTGTATTAATATGAGGGACCAGAGTACTCTGTGGATTAGCCCATACTGCAGGTAAGGTTGATTGTTTATCAAGATTCTTTTGATTCTTGATTTTGGAGTTGGCCGGTTTTGATTTAAGTGTTTTACTCGTCTGACATTTGCTAGATTTGGGTCCAGCAGTGGTAATTGGGCTACTTTCTACTATGATCAATTCCGCATCCTCTGCAATGGGTACCGAGACTAATGGTGCAGTATTCAGCGCTGCACTTTCGTCTACGAGAACCACGTCAGAGCGACCTTCATGGGCACTACATACAGCCTCTTCGGTAGGCAAGACTTTCCTGCCTTTGTGTGGTCCACGAGAGCGTCTGCGACCATACATAAATGCATGGTGTACAGGTGCTAATCGTGGAACATTGGTTTTATTTTTCTTCAGTGTTTTTTTCTTAGGTGCAGTACCTGAAAGTGAGGATGCTTTACGTGGGGCTGTACGAGACATCACACCATTACTAGTATGACAGCAATCACGCATGTTCTTGTGGATTATCAGGGATTGAATATTAATCTTTTTTTCTAAGGTTTCACACTTGCTAATCAATAGTGTCAGCAAGTTTTCGAGAGCATAAAACATGTAATCAGAATTCATGCTTTTGTCTGAGGGATTAATCTGCTGATTTCCACTAAAATTAGTTAATTCCTTAGTTATAGGAGAATGAAAAACACTATGGGCCTCATTACACGGTAGGCGGTAACCATGGCGCTATTAGAGCCATGGTTGCTGCCGGTATTTTACTGTGTCCGCCTTGGTGGATGGCGGAATTACCGCCGTACTCCAAGGTGAGCGGGGGCGGTAATTCCCCATTCACCAAGGCCCTTCCCCATTCCCATTTTTGCTCCCATAGGGCATAATGGGAATGGGGAAGGCGCTAATTACGGTACCGCAAATTGCGGTACCGTAATTAGCACCAAGGTCCCTTTGCGGGTTCGTTTTTTAACGCCTGCTAAAAGCAGGCGTTAAAGTACCAACCCGCAAAGGGACCTCGTAATAAGGCGGTAAGGGTTAACGGTCACCGGTAGCATTACCGGTGACCGTTAACCCTTACCGCCTTCCGTGTAATGAGGCCCTATGTGTCTTATTATCTATGGATGGGGAAAGAAGGAGAGCACGGGCGGGAGGCATTCGTCCTTGACTGGTGATACACTGGGTGTAGGAGAATTCCCAGGGTTAGTATCACTTTGAAGGCCACAGGGTTTGTTAGGAGGAGTGAAATACATGGGTGTAGCGACAACCTTCGAGAGAGATTGCTCAGGGTCAAGGCCCATGTATTCTACCTCTGGATCATACAATGAGGACTCAGGAAGATCAATTGATGGACATGTCCCTGTCACTAGTAGTGTGTGGACTAAAGCTATATGGCCATTGTTGTGCACAAGATCATTATGGTTATTAGTTCTACTTTTTGGTGAAAAAAGGGAGGCAGCGGGGTTTAATCTGCCTATTACTTTATCACGAGGGTCTCCACATGGCAAATATTCAATTTTAGTATTTGACGTATAAACCACATTATTGTTAGTGGTACAACATAGGTGTGAGCGCCTAACACATCACTTAACAATTTGGAACTTACGCAGCCCAAATTTGTTGTGAGATCACTCACTAAATCATCTTTAGCAGACTCTAAAACAGAGTTAAGCGGTCCACTTAGTGGCGTTTTACTGTAGTATTCCGTTATTTGTTTACACTTAGGTAACACTATCTTCGGGTTAGAAATAACCTTTGGAATACATATCCGTCTATTCCGAAGGTTTTTATGGATTGCGAGTTCACTCACATACTTACTGGTTGCTGGAATACTAGCCATTAGTATGATAAACAGATCCAGAGGATCTTGGATAGATAGTGATGATGGTAATACAAATACAGATTACAGATTAAGATTGTGAGTACCAACAACTCCCTTAATAATTTCCTCTTCGTGCTACCCCTTCGAGGTCACATTTAGGCTTCTTACACCGGGGCCAGCGTTATTGCCTGCATGCTGTACAAAACAACTAAAAACAGACTGTGGATGACTATATGATCATAAACGTATGTTTAAAATGGATAAAATGTTTAAAATATTTAAAAAGCTATATGTTGCACATACTCAATGGTATAAACGCTAGTTTACAATTCCATTGTTTCCATTAATGCACATACATACACATACATTATATGATACTCATATTGATACACATGGAGTAAATATAGATGGACCTCGAGTCAAAATCAGTGATAAAGACAACTACCATGATATGGTTGAAAACTCAAAAACCCCTTTCAACTACCGCAATCCCGTTTACTCGTATGAGACACTATGAGGTACTGTATGATACTAAAGGCACACTGAGTGCACAGTCACAGCAGCAACAATGAACAGGGATCAAGGAACAACGACAACACTGAGTCTTACGGCGAGTTCAATGACCCATTAAATTGATGAATGATACATTTTTAAAGTCGATGAAGACTCTAACCGGGAAAGCAGAACGCTGAACGCGCCACACGATCAGCACTTACAAAATGCACTTCCTTGAATGCGCGCGCATGAATGCGCACATCCGTTGCATTTAACTGTGCTGCTGGGAAAGTTGAGAGGAGGGGCCAATACCATTAAAGGGCCTGCAACAATCAGAAAAATAACACGTATTAGGACCCACACATGTTAGGACCCACAACGTGATTCCCTCCAAGTCCCCTCCAAGTCCCTCTGATCCTTAAAGGCAGCAAGTCCGTACCAGGATCACAGGCGTACATGCAGCTCCACACTGCTTCAGTCGGCTTCAGTTGCGGCTCCAGTCGTGATCAGCACTTACAAAATGCACTTCCTTCAATGCGCGCCATCATCATTACAAGCTCCTCCTGGTCTTTAGATCCTCGCTCACGGTGTCCTTTGTTGTAGCCACTTCCTCCTCTCCGTGTGAATTTCTCTCCAGCCCCCTTTCTTCGGCTTCAAGAGTTCTCAACAAACCCACGACATAGAAGCCATTATCAAACCCTAACCAGTTTAGGACCTATAAATCTCCTATCTTTCTCTCATTCTATTTCCTTTACTACATTAACCACCCCTGTCTCTGCCTTAGAGTCCTCAGACACCACTTCCCCTGATACATATCTGGTAACACCATCTTCCATCTAAGATGCAGAAGATACCCCAGATATCATTTAACTTACCTGAAGAGCTGCAACACACTCTGCTCTCTTATCCGGACACTAGGGTTTTTTACTCGAGAGGCTTTCCCTGGGTCCTCAGCTCCCCTTGGGTCCTGTTTCTCAGGCAGAGGGGTCCTAGGTTCCCAGGGGGATTTATCATACACTGCTGCTGCGTTTGACCAGTTTAGTGACATGTTCCATATGTCAGTGAAATCTCGGAGCATTTCTTAACCCTCATGACATACACCCACCCAGAACATTCAAAAACACACCATCACATTCATACTCATTCACCCACCAGTCACAAAATTATACACCTTTTCTTACCTCCACCCATTACATTCTCTACACAGACACACACCTACCCAGAACATTCAAAAACACACAACACATCACATCACATCTCATTCACCCACCAGTCACTCACACCTTCTCTTACCTCCACTCATTACATTCTAAAAACAGGCACCCACCCACCCAGAACACTCAAAAACAAACATCACATCACTTCTCATTCACCCACCTGTCACTCACACCTTCTCTTACATCCACACACTGCATTATCTACACAGGCACACACCCACCCACCCAGAACACTCAGAAAACACATCACATCGCTTCTCATTCACCCACCCACCAGTCACTCACACCTTCTCTTACAGCCACTTGTTACATTGTCTTCACAGGCACACACCCACCCACCCAGAACATTCAAAAACACACATCACATCACTTCCCATTCACCCTACAGTGACTCACATTTTCTCTTACATCCACTCATTACATTCTCTGCGCACAGGCACATGCCCACCCACCCAGAACATTCACAAACTCACATCACATCACATCTCATTCACCCACCAGTTACTCACACCTTCTCTTACATCCACTCATTGCATTCTCTAAACAGGCAAAAGAACCCACCCACCCAGAACACTCAAAAACACACATCACATCGCTTCTGATTCACCCACCCACCAGTCACTCGCACCTTCTCTTAGATCCACTTGTAACATTGTCTATACAGGCACACACCCACCCACCCACCCAGAACATTCAAAAACACACATCACATCACTTGTAATTCACCATCCAGTCACTCACACTTTCTCTTACATCCACTCATTACATTCTCTGCGCACAGGAACACGCCCACCCACCCAGAACATTCAAAAACTCACATCACATCACTTCTCATTCCCCCACCAGTCACTCACACCTTCTCCTACATCCACTTATTGCATTCTCTACACAGACACACACCCACCTGCCCAGAACATTCAAAAACACACATCACGTTACTTCTCATTCACCCACCATTCACATACATACATCTGGCACACACTTCACACGTGCAAAATACACATCATATTGTTTTTTAAAGCCTTCTTACTTTTTCTTGTAGCTCTAGTCTGTCATTCCAGGCCCCCTCGGCTCCTACGTGCTGCTCACAAACAGGAACCAGGAAGCTGTGAGAGCTTCCTGGTTTCTGTATGTGAGCTGCAAGGAAGCCGGGGGGGAGAAGGGGTTGGAGCTGAACGTGGCATGTGACATGTGCCACATGTCACGGTCAGCTCCTACCCGTACTGAGTGCCTCCCCGGCCCAGCCTTCACCCCACGGTAGGGCCCGCTTCATCAGGAGCACCCGTATTCTTTTTTGCAAAAAAACATATTTTATTTTCAGTTGGGGTCACACAGTAGTCCTTAGGGGTAGCAACTGTGGCCCCCAGGGGTGGCGGTTGGGACCCTTGGTGACCACCAAATGATGTCCCTGATTACCTGAAGCTAAGAGAGTGGCATCAAGGCTTCTGGGTTATTACTTAGGCTGATAACTGGCAGAAAGGTGAAGGTAAAGCTGGGGAAGGGAAACTGACTGCTTGTAAAGACTGTTTGAAGTTGACGCAATCTGTTGTGCCAAAGACTGTGGAAGAGAGAGAGAAGTGAGTCTTAAAGGCAAACACAGGTTGTTATTGTGGCAGACATACACGAGAAGCAAAGAGGCTGCCACTTTGAAGAGAGGAAGAGTGCCTTGCCTACGTGAAGGCGTTGACGTACTTTAAGGTATATCTTGTCAAAGCCTATCCAGAAGTACAACTCACTGAAGTAGTAGTTCAAAGTACTGAAGCTATGGCGGTATATCGGGATGTCAGTAGATGCAACATTATAGTAGCCGAAACAAAGCGAAGTACTGTGAGACAAAGATGACTGTTCTCATGGTGAATCAAGTAGAAGTGAAGTTGTTGAAGTGGAAGCAGCAGCACTGTGAAATCATCCTGACAAAGATACCATTGTGAATTCTAAAACTGTAATTAAGAAAATACTAACTGTTAATCACTGACAGTTGTGGATATTGCATTTCTTTTGAATTTAGGCAAGTCTTCTTGAAGAGGTGATAAATCATCGTGGTTGGGATTACCATTGGTGCTATTAGGTGGAAGTGGAAAGTGGATATTTCACCAAGGAGAAGACATTTGCTATCACTGGAACTTTGATTACCAAGCCTTACTTTGACTTTGAAACGTCAAGAACTGATTTGAGACATTTCTTTCTTTGGTTGAACTTTAGCAGAGTTGACCTTCAATCCTGTGAATGTTGTTTATATTATGTTGTATTGCCACACATTTTCTTTGTGTATTTGTTGCTTAGTATGAGGGCCAGATATCCTGTGTTAGAGCGGTTTCCCTTAGCCTTGGTTAGGCAGGGAAATCCTCATCAGAGTAGGGATAGTGAGGGATTTTACTACATTTATTTTGAGAATAAAATGGCATCTTTTGATAAATCATCAAAGAGTTGTCTGCCTCGCGTTACTGACCCCTCACATAAGCCAAAAAGGAAGGTGCTCAAAATGATATTTGGATCGGAAAAGTGGTGGAATCTTGTGAGGTGGGGAGGGGGCAGAGGACCTCCTGGGCAGTGGGGGAGTTGGGTGTGGGTGGGATAGCATGTTGGGGCAGAAGGTTTTTGCCTTACTGGGTGTATCCAACAGGAATCTTGTAAGATTCAGGGGTGAAGTCAAATGATGTGCTTAGAAAAGAAAATGTGTCTTGCTAACCAGAGCATGAAAGGGCTTAAGGAGAGAGAACCAGGGAGGAAATACACATGGGAGGGAAGAGGAGGGAGGAAAAGAGGAGGGGGCACTTTGCAAGTGCCAGTGGGGCCAGAGAAGAGGTTTACATTTCAAGTGTTTCCCTGTTACTGTTGGAATCGGTAGATGTTGTGTTACCACAGGAATCTCATGCTATGCATTACCACGGGAATGATTTTCATGGAATAGAGGACAGCATCAATTATCCAATGCTATTTAGTGCAATACATTGGATGTACCTAGAACAGTGGCCAAAAGGCAATGTGTCAATACATGATGATATAAGTTTGAGAGAATGTCATGAACTGACATTCAGATCGAGCATACACAAAGTAGTGCAGGGTATTGGTCTCTGCATCGTGAACAATCCAGCTGATGTATGATCCATGTTACTGTAGTGTGTGACACATCTGGAGTGACTAGAGTGAGAAACAACAGGGATGCCGATCTATAAATGCCTTTTGTTTTTAAAAAAATATTCACAGAACTACTGTCAGGTAGCAAAAGATATATATTAGAACATGCACTTACCCCTTTAACAGTTTCACGTTGCACTTAGAAGGTTTTTATCGACTGTTCAAATTCATATATGTTTGTGATGAATAAAAAGTGTATACAATGAAGAGTGCATGTATTTGACCCCAAGACAACAAGCATTTCAATGAGTAGTTCTTGATGTAAGGATCCTCTTAGGTCTTTATTGTTGATTTTTAAGGTGTGGAAGTGGGCATTATTGCCAGGTCCCCTTGTTTGAGTAGATGGAAGAGCATGACATTTTCCCACAATAATATTTTGTCCAGAGTCCCCCAAAACTGGAACATTTTGTGCAAATCCATTTTACGGTTCAAAATATATAAAGGGTACAAAAATAGTTATTTGATTTTTGCATTGGTTTTTCCACAGGGAAAATGTGCAATTTTTGTTCAAGAGCACAGCCCGGGGCCACTGGAAGAATTTTAGCCAAATTTGTTTAAAAAGCAGCACAAAGTGCCCAAAGGAAATCCTTTGTTGCTTTGGCGTACATTTGACCAGTAGTTTCTTTTTAATTTGGTGGAAAGCAGGGTGCCTCTGGAACCAAAAAAATAGTATGTATAACCCATGATGCATTGCTGGAACCAAAGCTTTTCATTGTTGAAATGGTCCCACATTGAAAATCTGGATTAAAGACAGCAAAAGATGAAGATGCCTTTTTTTTTTTTTTGGTTTATTCAAACCTTTAAAAAACGAGCAACATTTCCATCCCTCCCATTTACATGTTCAAGTCATAGTTCCGCAGTTAGATCACAGTGCTCAATTGTTCCAAGAGTCTCCTGTAAACAAGTTTCTCTAATTTTAGTTGGGCACTAGATTTACTTTCTCAGCGTCTAGGCGGACTTTTAGCGCCTGGAGAAAGTTTGTTAATGCAAGTAGTACTGTTCTATTTGACCCATCAAACAATGCTTTCCACCACTCTTCGACACTCATAGTTTGATTTTGGATGATCACTGGACCAAAGTTGATTCCTCTTTGCTGCTGCAACAACTTCAAATGTTTTAGAGTCTCCTTGTCAGCACTACAGAATCGGCACGTGAGGTTCAGTTCGGCGAACTTAGTCCAAGTGCCTAGACGTTCTTTAGTTGCCAATATATGTAGCCTGAAGTGAATATATAAAGATCTGGCATACTGGTCCGGAAGACGAGTTAAATAGGCATGACGCTGACCATATGCTTTAACTTCACCCAGGACCTCGTGCATCAGTTTCGATTTGAGTCTTAAGTCGCAAGTGTTAATCCAATCTGATCTCCATAACTTCCTCTTAGCCAGGTCTGGATTTTCTATTAACGTCAAAAGAGTAATGTCATGCTCTTTTAGTAGATCTTGACAGAGGACGTTCCATTTGGAGAGGATGGTATACGCTTTGTCTGTATCTGGCTTATGCAGTATTTGAACTTGGGCCACTGGTACCTTTAACATCGTTTTTCTGAACAAGCTCAGTAGGTTCCAGGAAACTCTTCCATGAATTGAAATGCGGCCCAGTTCGTACCGTAGAAAAGCAGTTGAGGTGCCCTTAGGTAGCTGTCCAGAATATATTTTTGAGCGAGTTCCACAGGTCGTTTGAGCATCCAAAAGTGTTTTCTCCGCCGTAGATCAGTGCCGGAACACCTTTTTGCTGGAAAAACATGATGGTTGGTTTCCATATTTTTTATTAATCAGTGAGGTTTGGCATGCCAACTGCTGACACTTGCTCTTGGTGACTTCAGCCCATGGGCATCATTTCTACTGGCGCTGATCATCATACCTAAATATGTGGTGCTTTTTACGATCTTAAGTTGTTCTTTAGCAAGGCACCAGTTGAACTTCCTTCTTCTCCCGCTAATTCCTGATAATTTCTCAAAGACTAGAATTTCATATTTTTGTTTATTAATGTGAAGCCCATTAGTTGTTGTGTAGGCGTTGAGGAGTTTAAGTTTGCGCTGAAGTCCTAACGGTGTAAAATCTATCAAGATAAGGTTATCAGCATAGACCAAGTAGTCAATGGGAGAGCCATGGAATTTCAGAGGAAACGTGGCGGTGCCGTTGAATACCTCATTTACATCGGATATGAACAGGTTAAAAATAATGGCTGCCAAGCCTTGTTTCATGCCCTTGTGTGTACTGATTGAGGCAGATAGTGTACCTTTCACGTCTAATCGGATCTTGATGGAAGTATCCGAATGTAACTCACGAATTGCATCCAATAGACTGGGAGGACAGTTCCACATGGTCAGTTTTTTCCACAACATCTCTCTATTTATACTTTTTTTTTAAAGAGCCTTAAAATGATAGGAGGGGGAGTACCATAGGTTTGATGCTGAAGAGCATGTTGGCACAGTAAGTGAAGTGGATTTGTGAAGGTCTAGGGATAGTGAAGATTTTTTGTTAGTGTTCTCGAACCCATTCGAGCAGCAAAATACTACTAAATACTTGCTCAAGGACTGGGAGGCTAGCTCAGGGGCAATGTGCTGTAAACAGAGCAGCACGGGTTTGGTACCTGCTCCTGTGCTTAGAGGTTGTAATCTGACATGAAGCGTGATATAAAAAAAGTAGTTTTTACAATTAAATAAGATGTGGTAATCACAGTATTTGCTAGTTGTGAAGTGTGGCATATGTTGAGTGAAGCAATTCATGTTTTTTTTATAATAGAAAATGCAGGCCTTGAATCATAAATTCACTTTAAATTTTGGAAAGGGTCGAAGTTGGTTGATAGTGGAAATAAATTGTTCTACAAAGGCACAGGGGGGGGCCTATATGTCTTTTCATTATCCTTTGTTTTAATTAGATAGGCATTCCCCGTGATTTAAATAGAAAGATCATGATCTTAAAGGCTTGTCAATGCTCAAGATCCCAATCTTTTAATAACAACCCTCTATTGAAGTATGTATATAAAATAACAATTTAAAACTACTTGGATCAAGGAAATAAAAAAGGAGCATGAAAGAGGTACGAGTCAAGTTACTCTGAAAATTGATACAGTAAATTGGGAGAAAAATATGCGCTATTTTTTCAAAGATAGGTTCTCGTATAGATTCTGAGACCAGGCCATCTGAAGATAGAGATGGTTGTGATTGGAATCTAAACATGTATAATGCCTGTATAAAAATACACATAGAAAACGTCAATCCATACATAAAAGTTCATATACAAAACAGCAATTTGAAGTTTGTTCAGGTGCAAGGAACATGTAAGGAGGATAAAAGATAGGCGGGCTACATTTTCTCTTCGATTGGTAGCTTTATACCTTTATATCTTGATGAGTATATTTTCAATTATATGTTTCAATTACATTTATCATATATACTATTGATAATATACTGATCCCAATCATCCATGTTGCCTCGTCTAAGTCCTTTTTCCTCATCAAAGTCCATCTACCTCTACCTTGTCAAAGTCCCTCTTTTTATTTGATATTGAATTAAGTATGCATGAAGAAAATTAAAGGGTACATTTCAACTGTATTAGTATGCCCATATGTCTTGAAAAACAGCATGACACTTTGACACGGACTGGTAGTTGCCAGTGATGTCACAGAGGAGGACATAAGTGATGTCATAAGGGATTTTATAGGTGATGTCATCAGTGTGCTATAGGTTCCAGTACTGTGAGTGATGATCTTATAATTGCTGCCATAAGTCATGTCAATAGTGATGTTACATGTGATGTCATCAGTAATGTCATTTGTGGTGTCATCAATTAGTTTATGGGCTGTGCAGTTAGGGCTCTTAGTTAAGCTGGCGTAGCTTCCAACACCTGCTGCATTTCAGGGATTTTGTGCCATTAAACCAGCACCTTAACGTCACTTCAACTAATGTTTTTTAACTTAATTTCAAGCATTTTGTTGTAGAGAACTAATTCGCCTTAACTGTCTCTCAACTGAAGTTTTTTCCACTGAATATATATAGTGTTTTCACTCAATATATGTATTCATATATTCAGTGAAAAAACTTTAGATAAGAGACAGTTAAGGTGATTAAGTTCATATGCATACATATAATCACCAAGCCAGTTACACATACACATATTTGCAGAAATAAATGGGAGTTTAATGGCAGCACTTTTCACCACGTATTATAAGCTGTAGCATCTTGTGACCACGAACATTAGAAGGGCAAATTAATATCAAGTAATTATTTTCGCCACCAACCTTTGAACTTCCTATGCTAGATAGTAGATCAACATTCATGTTTTGGCTTTGCCATAATTCCTTAAACATGGACCAAGACACAGCTTAAACGTATATTACCCTCTGCCACCTGCCCTGGCTGCCTGCAAGCCAAGACTGACTCCCTGATGAATGGATAAGCCAAGAAAACATTTGGAGAAGACCAGTGACTGTAAAGTGAATTGAGCAGGTAACCAAAGCGCACCCCTGACCTCACACCCCTCTCTCGCTGTAATAAAAAAAGAAATATATATATATTTAAGTGAAAACACTTTAGCTAAGAGTAAGTTACGTTGAAACATTTCACCACAACATTACCTTTAACATTTAGTGAAAAAATGACAAATTGTATAGTTAAATGTGTAGTGTATGCTAACAGCGATGCAATTTACCTGTCAATCAATGATGGTATTAAAGTGGCAGCTGGGACTGGCAGTAGCTTTGGCAGGGCCCGGGGAATACCCCTGGGAATTGGCCAGGGAGTGGGTCCATTGATCTTGGCTGCAGGCTATGGCCAGTGGTACATGAACCCTTTATGCAGGTAAACATTTTTGAAAAGCCATTAGCTTGCATTACAGAACATTTCTGTGATGCCTACAGCGCAACTGCTGTATGAGTTTGCGCCAAATTATTGTGAGAGGTGACGCATTGGCCCCAAAAGCGTGCTTTCAAAAATGTGGTGTTAATCTGTCCCCCTTACCAAATGTTACCAAACTGTGAATCAAATTTCTATGCATCAATGCTCTATATTTACCCTCTATATCCACACATGTGCCTAGTATGTGTTCTACATTTAGCCTATGGCTCCGAAATTAACCTTTCTCAGGGATCTGGCAGGCTTGGGCCTATTACTCTACAGGTCAAGTCCCCCATATTAGGAACACTCTACTTCTATAGTCCATGCTGTATCCATTACATATGGCAATGTATTTTGAGGTTGCTATTTTCTCAACAGAACTGTAGTAGACGGTTTCAGTTTAAACAACTACATTTTGTGCAAAATAGACTAGTTCATGAGAGGCCTACCTGTCACCCTATATATGTTCATTGCAAAACCTTAAACACAACCCGTTATAAGCACTTTCCATCAGGGTTGCTACATGTTAATGATGTCATCAGTGATGTCTTCAGTGATGCCATTCATTAGTGATGTCATCTGTGCTGTAATGTGCATCGGTATGAGCAGTGCATGGTGGATGCACGAGTTATGGTTGTATAGCTCACCACAACTGGCACATTTCTTAGGTTTTTAGATTCAGTGCTGAAACCACCAGGTCCCTATAATAGAGGGTTTTCAGTGAATTTCGCAGGGTTTTATTAGAGCAACTTCACTATAATGCCCCTGTAACACAGATTTTTCATTACAGTTCACAGACATTTATTAGGACAACTTAAACATAATGTCCCTTTTAACAACGTTTTTCTCACTAAAGAAATAGAAATACATATTTATAGATAAAGATACAGATAGATATAAACAAACTGAACGCAATTATGTCACTATACACACATTTTATGCTATTTTGTATCAATTGTTTTGAATTTTTGTACTAGGCAAAACATTTTCCACCAACCATCCCAAGGATTAAAAAATATGTTATGTTCCAAAATATTTGTGTAACATGTGAAGGTAAATATAATTTTTTGATGTGAAATACAAATCTCCTGTAAGATGCTTACAATTATTTACTGTGATATGAATGGATTCAGGAAGCCGCATCAGATGTGTGGTTCAGTGTAACACTCTGAGACAGGTGTGCAGTGTTCATACAGATCACCAAAACAAACAGAGGGCAGATGAAATTGTGTGTTCCCCTCATTGCCATTAGAATTCGTCATCATTAAAGGCTTGTTTTAATCAGTGTACACATTTAAGAATGAAACTGATTGGAACTGTAGTTCCCCATTTTCATTGGGTGAGGTTTCTTTTTAAAGTTGTGTGTAACAAATGTAATAACTACAATGGAATATTAGCACCCGTGAACAGACGTCACAGTGACACTTAACCAATCAGAGTGCTGGGAACATGGGCCTTAACCTCATGGTATTGACCTGAAATCTGAGCCCTGGGAAGGGCTAGACATCAGTCACAGTCCCGTTCTGCCTCTGTCTGCCTCGCCCAGAGGCTCCAACACTCCTTCCTACAGTGCCTTCCCACTGTTTTTTCAATCGGCCTGCATGCTGCCTGTCGCTGCTCTCCCCTGAGCACTCTGCCCCAAAGCCAGAACTATGCTCACTCTACGGCAGGCCCCTTGCTCAGCACTTACTCTGGAAAAGTAGCTTCTCTGACTGTGTGCCTCCTCTGCAGAGGGCAGACATGGAAAGGGAGAAGGGACAATGATTAGTTAGTTACGTTTTGCATTTCCTTTGCAGTCATCGTCTGCTGTTTTTTGTAACTTGGGAAATGGCTGCTGTGCCACTCCCCAACTTAAAAACTGCTGTTAGCACACGGACTCCATGCCAGGGAGCTAGAAGCAATAAGCTCCTTTCAGTTAGGCTTTATCGGGTACAAACAACTATGAAACTGCATCAAACACCACTTGTTTCGCTCTGTCTTTCACTTTCCAGGTTGTTGCCAACTTCTGCACAGGGCTTATTTCTTAAATGAAAAGCGCAATTTTAACTGCATCGAGTCTCTCTATATCCTGTGATTCGTCAAGTGTAGCATTCAGCTGTGATTAGCTACTTTGCTGCTTGAATTGGGTGTTCTGTTATATATTCATAGTGGATGGAGAAGTGTGCCTACAAATTGCCCTAACCCAATTTCCTGAACTTGCTCCCACTGGGGAAGATAGTGTAAAGGCTGATCTCCTGCTTACTAGGCATTGATTGGTATAGACACAGCTTACACACAGAAATAACAACCTTTCCAGATAAACCGAAGAAGCCAGAATCTCCTCATTGAAAAAGGCAGAAAAACCCTGAGAACATGGAACATACTAGCAAAGCAAAAGAAAGAAAATATGAGCTGCTGGAACTTCACAGGAAAATGGGAATGGACACCTACAGATCAAAACTAATATTGACCTCCTGACCACATCATTGAAAAACACAAAGGCAAGAGTGGATGCCCTGTACATCGGACTCAAGCACTATGAAGGTGAATTGGGCAGCATCTATAGAGCATACACTGAGGTCACCGGCTTGAAGAAGAAAGTTGCCCTTCTTGGCTAAAGACGTAAGCAAACATTGGAAGCCTGTGAGGGGTGTGGTCACAGAAAAACCCAGGATAGATAACACCTTCAGAGTGGGGAAGCTTATTAAGCAAGATCGTCACCCACACAGCAGATACATTGGAGCTACAGTCCAGCAATTTTCCACAAAAGACAAATTATTGCAACACGTATTCAAGCTGCTCCTGCTGCATCATCTACAAGGCTGTCACTCTGAAGCAAAACAAAAGAGGTGATGGCTGGAAGGTTTAGAATTAATCTTAACCCCTGCCATTGCTCTGGGCAAGCCTCCAGACCATTGTTCTTCGCCTGCCAAGCCATTAAAAAAGGGGAAAGATCACCCTGTAGCCCAAAGCTACCGCAGTGAGAAACTCAGTATCTCCAGAGGCCTACAATCCACCAGAGGTAAGGACATTTGCATACTTGAACTCAGCTAGGGCAGGAAGGAAAGACCCAGAAGACATGCTTTCTCTGTCTATGCCCCAAGACTCTGGATCGTCCTCCCCATCAACATCCAACTTGTCTACTCGCTGATACAGTTCAGAAAGGATCTCAAGACTCTCCTCCAAGGAATAGCTCCTCACTAACAACTAAGTCCACACACCCTCCACTCCACACCCTACATGAAACTGGGTGTTCTGCTCCTCACTGGCTCCTCCTCTGGTTGCTTGTAGATCCCATGCTGCCAATTTGCCCCCCAGACTGTTCTTAGCTCCCTGCTCCCTTGTTTCTCTGCTTCCCCATCGTGCTTCCCTCTATGATTGTAAAGTACTCTGTTGCTTCACAAAGCTAGGTCTCAGCGCAATAAATACCATAACAACAATAATAATAATCATTTTCTGATAGCAGTGAAGAGGATGGAATAGAGCCTTGCAGTATATCAGGGGAGCTCCCCCAATGAGTCCCAGGCACTCCAGTCCTACAGTGAGGCAGGAAGGCTGGCAGAGGAAATGGGTATTAAAGCTACCTTGTCACTGTGTGTGGTAGTATGATAGAATTAGCGAATATTTAGCTCTAGATGTAGAAGATTATATCTTGGGCTGGGGAGATTGATGGATTTTTTGTGGTATTGAAATTAGATAGTGTTTGGCGGTGAGACTGGAAGGAGAGTTGATGACAATAAGGGGGCGAAGGAGAAAATAATTCAAATGAGGGAGGTTAGTAGCAGGCTCTCCTCTCAAATGTTTTGTGCCTGGTTATGGTTATTATTTGATGCAGTGACATGATTACAACAAGCACTGGCAAAGCCAATAGTTTTGGCCATTTGTTTTTGTTGTGCATAGTAGAAATGATTAAAGCATGTTTTTTGTTTGAAACATTTATTAAAATATAACATTGTTTTATTTTATACATGGTAAACAGTAAATCCCAGAGTGGAGCACCCTGGCAGGCCTTGTGCTTACATATGCTCCTGAGGAGGGTGTTTACAGTGCTGTTACAGTCCCTGTCCAATGCAATATTAAAACTGCTTTTTAGTCCGTTGTCACAAGGCCCCTGATTCAACAAGCTCGAAACATAATGTCACTTGCTGAAACTATTTAAAACAAAAGCTTCTGGGAGATCCAAGATGGCCGCTCGGTCCTGAAGACGTGTGTGTGGAGCTCTCTGTCGCTTCCACCCTGAAATAAGGTGTGGCCCTAGCCCCCCGGGCTTGCTTGGGGCTGATTAGCAGTGGACTTGACCCCCCTAATACTGGCATACTGTGGGGCTCATCCCCACACGGCTGTGTGAAAAAACGGGGATCGGCACGCCACGCTGAAAAGAACAACACGACCAGAGCAAGGTGGATCAGGGTGGCGCGCATGCCGTGACCTGAGGAGGGTGCAACACAGGCAAGCCCGGATCCCGTTGGATAACTGGGCTTTGCGGCACATTTCTATTTGGATAAAGGGTTCCGTGAGGCTAAGTGGTCATCCCCTGGAGCGCGGCAGCCTCGTGGCAGAAGGTTTGCATCATGCCTTTCCCTCCCCGGCCACACACCAGCTGCTGCATATTCACCCTGCTTAAGTGGCACATTGCGGATGGTGAGGGAAGTGCTACGGACAACGGCAATAAACCACACCGCAGTTACGATTGGAGCAAATAAGGAGGGACAGAAGCTATCAACAACTCCATTGTGCCTCTCTGCAGCAAACTGTAAACTGAAAGGAGGGACAGAGGCCAATAACAGCGCAACTCCAAAGGGGAAAAGTAACTGGCTGCTCCCGCTGGCAACAATAAAACACTTATAATATTTGAACTTAGGGAAAACCTGGAGCATCATATGGCTCAGCACTCATTTTCATCCATCAGTGGAATATCCCTATATTATAAAGAATCTTAACCTGATCAACCATAGCAGCTTTCCGGCACGCAAGCTAGCATCGGTCCACAACGCAGACTCACTTGTTTGAGGTTCTGGGGGTGACTTTGTGGTCTTCCAACTTGCTTTCATATCCAAACCTCTCCTTTCCCAGAACTACGCAACAGCACTCCCCACTGGCATGCGTAATCTCTCCGCGATAGGCTCATTTTATGGCGAGGGGAAAAAAGAAACAAACCCAACAGGGGTCCGCCAGCAGTGCACCAGATAACCAAACCAAATAGAATCCGCTCAAAAAGCTTTGGGAGACCCCACGCCATGCATCAGATTCAACAGCTGAAAGCAGACCCCCCTCCCTTAACGAAGAGGTCTGTTCCCCTTTGTCAACTATGGCAGCATCCAGACTTTGCCACAAGCTTTCAGCTGTTCCAAGACAAATTTGCAGCTTCATTTCAAACACAGTTTACACCATTCACTACGGATATCAGGCAAACTCTATCAGATTTTGGCAAGGACATAGCCACCCTAGGCGAGCGGATGGATAACAATGAATGTGCAATTCAGGAGCTGACCCAGGAGTGTAGACAATCAGACGTCACACTAGAAAAACGTGCTAGGGTGACACAGAACCTTGAACTACACTGTGAAGACCTAGAGAATAGATCCCGATGCTCCAATATCCGGATAAGAAATTTATCGGAATTGGATTTGGACTCAGAACTGGAAGACATTCACCTACACAGAACGGGCCTGAAAAGGAATGATCCGGGAGCCCGCCCGTGTGATATCTTGGCAGCGTGCTCTTCATATGCGCAGAAGGAGCAGATCTTAAGGAAGGCCCGAGAGCAATCTTTAATTACCTATAATGGGACAGAGATTCAACTCGACCAAGATCTCTCTCAGACCACTCTTCAAAAAAGGCATGAAATGCACTCTGCGGTCAAAACATTACAAGCACGCAGGATTAAATACAAATGGACCTTTCCCTTTGGACTGCTTTTTTCGCTGGCCGGTAGGCAACATCGGATTACCTCGCGGGAGGCTGGCATGGCTCTGTTACAAATTGAAGAAGAGACCTCGAAAGATCCATCTACATTTGTGCTCGACCATCAGATCCAGCTACCAAAGCCATGGGAATGGTCGTCTTCTTAGTGTCAAGGGAGAAAACAGAGAGTGCTGCGCGAAGACTGGAAGGCTTGCCTCAGAGGACCAAGTTCAAAATCATCTGAGTAATGTCCCTTAATAGAATAGTCAGCAGAAGCAGTAACAAGCATTCTAAAATCAGAAAATCCTTTATACCAAGGCGCTGTACAGTGGAACAACATAATACAAAATGACAACAACATTTAACAATGAGAGCAAAATTTACATCATGAATCATTCAACAAAACAGTGCAAAGAGCAATTAACTTAGGTGGGGGGTGGAAAGGGGAGAGGGAAGAGGTGGGGGGAGTAGGAGATGGGCAGGGCGAGGGAGAATGGAAGGGGAAAAGAGAGGAGTAGGAGAGGGGAGAGAGGAATCAGATGAGGGTAAGAAGAGGAGGGTGGGGGGAAGTGAAGAGGGCAGAGGAGAAGTTTTCAAGGAGGGGAATGGAGTAGGAGGGATTTAAGGGAAGTGCGAAATGAGGTGAAGGTTGTGGTAGAGCGGATTGTAAGAGGGAGCGAGTTCCAAAGCAGGGGTGCAAGGAGTTGGAATGAGCGGAAACGGGAGGAAGCGCAAGGGGAAGGAGGAACAGTGAGAAGGAAATGGTCAGCGGAGCGAAGGGAGTGGGAGGGGGAGTAGAAGGAGAGGATGGAGGAGAGATAAGGAGGAGCAAGACCATGGAGGGATTTGAATACAAGGCAGAGAAAGTAGAACTTTAGTTGTGAGTGGAAAGGTAGCCAGCCAAGGTGAGAGAGTGAGGAAGAGATGGAGTCACGGGAGGTAAGGAGACAAAGGGTACGGACAGCAGAGTGGTATATGGATTTTAGAGGGGTAAGCTGAGATGCGGGAAGTCCAAAGATTAGAGAGGAGCAGTAAAAGAGGTGGGAAAAGATGAGAGAGGAAATTAGGAGTTTTGTGGCGTGGAATGTGAGGGAGGGACGGATTTTGCGTATATTGTAGAGGTGGTATCGGCAGGAGCGGGAGGTGAGTGAAATGTGTTGTGAGAAGGTGAGAGAGGAGTCCAACAGAACGCCTAGATTACGAGCTTGGGGGGAGATAGGGAGATTGGAGGGAGGAAAGTGAATGAAAGGAGGAGGGAGGGGGAAGAGAGTTAGAGGGGAAGAAAAGGACTTCGGTTTTATCGGTGTTAAGAGAGAGAAAGCAGGAGGACATCCAGTTCTTGATAGCAGTGAGACAGGAGGAGAGTTTAAGGTAGAGGTCAGGCGAGAAGGAGGAGAAAGAAAGAAAGAGTTGAGTATCGTCAGCATAGAAGTGGTGAGAAATGCCAAACGAAGAGATGACAGGGGCAATGAGAGAGGTGTAAAGAGAGAAAAGGAAAGGACCAAGTACAGAGCCTTGAGGAACACTGTAGTTAAGAGGGAAGGAAGGAGAGGACTGGCCTCCCCACGATACAGCAAAGGAACGGGAGGAGAGGTAGGAGGATAGCCATTTTAGAACAGGGCCTTTAAACCCGAAGGAAGAAAGAGTATGAAGCGGGAGTGGGTGATCGACAGTGTCAAACGCTGCGGAGAGATCAAGTAGAATAAGGATAGAGGATTGCTTAGCATGTCGAGCAGAGAGGAGTGAGTTAAGGATAGAGGTGAGAGCAGTTTCAGTGGAATGTTTGGGACGGAAGCCAGATTGGAAGGGAGGAAGGAGAGAGGAAGAGGTAACAAAGGATGAGAGTTGAGAGTAGGCAAGGCGCTCAAGAAGCTTAGAGAGGAAAGGTAGAAGAGAAATAGGTCTGTAGTTAGCAGTGAGCAGTGGATCAGCAGAGGGCTTCTTTAGAATAGGAATAATCGTTGCATGTTTGAACGCAGAGGGAAAGATTGATGAGGAGAGGCAAGAGTTGAAGAAGGTGGTAAGGTAAGGGATAAGAAGAGGGTAGATCTTGGGGATAAGAACGGAGGGGAGGGCGTCAGAGGGGGCGGACGTGGGGTGGGCTTTGGAAAGAAGGGAGGAGACTTCAGAAGGGGAAACAGGAGAGAAGATGGACATAGTAGACGAGGGAGGAGAGGAGGGAGGAGGAGAGGGGGAGTCAGAAAGGGAGTTAATTTTTTGCCAGAGAGTGAGGATTTTTGAGGAGAAGAAGTTGGCAAAGTCAGAAGGAGAGAGTGTGGAATTGGTTGAGGGATCAGGCGTAGGAGGAGAGAGAAGACGGGAGAGAGTTTGGAAATTCCGACGAGGGTGGGAGGCTTGAGACTGGAGAAGGTTAGAGTAGTAGGAGGATTTGGTTGCTGCAAGACAGGAGTTGTAAAGTGCATGGTAAGAAAAGTAAGAGGTTTGATTAGATAGCGAGGGAGATTTGAGCCAGAGTCTCTCTAACCGCCGGAGAAGGCGCCGCATAGAAGAGAGATGAGAGGTAAGCCAGGGTTGAGAAGGCTTCTGAGTAGGACGAAAGAGAGAAAGATGGTAGAGTTGATCTAGGGCAGTGGAGATGGAAGAGGATAGTGAAGAGAGAGCATCATCTGCAGAGAGTAGAGCAAAACCATGGGGAGATGGAAGAGAAGCAGAACCGGTGTCAGAAAAGAGAGTAGCATCGAAGTCCCGAAGGTCACGACGCGAGTAAATTGGAGGGGAGGGATTAGCAGTAGTGGAGTGTGAGAGAGGGGATAGGGAGAATGTGAGCAAGGCATGGTCGGAGAGATAAACAGGAAGAGAGGAGACTGGGGAGGAGGGATATGAGGAATTGAAGATGAGGTCAAGAGTGGAGCCAGAGGAGTGAGTGGGGGAAGATGGAAGGAGGGAGAGGAGGTAGGAGTCGAGGATGGAAAGGAGGGGGGAAGATTGAGGGGGAGGAGGAAGATGGATATTAAAGTCACCAAGTACAGTAAGAGGAGAGGGGGAGGGAGAGATAAGTGAGAGGAGGTGATCAAGGTCTTCATAGAAGGAGGAGAGAGGGCCAGGGGGGCGATAAATGATCAGGAAGGAGATAGGGTGAGGAGAGGAGAAAGACTTGTACAGGAATTCAAAGGAAGGGAAAGAGGGGAGAGTTGGAGAGGAAGAGGAGGAGATATATTTGGGGTGGTACAGGAGACCAACGCCTCCACCACGGCCAGAGGGGCGGGGGGTGTGAATGAAGGTGAATGAAGGAGGAAGAAGAGGTCGTCAAGGAGGCAGGGACAGAGGTGTTGTGAGGGGGAATCCAGGTTTCAGTAAGACAGAGGAAATGAAGGTTGAGGCGAAAGAATAAATCAAGGGTAGCTGCAGTTTTATTACAGATGGATCTGGCGTTCCAGAGAGCAGTGTTCAAGAGGGCAGAGTGGTTGGTAGTGGGGGGTAGAGAAGGTTAGGGCGGTTAGTGAAGGAAGGAGGGTTACTGGAGGGGTAGGGGTGATGATGGTGAAGAGGATTGGGCATCTGGACAAGGAGGATAGAGGAGAGAAGGAGGGAAAGGGGAAGGTGGAAGGGTGGAGAGAGGGGGGAGAGTGAGGCAGAAGGGGGTTATGGAGGATCGCATACCAATGGACATGGAGGAGGAGAAATAGAGAAGAGCTGCAGTTGTAGGAATTAGGAATGTGTGAGGTAGAGACCAGTGTGACAGTTACAGAAGGGGGGGGCAGTGGGCACTGTAGGAGTAGGAGTAGAAGGGGGTAGTATACACCAGGGTAGTATGGAGGAATCCCAGCTGATCCGGCCCACAGGGACTGCAGGTTCACTGATTGATAAGGTGGCTTAAGCTGTAAGCAGCGTTCAGTCCGACAGTCTCTCTACCTCACAGTACCTCACAGTACCTCACAGTGCCGGGTGAACCGAGGACTGTGGGAGCAGAGGTGAAGCAGGAGAATGAGGCAGGCTGGAACCACACTTGTGCAAGGAGGGGTGGCAGAGGGCAAGAGGAAAATGGTTGGATTCGGGGCGATGTGAGATGGCGATGAAGGGGAGGGATCAGGTGCCGGAAAGGTGGTTAATGGAGGCACCTCGAAGCTGGCGCGGGGGCACACAGAGTCACCTCATTTCTGACCGTGTGTGGGAAGGGTGAGATGCAGATGGCGGTCTCCGGAGGTCCAATTCTGATTGTACGGTTGGCTGCAGGCTCAACTGGACCCCTTGTGTTGCATAAGGGGCTCCGGAGGCAGCATGGAGAGAAGAGTCGGCTGTGGATTCGCCCGGGCCCCATGTGTTGCAGAGGGGGTACGAACCCCGTGTGTTGCAGAGGTGGCTGCAGATTCGCTCAAATCCCATGTGTTGCAGAGGGGGCTCTGGAGGCAGCGTGGAGAGAAGAGGCGGCTGCGGATTCTCCCGGACCCCGAGTGTTGCAGAGGGGCTCCGGGGGCAGGATGGAGTGAGGAGGCAGCTGTAGACTCACCCGGACCCGGCTGCGGATTCACCCAGGCCCCGAGTGTTGCAGCGGGGCTCCGGGGACAGGATGGAGTGAGGAGGCAGCTGTAGACTCACCCGGACCCGGCTGCGGATTCACCCAGGCCCCGAGTGTTGCAGCGGGGCTCCGGGGGCAGGATGGAGTGAGGAGGCAGCTGTAGACTCACCAGAACCCATGTATTGAGGAAGGGGCTCCGGGGGCAGCGTGGACTGGAGAGGCGGCCGTAGACACGCTCGGGCCCCGTGATTTGTAGAAGGGGCTCCGGTGGCAGCGTGGAGAGATGGGGCTTCAGGAGGAACCACCTGGACTCCGCTCCAGACCGATGCCAACCCGCCCAGGCCCCGGCTGGTGAAGAGAGGGCTCCAGGGGCTGAGACGAGGCCTCAAGATGTCTTGATGGCGGCTCCACGGACGGGTGCAGACCGATGCAGAGTCACCCAGGCTCCGGCTGGTGGGGAGAGGGCGCCAGGGGCTGATATGAGGCCCCAAGAGGTCCCCATGGCGGCTCCACGGATGGGTGCAGTCCGATGCTGACTCACCCAGGCTCTGGCTGGTGAAGAGAGGGCTCCAGGGGCCGAGATGAGGCCCCAAGAGGTCTGGATGGCGGCTCCACGGACAGGCGTAGACTGACGCTGACCCACCCACGCTCCGGTTGGCGAAGAGAGGGCTTCAGGGGCTGAGACAAGGCCCCAAGAGGTCCCGATGGCGGCTCCACGGACGGGTGCACTCGGATCCCGTAAAATGAGGAAGGGGCTCCAGAGGCCACGCAGTCCAGCGGCGCGAAGTCCAGCAAAAAAGGTGCCTGGTGTGGAGGTTCCAGGAGTTGGAGCTGGCGCCAGGCGTGTCGCGGCAGGAGGGGAGGACTGCCGTTCTGGATGTCTGTAGGGCGAGAAGGATTTCGCAGCGCCGGCCGATGGCAGAGCAGGAGAAGGCCGCACCAAGACTCGACTCAGAGAGCACACAAGGCAAATCCGAATTCCGCTGGAAATGCCATCGGAGGAGCCCCAGTAGGTAAGGAACTTAGCTCAAGAGGCGATTTTGAAAAACTGTCGCCTGGGCCCTGGGGCAGCTTCTCCAAAGAGCACTGGCTTTTGATTCCTTCTGGGGGCTGGCTGGAGGCTGCGAGTGTAGAGCGCGCCGTGCAGCCCCTGTGCGCGAGCAGCAGACTGAGGTAGCACTGGTATTCATGGAAGGTGAATTGTTAATTATGCGGTACTTTAATTTAATCTGGGACCCTGCTCATGATAGAAGCAGGCCAATACAGTATGCCTCATTCACTCCTTCACATAGATTATTAGATATGTTTGAAAATCTATTGGTTTTTTTTTTAATGTTTTTATTTTTATTTTAAAATCAAACAGACACACTACAACTGTTTCAAAACATAGGAAGCATCATATTCCAGCACATTTTCATCAAAACTCCCCAACGCCCCCCTCCCCCCTTAAACTAGAGCCGGGTTCTCACATGTCGTTTACGGGAGCATCATTGGGTAGCACAATACTTAGGCAGTCATCATCCGGGTCCTATGTTTCGTTGTCACCCTGGTGAGGTTTGCCAACGAAGCCACCAGTTGCCGCCAGGCCAGCTAGGGCCCTACTACCTCCTCGCCCCCCCCTGGTGACCGCTTCAAACCAGACTACAGATTCAGCTTCCACCCACCTCAAGAGGTCCGTACACCATAACTCCACCCTAGGTCTGTGGGCCGCCTTCCAGCCAATGGCAATCCTCCGTTTGGCCAAAACATAAGCCAGGTCCTTCATCTTGCTTATGTGTTTCAAATGCCGGGGTCTAGGAAAAAGCCCAAGCATGCATGCCCAGGCCGATTCCACATCCAGCACCACCCCCCCACCAGCCAGTTTCGTCTTGACCTCGTCCCAAAATCTATGCACCTCCGGGCAATCCCAAAACATGTGTAGCAGTCCCGCATTCACCTCTCCACACCTGGGGCATTGCTGCGTAGCTGGTCCCCCAAACTTTGCAATCTTCCCGGGGGTTAAATAAGCCCTGTGGGTAACATACAATTGAAGCTGTTGGAATCTCGCGTTTCGGGACACCTTTTTGTGGTACCTCTGGGCCCGTTCCCACTGCCCATCCGTCATGGGTCCTCCCACCTCCTCCTCCCAATCTTGTCTCAATTGGAGCAACTCCTTCCCTGCCCTTACTCGCAGGAGCTCATATATCCTCGATA
The DNA here is from genome assembly GCF_040938575.1 of Ambystoma mexicanum. Lineage (NCBI taxonomy): Eukaryota > Metazoa > Chordata > Amphibia > Caudata > Ambystomatidae > Ambystoma > Ambystoma mexicanum. Next base: position 665,714,027 of record NC_090928.1, on the reverse strand, counting down.
TTTCTAGCCCGCCCTCTGATACATCATACATGGTTTCCAGGGAGGCGTCTGGGTCTTCCGCTAGCACTGTCTCAGGCCATCTTTCTCTAGTTTTTCTCACAAGCCTAGTGTAGGTTATATGTTGGCCACCATGTACTCCCGTCTCTTCCTGCAACCTCTGAAAGTCCACTGCCTCCCCTTCCTGCCATATGTCCCCGAGGGTGGCTAAGCCTACCTGTTCCCAGTATCTGCGGACCGATTCAAGTAGTTGAGGGTCGCTCCCGCACAGCGCCGCCAAAGGGGCCTGCTGGGAGTACGGCTCCGAGTCCCCCCCAATCTTCCATGTCCTGTGCCAGATCTCCCAGCCCAGCCTCAGTAGCCGCCCCTTGCCCACCAGTTTGTCTCTGCACAACCACACCACTTCCATCAGAAAGTATGGGGCTGTGTCTCCACGCAGGAGCCTGGCTTCCACCGAGTCTTCAGCCGAGAGCCACCTGGCCACGTACTGCAGCTGCCCCGCCAGGTAATAGAGTTCAAAATTAGTTAGGCCTATCCCCCCCCTGTCACATGGGTTCTGGAGCTTCCACAGAGCAACCCTATTCCTAGAGCTGCCCGACACGAAACCCCTGCACACGCTATGAAGTTTTGCGAATAGGCTCCTAGGTATCAGAAACGGGACGTTTACGAAGAAGTGCAAAAGTCTAGGCAGGACCACCATCTTGAGCAAGGCCGACCTCCCCATCATGGTCAGGGGCAATCTGGACCAAAATACCATGCTGTTCTTGATCCCCTCTATCGCCTTTTCCGTGTTGTGCTTGTGTTCTGCCTCGACCTTGTGGTAAATGTTTATTCCCAAATACCTAAATGTCACGGGCTGCCATGGTATTGGCAGGACAGGCAGCCTCTGCACCAGGACATTCCTATATCTGCCCAAAGGGAACAGACTGGACATTCCAGGGTTCACCGATATGCCCAAGAGGATACCGTACCGTTCTATTACCTCTAGCACGGACTGTAGGTTTTCCTCTGGGTAACGCAAATAAAGGAGCATATCATCCGCATATAATGACATCAGATGCTCTCCACTGGCAGTGCTTATACCCACCTCCCCATATTGTTGTTGCAGGCATATTGCCAGCGGCTCTAATGCCAGTATATATAGCATGGGTGACCAGGGGCCTCCTTGTCTGGTCCCCCTGCAAAGTTGCCAAGAATCTGAGACTGTGGACCCTGTCTTGACCCTCGCCATTGGGGTGCTATAAAACAACTGGACCCATCTGAGGTATCCAGGTCCCATTCCGTACCCCTTCAGGACCGCTTTCAGCCAGGGCCATCGTACCGAGTCGAAGGCCTTGACCGTGTCTAACGACACTATAGCCAGCTCGCCCGTGTCTTCCTCAGTTTGGTTTATGACATGGTGTAGCCTCCTGTGGTTATCGGTGATGTTCCTACCTGGAACATATCCCGTCTGATCTGGGTGTATCAGTTTCTTAATCACCCTCTTTAGTCTATTAGCCAGCACCGCCGTGAGTATTTTGCTGTCCTGGTTGAGCATGGACAACGGTCTGTAAGACCCGCACTCCACGGCCGGCTTGCCTGGTTTCAGGAGTGGGATGATTACAGCCTCACGGAGGGACAATGGGAGTTCTCCCTGCTCGTTGAAAGTGGCAAGCAGTGGCTGAAGCAACTCTTGCTGGTATGTTTTGTAGAACTCGCTGGGCAGCCCATCCAAACCCGGCGCCTTGCAAGTGGGCAAGTTCCGAATCACTACCTCCAGCTCATCCGAGGTGACGGGTGCGTCTAACTCAGTGCGCTCTAGATCATCCAAGGTGGGCAGCTCAATGTCCACCAATGTGTCTAGTATGCCTTGACACATATCCTCCCACGTGTCCTCATACAAGTGTCTGTAAAAATTAAGGAATTCCTCATTTACCTCTTTCTGGGTGTTGCATATGCAACCTCTCTCGTCCTGGATCTCACTTATCACCGAGCGGGGGGTCTCACTCTTATACAGCCAGGCCAGCAGTCTGCCTGGCTTGTCGCCCCCTGCGTGTATCCTCTCCGTATATTTCCTGTAGTTGAGCCTGCACAGTCTGTCCCAGAGTGCGCTGCAGGACAACTGTAGCTCCTCTACTTTGGTTCTATTACCATGAGCGGTGCTCTCGCAACGCGTGAGATCCTCTAGCTCCCTTTCCACCTCCTGAAGTTCCCTTTCGACCCCCCCCCCCCTGTAGCCCCTTAGCTTGGGAAATAGCTACCCCACGCACCACCACCTTAAACGCTTCCCACAGTGTGCCCACAGAGCTTACGATTCCCGTATTTATATCAAAGTACTCTTCGATGGCATCCCTCAGGCCCTCCCGAAACCCCTCGTCCTGCAGAGCTTCGGTCCTAAGTCTCCATGTAGGGATCCGTGGTCGTGGGGGCTGGTGTCTCCAGTCTACCACCAAGGGCGAGTGGTCCGATAGTACTCGGGCCTTGTATTACGCCCCTTCTATGTCTCTCACTATCTCGGCTGTTACAAACATGTAATCTAACCTTGTGTGCAAATCATGTGGCGCTGCGTAGTGTGAGTACTGTCTATCCGTGGGATGCAGCCTTCTCCACGCATCCTCTAGGCCTAGGTCTTTCAGTAAGGTACTCAGCGCTTTAGCCGCCAGTGCCGTTTTTCCTGCCCTGTCCTTAGACCTGTCCATTCTGGGATCTACGGTACAGTTGAAGTCCCCCCCCCACACTACCGTACTCCCTGCCAGGGAGCCAAGTTTACCGTAGAGGGTCCTAAAGTAAGCCGCTGTATGATTATTCGGGGCGTACAAATTTATGATGTGTACTTCTCTGTTTTCCAAGAGACCCGTTACCACCACCATTCTACCCTCCGGGTCCACCGTAGAATCAAGCACCCAAAACGGTACATGGGGCACCACCCAAGTAATAATCCCTCTAGCATACGCCGAGTACGCCGCCCCCACAACAGTGCCCTTCTATTTCCTCCTGACCACCTCCAGCCTTTCCCTAGTGAGGTGGGTCTCTTGCAGCAGGGCTATGTCTGCGCGCATCCTCTTTAAATACAACATCACTTTGTTACGTTTAAGGTAGCTGTTGAGGCCCCGTACATTCCAGGTCACAATTCTGAGATTACCCAATGCCATCTGGTCGGTCTATCTCCATCCTATCGCTTCCCATAATGCTCCCTACGTAGGGTCGTTCCCTGGCTCTTTCCCTTCTATTCACGAACAGTGCCCCCCCTTCCCCAACTTCACACCACTGCACACAACTCCCCCCCCTCCCTGCCAACCCCCAACAATAGCCCAGCTCCATCCCTGGATCTCAGGCCTACCCACGTCTGGACCTGTCTCGTGTCTGAGAACGAGGACCCTGCGGGGTGTCACCAATCTAACAGTGACCAACTAAATATACTACTATTGGGTGTAGAGGTTGCTCCCCAGGAGCTCCCAGTCGTCTATTTAGGAGAAGTGAATTCAACGGGACCCGCCGGCAGATACCGTGACTTCCCCCCCACAAGCACAATTACATACTATATTCCAGTCCCAACGTCATAACTATGGCCTCACGGGCGCCTCTGCAACGTGCTACTTATCTCCAGCCGCTTCTGTCTGGCATCCGATTCCTGAGGTCGACCTTGCATGTCCAACCATTCCATCGCTTCAGTCGGCGTCTCAAAGAAGAGGGATCTGTTCTTATGAAACACCTTTAACCTGGCGGGGTAGAGCAACATGTAGCGGTGGCCTGCTTCTCTAAGCCTCCTCTTCACCGTTCCAAAGTTCATTGGACTCCGTTGTACGAGCAGCATATAATCCGGATACGTCGTTATATTCGCTGACCCCCTTTCTATCGTGCCTCCTTTCCGGGAAAAATTCGAGAATCTTCTCGCGGTCACGATAGTTCAGGATCTTCGCGATCAACGGCCGCGGGGGGCTCCTGGGGCCGGACTCCTGGTCAGGGCCCTATGCGCCCTTTCGACCGCGAACCCCTGGGTCAGCTCCCCACCTGTAATCTCCTGCAAGAGCATAGTTTCAACGAAATCTGTGGGGTTCGATCCTTCCATTCCCTCCGGAACCCCCACTATGCGAATGTTGTTACGCCTGGCGCGCCCCTCTGCCTGCTCTGCTCTGTCCTCCAAATTGCCCACTCGTTGCACGAGGGCATGAAGCTCCTTGGCGTGAGTATTGCACGCCTCCGTGGTCGGGGCCAACTCCTTCTCCAGTTCCCCAGTGCACTCCGCGATCGTTCGCACGTCCTGGCGCAACAGGTTCACCTCTTCTCAGACTGCTCCGATCTTAAGGTTTAGGCCCTCTTGCAGCTCTTTCATGGCCAGGCCCAGCTTCGTCTCCCAGGCCACCTTAAAGTCAGCAATTGCCGCCAGCACCTCCTGGATAGTACCCGGTGGGTCCATCGCCGCCACGGGGGTGTCTTTGCTCTTGCTCCCTTCCGCGCCTGAGGGCAACCTAGCATGGGCCTCCATCGTGGGCTGTTTGATCCGGGGTCGCACCACCTTGGAGGACATCCTGCTGCGTCGGTTGGGCCCACGCGCCCAGCTGTATCCTCTGCGCTGCAGAGTACCCCACGGGGTTCACTCGCCGGCCCCTTCACAGCAAGGTTCTGCTGGACCCGGGTTCACTTTGCTAGCCCGCCACGATCCAGGGCCTCCTCAGTGGGGGCTCGCCCTTATGTTCTTACCTTCAGCCAGAGGCGCATGCGACACGTCTATCTGGTTGGGCTCGCCCACGTTCCGACCAACTTTGTCTTCCTCGGCTCCACGGACCATTTATGGCCCTTTGTCCGCAGGCGGCCATCTTGGGTGCTGCCCTTCCATTGCGCGACCACCACCTTCTTCGAAGTCTAGTTCCGTAGATATGCAGTCTCGCTAGTGGGGAGGGCACTCACCATGTGCCCCCCACTTTCATGCGCCCTTGGATGCACCGTGGGCTCGAAAGTCCGCCAATAACCATCACTTCTTACCAGGATCAGGATCGGATCATCGGGAGCTCCTCCAAGGAACATCCTCTCACGTAGCCATCAAGCCACGCCCCCCCGTTTGAAAATCTATTGTTACTAGACATATGGCTTTTCCTGAAAGGGGAGGAAAAGGGCTACTCCTCCTATTCACATTTTCACAAATCCTTTTTCTTTTATTTATTATATCTGGGCCTCGGCCTGCTGCTGGGACACATAACACGTGTTACTACACACCCAATCTCCCTTTCAGATCATGCACCAATCACGGTACTACTGGATATCCCAATCATGAAATCTCAACTGTTGTCCTGGAAATTTCCGCTGGCGCTCTGTGGGGACATCACGTGATCGCGGGAGCACGGTCTCGCGAGATCTCGGCCAACGTGATCTCGCGGACCCGCGCTCTGCGAGCGGGAACTCTTGGCGCCAGTAGGAGGCTGGTGGAGCGCCAGACAGGTCGGCCTGGACAGCGCTGCTCCTTATGAGGGGGCCAATGTGACTGAAGGCCCAAGTCAATCCAGCTCACTTCCAGGGCGTAAGTCCAATGCCATAGGAGGCCTCCTGGAGGCCCTGGAAGTACACTGCGTGCAGTCTACTGCACACCCGCTTCCAGTGAGGTTAACTGGGAAGCCCAGCCAAGACTGTGAGTACTCGCCCTGTCCCATCTCCTGGACTATTGCTACCCGCATTCTGTTATTGAATAAAAGCAGTTGCAACTACCTTGGGCGTCCTGTCGTCCTTTGAGGCCACAACACGCTCCTTCAAGATTTGGCAGTTAGAAACGAAATAGCTGCACAAATTACTGAATATTTTAATTCGAATATGTTTGGGGAGATTTCAATGAACATGGTTTGGGATGCATTTAAAGTCACCATAAGGGGAATTCTAATAGCAGCCGACGCCAAACGACAGAAACAACAAATGGCCCTCGAAATGGAACTAGAGCTAGAGTTATCACAACTTATGAGAAAAATGGTAACAAATACTGGGCCGGGATCGCAGAAGGAATTCCATGCTGCGGCTGGAAAACTAAATCTTCACCTCACAAAGACAGCTGAAAAAACTCTTTTATTCATTAAGCAGAGCTATTATATAAGAGCCGATAAAATGGACCACCTCCTGGCAGGTAAACTCTGTCAGAAAATAGCCTCCCGGATCATCCAACAAATAGAATTGCCATCTGGGGAGATGATTTCGGAAATAACCACTATTCTAACGCAATTCCAAGTATTTTACTCTGACTTATATAAATCGGATATACCGGACACCTCTAGACAAACTAATTATCTAAAATTAATAGACCTCCCCAAACTCTCATACACAGAAAGTCAAATTTTAGAAAAATATATTTCAACTGACAAGGTGCTCCGGGTCATATGTGAACTTCCACTCAATAAGTCATCTGGCCTAGACGGATTTCCAGCCAGGTTTTATTAAACATACAGCAGCATTTTATCTCCCGTTCTTACTAGGCTGTAGAATTCCTTTTTGCACACGGGGCAAATATCGTCCTCCATGGAAGAAGCCAAAATAGTATTATTTCCTAAACCAGGGAAATACCCAACAAACTGCAGATCTTATCGTCCTATGGCACTTATCAATCTGGATGCAAAATGTTTTACTAAAGTACTGGCCAACCGTATAGTAGATATCTTACCATCATTAATGCACAATGACAAGACAGGTTTTATTAAATCCAGGCAAACGTACTACCATACACATAGGATATGACATATACTGGAGAAGGTAAAGAAAAAACAAATTCCTGCAGTTCTTGTTTCAATAGATGCCGAAAAAGCATTTGAGCGCATAGAGTGGTCTTTTCTTTTTTTAACACTTGAGAAAATGAATGAGTTTTGGTCCTAATTATGTAAAATGGGTTAGAGCAAACTATCAAAATCCCTCTGCGAGACCATTAATAAATGGTCATTTTTCTCCCCCTATTAATTTGTAACGCGGTACGAAACAGGAGTGCTCCCTTTCCCCAATGTTATACGTGCTTCATCTGGAACCATTATTAGCCAGAAGTCAACAATTGGAAAGTATTACAGGTGTTAAGTTTGGCAGAACCCAACATAAAATGTTCGCTTATGCCGATGATATTTTGCCTATTGCGGCACAGTGGCTGGGTTGAAAATTAATGTGCAGAGGTCAGAGATTCTGAATTTGTCTTTACCACCCTGGGACGTTGCTCTTTTGCAGTCACAGATACCGCTTAGATGGGCACAAGAGCATATTATTTTGTTGGGGATTAAGATCATGTCAACCTTGGCAGGGTTATATGCAGCAAACTATCCCCATCTGCTAAAGGATATAGAATTGCAACTAAAAAAGTGGGATCCGCTCACTATATCGTGGTTGGGCCGCATACATTCGGTGAAAATGGTAACTCTCCCCAGGGTACTTTATTTATTTCAAGCACTGCCCATTAAAGCTCTCTTATCATTTTTTCGTAAAATACATAAGGCCATTTCAACCTTTGTGTGGCAAAACAAGACCCCCCAAATCGCTCTCTCCACTTTGATGTTATCTTCAGATAAAGGGGGATGGGGCTTCCAAACTTTTTGATATATTTCCGGGCAGCGCAACTTAGAGGCATTAAAGAATGATCCCTGAATTCGACGGAAAAATGTTGGGCACACATGGGCCCTCATTACGACTCCGGCGTTAGCCAATGGCGCTATTAGCGCCATAGTTAACGCCGGTAACTTACCGATTCCGCCATGGTGAAATGGGGAATTACCACCCCATTCCAAGGTTGGGGGGGCGGTAATTCCCCCCTTCCCCATTCCCATTTTTGCCCCATAGGGCTCAATGGGAATGGGGAAGGCGGTAATTACGGTACTGCAAATTGCGGTACCATAATTACCTTCAAAGTCCCTTTGCGGGTCCCAACCTTAACGGCTGGTCCAGACCAGCCGTTAAGGTCGGGATCCGCAAAGGAACCTCATAGTAAGGCGTTAAGGGGTTAACGGCGCTGCAACCTTTTACGGCGCCGTTAACCCCTTAACGCCTGGGTCATAATGGCCCCCATGGAATTGGCTTTGGGTGGCCCCCGATTAAACGAGGTTCTATGGATGCCAAGAGTGGATCGCCCAATAAACATACACTTGAGTGAAATCATGCACACAGTAGAAAATACCTGAAATGAGGCAATTAAAAAACATGCAATAACAACTTCTCCCTCACTGCTTACCCTTCTCTTCTTTAACCCACAATTTACCCCAGGGTTGGAACCAAAGGCATTTAGGGAATGGAAGAAGGCTGGTTGTGTAAAGTTGCAGGACATGTTTGAGGGAGACACAGTGAAACCATTCACGCAATGTAAATAAGAATTGGGACTTCAGGAAAGCTCTAGGTTCCAATACTTCCAGGTGAGGCACTGGTTGTTAGCCCCCCGCACCCTTGATTAAAGCAGCGGCCACCAGGCCATTGACATCACTTGAACAGTATGTGACATCAAGTCCCGGCCATAAGGCTTGGATCTCTAATCTATAGAGGATACTGGGGGAGGGCTCACCCAAAACAAAAATCACCTACAAAACACATTGGCAAACTACTCTAGGTGAAGTGATCACTGACCAGGATTGGGAGAAACTATGGCGTATGATCCCTAAACTTACTAGATCGATGCAAATAAAATAATTGTGGCCTAAACTTATGATGCAGTGGCATTATACTGCAGCTCAACTATCAATAACGAAACCTATGATATCTGATCAATGCTGGAGGGATTGTTGGAAAACTGGGGATTGGGTACATGTATGGTGGAGTTGGCCAAGTTTAGTCCGATATTGGGGGGATGAGGATTCATGCATTTATGAAATACGTTCTGTTCGTACCCCTTTCACCTTGTTTGTTTGTTTGTTTGTTTATTTGATAATGCGCGCCAAACCCATTAGGTAGCCGGGCGCAGTAGAGGTCAAGACAGCTTAAACTTAGTTACATAATGTGTACAATGTGTACCTTACGTAGGTCCTTGTTTCTTTTAACTGATGATGGCCCTCATTACGACCCTGGCGGATTTTTTCCGCCATCGACGGACTTTCCGGCCATGGCGCAAAGTCCCTTTACGCCATGGCGGATGGCGGACTTACCGCCCCATTCCGAGGTCGGCGGGGCGGTAAGTCCCCATTGACCCATTTACCCTTCCCCATTCCCATTTCGGCCCCATAGGGCTCAATGGGAGTGGGGAAGGAGTTAATTACGCCACCGTAAAATACGGTGGCGTAATTAACACCAAGGTCCCGGAGCGCCATGGATTTTTCCGCCCGCAAAAAGCGGGCGGAAAAATGACCATGGCGCTCCAGGAACTCGTAGTTGGCGGTAAGGGGTCCGCGCAGCTAACGCTGGCGCAGACCCCTTAGCGCCAGGGTCGTAATGAGGCCCGATGACTTTATCCCTCGCCCGAAAGCAGCCCAGAAGGCTTTTGTGCTATTGCAACTAGCAGCACTGCTTGCAATCACCCAGAATTGGAAATAAAATGAATCACCTCAATTAGCCGACTGGTATGCAAAAGTGTGGAACTTTGAATCACTTGAATGGATGACGTATTCTTTACAAGGGGACCTTTCCATGTTCGCACAAGACTGGAACAGTGTTCTCAAATTTTTAAATGAAGACTTTAACATTCAGTACTGCCCGCAAAGACTACACCTGTTGGGCATTGCTTGATATGCTGATCAAAAATGTGGTTGTCGGAAGAATTTACTTCGGTATTGCTTTCTCTTTCTCGGTTGATGGTAAAGTGTACTCATGTAACATTCAGGTGAGGGTCTGGGTGGGTTGGAGGACAAGGGGCGGGGGGGGGGGTGAGTGTTTGTGATTTAACATTGAAAAATCAATAAAAACGAATAAAAAAAGAAAAGCTACCCAGGGCCATTGTCCCCACAAAAACACATGCAGCTTAAGAAAATTCATACATGGATTTTCTTGTTATATAAACAGCTCATGTTTTAATATGAATGGCACAGGATCATATTAAATATATAGAAATACAATGGCAGGTCACCAAAGTTACGCAGCAGCACTTCAAATCCTAAAATTCTACATTATTGGGGTATTTATAATCATAAAATGTAGGAATCTAAATCTAAATGTGGCCAACTAAGTACACATCAATGCCCAATACAAATCAATGGACAGACAGTATACACGTGTAATGCCCTTGCGCCTTGCAGCGCTACGAGGCCAACACAAAAGTTAAAAAAAAGAAATGGGACTCGCTTCATCCAACAAACTGTACTTAAAAACAAACAACACAATAATTGCAAGCAGCCATCTCAACCCCAGGATAGGCTCGAACCCCAACCCTTCCATTCCCTGCATTTACCACTTGCACCATCGGAGTAGAGGAAAACAGCTCCTACTAATTCCTTTTCCAAAGCGCATGCTGCAATTACTACAAACCTTCCATATCCCCTTAATTCGGGCACTCCTCACACCTTCTATTTTAATATAATTTAGCGGCAGTCCGATGTCTATTAATTGCTTCAGGCCTCTCACCTCTTTACTCTGCATGTGCTTGCCGACAAGAACTTTTATTTTTTTCTTCATTTCCACACGCATTTCAGCGGTTTGCTAACAAGGGTGTAGTGCTGCGCTTCAGCGAGCCACTTTCGCAGCCGACGCGGGACGTTTCCTCGTAGGTAATCGATGTACGTACGCTGTGACACTGCCAGCATCCGGTTATGGATTTGTCATTCTTTGCTAATGCAGATTGCTTGTGTGACTCCCTAACTCAACATAGCGAAGCACGCTCATAAACATATTTGATATCATACACAGCTGAGGAGGAACACTTCTGCAAATGTGTGTTTCTCTCAGGAGCGGAATATTAACGCTATAAATGCTGACGCGTGCTATAGTAATCGCAGGTCACCCTTTAAGTACATTAATATGAAAGGAATTTGTCCTACGATTTGTTATCAGTGACAGAGTGCTGTGCTCCAGTTACATGTTCTGAAGCGCTATTCGGGATGGATTCTCAGAAGTAATAGGTCTGCATTGTCACACAGGTGGCTCCCGCCATTTGATATGCCCCTCTTCACAGAAGTGAGTTTTAGATATGGCATTCTCATTTAACAATGTTCAATGAGCTTGTAAGCATTTTTGGTTTTATTTGCTGCAAGGCTGACTGGAAACGCTTCAGTAAATTCACCTATGGGGGCAGCAGCGTTAGGCTTGGAGTCACTGGAGGCAAGTGCTAGGCCTTTAAAAATGTTATAAACAATAAATCCTAAATGTCAAGTCACCATAGTGGCAGTTTACCAAAACTAGCCCTCATTTCATTGCAAATCAAAAATCAAAACAAGCTCCCAAAATGAAAATAACTTTAGCTATTTTAAACAATGTAACATTTTATTTGGAAGATGCAGGTATCTTTCCCATTCAAAGATGGCTGCTAGTTTTGTCATGTTTCCAGAGAGCTTTCTTAGAGACAGTCATCCAAGATGGCTGCTTCCATGAAAGAGCTCAGACCTCAAAGTGTTCTGAGATGGGCAGGAATGGGTGGAATTAGCCATAGGGATTAGCATGTCTAGAGGCACCGAATAGGAGGGATTCAATAACCTAACAACATCAAATACACTATGTATTCCTCCTCAAATGTCATCTCCGTTGAAAAGCGTTGAGTCTCTCATTCAAAGCCCTATTTTAAGCTCTTACGTTAATACTCTTATTTTAATGACAATAATTTAGGCTTAAAAGTAGCGCTTTCAGCGCCACCTAATAGCCAAAACTAAAAAGGAGGCTGCACTTTGAAAATATGTACCAGGGATATCCATTGTTTAATGGCTTTTACCTTAGCGCTGTAACTTCTAAATGAGGCTAAAAGAGCTGGACTACGAGCGTAGGAAGAAGCAGGAAATAAACACTGGTGCTGGCAGCAGTGTGATGATGAAATGACGCTGCAGAGTAGTATACCAAGATGGCAACCTGCATGGCTGGGGGAGCAGGTCGCAGGTGCAGGCCACTCTGCCCTAGAAAGGGAGACAATGGGTAAGGGTATCTAGCATCCAGGTCCAGGGGTCAAGTATACCACCCGTAAAACCTGTACGTATGTGTGTGGCCGACACGTTGAGCCTGACACCAGCAGAGCCTAGAGCATGATACCATGTATAAGGGGAAGCTATTAAAACAAGTTAAGAGAGTGTCTGCTAATGGGTGACAACAAGCAGATTCAGGGGTGCACTGCTGCTAGGGTCACTAGATGCATGCACACCATCAGCTGACTAATGGGGCGCATCTGGGGGTCGAGCTAGAGATCAAGATGGAAAGACAAAGGGATACTTAGAAGGGAGATGTATTTATTTTAATTTTATTGAATTTTCATAAGGCACCAAGGATGGGCAAAACTGCTTTGTATTGCCACGACTGAGAAGAAAGAGAAATGAAGGAACACGCACAGGAAAGGAATTGAGAAACAAGCTTCCAGATACAATATTGTCACTATTCTCTGACTGTTATTAAGGAAACCAAATGGATTATAGGTTAGATGATTATAGAGCGCTCAGCGGTTATCTCGCATAGACCAGTTTGAATGGGCAAAATCCAGTGGAAGCTTGTAGAATTTTCCACACAGTGAAGAGAGACCAGTGTAGTAGCTCATCTCAATTCTTTGCAACCTTCAAAATCTATTTCTGTAAAAAGTTCTTTAGGATTTTGTTGAAACGCTCCATGGTGCCACATGTCTGGGGGATAGACGGAGGGCAGGGGTGCTGGGGGGGGGGGGGCTGGGGTATCTATCTATAGTTTTTCTTTAGATCATTCAGGAGTTTGGAACTAATTGGCTACCTGATACATGAGAATTTTTTTCAGAAACCCCAACCATGTAAACTACTAAATTTGTTTTTAAAGGCAGTTCCTGTGTCCTGCCAGGGAATAGTACCTGATCCCCCAAGGCATCTGACGTTGGTGGCCGAAGAGAAAACATTGGAAAAAATAAAAAATAAAAAATAAATACTCACAAATCAACTGCGAATGGGGTCCCCTTCCTAGAGTTTGAAAATCTCAGAGCAATGGTTAAAGAGGAGGGCCGGTCCTGCGGGGGAATGTGCACATTGTCCAGACTATGCATATCCATCCCAGCTGATTAACGGGTAGCTTTTGTAGGTATGTGGAGCATTCTGTACATATGGCCCACTCCTGTACTAGGAACTGGAGGTCTTGGGGAGGCTTCTAGAATAGCATTTGTGATGCTACTTCTAACAATATCTTTCTTTACCTGAGTGGGATACATAAAGAGTCCAAACACATTCTTAGTTAATAATGAGCTTTATTTAACACAAGAAAATTCTTCTTCAGGGTCATACTGAAACATAAAGTGACAGAACGGTCTTTTGTTAACGGTTTCACCAGTTCAAGGGTCTCCTTCTAATTCTAAAATTACAAGATTTCAGCCTAGCTCACCCTCATTCAGAGTTTCTATGGTTCTTTTTGCAAAATGTCTTCTGTGTTGTCTCCTGTTGATGATGGGATAGGAACATCTCCAGACCTTCCAGAATCTCCTATAGATGTTATTGTGTTTCTGCCACAAGCCATAGACATAGGTGAAGTTACTCTTTCAATTCCAGGCATGGTATGGCTTGCCCCAGTTTCCACAGAGGGGATTAAGAGGGCCTTAACACCTCACATTCCCACAGTCCTGATCTTTTCCCTTTGCTTAACTTCTCTAGTCTTCCTCCGGCCTTCTGCTCCTCACTGACACATTCTCATTCCTCCTGCCAGAGTGGTATAAAACCCTTTCTTATCAGGGCCTGGCCCCTAACCATACCTTATCATAGGTATGCCTTCATCCTGGTCTAATTAGCTACCACCTCGCTAGCCCTTTGTGTTTTCCTGGTTTCCAACCTCCTCCTCCTGTCTCTGTCCTACCAATTCTTGATCTCCTCTTTTGGCCACCTCTGAATGTGTTTCTCGTGCTACCTCCTGATGTCTTCCTCCAACTTCCTCCAAATGTCTAACGCTTAACAACACTTAATGTCTCCTTCCTACCACCTCATGACATCTCTTCTCCCCCACTTGTCTCCAGCCTCCTCTGCTCTCTCCTGTCTCTCTCCCAAATCCTTCTACTCTCTCCTTCCTAAATGGCCAACTTGCTCCAAACTCCATCCACAAACTTCTTCAAACACCAACCCCTAACCTTTCTAGGATGTCCCTTTTATTTTCAAGTAGTTCCTCCCCTTGGGCTGGTCTCTGTGTTAGGGCCTGCACCTGTGTATCCTTATTACCACCTCCATGTGACTGATTGCTGTGGGATTGCTTAATGTTTTAGGGTGCAATCAGAAAGGCAGCTGAAACTCGGATTTTAGAAGCAAGCCTGGACTCTTTAATGTCTGTTCTGTGTGAGTTTGACATGCACGCAGGGATCTGTGGACCATAACAGAGCCTGCTGTAAGGGAAGTTAGCACTTTATATTTGTTATAGTTTCTGTTGAGATTTGGACCACTCTTGTTGAGACTGTGTTGTAGAAGGGGTGCACTGTTCGACACAAGGTCATGGGTTTCCTGGCAAAACCCTTAAAGGGCGAGTAGCACATGTGTTAGGCATGTGACTGTCTCCTGGCCAGGCCCAGCTAAGTGAGGGTGACCAGGGTGTCTTCCCCATGATGCTCCATTTGACAAAGTTCCCTTTCTGGAACTTCGTCAGGTAACCATGCTCCACAGCTGCAGACCATCAGCACTAGTTCCAATCCGAACGCGGCTTGGGGGGCATGGTACTAAATGCACTATGTAGCCCATTCTAATGTGGTGGCTGACAGGATCAGGCTGCTCTTGTTTGGAGAAGACTGGAGAGGGAAGACTGCTGGAGAGGAGAAGTGCTGCAGAAAATTTGGAGAAGGCTGGATATAGAAGTGTGCTACAGAAGGGGGCAGGAGAAGTGGCAGCAAGTGAGAGGAGGAGGTGATCTCTACAAAAGACAAGAAAATGGTGACAGTTAAAGTGTGAGAAAGGGGGGTAAGAGGGAGTAAAACCAGGAGTTGATTGGAAGAGGGTAGTAGGACCAGGAGAAAGGAAGGAGGAAGTCAAACCAGGAGTGGATTAGGAGTAAGAGACAAGAACAGAGGCAAGGAGGAAGAAATTAATAACTGGAGTGAAGTTCAAGGAAGAAGGAACATTAGATGTCTGGAGGGAGGAAGTAAGACCCAGAGTGGAGTGGAAGGTGGGGACACCAGGCCAAGGTGGGAGTAAGGAGACATAAAAAGATCAGCAAAGGGAGGAGGTAGGTGAGGATGAGCAGACTGAGGATGATACCTCTTCAGATAAGGAGAGTAAAACAGATTGGCCAGGGTTTGATGATGAATAGAAGTGAAAAAAGAAAGCCCTAGAGAAAAGAGAATGTGACTTTACTAAGGTATTGAAAAGATATGTTAAGGGAGGTCTAACAGTGGGAGGAGGTTCCAACAGGGATCAGGGAGCCTAGTGACAGTTTAGCAAGGAGGTAGGGAGAACAGAAACACGAATGTAGAAGGTAGAAGGAATTGGTCATTCTGCGTCTTTCCTTACTGACCCCAAATGACATCTATAAGAGAACCCTGAGGTTCCTGCAAAACATAAAGAACTGTCTTAGTCTTGGATTATGCAACCCCCGAAAAGCCTGCACCTAGGCTCAAAGAAGCAGAAGAAGGGCTTGGTTCATCCCAGAGTCTGTGTAATTAGGGAGGAGTCAGATAGCTTCAGTGGCACTTTGGAACAGTGACAGCTCAGACTCAAAAGCCTGACCACTCACCCTAAGATTGGGAAAGTTGATGTAAGGGAAATTTGTGGAAGAGGGCCATTCTGTGTTTTATTATTTTGTCTGGGAATATTCTGTTTATATTTAAGTTGGCGCACTCCTGTACACAGTCCCTAAAAAAAATACTGAACTTTGAGCACCTGTTCTTGGTACCAAATGTCCAATCTGTAACACCCAGGAGCTATCATTCACTAGCTCGGCAAGGGTCACGAATCACGGCCCTCTTGGCCACCCCACTAGAAGTCCCCAGAATAAGCAGGGGACTTTATCACACTGCACAGTCATGTGAATATAAAAGTTACACTTTTCGGAAGGCGACATGTCCCTGTTAGGAGGATACTTTTCAGAGGGTGAAGCAGCCAAGCTGCACAGGAACTAGGTAGGCGATGAAAGCCAAAACACGTTCATGACTCAATCTATAGGTCTGTGGATATGAATACACTAATCGCTGCTATACAATCCTCTGCAAGTGTTGAGTGATGCAGAAAGTTGTTTTATCATACTTCATGCCCTGGTTCAGCATGGAGATGGTCCTAGCAAATGTTTACCTCCCTAACTCACAGAACCCATCTACTATTTTTTGAACAATTCAGAACAGTTCCAAGTAAAAAAAGAGCACCTATGATGGTGATTTAACTGTTATGCCAGATTGCTGGATCGACACAAACACTGGAGAGGAAGAAAGCTAAAACGGTATTACAGACATAAAAAGAGGAAGCAGATGTCTGGCACCTCTGCACCCAACCGATAAAGACTTTACCTTCTATTCCGCTCCTCATGATGTGTACTCACGCATCGATTTCTTTATGATATTTAATCCAGTTCGACAATACACCCAATATTCAAACATAGGTAATGTACACCTATCTGGCCACTCTACAATCCAACAAAATATGTCAATGTATGACAGACAGTGGTCAAGACTAGCAACTAGCAACTCAATGCACTGTTGAAAGATGAAGAGTTGTGAGGAATTATACTTAAGGATATTAATAACTACATGGCCACGCAGAGGATGGGGTCTGGCCCTGGGTTCCTCCTACCACTACACAGACAATTCAATGAAGAGGGCAAAATGAATGTATAGGCCCCTTGAAAGAGGCGTGATGGGATCCCCGGCAAGAAAAGGTGCCAAGAGGATGGTCACAGCGCTGAGGGGAAGAACTATTAGCCGTGGAGCAGGAGTCAAGAAGGCGGCTGTGATAGCGCGTATCCGGCAGCGGTGGAGCGGCCTGTCGGAGTGAAGCACAGATCTCCCGGTGTTGCCGCCCCCCCCCCCCATCGACCACCTGCTGACGCATCCTCGAGTGGGATGCTGCAGTCATCCTGGTACACAGCTCTGGCAACCGCTGCAGGAAGACACAGCGCTCCAAGTGCAGAGGTTGTGATGGGTGAGAACGTAGGTGAGGAGAGAAAGGGGAAGCAGAAAAGTGGCAACCTGAGGCGGTCGAGCTCCGTGGGGGGCAGCTGGCCAGGAAAGGTGGTGCTCAAGCACGAATCGGTGCAACACTCAAGATGGCAGACACAGGGCATGCCTTCTGGAGGCCTTGTGAAACGATGTGAGGTGCCAGACTAGAGCAGCCTGCCTCGCTCAACTGCGGCTGGAGTCCCAAGAGCAGAGCACACATCAGAAGACACAGCCCAAAGTGGTGATTGAGGTGGCTGGGCAGAACTAGTCTCGGAGAAGGGGCAAGACCTAGAATGAGAGTTGCATGGGACCACATGAGACCGGGGGTTGAGAATCGATGCAAGGCCACACAGAGGAAGTAAGACACAGCGGTAGAAAAAGGAGCAGCGATCGAATAGGAACATTTTACCTGGACAGGCAGATTATCTGACAGAGCACCTTCCACTTTGAACAGCAAGGGGAGTGTGCAAAAGGTTCTCAGGTGCCAGAGATCGCCCAGAACACCACGGGTTGATACCATGGCATCAAAACCAAAATTAGCAAAGGGGACCAATGTACTAGCTACGATGAGGCGCACGAGAGAACTAAGAAAGGAGAAGTAGCAATCATAGCGCTGGGGCACGGGGAGAAAAAGAGGATTTGGACACACCAGTGACCAGAAAAGAACTACGCCAACTCTTGAGTGACATTAAAAAAGATATTCAGCATAGTACGTCAGAACTGATCACGAAAATATCAAACGCTGGATATGAGAGTCATGGAGGTAGAAAAGAGGATCAGTGAGGTGGAGGATAATGTAAGCAATCAACAACACAAAGTGATAGGACTCACAGAGAGTGTGGGTGGACTGGAAGAGCAATATGGGTCCATACAACTTAAACACAAGAACTTGGAAAACAGATCGAGGTGCAATAACATCCGGATATGGGGGATTCCCAAACAGTGCCTGACACAGAGCTGGGGGACTTTGTGAAAGATCTGATTCGGCACATACTACAACTACTTGAAAAGACGCAGATAGAACTAGATAGAATTCCTTGCACATATTCAGCCATCCAAAAACGTAATGACTGGAAACTGGATGTGCTATCCAGAATAAATTTCCATATACTGAAAGGGCGGATAATGGAAAGGTCCAGACAACAATCATAGATTTACTTCCGAGATGCACAAATACAGATCTTCCAAGGTCTCGCAGCGGACACACTGCTTAAGAGAAAGTTCAGGCAAGAGGTGACCTTCTGGCTCAGGGATAAGAAGGTCCAATACAGATGACGGTTCCCCTGCTCCTTACAATATACGCAAGAAGGTCGAACTTGAGCCATCACCACTGCAGAAGAGGCAGACCCGCTCACATACACAGAAGGATGAGCGATACAATCAGAAGATCCACAGAGCTAAGTCATCGGAACAGGAGCTGGAATATCCAAAACAAGATGGCATAAAATCCAAAAATGTGGGTGTTGCAAAATGAATTCCTCATCGGGCCCCCCTGCGTAAAGCCTGATAGGCATTAGGATGTCAGTTGAACGATGAGAGGGATACAGAAACAGATCCCATCACTGGATACAGTCGAACTTTGGGGGCAAAACAACAAGGAAGAGGAACTAAGTGGACTGCATACAGAACATCAGAGAGGGGAGGAAGGAGTGAGCACCAGTGAACAGGGCCTTAGGAGCTGTCGGACCTGGAACCTGGAAGTTGGGATGGTGAAGGCAAGCGTCCCCAACCAGCACGATCCTCCCCGCAATGAGAGACAGTAAAGGACTCTCCCAAGTCGGGAATAAAGCCAGGACAGAGTGCGGGTGAGCTTAAATGGGAGTTTATCAATCAGAATAGGGCATGCAAAGAACTCTGCAAACTCCGAGAGCGCTCTGTCTGACAATAGCAAAGACAGGCGTATATATTTACAAAATTCGTCATAAGAACCTACATACTATAGGGGGCACAAGTTCAATGGGATTGGGTGGCGATGACTAGCTATAGGTGCTGCTGCGAGGTGGTTGGCCTTGGCTGGACGACGTCACTGGTCAGCCTCGTGGGTTGGGCTGGGCCTGGCGGGTTGGCTGAGTTCATCCGGGTGGTGTCGTTGTGCCATCGCGGCCAGTGTCAGAGATGAATGTCTTTTCCTGACTTATTTGCCCTAGGCCATGCACACCGCAGTCATTCAGTCATTGCAATATTATCTTCTTTAGTAAATCTTCCAATAGGTTATTCTACAGGTTAATGCAACACAGGAGGAATGCACCTTATGAAGGGTCTGATGGTAATACGTCAGAACATGGTTACCAGTGTCCTGTTGACCGGGGCCATAGGTCGAGGTGCTAAGCTTCAGGGCCTGGGACGGGCGGTACGGGTCTTCCTGCCTTGTTAGAAGTTGTTATGGATGTGCCGCTGTGTGTTGTCAAAGTATTGGGTGTCCTGATTGCACAGGGCCATAATCCGGTGGGTTGTGGGGTTTACGAGGGGGCGCCTGTGGAAGTGTGTGTTCAGGCGGAGGTTTACTGCTGTGCTGTAAATAATGCAGGTGGCGGGCCGCGGCCTTAGGTGCTGCAGAGGGGGCTACAAATCTTTGAAGCGGCTCCAGTCTGGTTGGGGGAGGTGGGGAAGCGCAGCGCGGGCCTCTGTTCTAATGTCTTGGCAGCCTTCGCAGGGTGGGAGGGGGAATGGCCTTGCACGCATTCACAAAGGTATCTCCCTCGTGTGTTGCCGATTTTAGGTAAAAACATCACATACATTTGAACACTCTATAATACTTATTCAAATCACTTTAGAACATGCATTTAAACTTTGCTGGATGTGTCTTGATTATACCCAGTCTGAGCACCGTATTCGTACACTATGTTTTAACAACTACAGTATTTAGTTACATGCATATACATTTGCAGTAAGTGAGGTAGTAATCGGGTTGGTGGAGTACATAGAAAATAACCAGCCACTGTACGTGATGGTGGTGGCACATAAGGGGCTTAGACATACACACATGACAAGTGCATTCTCGCGCATCCTTCACATGAGTCCACAGTATGGTTACATTCGTCTTCTCGTGTACTCTAGCAGCATTAGTTTGGTTATGGCGCAAAACCATAGAGTGTAGGTTTCCCAGTGATACACGTAACAAATAGATCCCTGGAACGCTCCTTTGTTATTAGCACCCAACTGCAGTGGTGTGGGCTCACCATTGCTTATATCATGGAAGCATGCTTTCTTGTGTTTATACATTTTACAGGCTTTTGTAATATAAGAGATTTTGTGGAGAAAAGCATACTTTGCAAGTGGTCCTGGCACTAATATATAGAGACTTTCTGCCATCTGAGGACCATTTTACTGTTATTTTCATTGCACAGGCCTGCTGGCCGGGTCATGCTGGGACCGATGATACACTGCGGAAGGTGAACTGTTACAATGTTAGTATATTACGCTAGCTCATGTCCGTCTTGTTCGTGGGAACGGGCTCGCAGCGGATCTGCCAGGGTGCCGCGGCGACAGGGATAACTGAAACTTCCCAAAGGTGGGGGCCCCGCTACAGTGCGCTGAGCTCACACCATCTTTAGTTGACAAAATGGTTTCTGAGGCCTAACTAAATTCAATACGTGCAGGCAATGTCTACAGCAGGTGAGCCATCCACCACCTGGGCCCTGGTGGTAAGGAGGGAACGCCCGATGAGCCATGGCCCTCACCTGGGGTGGAGGTGCAGGCAAGGGGGGGTCTTTTGGACCACTCCTCCCCTACATTTCCCCCCTTTCGTTACTTAAGTAACGAATACTTTAAGTCCTACAACCGTCTACATTCTTCTTCGTCCATCACTGCCTCATCCCATGCAGGTGTGCCTTTTATGGGCATCCATGCTCTACACACTCCCCGTAAGCTTTCCCCTCTTCTGGCATATTCATCTGGGGTACAAGTCAGGTATATGCATCCGCCATCTCCCGCCAAATCTACCCACACCTCCTGGTACCACTCTAGTACACGGGGCTCTCTAATGGTGGTGTGCCATGCTTTATCTATGATATCTTTGTCATGATAGATAGGCACTAGCTGATATCTTGGTGTGTCATCTGTTCCTGTTTGTACCTGCACTTCCTGCATGTTTTGTGTTGTCCCACGGGTGTTGCCCATTGTCACCATCATCATTGTACCATTTGGTACTGCGTTGGCACAAACTCGAAGACCCACCTGGCACAGGCAAAAAATTAAAAGGAGGAACACCACAGCTGGCATCAAAAATTTCACAGTTGTTCCAAGCCAGGAGGGGACCCAGGAGAAGATGTTATCGAACCATGTACTGTCTTCTGCTCCACCTTCCATTTTCATTTTTTCTCCTAGGTTGTGGACTGCTTCGATCACATGGGACAGGGAGCCGTTCTCTGCGTCTTCAGAAGGTACGAAAGTGCAGCAGGCACTTCCTATTTTTCGGCAAACACCTCCATCCATTGCCGTAAACAGGTCCAGGACATACCTGTTCTGCATGGTCATCAGTCGTAAAGCCCTTAGTTCCACTTTTATTACGTTGAACCCTTCTTCCGTGTTGTTTGCCAGCTGAATCAATTCCCAGCGTGTTATCTGGAGCCATTTTGCGTTTGCTCTTGCTTGGACACTTGAGACGAGTGAGGCAAAGAATGTTTCTGCTGAGCTGAATAATCGATATTTATCTGGGATCTGAGCCAATAGTTCTGATGATTCCTTTGATATGTAGTTTGATGCACGTCTGTTACGGGTCAGCACTTCTCCCTTGTTCCCGGAAGACAGGACATACATTTGTGACTCCGCAGTTGGCTGGGCTGCACTCTGTTGCAGGCGTTCCTGTGTCTTTTTGCTCCCGTCGATGTGGCTTTCTGGTATTACCATTAGGGCTGAGTGCAGAGTGGCCATCGAGCAGCTGCCACTCCATGACTGGGGGAGGTGTAGGTATGCCCGGTTGCCGCATACCCAGTATGTGTCCATAAGGGCCGCTATCCCTTTTCTTAGATCTGGGATGGTGAGGGTCCTGTTACAGTTCTTGTTTGTTCCCATGGAGGTCTTCCCCTCTCCTTTAAAACATAGTTCATAGTCTATTTCGTTCTGTAGTTTGAAAGGTTTTTCAATGGCGGTTACCCAAGTTAGTTTTGAAATGTGTTCTTTCCATATTGGTGTGCATGTTTCTTCTATCCACTGCAATTTCTCTGGTGCCACACCTCTCAGTGCTTCAGCTTTGCACATTACTTCTTCATCCTTCCATTTGTTATCAGAAAAAAGTGTCCCTTGTATTACAAAAAACGGTTCTTTCAAACATACCACCCCTGCCGTCTTTGGATAGAACGTTTTCTCGTTCTGCAGCATTTGAAAAGTAACTTCATGTGCCTGGAAGGTGTTCTTAATCCTGCACAACGTGAGATGAAGGAGACATTGGGCATCTATAATGGGCAACTCTTTGGGTAGCAATACTTTGGGTGTACCTGAAGCGTGAGGGATGAGGGAGCAGACATAACAGCTCTCGTTTGTTGTTTGTTTAGCTGTGGCACTCATATCCGCATACCATTTGTTTGTTTGGTGGGGGTATCGTGGGTCTTCCATCTTATCTAGACCTAGCCCATAATACTCATCATACTTTCTCCTCCCTGCTTCCCTCTTCCGTTTGTTGTTCTTGTTCCTCATGTACTTCCCAACTTCCTGGGCGAAGGATAAACTACACCCCCCTTTCTCATTCCCGCCCCCCGTGACCCATGCATCATATAATATTTCGTGTATTGCTAGCAGCTTTTCCTTTTTGTCCCTGACGTTATCTTGCAGGTTCTTTTTTAGGATGGGGGCAGGCTGGCTGGTGGGGGTGTTATACAACCATGATATGGCAGACGGGTTTCGGTCATTTAAACTGCGGGCATTGTAATTAGATATCCCGGGTGGAGACACTGTGTTGTTTTGCATTCCACCCTGTGGCTTTTTCTTTTGTAAGATGACAGCACTGGATGGTGTGGTATGATAACCCCATACAAGTTTCGTTCCGTCCCAAAACAAAAAATCACCTTCCCTAGTATTGACACGTGTAGTTGTATTGGTCCCAGTAGTGCTGTTAATCCCAGTGCTGTTAATCCCTCCCCCCTCGTTCATCTCGATAGAGATGAACGCTACAAACCAATATGTAACCAGGCCAAACATTAGTATAAAAAACAACGTAATGCACACAGATAATCCACACTCATACGAATATCTGCATCTCTCATGTAATAATTCTCTCATTCTACTAATTCTATCCGTTGCAGGCTGCCCGTTAGATGACATGGTAGCTCCTGTTTGAGATATAAAAGTGCATTAAGTGCATGCATGTAAACATTTTGTTGGCACCATTAGTGCCAATATATATTGACGGGTAATGGGAGCGGGTGGGGTTGTGGGGAAGGGTATTCACAGACAAGGGTGTAAACATGTCATGATTTGTTCACTTCAATAATCACATATAAGTCTTTAAAAAAAACCTTTTTTTTTTTCTTTTTTTTTTTCTTTTTTTTTTCCAGCAATATATATAAAAAAGGAATGCAGCAATACTACATCAGTCACTTTCCCATTTGCGTTCATTGCTGACGTACATACACACACGTCAATATTCAGACATTTTGTTCAGTTGAATTGGTTGCTGTTGTCTGTACCTCCTCATCTACCTCCTCTTGCACATTATTATAAGCTCTTCGCACATCTGTCAAGTGTATCCAGTACCTCAAGCCCTTCACTTTTACAGCTGTGGGCGTGCAGTACACTACCTCGTATGGGCCGTGGAACCGTGGTGCATTCCATCGACGCACAAAACTCCTGACATAAATTAGTTCGCCTGGCAGTAGCTGTAGCTGTTGCTCAGGCTCTGTGACAGACCCTGTTAGATTTCCCTCCTCTCTAGTGAAGGGTGGGGAGAGCTGCTTTGATATTGCGCGCGCTGCCCTTGTTAATTTTTTCAAATAATCCGTGAATTCTTCTCCCAATATCGCGGCGCTCCTGTGTGCATCTGAGTGTTCGCGCAGTGGGGAGTGTGCTGTGTGCATTCGTCTCCCAGTCACAATTTCGTGCAGGGACAAATGGTGGTCTTTACTTGGCTGGTTTCTCAGTTCAAATAGCGCAAGGGGCAGACAGTATATCCAATTCTTCTTCAATGAAAAGCATAGTTTTGATAACCTGCCCTTTAACAGTCCGTTCATCTTTTTCACTACGCCATTACTTTGAGGATGATAAATCGAACACAATTTATGTTTTATTCCCAATAATGTAGTGACTTCCTTGAAAAGTTCATTCACAAAATGAGTGCCATTGTCTGAGCGAACCACGTCACAAATTCCCCAGCGCGGGAACACCTCCCTCACTAAGAACTTGGCGGCGCTTTTGGCATCAGGTCGTGCACATGGTCCAGCTTCCAGCCACCTTGAGAATGGGCACACAACCACGATCATGTACCGTGCGCCATTACACCTTTCCCCCATGTCTGCGTAATCAATATGTAGTTCTCTGAATGGGCCAATGGGTTTAGGAATTGTTCCCCGGAGTGTGCGTAATGTCATTCCTGAATTGTAGATCTGACATGTTGTGCATTCCATTGCTAATCGAGATACGTGCTCCTGGAGACAGGACACGAACCATTCTTCCTGTATTTCTGCTGCAATGTGCTGTTTGGTATTATGTGCGGGGAAGTGTAGTTGTTGAAACGCAATTTCTAGTAATTGGATGGGCATTACCACTTTCCCTGAGTTATTTTGCCGCCACAGCAAGTCTGTTCCCGACTTGCTGCACCCTCGTTTTGTCCACATATATTTTTCATCTGCGCTAGCTCCTTCCTGCAATTCTAGTATTTGTGATATGGGCATCATGTTGTACCCTTCTGGGGGCTCTTCGTTTGTCTTATGCTGCAGCATGTATTCACCTGCGTCATATTTCTGAAAATAGGAAGCCTCCTTGGCGGCAGCGTCCGCTGCCGCGTTCCCCAAAGACACAACGTCTGTGTTGGATGTATGTGCTTGGCACTTTACTATTGCTACTGCAGTAGGGTTTTGTAGGGCCTCAATTAACTCTTTCAACAATTCTGCATGCTGTACTGGTGTCCCGTCTGCCCGTCGAAACCCCCTACGCCCCCATCTTGCTAGACCTTCATGTACTGTTGTTGTCATGTAAGCTGAGTCTGTGTATATTGTTACTGCGCAACCCTTTGCTGCATGTAGTGCTTCTATGAGCGCAATCAGTTCTGCTGCTTGTGCGGAGTAATGTGATGGGAGGCGGTATTGTACTAGTGTTTCATACTCACCGTCTTCCAACCTTACTACTGCCATACCAACATGTTTTTCTCCCGTGTCCACGTCAATCGATGCAGACCCATCCACGAAGTACACTTCCCCCTCGCTCAGAGCGTTCTCACACACCACCGTGTCCTCCCCTTTTTCTCCTGTGTAGGTTGCGCAATCGTGGTCCTGCATGTCCTCTAGTGTGCACGCTTCGGTAATGAATGTGGCGGGGTTCACTGTCTTGCATCTCACCACATGGATGTTGGCGCTAGACAATATAATCTCGTAGGCTGTCGCCCGTTGTGTTGTCAGTGTGCTTTTTGACCTCTCAAGTATTGCAAATAATGAATGTTCCACAAACAATGTCACAGGGCAACCCATTACTATTGTGGCACTTTTCTCAATCGCGAACGCGGCTGCAGCGAGTGATTGCTCGCACGCGAAATGGCCTTGCATCACGGCATCCAAAGTACCACTATAGTAAGCCAACGGCTTGTGTCCTAGGGATGTCTTTTGTGTCAGTACAGCTGTCATGAGTGTTCCCTTGCAGTGTGAGAATAGGTAAAATTTGCGTCCATAATCAGGGTTTGCTAGTACTGGAGCGCTTGAAATTAGCTCTTTTAATGATTGAAATGATGCGCTCATCTCTTCTGACCATTCTATTTTTTTGTTCTCCTGTTGTGCGTCCTTGAGTGCTTGTAGGAGGGGCCTCGTGTATGCTGCATAGTCTAATATCCATGCTCGGCAATAGTTGCACATCCCCAAGAATTTCTGCATTTCTTTCACTGTTGTGGGTTCTCCTACTGATCTTATTGCTTCTACCCTGTCGGGAATTATTCTTTTTCCATCTTTTGATATCAGCTGTCCCAAATATAAGACCTCTGTCAGGCAGTACTGTAACTTCTACTTGTCTACCTTGTACCCCTTGTTGGCCAGTAGAGTCAAGAGTGTTGTTGAATCCTTTCTACATGTCACTTCGTCTTGTGCACACACTAATAAATTGTCTACATACTGAATAATCGTACTCTCAACTGATAGGTTTCCCAAGTCTTCATGCAATATGCGGTTGAATATGCTCGGGCTCTCACAGTATCCCTGTGGTAGTCTGCAGTGTTCATATCTTTTACCCCCCAGTATAAATGCTGTAAGGTATCTGCTCTCTTCAGCCAGGGGTATTGAGAAAAATGCGTTTTTCAAGTCTACTACTGTGAAATGTGATGCCACTTTCGGGATGCTGCATAATATTGATGCAGGGTTCGGGACCAGAGGGAATTCCTTCTGAATTACATCATTTAGGGGGCGTAAGTCCTGTATCATTCTCCAAGACCCTCCTTTTGCTTTTTTGATTGGATAAATACATGTGTTACATGGGGAGTTTGAAGGCACTATTATCCCTTGTGCTAGTAGTGCGTTTATCGTCTCTTTTATCCCTTCTTAAGCTTCACGGGACAATGGATACTGTTTCACTCGGGGTAAAATTGCTCCTTGCTTTAGTTTTATTACCACAGGTTGCACTCCGTGCAACAGCCCTACATCATGGGGGCCTGTTGTCCACAAATTATTTGGTACGAGCCTCATGTCGTCATCAAAAAATGACGGCGGTGCTCCCACCACTGCCATCAATTGGACTGGGGTTTCCCTGGCTTGAATCAAAATGTCACAGGGCATCGCTATTTCCATTACTATCTCACCATCCCCTTCTGTGTCTGAAAAGAGATCCTCATCTGTTAACTCTCGTAGGGCGATGTTGGCATTTGTACACAGTACTGTACGCCACTCACATCCCTCCCTATCCATCCCAATTGCAGCGATCCTTTTCGCTGACACCTGTACAGCGTGCAAGTCTAATGATACCACCGATCCTGGTGCTGTGTCGGGACACACTATGGGGCGGAAGAGGAACTCCGCTGGGATCCTCCAGTCCATTCTTCTTAGTTCCGGAATTATGAGGGCCAAAGTCTTTAGCCCTTCAATAAACATTTCCTCATTTTCCGGCAGCCCTCGTACTTCCTGTGTGGTTGTGTAGGCTTTCACTACCAACATCGCACGCAAGGGGCATATCCCGGGTGTAGAACACACTATTCCTCTCTCGGTAAATGATATGGTCATGTTAAGTTTACTCAGGAGGTCCCTCCCTAACAAATTTATTGGTGAATGTTCATAATACAGTAAGGGTGCCTTTACAGTTTTACCCCCCACTGTTACATCCAAAGTTTCTGTGTAAGGAACTTCAATTACAGCCCCAGAGAACCCCTGCGTCTCTAACTTCCGGTTAGATAACGGGAACCGGCCCTCTTTGATACATGATTTCTCCGCTCCCGAATCAACCATGAATATGAACTGCTTGTCTCCTATCTGCGCCCCTACCAATGGTTCCTCTGCTGCATTGTAGGTGGTAGATAGAACTGGACACGCAAGTGTTCTCTGTGGGCTGTCCTATGCGGGGTGTCTCATCGCCCCCCCTTCATTGAAAACACTTCCCGAAACCACTGACATGCCGTTGTAAGGTGCTGGTGCAGGGGCCCCGTTTGCTGTTGTCGCGAAAGGGTTGCCTGGCGTATACTGCATATTGTCATTGTTTTGTGGGTGGTTCTGTGTTCTATACTGGTGTCCCTGTTGCTGCTCAGCATTACCTTGGCCTGGGTTTCTCAGTTGTTGTTGTCCCATTGGAAGACCATATGGGCTCCCCGGGTGGGGATGGCCATATTGTTCTACCTCTTGGAACCCGTTGTTGGATCTAGCTCTGCACTCCCTAGAGTAATGCCCCCACCTTCCACAGTTCCAGCAACTCCCTTGTGCACCTCTGGGGCCCTGCCATCCATTTCCTCCCATTCCTCCGTATCCCGGCCCACCTCCTCTACGGCCCCTGTACCCACCTCGTCCCCCTCGAGGGGTCCACTCTTGCCACTGCGGACCTCCGCCTTGCTCCTGCTCGTTCCACTGCCGCTGTCCTGTTCCCGCCCAATTAGTTGCCATCCTTCCTTGTACCGCTATTAGCCCCTCCTCCTCGTCATCTCCCTCCCTGCTGTGTGGGAGCGCGGCTACTGCTGCTGCAACCTTCACCAACTTTGTTTGTACTAACTTCGCTTTGTCTGCCAACCTTTTCTGCGCCACCTCCTTCTCCCTTTCCTTTATTCGCTTACAATGGTGTACTATTATGCTCTGAATCTCAGGCCATCCCTTTGCTTCAATACCTGCAATCTTGTCGAGCGCCTTCTGCACTTCCTTTGGGAGCCCTCTTTTTATAATGAAGTAAAATAAAGATGTCGATTGATACCAGGGCGTGCCCGTTTCTGCTCTCCACATCTCTTGGACCCGGAAAATGTAATCCATAGCCTCCTCCCCATCATTCATTGTACACTGCATCACTGACTGTAAGTCTGGCGTATCTGGGAATGTTTCGCGTAAGGCATCCCACACCCTGGCACGCACTGTGTTAAAGGAGGCCCCATCATGGCGGTCACAGTCTAATGTTACTCCCGGGAAACCGGCCTTAACCCATACTCTCTCAGCCTGATCTCCCACTGCTGATACAAGTAAGCTCTTCACATCGCCTATTGCTAGGGGTACCCCGGCAGTATGTTTCTCGAAAGCGTATATCCACTTACTTGCCCCTCCTGATAATGGGGGCAATAGTTTTAATAAATTGGCTTTGTCCATCTGAGCCCATGGGATATAATTCGGCCTCCCTCCTCCCCTATGTATCAATGGGAGTTGTAACCTTCCTTTTGTCGTTGAATCTACACCTGTTTTGGCTGCTGATGTTCCCAGTGATGCCATTTTCCCCACCCTGTTCCTTAATCGCCCCGTCCACTCATCATCCAGTGTTCTCAGTGAACATGTACCATCCACCCCTTCACTTCCTCCTCCCATTGCCATGCTCAACCTGTCGCTTTCTTCTACATCGTCCCTTATATCACATAGTAGTTCCTCTCTGTCCCCTATAGGCCTCTCTTCATTATCGATACCTCCCTCTTGTGCCCCTACTTCAATTATTCGCGTTGGTTCTTCCTCAATTCTGAACAGTATCTCACCTTTTTTCCACCCATCTTCAAGTGTTCTATTCTCATTCGGCGCTCTAGACGTGCGCCCTGATCTTGCAGCATTAAGTGCTGTTTGTTCACATATGTCTCTTATCCTTGAGAGCTCATCTTTCGCTATTGAGAGCCTTGATTGTAAATCATCTGTTAGCTTTTCTATGTCCACCCTTTGTGTACTTGTCTGGGCTCGCTCCCTTGTACTTTCATATGGTGGGGGTGCCGTTGGTCGGTGGGGTGTAGTAGTTGCCGCTGGAGGCACATAAGTGGGGTCACTGTACCCCTCTGCGGGCACAGGTTTGTTCAATATCGGGTACAAACTTATCACCTCTGTTGGTGGCTCTACTTTTGGCAATTCTTTAGTATCTTTCTGTATCATCAGTGGGTTGTCTGTGGTGGATGGTAGGTCAGGGTTTACTGCTGGTGCCTTAGGCGGTGGTATCTCTTCAAATAATCTCCAGAGATCCAATATTTCCCTCCTATTATGCAAGTGCTTCCCCTTGTATTTCAACCAAATGCATGTGGCCACCTTATCCAGAACACTTTTATCAAAGGACCCTCCCTCTGGCCATATCTGGGGTAGCCCCTCTCCCTTCAGCTCTGTTATCCATTGATCGTGATATTTTTTAATCCGCTCCGCGTGCCCTGGTAGATTCTTACAAATATGCGATAGGGGTGTTTCGGCCCCCATCTCTATGCCCTCCTAGTACTTGTGTGTCCCTGTGTGTCTGCAACCACTATGTAGATGTGTTATCAATATTATTTTTCGTTTTCTACTTCACATTCAATAATGGGCTCCTTCGTGCTCTTCCCCCTCCCTGCCCAATACAAAACTGGCTGTACACAGTTTCTATTATATTCTCTTTGGGGGGCACATACAAGAGCAAACCATCATTTATTTTGACAATAACAACCCGGAAATCAAAAAGGTACCCACTCACTTCACTGTGTCATTTTTGTCTTCAAAAGGTTCTATCCGGTCACACTTACCATGACCATTCAATTACTATACATTTACAACCATTTTACACATTCACAACATCAAATTGTCGTCTGACACATACGAGGTGCACACACCTCTTGGTAACACTCCGTTCACACTTCAAGCTGCCCTCCCTTTCCTCCCTAGCCAGCTCTCCCTGTCCGTCTTACTCGGATATATGGATGCGTATATATATATATTGGTCTGCTCTTCCCTCTTCTAGTAGGACTCTTTCTCTCTTCCCTTCTCCCTAAGTTTGTGCCAATCTCACTTTTTATTTTCCCCCTAACCCTAAAGAAAAGAAAAGAAAGAAGTAATAGCGGTCACTAATATATTCTCAGCGCCCCCTTTTGCTGGACACTTATATTCCACTTCTTCATTTATTCCCAGTACTAGTCAAGATAGCACTATGCGGCGCCGCCTTCCACCCCCTTTCGGAGCTAGGTTCCCGTCACTTTTATCTCTTATTCACCTCTTAATCCTAATGGCCATATGCAAAGAGAAAGCAAGGGAAGTTTAGGATGATCCTTAGTAGATCTGCGCACCCCCTCTTCGTTCCCTGTCCTACACTTCTTCCCCCACTCCCTTTACAATCGCTCGCACTCAATACTCACGTGCCCGTCTTGAACCGATAGTCTCCGAAACTGGGTCCGTCCAGGCAGTGTTGCCGTCAGCTCAACAGTCAGCCCCGGCTCCGGCGAGCGGTACTCAAAGGGGATTTTTCAACCGGGATCCCGTACCCTCTCTCTATTGAGTGCGCACTTCTTAGTGTACCGGTCGCCGTTGGCGGGCAGCCTCCCGGAGCCGGCTCACCGTGCGTATCCCTTTTCGACCGGAGATTCTCGTGCCAAAAGGGGACGGTAATGTTAGGTCGGGAAAGAATAATAATAAAAATAAAAATCACGCTTTCGGGGTCACCACTGAAGGCAAGCGTCCCCAACCAGCACGATCCTCCCCGCAATGAGAGACAGTAAAGGACTCTCCCAAGTCGGGAATAAAGCCAGGACAGAGTGCGGGTGAGCTTAAATGGGAGTTTATCAATCAGAATAGGGCATGCAAAGAACTCTGCAAACTCCGAGAGCGCTCTGTCTGACAATAGCAAAGACAGGCGTATATATTTACAAAATTCGTCATAAGAACCTACATACTATAGGGGGCACAAGTTCAATGGGATTGGGTGGCGATGACTAGCTATAGGTGCTGCTGCGAGGTGGTTGGCCTTGGCTGGACGACGTCACTGGTCAGCCTCGTGGGTTGGGCTGGGCCTGGCGGGTTGGCTGAGTTCATCCGGGTGGTGTCGTTGTGCCATCGCGGCCAGTGTCAGAGATGAATGTCTTTTCCTGACTTATTTGCCCTAGGCCATGCACACCGCAGTCATTCAGTCATTGCAATATTATCTTCTTTAGTAAATCTTCCAATAGGTTATTCTACAGGTTAATGCAACACAGGAGGAATGCACCTTATGAAGGGTCTGATGGTAATACGTCAGGACATGGTTACCAGTGTCCTGTTGACCGGGGCCATAGGTCGAGGTGCTAAGCTTCAGGGCCTGGGACGGGCGGTACGGGTCTTCCTGCCTTGTTAGAAGTTGTTATGGATGTGCCGCTGTGTGTTGTCAAAGTATTGGGTGTCCTGATTGCACAGGGCCATAATCCGGTGGGTTGTGGGGTTTACG
The DNA here is from genome assembly GCF_040938575.1 of Ambystoma mexicanum. Classification (NCBI taxonomy): domain Eukaryota; kingdom Metazoa; phylum Chordata; class Amphibia; order Caudata; family Ambystomatidae; genus Ambystoma; species Ambystoma mexicanum. The sequence continues at coordinate 665,682,001 of NC_090928.1, read as the reverse complement.
AGGGGGCGCCTGTGGAAGTGTGTGTTCAGGCGGAGGTTTACTGCTGTGCTGTAAATAATGCAGGTGGCGGGCCGCGGCCTTGGGTGCTGCAGAGGGGGCTACAAATCTTTGAAGCGGCTCCAGTCTGGTTGGGGGAGGTGGGGAAGCGCAGCGCGGGCCTCTGTTCTAATGTCTTGGCAGCCTTCGCAGGGTGGGAGGGGGAATGGCCTTGCACGAATTCACAAAGATATCTCCCTCGTGTGTTGCCGATTTTAGGTAAAAACATCACATACATTTGAACACTCTATAATACTTATTCAAATCACTTTAGAACATGCATTTAAACTTTGCTGGATGTGTCTTGATTATACCCAGTCTGAGCACCGTATTCGTACACTATGTTTTAACAACTACAGTATTTAGTTACATGCATATACATTTGCAGTAAGTGAGGTAGTAATCGGGTTGGTGGAGTACATAGAAAATAACCAGCCACTGTACGTGACGGTGGTGGCACATAAGGGGCTTAGACATACACACATGACAAGTGCATTCTCGCGCATCCTTCACATGAGTCCACAGTATGGTTACATTCGTCTTCTCGTGTACTCTAGCAGCATTAGTTTGGTTATGGCGCAAAACCATAGAGTGTAGGTTTCCCAGTGATACACGTAACAAATAGATCCCTGGAACGCTCCTTTGTTATTAGCACCCAACTGCAGTGGTGTGGGCTCACCATTGCTTATATCATGGAAGCATGCTTTCTTGTGTTTATACATTTTACAGGCTTTTGTAATATAAGAGATTTTGTGGAGAAAAGCATACTTTGCAAGTGGTCCTGGCACTAATATATAGAGACTTTCTGCCATCTGAGGACCATTTTACTGTTATTTTCATTGCCCAGGCCTGCTGGCCGGGTCATGCTGGGACCGATGATACACTGCGGAAGGTGAACTGTTACAATGTTAGTATATTACGCTAGCTCATGTCCGTCTTGTTCGTGGGAACGGGCTCGCAGCGGATCTGCCAGGGTGCCGCGGCGACAGGGATAACTGAAACTTCCCAAAGGTGGGGGCCCCGCTACAGTGCGCTGAGCTCACACCATCTTTAGTTGACAAAATGGTTTCTGAGGCCTAACTAAATTCAATACGTGCGGGCAATGTCTACAGCAGGTGAGCCATCCACCACCTGGGCCCTGGTGGTAAGGAGGGAACGCCCGATGAGCCATGGCCCTCACCTGGGGTGGAGGTGCAGGCAAGGGGGGGTCTTTTGGACCACTCCTCCCCTACAATGGGCATGGGCCCAACACATGCGACGTTGGGGTGGGGGAAACGGGACATCTCGGAATGCAGAAACAAGGGGGGGTCCGAAGACCTGGGTCATGGAGAACCTGCGGGGAGATGTGGGTGGGATAGTTGGAGGGGACATAGTAACATCCATACTCAGAGTTCAAGGGCTGAGCAATCGATCAGGGACTACATGAGAGGGGCGGCGGTGGATACCGGCGGGGGTGCGGCGGACAGAACCAAGGCACCTACCCGAAGAGGTGACGAGGGAAATGTATTGTTCCAGGAACCACATTTAATTAAAAGAAGGGTGGGGGGTGAAAAGTTGAAAGTTGTTATAGTTAAAAGTTGATGGTTTTATCAGATCTAATAATGGGACACAAAATAAGACAAGCAGGCCGGTTGGAGGCGACAGTTCATCCCCTTACATAGTGGGAGGCAAGGTACAGGGAATGAATGCAAAACATACATTTCTGAGATAAACATATTCTCCTGCAATGTCCAGGGATTAAACGTGTCATGTAAGAGACCGTCTGTATTCAAACGGCTATGAGAAAAAAAAGGGGTGGTCATTCTTCAAGAAACACACATAGCACCACATGATGAACACAGACTACGCAATAGTGAGTTTCCACTTCAATATCTAGCCACTAGTGGGCGCAAAACAGGGGGAAGAGCAATATTATATCAGCTGTCAGGGCTACTTAGAGACAAAGGGGAAAATGTATTATGGTAAAGGGTAATTGGTACGGACACATGATGACATTCTGCTCGATGTATGTGTCGAATTAGAATCAACATCACTTCTTGACAGACCTACTGCCTGTATTGGCTGCCTTTATGGAGGGAAACGTGATATTGGGGGAGGGGTGACTAAACTATGCCTCTGGACCCTACAAAGGATAAATCGCCATGCCCCTCCCAATCCGACTTCAGAAACACATTAGCCCTGGCTAAGGTACTGAGGGTCTTGGGTTTGATCGAAATATGGAGGTTTCTGCACCCCGGGGATAAAGGTTATACCCATTTATCCCATATGGATCGTAGCTTTGCACAGACATATCACGCACCAGTCAAGGGCATACATAGAACGGCCAGATTGACACCCTCAAAGCGACACCCCTGGAAACTGTAGCGTCCATCCTCAGAGCCCCGATCTTACGGGAGGTCATTGCATCGGATACCTCACACTATTTCATTGAGAACATGTTGCCAAATATGGACCTAGAATGGTCTGGGACGGATACAAAGCGGCGGTGAGAAGGAAACTGATCAACCGGGCAGTGGCATATAACAAACAAAGGCAGCAATGGAGGGTAAAGTTAGAGGGATAACTTTAAATCATGGAAGCAGAGCATAACAAGAGGGAGTCTACAAAGTTCCTTAGAGCATTGTGCCTAGTCAGAGCTAAATTAAAGGCCCACCTAGCAGATGAAACATTGCAGGCCTTTCTTAGAGTAAAGCAGACATACCACAATCGGGGAAATAAGACAAATCGTATGTTAGCGTATAAACTAAAGAAACTTAAGTCCCAAACCTTTATAGAATCCCTGTGGGATCCAGATGACAGGCAGAGGTAATGGGAGGAGGATAAAAAAGAGTTCCTGCCAAAATACTCTAAACCAATACTGGAAGGGGATAGCTTGGATTTCAAAGAGCAAGAAAAATACCTTGATCTTGAAGCCCTACCTAAACTGAACGAACAGACTTGTTTGGAGCTAGACACTCTTTTATCGAAAGAAGAGATTAATATAGCAATATTAGGTCTAGAAAATAATAAGGGCCTGTGCCTGGATCAGTTTTTCCTCCCAGTTTTTAAAATCAATTTGGACTCAGCTTCTCTGGCCACTTGAAAAAGTATTCCATTTCCATGCAAGTTCCTCTAGGGTAAACCCTACTATGGCGAAGTAGTCACAACGCTCCTCCTGAATCCCAGAAAAGAGGCGGATGTCTGATGGTTATATCACCCGATCTCCTATTAAATGTAGACGCAAAAATATATTCTAAAGTACTGGCCAATCTCCTGGCGCCGGTACTTCCAGGCCTAATACAATCAGATCAAACCGGCTTTATACTGGAACGAAGTGCACCAGATAATGTCAGGGGAGTGATAGACCTCCTGGAACACAGCCACGCAAGGAAGATTCCTATGGGCTTATTGCAGTTAGACGCCCACAAGGCCTTTGATAGGCGGGACTGAAGCTTCATAAAGAAAACGCTTTTTAGTTTCGGCTTTGGCACACAATTTCTTATATATATTATGGCCAAAATTAACTCGCCGGTCACAACGCTATGGTTGAATGGGGATCTGACCAAGAACATACAGATTTAGAGGGGGACTGGACAGGGGTGCCCCCTTTCACTGATGATCTTCGTGCTCTTGATGGAGCCGTTTGCCAGACGAGTGAGATCGAACACCAGGATAAAAGGGATCCTATACAGGGCAAGGGAACATAAATTAGCATTATACCATTATACCTAAGTGCCGTGATACCTCCGGGTCTGGGCGCTTACTATAAATGTAATAAATTAATGAAATAAAAAATATACATATATATGGACAACATCCTACTCATCACGACCGGCATAGAACACTGCCTTGGGCAATGGAAGCAGAACTGGGCCTGTTTAAATGGACTAATAGAGCTCTGGACTATCTAGGCCTTAAACTTGCCACGCATTATGAGGACCTAGTGGCAGCAAAAATAAGACAGCTCTACCGGGAACTTACCCAAGATATAGAACGTTGGGCAGCCCAAGAGATATAATGGCTTGGGCGTATGAATGCAGTAAAGATAAACTTAATACCCCGTCTCCTGTACGTGGGTCGGCCCTCCCCCCATAAAAGTTGGAGCTACAGAGATATTACAGCTCCAACAAAAACTCTACAAATTCATTTGGGCAAATAAACATCTGAGAATTAGAGCACAGGTAATGATGACGAGACATAAATACCTGGGCTGCGCTGGGATTTCTGGATATCAAAAGGTACATCTGGGCAACTCAAATAGCCCTGATCCTGAGGTGGAAGGATCAGACACACAGCCCGGGATGGAGGGAACTAGAACAGGAAGCACGCCAGGTCCACATGCACACGCTCCCACTCCTAAGCCCAGAGGCTAGGCGGGAAGGAGGGAAGATGCTCAACACCACGGGAGCAACACTTTATTACTGCTATAAAGCAGGAATTGTATTAGGCCACACAGGGGCTTGGGTCCACTCTCTCCAATCTTAGGCAACCCAGACTTCTCTTCAAGGATGAGCAAAGGGGCGTTTTGGGCGCGATGGATCTAGCAAACTAAGGAGTACTTCTGTACCCCCAGTTAGAAGATTAGCATCCTCTATGAGCTTCTTAATCACCACAGATTTCTTTTAACTGTGTTAGGTCTGGATGTTGCGGGAGATGTTGCCGCCTTTCTCTTAGGCATACCCAACAATCGACACCAATACGTTTTAAGAAAGTGTTTGTGCTATAAGAAGTGCTAATGCGAATACAAATATGTTAGAGGACATGGGCTAGAATAAGTACTAACCCTGCAGAAGCTAATTGGGGATTTTAGTGTGTAACACAATGCAGGCCATAGGGCATCCAACGTCTAAGAGTACAATAGTACTACACAATAAAATCTATTTGGCTGAAAAAGTCAATTACATAAAAAACGATATAATTTACCTAAGTCATAGGAACCTAAATAGGACAGCCTGCTGCTTAGCAATCATTTAAAATAATTACGGCACAATAATAATTATAAAAGCAGACAGATCTAATACTTATAAAAGCAGACAGGTCAAACATACAAATTACAAGACAAATGGTCAGCATTCATGAAAGCCATGTGCAGTTCTGCTTAAGGAACGCCCGACAGCTTGAGGGGAAACCAGAGGCCGACTCCCCCACTCCCTATTTGCCTTAAGTTTTTAACGCTGTTGATCTTCACTTGAAAACATATTCATTCAGTTCGTTTCAGCAAGGCTCGTGTCCATCCACAGGTCCAGCTCGTGAAGACTAAATAGAGAATCACTGCTCAAACCATGGCCGGAAGAAAAGCCCTCCAAGGTAGCACGCAACAAGGGAACATAGAGAATCACTGCTCAATCCATGGCCGGAAGAAAAGCACTGCATGGTAGCAAGCAACACGGGGGCATAAAGAATCACTGCTCAAACCATGGCCGGAAGAAAAGCACTGCAAGGTAGCAAGCAACACGGGGGCATAGAGAATCACTGCTCAAACCATGGCCGGAAGAAAAGCACTGCAAGGTAGCAAGCAACACGGGGGCATAGAGAATCACTGCTCAAACCATGGCCGGAAGAAAAACACTGCAAGGTAGCAAGCAACACGGGGGCATAGAGAATCACTGCTCAAACCATGGGCGGAAGAAAAGCACTGCAAGGTAGCAAGCAACACGGGGGCATAGAGAATCACTGCTCAAACCATGGCTGGAAGAAAAGCACTGCAAGGTAGCAAGCAACACAGGGGCACAGAGAATCACTGCTCAATCCATGGCCATAAGAAAAGCACTCCAAGGTAGCAAGCAACACAGGGGCATAGAGCATCACTGCTCATACCATGGCTGGAAGAAAAGCCCCCCAGGTAGCAACACGGGGGCGTAGAGAATCACTGCTCATACCATGGCTGTAAGAAAAGCACTCCAAGGTAGCAAGCAACACAGGGGCACAGAGCATCACTGCTCATACCATGGCTGGAAGAAAAGCCCCCCAGGTAGCAACACGGGGGCAAGCTAAACTTCAAAGATAGATGGAAAAATGGGTTACCAGTCACTAATTGTAATCGCGCATGGTGCTTGTGTGCAAACACTGTGCTTGAAATTATATTAAGAGGCAGTGAAGCGGATGTTTGGGTTCAGAGTAGAGGTGTGGAGGGTTGAAAAGAAGCAACTGGGAATTTTCAGTTTGTAGTGGGCTAAAGAATACTGTTGCTTTCCATTTGTTTTTGACTTTTTGCAAGAAAAGATCCGTTTGTGTAAGAGTGTAATGTATTTTCTGAAGTCTGTCACAGGAAGGAGAATGTGGTTAAAATGGTATTACCCAAAATGACTGTGAACAATTGACCTTTTGTCCGAATTGACTGAATTAGAGTGGTCCTAATTGACCTTTTACACAATTGACCTTTTAGTCATTTTATATATATATATATATATATATATATATGTGAGAAAAAAGAGAGGAGAGGGGCGCACTCCAGTTCCCTGCACAGTAAACCTTCTCAGCTACAGGTGTTCTCCGACGACCGGTTTCTGTGCCAATACACGTCATCAGGGAGGCTGTCTTAACTTGCAGCTCACAGCAAGTGCAGGTGTTAACACTTAGTGATGTTTCTGCTGCAAGGACTTCTGGTAGCTGTAGTCATCAGGTTTGCAAGGAACAGACTCACACCCAATCCCATAAATGGGAAAAGGGGGGGGAGTAGCCTACAGTGAGGCACTCCAAAGTTGGGCATATGTTACCCCGGTGCAGCACCCTATGAGATTTCTGAAGATTCCACCCTTCAGAAAACTTGCAAATGTGAGAAAAAAGAGAGGAGAGGGGCGCACTCCAGTTCCCTGCACAGTAAACCTTCTCAGCTACAGGTGTTCTCCTCCGACCGGTTTCTGTGCCAATACACGTCATCAGGGAGGCTGTCTTAACTTGCAGCTCACAGCAAGTGCAGGTGTTAACACTTAGTGATGTTTCTGCTGCAAGGACTTCTGGTAGCTGTAGTCATCAGGTTTGCAAGGAACAGACTCACACCCAATCCCATAAATGGGGTAATATATGCCCAACTTTGGAGTGCCTCACTGTAGGCTACTCCCCCCCCCCCTTTCCCCATAGCGAAAACAAACCAACACCTAGGACAGAGACTTTGAATGGGTATTTACAAAAATGTAATAGGATATTTGTGTTTTTGAACAGATATATATATGTAGCGATATGTGTTTTTACTTTTACATGTGTCCCCGTGAGAGGGTACAGCATAATTTACAATATTAATATGTAACATTACATTTCTTTTTTATAGTGAACATTAATTGAATGTAAAAAAAAATATTTTTACTCTTAATATATTGTGCTCTATTATGGGAAATTATACAACTGGCAGATGTATAAACCAGATATTACCTTCGAAGCAAAGGGATCTTATAGAACCAATGATAAAATGACATCCATCAGCACATAAATGATACCTCTTTACAAAAACATGTAATAAATGTACTTCCATTATTATAACGAGTGTGACATTTCTTTGGGTTTCCACTGGCATTAGCTTTCCAATATTGGCATCCCAAAGACATTTCAAAGCATTCGTTAATGAGGCAGAACGTCCAGGGGTGCAACAGGAGCAGAACATCTGGGAGAGGATATAACCAATGTCATGTACATAATTCCTTAAGGGTTTTGCGTGGAGCCGCAGCAGGGTAGGGGCGCTGTGTAAGGAGATATTGGATGCTTTCCAGAGTACTGCTCAGAGGCGTTGCTGGGGGGGGGGGCGCTGAGGGGGCTATAGACCCGGGTCTTTTGGTTGTAGCCCGGATAGAAGCTCAGGGGTTACAACCAAAAAGGCTAGCCAGCCCCCGTGTCCAACAGTCCCAAACTTAGCATAGCCCGGATCTGTTCCCGACCTAGCAACACCCCTGGTACTGCTAGTCTTACGTAGGCCGCATGTTCTTAATTCTCTAGGTAAGCCATATCTAGTCCGTTTTATGCTCATTCTTCACCCCTTTGTTTTCGCAGCACTTTTTGGTGAAATATTTTTGCCGAATTAAATCTCATTGTTTTCCTTTTATTTGGGGGTAGGCTTTACATGTTTTACCGTACTGTGGCAACGCTGCGCGCATCCAGTGCTTCATATGTATAACAGTATGTTCCAGGGTTCTGCATGGGTCTTAGCTGGACCACTGGTGCTGTGTTCTGCCCCAATGGAGAGCGCTCCGCAGAGGTTGCGGTGTATTATTTCCCAGCATGCTGAGCCGTGTTACGGTATGAAACAGAATGATGCATTCAACCTGATTTCCTATGGGAATTCAGGACACACATAGTCGCCCTTAGCACTTAAGGGGTTAACGTTGGCCTTCCAAATTCAACCAAACTGAATGCTGAGTACTGCAGACAATTCCTTATTTATTTTATTTGCATTTTTTTTAAAGCGCTCACACAGCGCGCGAGCATCGAGGCGCTGTTAGAGGAATAGTTTGTTTTTAGTTGCGTAGTTTACTTTTTTTGTCTTAGTTGCGTATTTATAACGCACTTAAATTCCCAGAGGTTTCTAAGAGCGGACCCGGGGATCGAACCTCTGTGTTGCTTCATGTCGTCTTGCTACCATAGCGAGTATAATGCAGGTCTATTGTAGAGGGTAAAACGCGGCAGCGTCTGCGAAAAAGAACCCTTTAATGATGTCGCAGTGTGCCCCTGTAGAATGCATGCGAGCGAAAATAAAATTCGGGTGGAACTGAAAGAAGAGGGGAGCTACTACGGTAATAGCCTACAAGCGAACATGCGTCCATACAATAGTGGGAAATCCTGCCTTTTCAAGCAATTCTGCTAACTATATTGGCTAAACAGATACAATAATCGTGCCATTTCGGTTCCATGTAATAATGTCCCTGCAAAAATGTCTCCTGACAAAAAAGTCGCTGTTTTTTGCGGAGACATTATTACATGGAACATGCGGGGGACAACCCTGCAATCCCCAATTATTATTATTTTTTTACAAAGGAAGCTGGGGACATCCCTGCAACCCATCCCCATTCATAATGTCACCATGTATAATGTCGTCAATGGCTTTTCCCAGTGGCATTATGTAGGGACATTATTACCTGATAGTACCGCCATTTCAGAAGGGGAACTCGTGAAACAACCACATACTTCAAAATGCGGCACAGTACCAGAAATACTGCAAGAAAATGCAATTGATGTACCCTTAAGAAGCATTCTGCTTGCCATCAAAAGCCCCTGCCCTGCAAGTGGCACGGACAGAGTCAAGAATGCGAGCAGCAGAACAAGCATGGCAAAGAACACTGCCGGAAAAACAAGTCCTGGGGCTAAGCACCTGAAAGCCCTGGCAGAAATTAAGCACTGCGTGTGCCAAATGACATCAAATGGCCTTAGGGCCCCAGGCAGAAAAGCCAAAATGTGGCACCCCCCTCCCCCGCCGCATCCCATGTCATGCAGGAGCGCCACATTTTTCTATAGGCGCTGATGCAAAGGCATCAGCGCCCTGTTGTTATTAAAAGCGCCCTGCACCGGCCGCCACTTTTCCCGCCACACCAGCTTGGAGGGGACCTGGAAAGACTCCCCCGAGCTGGCGTGGCAGGGGTCTAATGGCGCCCGGGGCGTTCGCCTGGGCAGCCCTGGCCTAAGGCCGGCCCTGAATGTGGGCCTCTCAGAGAGAGTGATGGGTTAAGTGGAAGGTGACAGGAATAGCCGTTTGCTCACAGGAACTTCTTGCAGAAAAAGCAGGAGAGCTCCTGCTTATCCCCTAGCTCTCGGTTGGTCCAGCGAAAGCTATCACAGCCTCCACAAAATCTATTTCTGTCTTCCACCAATCCAAAGTCTCAGCCAAATTCTGCGACTTGAGGCGGCATGTGTGGCTGCAACAGCTGGTTTGACTAAACCCCCCCCCCTCCCCCCCCCGATTATTAGACCTATGCATGTGTGCTAGGCCTACTCTGTGATCCCGGCCTGCGATGCATGTCCACCGGCTAACGCTCTGTGTTGACCTTCTGTACATGCGCCTTATCTCTGTTCAAATATGTGCGCATTTGTTGCTGTGTTTGTGTATGTGAAGTGCACACTGCTTCCGTATCCTGACGTCGCGTGCGGAATGTGGCCTTGGTTGCATTTTAACGCATTAACATAAGGAAAAGCAATCAATCACTGTTTGCACATTTCTGTAAATGTATAAGTGAAGTATTTGTAGAAACACAAGCTGTAGCTTAGCAACACTGCATAAACAGTTCTACATCTGGGACCAGGAAAACCTGTTTGTAGACGACAGGATCCAATGCAAGTAGTGGAACCACAGAATAAAAAGTATGAAACTGAGAAACCTCAATCTTTGCTTTGTTTGATTGACAGCTGTGCCACTACTTGAGGGAGCATCAGGACAGGTGTCTATTAGGTACAGCTGAGGAGTAAAAGAGTCACCATGAAATCAGAAACAGTGATATGCAGAAAAGAGTGTTGCCCGACTATTCTCTTTATTTTGTTTATTTTATTGTATTGTGTAAAGCACGGACCTGGCTTGAGAGCAGAAGAGCGCTGTACATGGTGTGAGTAGCCAGCGTTTGGCCTGGTAAGTTTTAACAGGAGTACTGTGAGTTGTGATGTGTGCGTCCTCAGGCTCGGACTGGCCTATAGGGCAATGCCTGAACCAAAAATCCAAAATGCTAGTGTGGGCCAGTTTTTTGGTTCAAAGTTTGCCACTTTTTTGGCCCATGTGGTCCAGTTTGATAAGTTACTTCACCATGCGGCTAGTAGTTTTGGCCAGTGTTACTGAATAAAAATGTTATTCAAACTGCGCAATTTGCCTCACATTTGATCAAAAACCTCCCCTTTGGGTACTACTCAAACACTTTGTCACAAAAGGAATAGATTGCCATTTGCAACTGCGAGACAATGTTATGCTCCAGTCCGACCCTGATTGCGATCAGTCCTTGGTTAGGTGTTGTTGAAAAAGCCATGATTTGAGAGATATGCGAAACTGGGAATTGTGTGGTTGTTCCTAGCCGGTCCCGGGATTGAGTTCCAGAGGGTGGGTGCGTGACAAGAGATGGATTGTTTGCGGGTCCTCTCTTTGCGGAGGAGTTGTGATTTGGGCTGGGTGGTCCATTTGCAGCGCAATCTGCGCGGGTACTTTCAGGCTGTTACTAACTGTAATCCTGATTCTAAAGCATAGAACTACACTGATGCCCGAGTGCCTCTCTGGTGCGGCGGCTTCTAACGGCGCCCAATCTCTGCTCGGGTTAACACAGTAGCCCTGTATGGCTCCTGCACCAGCCCTATCAGGGGAAAAGTCAGTGCACTGTAAACAAAACAAGACAGGGGTGGGGGTTAGTTTACCAAAAACTGGGAGGGAGACATGACAGCATCGATTTGAACGTGATGATATGTTGATCTGGGGGAAGCGATGTAGGTGTTTTATGCAGGAAATCCTGTAATAAAGTGAGTAAAGAAGTGCAAATTACAAGGCAAATTCGAATGAGAAAATGTGTTACTGCTTAAACTGGGTGCCCACTACTATTTTAGCCTAGTATTCTAGACAGTAATGTCCTGAGAACTTGGGGCTTTTCCTCCTCACTGGACTAGATGAAGCAATGCAGCACGCCTCTTCCACTGGTGTGGACTGTGTTCTTGTTTCTGGAGCTAGGGCAAGCTGGTGTAGTTGCAAACATTGAAAGGTAGCGGGTCGACAATTTCATAGGAATTGGGAATAAGACTGATTTGACTTGAGAGTTATGCACTGTTGCAATAAATGCAATGTACCATCATGTCTATTGTACTGGCGACACCTTGCACATTTCCTAAAACCCCAGCTATCACCTTTTTTTGTTTTGCTTATGTCACCCCAAGTGGGACGGGTAGGCCCAGACGTGGGTCCTGAGCCTGCTGGGCCTAGAGACCCAAGCTACTCCTCACTGATGACGCACACTAAGGCCGAAACGTGTCTGGGGATGCTTGTGGTATCGTGCAGAAGGGATGTGACCTAACAGGTTCGGCTGGTCAACCCCTTTTGGGGTGGGCCCAAGCCTGATTTGCATATGGACTTTCCCCTTCTCTAATGGATTGGCAGGTGAAGAACGATGGTCTGGAGGGTTGCCCAGAGCTGTGCCTGTGGTTATGATTAATTCAAAACCTTCCAGCTATCACCTTTTTGCTTTGCAGACTATACTATTTATATATATGCTCCCACAATGCAGGCTTAGATTAGCAAGATTCCTAATGCTTTTGTTACCATGGTTGGAGTTTTCCAGAACTCCCCTCTTACTGTGACATAGGGCCTCATTATGAGTGTGGCGGTGCAGTAATAATGTGCCGGTATTGCAGCCTAGCGTCAAATTACTGCAACATCACACTCTAGGTTTGCTGGTAGGGTGGTGGATTTACCTCCAGTTTCGAGCTGGAGGTATAGCCACCACCCTACTTGCAAGAAACTGACGGTATTACCGGCCCGGTAATACCGGTACCAGTAATACCGGCAAATCCCCCCCATGGAGTCCTCATGGAATGGGGATTTACCAGTGTTTCCACCACTTGGAATCTGCCGGTAATTCCGGCAGCCCAAGAGGCGGAAACAGTATTACAGTTTCCCGGTTTCCCGCCAGTATTACCTGCGGGATACCGGCAAACTTGTACTGAGCCCCATAGCAAGTTTTCCACTTCCATATTCCCACTACATATGCATTTTGGAAATTCTGTAATGCTCCAGTTAGCACACTCATAACCTCAGCCTGTCAAAGTTGTTCCAGTGTTCCTCTAACACCGAAAGCTATAATGCACTTGATGAAGCTTTTTGGAGGGTCAGAGCAGAACAGGTCTATTCTCTCAGTAAATAAATGGAGGATCGAATAGAGAACCGGAGCTCCATTTGAAATGTTTTGAACAGGAGAACTACACCTGGAACACTTTCCCATAAATAATACACTTTTAACAACACACTTTGCAATAACGTCCCAATAGTGCACCTCGCACGTTCCATGTACTCCCACTATACCCACTGTATATTTGCAAAGCCACTCATGTTTCAGTTTGCACGCTTCAACATGTGTCTATGCATAATGCATACCACACCTTTTTAGCACCAAGATGCCTATGGGTGACCATGACACACATGCGACCACATGATGCCACACATTTAGAATTCATAGTTAAACGGCTTTGCAATTTCACCAATGCTCCCATTGGCACGGATTGACTCTTGAAGACTCTTGACAATCCTGACCATGCCAAGTATGCATCCATCCCCTGTTCCCTTTCTCTGGTGCCCAGGAACCATAGTTTGATGATGGGCAATGCTGCAGGGCCTCCCAAAGCGAGGCAGGGTAACCAGTGCCCCATGGCTGCCCAGGCAGGGGAGAGGGGGAGCAGCAGCCCAACAAATGGGCCAGCACTCCCCCTCTCCCCCACCAAACTACAAAGGCGGGCACAGTTGCCGCACCAGGAAACACAGAGGGAGGGGCAGGGTGTTAATCAAACACCCTGCCCTCCCCACACAAGGATGCAAAACAATAGGCCCCCAAAGGCAGGAAGTAGGCGGGGGAGCTAGACTGAGGCACCATAAGATGCAATTAGCTGTCAGCAGATGCTGGCCAGGGGGCTGGCACCACAGCCCCCACCACACAGAATGACCCTAGGGACAGCCCCTGGGTCCTATATAAGAGCTGCTGCAGCCAAGAACAAATCAGTTTGTGGACCCTGCACGGGGACCCAAACCAAAGAGTACTCTGTGCACTCAGAGTCTCTTCTTTTTCTGTTCAGTCAGGAGGTTCACTGTTAACTCAGTGATCTCCACTTTTCCTCCTTTTCACTTTGTGAAGTTTACTCTGAACTGAGCATCTTCGCATTGCTTTGCCTACCTTCGGCCTCCTTCCTCACAAATTCGCCGCACACGCAATGTCTTCTCCGCTTCCTTTGAACATTGCCCTGTTCAGAACCATTAACAGGAGAGAGAGCGGAGAACAGAATTCCAGGAGCCTTCCAGTCGGAGCGCACAGCGGACGAGCAAAACAACCAAGAAAACAGAGCAGCCCTGCACCTTATACAAGTTAGTGAACCCCTGCGCCTGGTTGCGCAGCAACAAGCAGGTCGATCGCCCCACGAAATAAGATACATTTACCTTGGAAGCAAGCCGACACTGAGCAGCATGTTCAGACAATGCGCACGTGTTTTACAAAATGGATGTTAAAAGAGACAAACTTTGAAACACGCACTTTAACAGAAGGTAGCAGGCCAATCGCCCCACGGAAATAGCAATATCAAATTTAGAAGCAAGCCAACATGGAGAAACGTGCCAGACACTGCGCACGTGTTTTGCAAAATGCATTTCAAAAGAGACAATGTTTGAAACACGTACTACAGCTGATGGTACGAACACGGGGGCTTGTCCGTATAAAATAAATCTGAGGGACATTTTTCAAACCGCCCTACAAACCCGTTTTTATAAAGTACAGACACAAAGTCAATTCGAGTGTAGTGCCAGGCATTTCTTTAGATATAAACAGAGAACGGGAAAAGCAGTACGAATATCACCAGCAGGGAACCAGTTGGACGCACTCCGCCAGAACAAAGGAAAGTTGTGAAACAAACACACACAGATATTCTTGCTTTAAACCCGGCAGCCAGTCAGCAAGCTTTGTGTATGTGGTGTCGCCACTCTAATCTTGTTAAGAGGATAAGTCCTCTTTCTGTGTTTGTTTATCCGTGGGCTGCGACCCACGTGTTGGGAGGCGGGGTTACCGCCCGGGAGTTAGTACAGGTTGGAGAGCAGTCTAATAAAGACGTGTTGCACCCCAGCTCCGGTGTCGGCCTCGTTACTGTATGGGTGAACGAGCGACTGACTATAGAGTGTGAGGAGGTCCACGCAGTAAGACATTACACTGGCGACGAGGCGGACACGAGGTCCCACCGTGCCTGCCATCTCCGGTCCACCGCGCTCGGGTGTACTGCTTGACACCACTAGAAACGCGGGACCCCACCTGCTAAGGAGGTCAGTTACTGTCGGTGGAGCGCGAAGTCTCCCCACCAGCCTCCCTCCGGCTCGAGTGCCTCTCGAGCTCTGACGCATTACAAGCCCGCGGGTGGAGCAGCTGCGATGGCTCCCCGCGTAGCGGATTTTCCAGGCGGTGGAGAACGAAGTCTCCCGCCAATGGCAACGTCTGAGAGGCCCGGCCCGCGCACACTGAAACACCAGCGAGCAGAGCAGAGACTACCTGCTCGCGCATTCCGGGCAGTAGAGGAGCACTGGCCTCCCGCCAACGGCAACGAGTTAAGACAAGCGGTGGAGGCGCGGACCTCCCGCTCCTAGAAGACACTCCAAGGGGCAAGTACAAACTCTCTCTTCCCCCCCCCTGAGACCCAACAAGGCACATTGTGCACAAGGCCTCATAGGCCCGCCAACACGCGGCACAGCGCCCATCCCCTCCCACCATTTGGCGCTCAAATCTGCAGAACCAGGCAGGAACAGGCCCGCAAGCCGCTCACCAGCCAGCACAGCGCCCTTTTCTGGTACCAGGGTTCCACCGCGTCAAGACAAAGAAACTCCCATCTAGCACATCCAAGGGATACGCCAGAGCAACGTTCAGCTCATGAGCAACTCAGAGGAAGAATCGCTAACAGTCCCAGTGACTCCAGTCAATACAGGACACCGAAAAATGACAGACAGCCTGTTAACTCAGCTGCCAGCAAATTTCGACCTCACTGACACCGGCACCCTTGGATCAAGGTGGAAGAGGTGGCTGAGAGACTTCGAAGTGTGCTTGAAAGCGGCAGGTACATTAGATCATGAACAGAAACTCAACCTCTTAAACCATGCCGTAGGACCAAATGTGCGAGACATCCTTGAGGAAATACCCGAAAGCAACATAGACACCTATACCAAGCTGAAAACAACACTCACGGAGTAGTTCACACCGCACACAAATGTGGACTATGAACGACACGTGTTCCACACTACAAAACAAAACAAAGGCGAAACCATAGACGCATTCGTCATGAGACTCCGAGCAAAAATGAAGCACTGTGATTTCAATAACTACTCCAATGAGGAGGCCCTCAGATCACAAATCATAGTGGGTTGTGAAAGCTGCGATTTCCGCAAACGACTGCTGCAGCAGCTTCGCACCCTAGATGAAATCCTGCGTCTGGCGCGATCTGATGCTGCCCTCGCCGCACAAGTTGAAGGTTTGGACGACATAAAGATCACCCATGGAAAGCATGAGAGCCTCAACAAACTTGAGGGGACGGCAAGAAACAGTGACCCTTTCTGCTACTGGTGTGGACATGAATACCCCCACGAAGGAACATGCCCCGCAATGGGTCAGAACTGCTCCGCGTGTGGAGGAGAAAACCACTACAAGGCCGTGTGTCTTATTTTCCGCAGCAAGATGAGAGGGGCGGGAAGAAACAACAAACCCTTGATAGAACTGGAGCAAAACCAATTGGCACCCCACCACCACCGGGGATCATCCCAGCCCCATGAACAAGGGCGCCACAAACACCACGACGAACAACCAGAGAGAAGGCACGACAGAAGAGAATGGAGGGAAAGCAAGACTCTACCTTCAAAAACAAGAAGAAGACCCCAAAGGTATGTACGATGCCTCATTGAACAGTGCATCATCCGACGAGGGAGCTCACCGAATGGACAGACCACAGGAAACGCCACGGAAAAAGGGGTATCTGTACGCCCTAGGAAACAGCACGGCAAAAGAACATAGCCCAATACTCAGAATACAGGTGAACCAGACAGCAGCTGAATTTCTAATTGACACAGGGGCAACCGTGAACGTAATTAGTGAGAAAGTCTATAAAAGCATACCCAACGCCCCTGACCTGCAACCAGCTCGAACACTTATCTTTCCATATGGGTCAAAGACCCCGCTGGCATGCAAAGGGTTCTTCATGGCATCGTGTAAATACAAAGAACATGAGAAAAAGATCCCCATGCATGTGCTGGAAGCGGCCACTGAGAGTGGATGCATACTGAGCTATCGAGCAGCCATAGAAATGGGACTAATTCACATACTGTATCGCCTCATGGTACACAAATATCTAGACCCCACAGCAAGCATAGACCAGGTCTTCCCAGCACTATTCAAAGGACTTGGCAAACTGAAGGATAGACAGATCGAACTCCACATTGACACCAGTGTCCCACCCATAGCCCAACACTACCGGGGAATCCCCATCAACATTCAAAAACAAGTTGAAAATGAACTGACAAAATTGTTGGAGGCGAACATCATTGAGCCGGCGGAAGGCCTCACCCCATGGGTCTCTCCCATTGTACCTGTGCCCAAAAGAGACTCCCAAAATATCCAAATATGTGTAGACATGAGGAGACCAAATGAGGCCATCCTAAGGGAACGCCACCAAGCACCTAGAATAACCAACATGGTGCATCTCTTAAACGGGGCAACCATGTTCTCAAAATTGGATCTCAACAAAGGGTACCACCAGCTGGAACTCTGCAAGAGCTCTCGATACATAACAACTTTTGCTACCCACCTAGGACTATTCCTCTACAAGCGACTAAGTTTTGGTGTGTCGTCCGCGGCTGAAATCTTTCAAGCAGAAATCCACAATGTCATCAAACACGTACCAAACTGCTTGAACTACAGTGACGACATTCTGGTATTCGGCCAAAATCAAAAGCAACAAGATGACACGCTGATGAGAGTGTGCGTGGCCTTGGAAGACGCACGACTTATACTAAACAAGGAGAAATATGAATTTTGCAAGAAGACACTCCGTTTCTTTGGGCACATATTTTCTGAGAAGGGAATGACACCAGACCCTGAGAAAGTCAGTGCGCTCCGAGAAGCCAAGCCGCCCACCACCATCTCGGACCTCAGGTCATTCCTGGGCCTTGCAAGTTACTGCACCAGGTACATACGAGATTTTGCCTCCATAGCGAACCCCTCCGAGCACTCACCAAGCTCAACACAGACTTCATATGGTCATCCCAGTGCCAAGAGGCGTTTCAAGCTATCAAGGACCGCATCTCCGACGCCCGAAACATGGCATATTTCGACCCCAAAAGAACCACAGAACTCATCGTCGACGCCAGTCCAGTCGGCCTATGCGCCATTCTAACACAACTTGACGACAGAGAGGAAGGCGGAAAGCACATAATATCCTATGCCAGTCAAAGCCTCTCCAAAACAGAGCAAGCCTACTCTCAGGCGGAGAAGGAAGGTCTGGCAGTAGTGTGGGCCTGCGAACATTTTCATTTGTTCCTGTATGGGAAACCTTTTGTAGTCGTGACGGACCATCAGGCCCTCATCTTCATCTATGGCAACCCTCAGGCAAAAATGCCACCCCGGATCGCTCGATGGGCGCTTCGACTACAGGACTATCAATTTACCATCACACATAGACCTGGAAAAGAGCAGAACACTGCAGATTTCCTCTCGAGACATCCACAGGACACCTGCGGACAAGAACCATCCATAGCTGACCAGTACATAAAATATGTCATCCACAGCAACACGCCGCAAGGACTCGACATGGATCACATAACTCGTGAGTCCAACACTGACCAAGGAATACAAGTTATTCTACGATGTCTAGAAATAGGGCGATGGAAACACGCCAAACAGATCCGAGAGACGGTGAGTGAAGACATCAAGCAGGACATCATATGTTTCCTAGCCGTGAAAGAGGAGCTTGCAAAGTCAGATGAGGGGCTGCTGCTAAAGGGCACAAAGCTTGTGAGACCGTGCAGCCTGCGGCAGAAGGTATTAGAACTCGCCCATGAAGGACACCGAGGGATCGTATCCACCAAAAGGATGCTAAGGCAGAAAATATGGTTCCCGCAACTGGACATCTCGGTAGAGGAACTATTGCAAGACTGCCCCACCTGCGCGCTCGTAAAGCCACACACAGCCTCGGAACCCCTGAACATGACCGCACTGCCCGAGGGAACCTGGGAGGAGATAGCTGTTGATCACTTTGGACCCATGGAAGGAGGAGAATACATTCTGGTAGTCGTGGATGAATATTCAATATACCCCGACCTACAGATAGTCCCGTCCACATCAGCACATCATACCATACCAGCCCTAGATCGGATGTTCGCAACATACGGAGTACCCAGGGTAGTAAAGTCCGACAATGGACCTCCGTTCACAGGACAAGACTTCCAAAGGTTCGCAGAATACATGGGTTTTAGACACAGGAAAGTGACGCCTCTGTGGCCACAGGCCAATGGAACAGTTGAGAGGTTCATGAGTAACATTAAACGCACCACCCAAATTGCTCACATCACTGGAGAGCCCATCGAGAAGTTGCTATACCAACTCATGAGAGACTGCAGAAATACGCCACACAGCACCACTGGGAAGACGCCGTCAGAAGTGATGTTTGGGCGAACGATACGAACACGAATACCACATGTGACCGTTGATGAAGATCGATATGAAATGGACACAGAGATGAGAAAGAAAGACACCCTCATGAAAGAGAACATGAAAAGGACCGCCGATGCCACACGAAGAGCAAAAGCGAATGACTTGACACTCGGAGACATGGTAGTGGTTCGCCAACCGCAGCATAGGAAAAACATAGCCCCGTTCAGTGAGGAACCACTCATCATTGTCAAAAGGAAGGGATCTGTCGGGGGGAAATTCTGCCGGGGTCGGCCGGGCCGTCCGCAGACCTCTGGGGAGGGAGGCCCCAACTCCTCCCGTATATCCCAAAAGAGATAGAGTATGAGACACACGCAAGAAGCAAGGTGACTCTGCTGTTTATTAAACAAAAACGGCAGGGATGGGTCAAGGAGCGTACGCGTCCGTCCTGACACACACACAATCGTGGGGCTCGCAAGCCCTTTTTACCTTAGTATGACGCGCTACTTGTGTCACCTTAGTAAGTTAGCAAAAAACCTATTGCCACTCTTAATTGGTTGCTCGAGTGGTAGGGTTAGTATAGCATACGTCGTATAGAGAACAATATTAGTGGACGAGGGTTAGTCAGGTGATATATCTGGGTTGTCCCTACAATTAGATACATGAGGATTGTTACATGAAGATTACTGATGATTGGTCAATGTTGATAGCGTCAGTGATAAGAGCCCCATGTTCTGATTGGTGCGCCCGTGAGCTTCCCAGCTTGGGACCATCGCTATTCCCAGCTCTCGGTGTACCTGTCATTTGCAACAATGTTTCACTATGAGTACGTGCAGACAATGTGAGGACTTATTCATGAGCTGGAAGGCCGACTACTCCCACTGTCGCAGATGTCCATTGAGCCTTTTAAGTGTGTCTGCCTGTGTCTTGTACCAAGGGATTCAGACGCCTTCTTTCTCCTGGGCTTGGCATCCTGTCAGGTTCGGCTTGGTCACGTGAAGTGGGACCGTGTTTGAGGCAGAATTCTGCACAATTAATATTGTTTTTCCACTGTGTGCCTGGTTTAATTTGCAGGTGTGATTTTAACGTTGGTGCGCGGCGTGCGAGGTTGCAACATCGTGTCCTTGATGGTCTGCTTTCGGAATGTGGGTTTGCAACATTGCAACCTTGGCTGTCTGCTCTCGCCGGGCTCATTCTGCAGGATCAGCAACCTGACTCTTGTTCTTTTAACGTCCATGGGAGCTCTTGCTTGCGGCCTACTTAGGCCTGGTGTATAGGTGAAACCGTTTGGTGCACAGGCGCTTTAGGTTATAGTATCATATTGTCTTATGACCAGTATCGTGTCTTCGTTATATTTCTCATCATGGTACTTGGGTTTAGGAGAAGCGTAAGCAAGCTCTTTAGATGAGGTCATGATGCGTCTTGCCTTTCTGCATTTTGAGAGCCTATGTGGAAAATAATAAAGATGCACGTCCGTGAGTATGTCTGTCGCCTACGTCATAGCACTGAGTATATTCTTCGTGTGGATTGGTGCAGGAGTGTCCAGTGTGTATATTTACACAGGTGTGCTGACCGTTGGCTAGGTCGTCATGGCATCTCTAACGACGTGTTGGTTTTAGTCTAGTTGATCCGTGCCGCAGGTGTCAGCATGGGAAGGGCGTGCTGCTGGGCAGGCAGATGGACACATCCGTATGTTCCTGTACCAGGGTATTTGGTCGTCTGGTAGATGAGCAAATTCTTCTCGTGGCGGGTGCCTGGGCCGTGATCCTTTAGGCCAGGCGTGAGAGGGGAAGGACGGGAGCCTGTTTTTCCATTCTCCCACTTCAGTCCCCCCTCTGGTCGACTTGTCGACCACAAACATATCCTTTTCGTTATCTCCTCTTGCTCTCCATATTTTGGTTATTCCACCTAAATGTCCATAGTGGTTAACATGATATTCAAATGACCAGTACATGTATTCACAGGTTCCTCCAGGAGTACAGTATACCCATTTCCCTATGTAACTCCTGGGGTTTCTTGGGTTCTCGATCTTCACTGAGGGTGGGTCCAGATGGTTGGTGATGATCTGGTTTCGCAGCTTCTCCCTCTCTTGTATTATTATGCCTGCGTGTTGGCCGTCATCTGCTGGCATCAAGGGGTGCATACCGACCATTTCAAGCAACTCGTCGGTGGTGCGTGCCTTCCGGGCCTTCCAAAATCTTATTATGATCAGTGTAGCTCCAGCCAAAATAGTACAACCAACTATAATTTTTAGTCCATCTGACAGCCAAGTTGGCATCCATGACCATAATAGCGAAAACCAGCTCTCATCCTTTTTCACACCTTTACTTTCATCCATCATTTTGGAGTGCATCTGGGCCAATTGTGAAATTGCTTCTGTCAGTGTACCGTTGTCAGCATCGTTGGCAGGAATGAATGTGCAGCATGATTGTCCTATCTTTGCGCATACTCCTCCTTCCATGGCTGTGAGGAGGTCCAATACATATCTGTTCTGGAGTGCTACCATCCTTACAGCTCGCAGCTCCTCTTTTATTGCGTTGAATCCATTTACTGTAGAATTGATGGTCATCATTAGTTCCCATCTAGTTATCTGGAGCCATTTTGCGTTTGCGTAAGCCTGCAGTCCCGGATGGATTATTGAGGAGAAGAACATTGCTGCTCTGCTGAATAGTCTGTGTTCTGGCGGAATTGAAGTGAGGGCCGTTTCTGACCTTCCCCATAGGTCATTTCCAGTCAGAGGTTCTCCTTGTCTTTTCCTTCTATTTAGGATGGTATTATTGCCGTTGGTCCTGTTCCCTTGCTTCTCCTGAGGTGGTGCAGATCTCTTCTTTCTCTTGTCCCCTTCATCCATTTTGGGAAAGTTCGCCACATTCACATGCTTCTTGGGTACCACTAGTGATGGTACATTGACATGCACCATCGTGCATACACCATTCCACAGAGGGGGCAGTGTGTGGTATGCCTTTTCTCCACAGGCCCAGTAATGGTCCATTATTACTGCTGTTCCTGCTCCCCCCTCAGGTAACTCCATCACGCTGGCACAATTGGTGTTGTATCCTACGTCCACTTCTCCTTTATGTTGGTAGCATACCTTAGGCGCAGTCAGCGGCAGTATTGTTATTGGGTCTTCATCCGTCTCTATCCATGTGAGCATTGGTACGTACTTGATCCAAGTCGTCCAACATCTGTGGTTGTGTGCCTCGATAGTTGAGATAGTTTCCTTTGTTACCATGTTGCTTCCAATCACTCCTATCTCCCAATTGTTGTCCAAGTACACCTTCCCCGTTATCGTCACCAGTGGCCTCTCCCAGCATCCTAGTTTACCAGGAACTTCAGTGGCATACCAATCACATGGTAAATACTGCAGTGTTACTTTCTTTGTTTCCCCTTTTGCAGGACCACTTGTTATGTATTTGAATGCTTCAGCATGTAAACTGCTCTTGTGGTAACTCAAATAAGTCTTGAGGAAGTTGTTTTCGTATGGGTATGAATCTCGTGTTTTCCACACCATATGCACCACTGTCCCTTGAAATCTTCCTTTCGTTTGGAACAGTGCCAAGTATATTATGCATCGTGCTGTCTTTTCATCTATTTCTGTGGCAACAAATGTTCGGGAAGCGCTCATGGCGTATGGTATTAATGAGCAAACGTAGCAGCTGTCTTCTGTTGTCTGCTTACCAATGCGGGTCATGTGTTGGTACCATATGTTGTTTGAGACGTGTGCTGAATCTTGTATATAATTATCAATACTTTTATTATCTGAATATGTGCTGCGTTGAACTCTATTTTGCTTGTGTATAATTTTACTATTATCACTTGACGTAACACCTGTTGCAGCTGGGGATGGGGGTGTATTAGGTTTGGGTGCAGCAATAATATTGATAGCACAGCTGTACTGCCATACAGAGGCAGCCAAGAACCCGGTGATCATCAAAATCCCTATTATTTTTATTACATATGCTAATTTCACCGGCATTTTTGCTCTTACCTTGCTGCGGTCCGGCAGCGTATTCTTGCGACGTTAAAGTTGCCCACCTGAAAATTCTCAATATGCTGGTTATTAAATGTTAGTTGTTGTTGTTTAAGCTCTCCCTATCAGGTAGTCATTCAGTGCCCAGGCGAAGAGCTGTTCCCACACCAATCTAAGCGATCTATCTCTTAGGGCAGGCAAGTATGGGTGGAGGTGGGGCATTGAGTATTCTATGCCCAAGAGGAATGCTGTGTAGTACACACGTACCCTTCTCTTTTTCAGGTACGTTGGCCTTTTTATTTCATATACAAATTGGTGTGACAATTCTTCTGGGTAGTCATCGTCTGAGGGTACCATCTACTCCTGGGCAGTGAATTTGTTAGTTATATATTTCTGAGCAGTACAATAATACGCAGTTCCTGCATGTGCGAGAGAAAAGAAAAGAAAGCATTCACGTGTTTACATGCAATACAATGTCCTTTAGTTCATTTATTACTCGTAGTGGGGGTAGGGGTCAATGGGCAGGGGGTTTGGGCTCAACTGGCGGAAGTATTTTTACTCTTTGAGCGTGTGACCATGGGGTGGGCAGTATGCTGATCACCCTTTTCTTCTGTAGTTATTGTCTCTGGGGAATCTGGGGAGTGACAGGGTATGGGAACACTTGGGTCGTTGACTGTGATAGAACTCTCTTCCTCCGTC
The DNA here is from genome assembly GCF_040938575.1 of Ambystoma mexicanum. Classification (NCBI taxonomy): domain Eukaryota; kingdom Metazoa; phylum Chordata; class Amphibia; order Caudata; family Ambystomatidae; genus Ambystoma; species Ambystoma mexicanum. The sequence continues at coordinate 665,658,007 of NC_090928.1, read as the reverse complement.
GGCGATGTTGTTGTTGTTCTTCCAATGGACCTGTCGGTGGCGCTGGGGCAGGTCTGGAGTTTGTAGATCTTTACATCGTGTAGGTGGTTTCAGGCACGCATATCCTGTAGCTTTACTGCTCTCGTTGATACCTCCTCTACCAGATGGGGGCCAGTAAATCGTGGACTGTTCCACTTCCTATTGAAATTGCGAAGTAGTACGTGGTCACCTTTAGCAATTTTACACAGTCTTTCTTTTTCCAATTCTTTATCCGCGTCTTCTTGTTGATTGCTGTTAGACCCGCCCTGTGTGCGCTCGAGCTGTTGAGACACAAACACTACACTAGTAATCAAAGAAGACACATATTGGTACATTTCATCACCAAGAACACACGCTGTGCTTTCGTGGTCGGTAAATGCTCTTGATGTTGGCATTAGGGGAAGGCGCATTTGACGTCCGGTAACCACCTCGTGTGGGGTGAGGTGGTGGTCGGACCCTGGTCTATTCCTTATCTCGAATAGGGCTAATGGAAGGCAATATAACCAACTCTTCTTTGTTGTTTGCTTTATCTTTGCAATTGCCTCCTTTAATAGGCCATTCAAGCGTTCACATACACCGTTGGCCTGTGGGTGGTATGCACATGCAAATGTATGCTTTATGTTCAGCAAGGATGTGATGTGCTGGAACATTTCGTTTGCGAAATGTGGGCCATTGTCTGACCTTAACACCTCGCACACTCCCCACCTTGGGAAGACCTCCCTCACTAGGAATTTAGCTGCTCTAAATGCATCTGGGTGCGAACAGGGTCCTGCTTCAATCCACCTAGAGAATGGGCATACTACTACAATCATATACCTATTTCCTTGACATATGTTGATCATATCAACATAGTCAATATGGAGATGCCGGAAAGGTCCCTCTGGCCGGGGTATAGTACCTCTTACCACCTTTAAAGTATGGCCGGCCGTAAACTGTTGACATGTGAGACAATTACTGATAAAGTTTGACACATGAGAATTTAGCTCGGGGCAGAACCAGTCTTCCCTAATTCGTGCTGCAATTACTTCCTTGCCTGTGTGGGCTGGGTGATGTAGTTGGCTCAGGGCAGTGTCCAAAAGTGCCAATGGCATTACAATTTTTCCAGTGCCACCCTGGCGCCATAGTGCGTCAGTTGGTGACATTGTGCATCCTCTTTTTACCCATATTTCTTTTTCGGCCATTGGTGCAGCCGCTTGTAGCTCCATAATCTGCGTGGCCGGGAGATGGGTGTACCCTTCTCTTATCAACATCTCCTTAGCCATTCCCCTCCCTCTCCCTCTCTGTGACTCTGGGGGGTTCCATATCTCACCAAAGTATGCAGCATACTTCGCATGTGCGTCTGCTGCTGCATTCCCCTTCGAGACGTGGTCTTCACCATTGGTGTGTGCGGTGCATTTTACTAAAGCTAATTCTTGGGGGTCATTTATTACTTCAATTAGTTCAGCCAATAAAAGAGCATGTTGCACTGGAGTGCCATCAGCTCTCCTAAACCCCCTTCTTCTCCATTTCGACAGCCCTGAGTGGACAGTGGATGTAACATATGCGCTGTCGGAGTATATGGTCACTCGTTTGTCAAAGCTTTCCTTCAACGCCAAGATCAGTGCAACTAGCTCCGCTGCTTGAGCGGAGAAATGCTGTGGTAATTGTACACATTTTATTGCCACACACACCTGTACCTCCATCATTTTTACCACTGCTGCCCCAGTTCTCCTTATACCATCCCCTTGATCGATAGTTGATAACCCATCAATAAATAAGAGCTCACCACCCTCCAGTGCGTTTTCTTCAACCTTTCTAGTACATGAGTACATTTCAGTTATTTCCGTACAGTCATGGGCATAATCTCCCTCCTCAATTACTTCTGCTAGGAATCTTGCAGGGTTGACCGTGCTACATCTAACAATTGATAGTTCAGCTCTTGATAAAATGATCTCATAACCTGATGCTCTTTGCGTGGTTAGAGTGGACTTAGGTTTATTCAATATCGCAAATAGTGCATGTTCCACAAACAGTGTAGTTGGGCACCCCATAGTGATTGCTGATGCCTTTTCTACTGCAAAAGCAGCTGCGGCGAGACCTTGTTCGCAAGGGAAGTGGCCTAACATCACAGGATCTAAGTGGCCGCTGTAAAATGCTACTGGTTTGTAGCCCATGCTTGTTTTCTGAGCCAACACTGCTTTCATTACTGCTGAATCGCAATGTGAGAATATGAAAAATTGTCGCTCATAGTCTCGGGATGCCAGTACTGGAGCAGTTGATATTGCATCTTTCAATTCATCAAAAGCCTCTTTCATTTCCATCGTCCACCCCAGCTTTTTCTCCCCTTTATTAGCTTCCCTTAACGCCTCAAGCAGGGGTCCTATGTACGAGCTGTAATCAAACACCCACGCTCTACAGTAGTTGCACAGCCCCAGGAACTGCTGCAGTTCCCTCACAGTTTGTGGCATTGGAGTGTTTGAAATTGCCTGTGCTCTTTGTGGTGCAATCTTTCTTCCATGTTGGGATATAAGTTGACCAATGTAAAGTACCTGTTCTTGACAGTATTGTATCTTTTCCATGTCTACCTTGTAACCTTTTTCAGCCAATATTGTCAACATCTTTAAGGAGTCCTCTCTGCATGTTCTTTCGTTTGTACTGCAAATTATTATGTCATCCACATACTGCAACACTGTGCTTTCCACTTCAATGTTACCCAAATCCATCTGTATCACTCTATTGAAAATTGAAGGTGATTCGCAATACCCTTGTGGCAATCTAGTGTGTTTCCACTTTGTGTTTCTGTAAGTGAAGCTCGTCAGATCTTGTGAGTCTGGGTGTAATGGTATTGAGAAAAAAGCATTTTTAAGGTCGATCACTGTAAATCGTGATGCCTCTGCTGGGATGCCGCACAATATCGTGGCCGGGTTTGCTGCTATGGGATATTGCGCTTCTACTATGTTGTTCAAGGGCCTGAGGTCCTGTATGAAGCGCCAAGACCCCCCCTTAGCCTTGCGCACTCGGTACACAGCCGTGTTACAAGGTGATTCCGAGGGGACCAATGTGCCATTATTTATAAGGGCCGTTATGGTTTCATATGTACCCTCATCTGCCTCTTTTGATAGTGGGTACTGTTTTACTCTGGGGAGTATTGCACCTTTTTTCAATTTTATCCTTACTCCCCCTATACTTTTTATGCACCCCACGTCATAGGGGCCAGTAGTCCACAATGATTTGGGTACCTTTGACATATCTTCCTTAAAGAAGGGGACTGGGGTGCATGCGGGTGCCTTGAGCGCCATTGCAATTTTCTGTGCTGCTTGTTTGTAAGCCACTCTTAGCCATATTTCCACACTCATCATGAACACTATTTCACCTTCTTCCTTTTCATCTGAGAACAGCTCCTCATCTGACACCTGGGTGAGCCTACATCCTTCTGCTTATGCTATCACGGCCCTCCATGCTCTTCCTTCTCTGTCTTGGGCATGTACAGCAATGTAATCAGCTGTTGCAATAATGCTCTCAATGTCCATTACGATCACCTTTCCTTCTAGTTCGTTAACAGGTGCTTCTGGTCGGAACAGGTAGGCTGCTGGCCTCCTCCATATTTTCCATTCTATCCCTGGTATCCATGCAATTGCCATATCTGTTCCATACTGGAATAGTTCGCCATCTACTGGCTCCGCCATAATCGCTGTCTGTCTGCAGTATGCTTGCATAATCTGTCGTGCTGCGAGCATGTTAATCCCTCGAGTAGAGCAAATTATGCCGTCCTCAGTAAAGGAGATCGTCATATTCAACCTGTTCATTATGTCTCTCCCCAGTATATTTACTGGTGAGGCACTATAATATATAAGTGGAACTGACAGATCATAATCTCCAATAGATAAGGGAATGTTATCAGTAAAGGGAACCAACCCTCTAGCCCCAGAGAATCCTTGGGTGTTCATGGCTTCGCCTGACATCTTAAATGTACCTTCCCTTATGCAAGACCAGGTTGCCCCGGTGTCAACAAGGAATGACAATTTTTTGTCACCTATCGTTACCTCTATGCGTGGCTCCTCCGCACTATTAGGTGTTACTGACAGGATGGGACACACCAAGGCCGTCTGTGGGCTGTCCTATTGAGGGTACAATGATTGGCCATTTCCTGTGTAAGGGTTGTGTCCCAAGGCTGTCACCCTACCCAGTTGTGTTTGTTGTGCTTGGGGTTGCTGTGTCATCTCTACCTGTTGTTGTGGCAGTGAATACGTCTGTGGCTGCTGTTGTGTTAATTGTTGTTGTTGTTCATTTCCCTTTTGCAACGTCTGCTGTTGCTGTAGGCCCTGCTGTTCTTGTGAGGGCCTTGGTTGTTCCTGTTCACTCCATGATGGTGTACCTGGTCTAATTCTACACGTGCGTGACATGTGCCCTAATAGTCCACAACTCCAACACACCGGCGGTTCCCTACTTTGCCATGGAAAGCTCCCTGTGTTGTCCTGGTATACTGGTTGCCCTGTGGGGTAGGGATTTCTAAGTCCTCCCACCTGTTGTTGGGTGTTATATCCGTATCCTCTCCCTCTCATAAATCCTCCTCTCCCCCTGTTATAATTATAATACCCAGCTCCTGCCATTGTATGTCCTCCTCCCATGTTGGTCATGTATGGTTGTATTGGCGCCGCCTGTTGTGTTACAGTCTGTGGAGGTGGTATTTGGGCGGAATCTTGTGCAGCCACTACTTGTGTGGGGCTTTGGGTCATTGTTGTGGGCGTAGTTATTAGTGCCCCTTCCATTGTGTATTTAGTAAGTTTTTTCTGTACTAGTTTAGCCTCTTCCGTTTTCCTGTCCTCTTCCTTTTGTTTCATTTTCCCTTGCCATGTCCTGCAATGATGCACTATAGTAGTTGTATTTCTGGCCATGGTTTTGCTTCCATTCCCACTACTTTCTTTAGTTGTTTCTGAACTCCTTCTGGGAGCCCTTGTACTAGTATATGATAGAATATTGCTGGTGGTTTATCCCATTGCTCTCTCGTTTCCATGCGCCACTTCTCTTGGATCTCCTGGATATAATCAACAGGATCTTCATTCTCACGCATCTTGCGAGAGGTAATTGCTCCTATGTCTGATGTGTCTGGGTACTGTACCCTCAGTGCCTGCCATAGTGCATGTCTGCAGTTTGCGAATGGTGCCCCATCGTGCGAGGTGTTTGTTATTGTTACCCCATGGAATCCCGCTCTCTTCCAAATGTCATCCGCTCTATCCCCTAATATTGATATTAACAGGCCCTTTACATCTCCTACTGCCAGTTTCTGTCCTGCGGTGTGTTTTTCCATTTCATATATCCACTTACCCGCACCTCCACTTAATGATGGGAGCCTGCATTTTATATTTTCTTTATCGGTATGCTTCCAAGGGACATACTGCGGTCTAACCCCTCCTCTCTCTAAAAGTGGCATCAAGTTGTGTCTCGTTTCACCCTTTGTGTTCCATAATACCGAGTCCTCACACCCTTCCTCCTCTTCCCTTTCTTCTACATCTTCAATTTTGTCCGTATTTCCCCTGCTCGTAACTCTTTCTTCTCCATCTTTTCCTGTGTTTAATGTGGGCATGTGTATTCGTCTTTCCTGCCTCGACTAGGGAGGTTTCTAAGCCGATATACATAGGGTGTCAGTTCATCTGTGAAGGGCGCGAGTTTTATTTTGCGTAACGAGCGTGAGGTGGTTGAACATGTAGGGTGCGATGGGGGGGGCGTGATGGTGATGGGGATGGTGCGGCCTCATGTGTCTGTCTTTCCACTATTCCTCGCTCTCCCTCCTCACTTCTCTCCAGTTCACCCTTTCTCCTACTGATCCATGGTGAGTCTGTGTTGGTCCGGGTGATGTATAGTTTGTCTAAACTTTCCCTTTCACTGTTTCTTCCTTCCTTCTCCACTCCTTCTTCTTCCTCACTGCAAAAGTCATAAACGGCAACCCCCACTCGGTCTTTTTCCCCTTGATCGTTACTGTTTGTAAGTCTATTAGGTCCAGTTCTCCTGTTTCTCCTTTATCAACCACTCCCCTTTGTGCTGATGTTGTTGCTACTTCTGTGTTTCTATATACATCCCCCCATTCTCCACTCACCCTACTCCTATCTTCTCTTTCTCCTTCATTTCTCTCCTCCATCTCCCTACTATTTTCCTCCCTTTTCCTTTTTAATTCCTCCATCACTTCACTTCTCATCTGTTCTAGTATTCTTTCATCCTCCTTCTTCCTTTCCCATTTCACCCTTTCTCTTTCTACTATACTCTCTATCACCTTCCCTTCTTCATATTTCTTAGTTGTTTCTGATAGTAACCTCCTCTTCCACATTGCCATTTCTTTTTCTTCTTCTTCCCTTTTCTTTTCTCGCAGTACTACTCTTGATACCCTTTCTGCTGCTGCTTTTACCCTTTCAGCTTCTCTCCTTTGCTCCTCCGTTCGTTCCCGTATTTTTTCCAATTCGTTCTTACCTTCTTTCCTTTTCCTCGCTCTCTCTTTCTCCTCCCTTTCAAGCTGCTTGATCAATTCATTCTGCTCATCCCTTAATTTTGCTAGTCGTTCCTCCAAAATCTCTTCCTGTTGTCTTAACAGCTCTTCCCCCCTCATTTCACTGTCCCTGGCATTATCCTCATCTGTTTTCTTTACTAACTCCTTCTCTTCTCCTGTTAATGAACCTCGTAATTTTAATAATATCTGTGCAGCTACCCACTCATCATTTCCTATTTCCACAGTCTGGTCTTCTCCAGTCCTCCCCTCCCCTGCTGGCATCTTCCTATGAGCCACATATGGTGGAGGGCTGTATGCCGGGTTCGAGTATCCCTCAGCCGCCCTTAACTGTCCTCTTTCTATTTCTCCTAATTCTCTTAAAGGGTACAACCCCCCTCCCACTGTTTTTACCCCCCTTGCTATGGGTATCTCGTTGCTCGGTTCCTTTTTTATCTCATCTCTTTTATTATTCTTTTCTCCTCCCTCTCTTCTGTTCCCCGTGTTCTTTGGGTCCTCACTCCCCTTTTTCCCATCCTCTCCTCCCTCCTTAATCTCTTTTTCTTCCGGTATTTCCCCCATAGTGAACATTCCATTTGGTCCTGGTCGGGACCCCTGGAACATCCTCCATAAGTTAAACACCTCCACATGGTTTGCCAACTTCTTCCCTTTATATTTATTGTGCAGATGGTTTAATAATGAATGTTGGACATATGGATCGAAGCTACCATTAGGCGGCCACGGTGTTAGCATTTTGTTATCCGTCCCCTGGGTCCATTCTATGCTATATTTAATCAGTTTCTCCCTATGGGGTGGCAGTGTTGTGCAGATGTGTTGTAGTGGGGTAGTGAGGGTGTTCCCCCACCCTCCCGATCCTGTCCCGTATGACATAGTAGCGCTCCACTTGTTACCCTTCCCCTATCTAGTAGCAGTTTATCTCACCAGCAGTTTACAAGATACAGCCTTATATTGTTTACCTGGCCCCGTAAGTTTGGGGACTTACGATAGTTCGCTAAGAAGAATTATAAAAAATATAGTATGTTACATTTGTATATTTCCTTCTGTCTTTCTTTCTTTATACAACACCCTTACGGCCCCCTGCGGCCGAGGCGCACGTAGCCCCCTGCGGCTGCATACCCCTTATGACGTTCTCATACAGTCATCCTATTTCCACGTGCTCCTCCCCCTTCTACACTTGCCGTGGCCGGCGTTCTCCGTGCGCAGCCACGTTCCCCGTTTCACCTTTCCCCGATCAACTCATTGCCGTTTATCTCCGTTTCCACTCCCTTACCACAATTCTCTTTCCCCACCACTCCCAGAAAGAAAGATGCCTTGTGCTCGGGATATCCTATGAAAGCCCTACTGGTGACGTCACCGATCTCTTCGAGCTACTGATAAGTTCTTCATATATTCTTTAAGTTCAAAATGCACTTTCAATCTACCCCCGTTAACCCTACAGCTGTCTTCCTGTCACTCCTGGAACAAGGTAATCAAATCAATAATATAATCAGACTGCGCACGCTGCGTCGCCTCGCGTGTGATACGCCCCTCGACAGGAGGGCTTAACCAGCCAATTATCTTCCGTATTAGGCAACTAACTAGCTACCACCTACAGGGAAACGTCATCTACCTATCGAGTTTCATGCTCGAACAATAGGGATCCTCATCTACTCATTGATCAATAAATGCCAAATCGTAGGAAACCACACACACCCACCCTTGCACGGTCGCTACCTAGGCCAATCAGTTTCTACGAGCGGTCGCACGTGATGTTTTCGTGCTCCGCCCCCTCTCTCGCGTAACGTAGCCAACTGCTCTCGCACTTGTTCGACTACCATTCATTTTATTTCCAACACTAAGTTGTCGAACCTTCGCCGCGCACCTGTGCAACACCTCCCGCCTCCCGTATTTAATTCCTCCCCCCTCCCTCACAATTTCACATTGCTTGTTGTGCGTGGCATGCTCACCAAGTTCTCTTGATGCGGGGCCGCTCGACTGCGTGCACCCCTCCAAGCGGCTCGTCACCTCCCCTCGTCTGGACCACGTCTGGACACTCGCCAACCGAGGGCGGGATACTTCTCAACCGGCTCCCGAGGGCCAATATCCGGATTGCGCTGTCCGGTCTTCTCGCAGCTCTGCGATGGTCCTGTAGTCCTCAGAAGGGGGCGACGGCAGAGGGGGCCGCGCCGCCGGGCCTCCTCGCAACCGGAGTGCCTGGAAAAAGAAAAAAATAAAAAAGGCGGATCTTAAACAGATCTCAGCGGTGCCTGCAACTTGTCGGGGGGAAATTCTGCCGGGGTCGGCCGGGCCGTCCGCAGACCTCCGGGCAGGGAGGCCCCAACTCCTCCCGTATATCCCAAAAGAGATAGAGTATGAGACACACGCAAGAAGCAAGGTGACTCTGCTGTTTATTAAACAAAAACGGCAGGGATGGGTCAAGGAGCGTACGCGTCCGTCCTGACACACACACAATCGTGGGGCTCGCAGGCCCTTTTTACCTTAGTATGACGCGCTACTTGCATCACCTTAGTAAGTTAGCAAAAAACCTATTGCCACTCTTAATTGGTTGCTCGAGTGGTAGGGTTAGTATAGCATACGTATAGAGAACAATATTAGTGGACGAGGGTTAGTCAGGTGATATATCTGGGTTGTCCCTACAATTAGATACATGAGGATTGTTACATGAAGACTACTGATGATTGGTCAATGTTGATAGCGTCAGTGATAAGAGCCCCATGTTCTGATTGGTGCGCCCGTGAGCTTCCCAGCTTGGGACCATTGCTGTTCCCAGCTCTCGGTGTACCTGTCATTTGCAACAATGTTTCACTATGAGTACGTGCAGACAATGTGAGGATTATTCATGAGCTGGAAGGCCGACTACTCCCACTGTCGCAGATGTCCATTGAGCCTTTTAAGTGTGTCTGCCTGTGTCTTGTACCAAGGGATCCAGACGCCTTCTTTCTCCTGGACTTGGCATCCTGTCAGGTTCGGCTTGGTCACGTGAAGTGGGACCGTGTTTGAGGCAGAATTCTGCACAATTAATATTGTTTTTCCACTGTGTGCCTGGTTTAATTTGCAGGTGTGATTTTAACGTTGGTGCGCGGCGTGCGAGGTTGCAACATCGTGCCCTTGATGGTCTGCTTTTGGAATGTGGGTTTGCAACATTGCGACCTTGGCTGTCTGCTCTCACCGGGCTCATTCTGCAGGATCAGCAACCTGACTCTTGTTCTTTTAACGTCCATGGGAGCTCTTGCTTGCGGCCTACTTAGGCCTGGTGTATAGGTGAAACCGTTTGGTGCGCAGGCGCTTTAGGTTATAGTATCATATTGTCTTATGACCAGTATCGTGTCTTCGTTATATTTCTCATCATGGTACTTGGGTTTAGGAGAAGCGTAAGCAAGCTCTTTAGATGAGGTCATGATGCGTCTTGCGTTTCTGCATTTTGAGAGCCTATGTGGAAAATAATAAAGATGCACGTCCGTGAGTATGTCTGTCGCCTACGTCATAGCACTGAGTATATTCTTCGTGTGGATTGGTGCGGGAGTGTCCAGTGTGTATATTTACACAGGTGTGCTGACCGTTGGCTAGGTCGTCATGGCATCTCTAACGACGTGTTGGTTTTAGTCTAGTTGATCCGTGCCGCAGGTGTCAGCATGGGCAGGGCGTGCTGCTGGGCAGGGAGATGGACACATCCGTATGTTTCTGTACCAGGGTATTTGGTCTTCTGGTAGATGAGCAAATTCTTCTCGTGGCGGGTGCCTGGGCCGTGATCCTTTAGGCCAGGCGCGAGAGGGGAAGAACGGGAGCATGTTTTTCCATTCTCCCACTTCAGATCACTCATCACAGCGGAGGGAGACCGTCGGTCCATAACGAGAAACTCATCTCACTTCAGACGGATGCCGAGAGCCCCAACTCTAGGTGACACAAACCTGAGTGAAGACTTCACCCAATGGGATGCTCCCTACGAAGGAGACAGAGAAGACTCCGAAGGAGACATGGCCCCAGAGATCGGGCCAGACCCGTCGGCCAGAACAGAGTGTCGGCCAACGAGAACGAGAAAGAAACCCCATCGCCTCATTGAGGAAATTAACTGAGCCAGACTTAAAGTTTAGTGACGGGAGGGTGTGGTGTCGCCACTCTCATCTTGTTAAGAGGATAAGTCCTCTTTCTGTGTTTGTTTATTCGTGGGCTGTGACCCATGTGTTGGGAGGCGGGGTTACCGCCCGGGAGTTAGTACAGGTTGGAGAGCAGTCCAATAAAGACGTGTTGCACCCCAGCTCCGGTGTCGGCCTCGTTACTGTATGGGTGAACCAGCGACTGACGATAGAGTGTGAGGAGGTCCACACAGTAAGACATAACAGTGTATTATACCAAAGGGGTGGGGGCCAAGCCTTTTAAGCAAAATACAGGTCCCCCCATAACGATTTTTAAAGACACAGCATTGGGGATGTAAGTCGCATTCACAAACAAATGTTTATTGTATAGCAGACAAAGCTATAAAGAAATAACAGGCATTACAACAAAGAACATTTTGCAGACAAATTGACCAACGGGAGGGTAGCTCAGTGCTCGCCTTGAAAGCAAGATGATGCAGAGCAACACAGTTCCAATCCCCGGGTCCACGCTTTGAAAACCTCTGGGTTTTAAGCACGTTATAAATAACATATCATAATGGCTGTCAAAACTGTGAGCATGCAAAGTGTACATGCAGTGTTTTCAATGACTACGGCGCATTTAGTACAGTACTAGATGCAAAAATCAAACAGACATTTTTTAAAATAAACAGGGTTTTAACACGGGTGAAAACATACAAAATACAATTGTTTATTCATGTTCACGTGTCATGCTATAGATGATGATATTCAGGCACCAGACAGGAACAAACAAATAGGCTAGAGTGAACATGGGAAGTTCAAGAAACAAACTCAGGGATAAAAACATGAATGGAAGGCAGTGCATACCACATATATGAATTAAGCACACACGCCCCAACGAACACAGACAGGTTTATCCACAAACATGTTCAGCCCCCCATATTGATACACAAGTACCAAAAACGAGCTTACCAAGGGTGCATCAGTTCCAAACTGAGGGGAAACATTTACCCATGTCTCTCAGAAATGTAAACACGGCTGAAAGCTCCAAATCACGTGCAGCATCATGAACACCTAAGCACGTCAGAGACAAAACTAATGACTATTGCCAGCACCTGTGGACAGCACCACAGAGCCTGTGGTGGCAGTGCAAATCCCGACGGGGTACATAAATGCCGAAATCCTTACCATTAAGGCCCTGAGCCTGCCAGGGAGTGCTAGTTTGACCACCACCCTGGCTGATCAGAGAGCCACCCAGTAAGGCAACCAACCAAAACAGTCGGCCTGTCTCATATGGGAAAAATTAACAACAGTCATCATAGTAGCGCATAAACCTCATTACAAGGAGGGTGGGCACCACCAGCTACAGTGTGCCCATTTGAGCAATACCAGAAGCACAACAAGTGTCGCAAACACAAACTTTCAACAAAAAACGCCTGGGTTTTTTCTCAATAACGCACAGTTAGACCAGGGTTTAATCAGTAACAGCATGCAAGTGCCAAGCCACCCCACAGACAAAAGAAACCTAAAACGACAGAGGAAGGGCAAACCTGTAGTCAAACCAAGAATAATCACACACAAGTTTCCTGGCACAAGCACTACAAAGCGGGGTTAACCAGCCATAAGAAAAATGTATTCTACAATCCAGTACCATGACACGGGGCAGGCACATCAAGGCATGGAACATGCGTGCAATCCATGGTCTACCCATCTTGCTGCGTGGCAACTGCCAAAATTACCAAGCTTGGCAGTTTCTTGAAGTGCCAAATTGACTACAGCTCAAGCAGCACATAAAACACAAGACTCCTTCATAGCACGGGAAGTTTGTGGGCAGATCAAGGGACAGGAAGATACCTTGGACCTCAGGAACACATTGGGAAACCGTACGTACAAAAGCTGGCATAAGCACTCACATTTTGTACACCCTGACAGAGCCTGTGGATGCAGCTTGAAGCCTGGCAGAGCCAACACACAGGCCAATGCGTATCAGCACCAGCCAGAAACAAAGCACATGAAAAGGAGAACCCGTTGAAAGGGATCTCCAACTACAAGCAGCTATCCAAAGGGGAGCTTTCCAAATAGTTCTGTGTACACAGAATAAACCAGAACCCTGAAACGGGGTTCAAAATAATGCACACCAAATGGAAAAACCTGTACCCAGGGGACCCAGTTGCAACAACACTACTGAGGTAGTGCAAACACAGAACCCTGAAATGGGGTTCAAAACCAACTAAGGAAAACCTGTACTCAGGGGACCCAGTTGCAACAATAATACTGAAGTAGTGCAACAGAACCAGACCACAGGCACGGCACGGAAGGGGGCGACGACAATACGGCCAAAGTGCACGGAAGCATTCAAGGCACCGGGTCTGAGCAGTAAGGAGCCAGGTGAAGAAAGGGCGAAGACACCAAAGTCACCACTGCAAGGTAAGAGAATAACCCCACAGGGTACCAGAAGACACACAAGGCTGTACACGCCCCGCCTGTCACCCAACCAGCCAGGGTCCCAAAGAAACACACACGCAGGCAGACGAATAGCGAGCCAGCCCTACAAACAGTTTAAAGAACTGAAACAAACAGCTAAGACAGGACAGACAACTAAGCAGTCAGGTAACACAGCAAACAGAGCGTTTTGCAGTTTATAACCTGCACTAGATGGTGGTTTCAGAGCCCAGTCCAGGCCATATCAAACACAGCCCAAAAAGCCTCCACAAATTAAAAGATGTATCCGTCTCACATGGCTAAACCCGCACAAAAGGCAAAGCCGGGCATTTTAGCACAACTAACAGAGCCCTCCCTTTAACATCGGCCTGAGCCGGCCACGCAATTTCAAAAACCCGGCTGGCCCAAACCCCAGCCGTACACCTCTCACAAGGGCAAAAAACCCAGCGCAATAGTTCAGGGGCAATAATAAACATACATGACCAAAGTGTGAGCCGAAGGTTTACAACAACCCCAGAAACTAGGCGTCAACAACCGAGAAGTGTTCCAGACCAACAGGACCACCCGCAGCATGCAGGTAGTACACGAGTGGATGACCAGCTTCCATCGGTTCAAGGTGGCCGAGGCAGGAGTAGACGCAACATCACACAGATAACAGGACAAACAAACACTAACCAGGGGCCAGAATAAAAGCCCAGGCTGGCCACCAGGCCGAGGTAACAGATAGAAGATATATTTCCAGAACATAGTCAATACCCTCCATAACGCTACAGCCAGTCAGATAGCACAGCAAATAGAGCGCTCACTTGAGATCAGGGCAGAGCCTGCTGATGCAGTTTCGAACCCCGGCAGGGCAAAACCCAGCCTTCATTTCCTCCAAAGTCGAGAAATGAGCCCACACACCGTGGGAAAGTAGCAGCACTCAGATGCCTGAGGGGCTGAAACGCCACATAAATAACAAAAAGAAAACATGTGATGCATGTCCTCCCAGAACAGAATAGAGAAGGAAAACAAAAGAGGTAGCGAAACATATAAGAGAATAAAGGTGTACGTTTCAAGACACAAGGAAAGACCATTAACTCGTGGTTAGCATCACAAGTCAGGCAGCCAGTACATCAATATGCCAGAGTTTAAGGCAACACAGCCCACAAGGCAGCAAAAATACGCATTGGAAAACACAAGCAAGAAATAGAAGAAGACAAAAAGCCAACAACCGAAGGCTGGGGCCTGAAAACTGCAAGTAGCACTGAACACAAAAACAGGTTCTACAATAATAAGCAGTGGGGAAATAAAACACCACACAACACAACAGGCCGATGCCCGAGGGCCGCCACAGAACCGGGAAACAGGTTCAACTAAATCAATAAACAGTAGGGGAAAAGATCCACACAGCACAATACAACAGGACAACAAACGCCCGAGGGCGAGGGCCAGGGAGCTACAACGTAGCTCGGAACCTAAAGGCAGGTCCAAAACAATCTTTTGTTGACAAACAAGAGTATAACAGGGGGGGGGGACAGTCCCTTAGAAAACCCGGGAAATTCCACAATGGTTAACGAACCTCGGGGCACAGGGTGGATTTACTCACCCGCATAAGATAAAGGTGCTTGGGTTATTGGAAACATGTTCCCGGGTCCAATTTGACCAGCTACGCATAGGGCTACCCCACTCCTGTTCACAAAACCAACCCGGGTGGATAAACACCACACAGCACAGACAAACAGGCCAACGCTGCAGGGCCGGGGCCACGCTTCTAAAAAAGATTAAAAACTCAATAATGTTTTTTAAGATAAATAATCGGGCCAACGCCACAGAGGGCCGTGGCCCACATAACTACAAGCCAAACCCCTACAGGGTCCAACACAAGGCACGATCGAAGGAATGGCCAAACTAAGGGGAACAGACAACGCAGCTAGGAAAGAACAAGCAACAACTTTTGGGGGAAACCTGGACAGCCGGTAACCCATCCAGGTTGTGGCGGCACGGGCCAGAGGGGGTAACCTCGGGACCCGATGCTTAAAAGTACTGCATGGTATGGTTACTGTAATTATGATTATGTTTTGTTATGACCCTAACTGTGCAATAAAATCCCACAGCCTTTTATTTCCAACACCTACCCAATGTCTTGCGTACTACCTCAGAGGCTGGGAATAAGCTTGGGGATGGGGCTCAGTGCCACCCAGGTCATGTAACCACCCTGACGGCATATGGGTCCACTGGTTATGGGCAATGCTGCAGGGCCTCCCAAAGCGAGGCAGGGTAACCGGTGCCCCATGGCTGCCCAGGCAGGGGAGAGGGGGAGCAGCAGCCCAACAAATGGCCCAGCACTCCTTCTCTCCCCCACCAAACTACAAAGGTGAGCACAGTCACCGCACCAGGAAACACAGAGGGAGGGGCAGGGTGTTAATCAAACACCCTGCCCTCCCCACATAAGGATGCAAAACAATAGGCCCCCAAAGGCAGGAAGCAGGCGGGAGAGCTAGGCTGAGGCACCATAAGGTGCAATTAGCTGTCAGCAGATGCTGGCCAGGGGGCTGGCACCACAGCGCCCAACACACAGAATGACGCAAGGGACAGCCCCTGGGTCCTATATAAGGGCTGCTGCAGCCAAGAACAAATCAGTTTGTGGACCCTGCACGGGGACCCAAACCATAGAGTACTCTGTGCACTCAGAGTCTCTTCTTCTTTTTCCCAGAACTCTCCCACCCTAAGAAAAAGGATGAGAAGAAGGAGAAAGGAGATAGGTCACTGTACAGTGACCACCCTGTTGTGGGACAAGAATGACGGCACGGGCCAGAGGGAGTAACTTCGGGAACCGATGCCCAAAAGTACTGCATAGTATGGTTACAGTAATTATGATTATGTTTTGTTATGACCATAACTGTGCAATAAAATCCCACAGCCTTTTATTGCCAACACCTACCCAATGTCTTGCGTACTACCTGGGGGGCTGGGAATAAGCTTGGGGACGGGGCTCAGTGCCACTCAGGTCATGTAACCACCCTGACGGCGTATGGGTCCAACGGTTATGGGCAATGCTGCAGGGCCTCCCAAAGTGAGGCAGGGTAACCGGTGCCCCATGGCTGCCCAGGCAGGGGAGAGGGGGAGAAGCAGCCCAAAAAATGGGCCAGCACTTCCCCTCTCCCCCACCAAACTACAAAGGTGAGCACAGTCACCGCACCAGGAAACACAGAGGGAGGGGCAGGGTGTTAATCAAACACCCTGCCCTCCCCACATAAGGATTTAAACATAAAAAATGTACCCTTACTGATAATTCTCCTTTTAGAAGAGTGAACACAGACATGTAAGGTGAACAGATATCTAATTCTATAAATCTGTCAACTGATTTTAGCACAGTAAGGTTTCTTTAATACGGAAATCCTAGGACTTAATCTGCCGCAGTACAAGACTTACCACTCATATTGTGTAGTTGTTGTATATTTCAACAGCGAGCATATTAATAAAAATGACAATTCTTAACAGAAAATTAAAAGTTATTATGGAAACAGGAAGAGAAAAATGAACAGTCAACTCTCGATTCATAAAAAGTATAAGGGCCTCATTACACGGAAGGCGGTAAGGGTTAATGGTCACCGGTAATGGTACTGGTGACCGTTAACCCTTACCGCCTTACTACGAGGTCCCTTTGCGGGTAGGTACTTTAACGCCTGCTGTTTAGCAGGTGTTAAAAACCAACCCGCAAAGGGACCAGGGTGCTAATTACGGTACCGCAATTTGCGGCACCGTAATTAGCACCTTCCCCGTTCCCATAGAGCTCTATGGGGCAAAAATGGGAATGGGAAGGGCAATGGGGGAAGGGGGAATTACCGCCCCGCCAACCTTGGAATAGGGCGGTAATTCCCCTTTCCACCAAGGCGGTGCCGGTATTTTACCGGCGTGGACCAAGGTGCTAATAGCACCCTGGTCCTCGGCCTACCGTGTAATGAGGCCCTAAATCATATATTGTCAACAAACGGTATAACAAAGAATCAATGTAATTACAATCTCAACCAAGGGCATAAATAAAAGAATAATAAAAATATATCCACATGGTACATACAAAAAAGAAATTCAAAAGGTATTGTGGGATAAATGCATGACAATAACAGAAAAAGTAAATCAGAGAACAAATGTCATTTAGTTAATTCACTAAAAGAACATATGTAACAATTTATGGGATGCAGATGCCTAATAGTAGTTCAAAAGATATTTAGCATCATGGCTCCCAGGTGTGGGGACTTCTTCTTAATGGTCCCTTATGTGGTTGTTCCAAAAGCAGTTAATGCTGCAGGGTCTTTGCATATAAGATATCTTGTATTCTTGCCAACGTGAAGACTAAGTATTGGAACAGAAGAATGAGTTCAAAGGGGCAGGGATACATGTGTTCAATTGGGCTCCCTGTCTTCTTCACGTTTCGGCGGTAGTCTATTGAAATAGGTCTGCCTTCATCAGGGCTCCTATGGGGGGGACCCTGTGGAGAATATAGGGATATCAGGTGAGTGGAGTTGAGTTGCGGATGCCTATAATGGTAAGGCATTGAAATATTCATTAAGAAACTCTCATCACCGGTCGGGAAGCTTACCTGCCGGTACTTCAAATCCCAAGTGCTCAGGTACAGGCCACACGGAGATAGACACCAGGTAAGTCAGATGCAGTCATGCGAATGGCCACTTGTATGTTTTAGTCAAAAAACATACATCTGGGTATTTTCTATAGAAAAAAGTTAAGCGGAAACGGTGTAAGCTAGTTTAAATCGAGTTCTCAAAACTTCTGTTATGTTATTAGCACATTGATGCTTAGTATCCTGTGGTACAGCCAGGAAACAAGAAAGAATAGGAACTAAGCAGTACCTTGTATTGATGCACAGTCACTGCTTCAGTGTAATCCAAATT
Source organism: Ambystoma mexicanum (assembly GCF_040938575.1). NCBI lineage: Eukaryota > Metazoa > Chordata > Amphibia > Caudata > Ambystomatidae > Ambystoma > Ambystoma mexicanum. Next base: position 665,640,107 of record NC_090928.1, on the reverse strand, counting down.
AATTAGGTGCCAGATACACATGGTGCTGCAGGGCTGGCTGATGAATGATTCCTGCAGGCACAAAGAGCAAAGGCAAATTGCCCAAACCTCATTTAAGGAAGGAGGTAAATGGTGCAACGCTCCAGCAAAAAATCAAACATTTTGATTAAATTAAAAATATGCTATGCGCTTCTATTTTGCAATTGCTAAAAGACAAGTAAGGTTCGGCATCCTAATTATTAAAAAAAGGAGAAGTGACTATGAGTCTCACTCCGGTATCATTATTGTCATCAGATGAACAATTGGCAAGAATAGCATTAATGTGTATAGAGTGTATTGCCGCGTAAAAGGTTTGCGTGCCAGCTGGGTGACACAGCCAGATCAAAAGAAACCCGTTTTAGAGTGTGAGCGTATGCAGACGCTCATCTATTTAGAGGGTTCGCCTTGAATGGCCGCCTCGCTTACCTGAAAGTGCGGCTTATAGAAGGCTCTGCATGAGTCAGCATAAGGCACGAGCAGAGTCAGAGCTCGATGCACGCCGACACGGCCGTCCCACTTGGAATGAGGGGTGTGGGCGTGCAGCGTCATCGTACTGATATGCTTGTTGACATGGCGTGCACGCATGCACTCTGGTAATGTTTAAATGCTTGTAGTCATGACAACGTTAGATACGTGCCGCTCAGGGCGGCAGAGAAGCGAAAGGCAAAGCTTTCTAATCTTCATGTTGCTACACACAAAGTCATGGCAGGCAGCAGTGGCCGCGAGTAGAGATTGTTGTATTCACTGAAAGCTTTAGGAGGTTACAACGGTCCCGTTTCAAATCGAAAGTGAGAACACCCCATTTCGTCCTACTGATGCATCCGTTGTCATGGTAAGCACGCATGCACTCAAATGGTATTTACAATGGTAACGATGCTGACCATGGGTGTAGGTCCCTCAGGAATGGAAGGGGGCAGAGGCTGTATTTGCAGACTCTGTGTTTGTGCACAGAAGTTCTGGAGAGTCAGCAATGGCCGTAATGGTATTGGTGGCAGACAAGGTGATTTAGTCCAAGTATGTTGGCAGAGTTTGCCAACAAAGTTTGCCAACAGTGATTGAACAAGGGGCAAAACCATACAGGATTTGTGAAACCTTCCCCCGTGAAGAGTCACAGGGAAGGGAGCGGTCAGAAGTGGAGACGAAGGCGCTGTTTGAATACATAGAGGCATAGTCGTGTGGACTACGAAAAGTTCCCCAAAAAAAGTTTTTTTCTCTTTGATAAAGCACCAATGGTGCATGGGGAATCTAATGTGTGTATTTATATCACCGGTTGGAAGGTGTCATTCAGACCATTGTAGTAGGTGGACCCATCTGGATTCCTTTCTCAGAAGGCTCTGTTGGGTGTCTGGGCTCCCCTTAGTCTTTTCGACCACCCACCAGAGGTTGTTATTGGGTGTATGGTGGCCATTATGTAGTGCTCTACTAGGGGTGCTGTCAAATTTTTACATCTGATTCTGGACCTATGTTCAGAGATCCTAATGTTAATTGCTCTTGTAGTTTGGCCTATGTACCGAAGGCCGCAGGGGCATTCAATACAATAGACCACGTTTTGACTTTTACAATTTGTGAGATCCCTTAGTGTCCATTTTCTGTGTCAAATTTGGAAACTGTTCATCTTTTTAGTAAATTGGCATGCCACACAGCTCCCACATGGGTGGTGACCCTGTAGTGGTCTTAGTGTACGTGTGAGGTTTCTGCTTGGTTGAAATTGGGAATGTACCAGGTATTCTTTGATATTCTTTGCCCTTTTGTATGCAAATCTGGGGGGTTGGTTCGGCCGGGGGGTTCAGGCGTGCTATGTGCCAGTATTTGTTAATAATTTTCTTGACTTGTGAAGTGTGAGTACCGAAAGTAATAACACAGGTGAGGCAATCTTCTTTAGTGGCAGAGATATCTTGTTGTAGTTCAAGGAGAGTGTCCCTGTTGCTGTTACGTGCTCTTTTTTTGGCTTGTTCCAGCTGTTTTTTAGGGTAACCTCTTGCTCGTAAGCGGGTAGTTAGGCTCTCAGCATGTCGGTTGAAATCTTCAGGCACAGTACAATTCCTACGTATTCGGAGGAATTGGCCATAGGGTAAATTATCCTTAGTGTGGGCAGGATGATTGCTGGCATAGTGTAGTAAAGTGTTCCTGGATGTAGGTTTGCGGTATAGATCGCATATCAGTTTTCCATCTTTTTGTCGTATTGATAGATCCAAGAATTTGATCTCGGAGTTACTGTGCTCCATAGTAAACTGGATATCTATGTTACATGTGTTGAGCCAGGTCCAGAAGGTTGTTAGTTGAGGGGTGGTCCCGGTCCATATGAAGATAACATCAACTATGTACCGGTACCAGTGGCTGATCTGAAGATATCATCTGTTAAGATTAGAGAATACAAAGTCCCTTTCGAATTTTGCCATGAACAGAATTGCCAGGCTCGGGGCAAAGGCTGCACCCATGGCGGTACCTTTCGTCTGCAGGTAGATTGAATTGTCAAAAGCAAAGAAGTTCTTTTGAAGTACAATTGACATTAGCTCTAAGATGAAGCTCGTGGGAGTCCTGCCAGTTGGGATTTCTGCAGTAAGCCATTCCCTGGCACATTTGATTGCCTCTTCCTGAGGTATACTCGTGTATAGTGACTTAATGTCCATGCTAACTAGAAGTTGTTCTGCTGGGTTAAATTCTAGACCCTCAAATATGGTGATGGTGTTTGTGGTGTCCCGAAGGTAAGTAGAAGTTTTAGTACTGATTGGTTGCAGGAAAAAGTCAATAAACTTGCAGAGTGGCTCAAGGATGGAGCCACATCCTGAAACTATTGGGCGGCCTGGTGGGTTGACCGGGTCCTTGTGTATCTTAGGGAGTGCATAGAAACAGGGTGTTCTGCCTCTAAGTCTGATAAGGAATTCAGATTCCTTTTTAGAAATCCAGTCACGTTGTAGGGAAAACTTTACTGTTTCAGAAATTTCTTGGCATATTTCACGTGTTGGATCTTTTCGAAGAACAGTATAGCTATTTGAGTCATTAAGTAGTGCCAACACCATATTCTTGTACTGGTTGGTCGTCATGATGACAAGTCCACCACCTTTATCTGATGGTTTAATAATAATAGTTTTGTTTTTCTGAAGGGATGTCAGAGCTTCCTTCTCAGTTAAAGTTAGATTGTGTATGGTTTTGATTGTTTTAGTTCGTAGTTTGGCAAAGTCTTGCAGAATACATCTTTTAAATGTTAAAAGGTCGTTGGGTACTTGACTATCGGAGGGTGTAAATGAGGAGGGGTTGTGTAAACCAGTATCTTCCTCTTGTTCCTCCGCTTCTAGATTGTGCTCTTGAAAAAATGTATATAGCCTTACTTTACGTAGGAAGGTTCGAATCTCCATTTCAAAGTCGTACTAATCGGTTCGGCCTGTTGGTACAAATGATAGGCCTTTAGTGAGGACTGAGGTTTCAGCCTCTGAGAGTGGAGTTCCAGCCAGATTGAAAATGGGAATTGTTTCAAAATCAGGGTTGGGATTCAGTATCGTGGCCTGCACAGAAGGATGCAAAACAATAGGCCGCCAAAGGCAGGAAGTAGGCGGGGGAGCTAGGCTGAGGCACCATAAGGTGCAATTAGCTGTCAGCAGATGCTGGCCAGGGGGCTGGCACCACAGGCCCCACCACACAGAATGACCCAAAGGACAGCCCCTGGGCCCTTTATAAGGGCTGCTGCAGCCAAGAACAAATCAGTTTGTGGACCCTGCACAGGGACCCAAACCAAAGAGTACTCTGTGCACTCAGAGTCTCTTCTTTTTCCCAGAACCCTCCCACCCTAAGAAAAAGGATGAGAAGAAGGAGAAAGAAGATAGGTCACTGTACAGTGACCACCCTGTCATGGGTCAAGAATGACGGCATGGGCCAGAGGGGGAAAACCTTGGGACCTGATGCCCAAAAGTACTGCATAGTATGTTACTGTAATTATGATTATGTTTTGGTATGACCAGTACTGTGTAATAAAATCCCACAGCCTTTTATTGACAACACCTACCCAATGTCTTGCGTACTACCTGGGGGGCCGGGAATAAGCATGGGGATGGGGCTCAGTGCCACCCAGGTCATGTAACCACCCTGACGGCATATGGGTCCACCGGTTATGCTTATGTATTGATTGTAGTTTTCTAAAATATTGGTAGTGCAGATGGTGGGCTGCTGTGCAATTTACGCACAGTAGGCAGTGGCAGACAGGGCCCCCCTCTCTGTGGTTGTTTTGAAGAGTTTCAGGCACCACAGGCCTGCTGGAGAAGGTAGGAATGACCGGATGGCTCCCCAGTGATGCCTCTGTGACGGTTTGAAGCGTTCCAGGCCCCACAGGCCTGGTGGAGGAGGTAGGAAGGACCAGAAGGCCCCCCAGTGACGCCTCTGTGGCTGTTTTGAAGAGTTTCAGGCGCCACAGGCCTAGTGGAGGAGGCAGAAAGGACCAGAAGGCTCCCCAGTGACGCCTGTGCGGCTGTTGTGAAGAGTTCCAGGGGCCACAGGCCTGCTGGAGGAGGCAGGAAGGACCAGAAGGCTCCCCAGTGACGCCTCTGTGGCTGTTGTGAAGAGTTCCAAGAGCCACAGGCCTGCTGGAGGAGGCAGGAAGGACCCGTAGGCTCCCCAGTGAAACCTCTGTGGCTGTTTGGAAGAGTTCTAAGGGCCAAAGGCCTGCTGGAGGAGGCAGGAAGGACCAGAAGGCTCCCCAGTGAATCCTCTGTGGCTGTTGTGAAGAGTTCCAGGGGCCACAGGCCTACTGGAGGATGTATGAAGGACCAGAAGGCTCCCCAGTGACGCCTGTGTGGCAGTTGTGAAGAGTTCCATGGGCCACAGGCCTGCTGGAGGAAGTAGGAAGGGCCAGAAGGCCCCCCAGTAACGCCTCTGTGGCTGTTTTGAAGAGTTCCAAGGGCCACAAGCCTACTGGAGAAGGTAGGAAGGACCTGCAGGCCCCCCAGTGATGCCTCCCAGCCCAAGCTGTGCTCCTTCTGCTCTAAGTCACTATGCAGGGGTTCTCCTCCCGGCCTGCAGGTGCACAGTCTATGGCAGACATCCGCAGAGCCTGAAGAAGGGCCTGACTGACTAAATTAATATTGGAAAGTAAGCCATGAAACGTCTCTTTGAGGGTATATTACATGAATGACTGCAACACATATGAATTCTCATAGTGCTATCCTGTCTTTGGGCCTCATCATGTTGATTTTCATGTGCAACTTACAAAGCCAGAGTCAATACTTGAGATGCACAAGGAAGTATGATATGGGCACGAAGGGTGTGATGCTTTTGAGGACACCATGTATTTATGATGGCACAAGGAAATAGGTGAAGATACTTTTTAAAATAAACATCGTTTTAAAACCATTTTTGTCTTACAACTGGGACATGAAGTATACACAAAATTATGAGCATTTAAAACAAGCGAGATGTAAGCGTGGTTTGCATTATTTAAAGTCCTGATGGAGTGATTGATCCAGCTCATGGAAATCCCCTCGTATAGAAGGATTCGAAGGTGACCTTTTCTTTCCAGAGGCTGACTGAGGCCAACAACATCTATGGAACCGCCTGAATGCTGCACGCACCACACGAGCCGGTCAGCTGTCTACACAAGGCAAGATATTGGAATCTTTCTCAGTGAGGATGAGTGCCTTCCTGTAGGCCCCCGTGGCGTCCACGATGGCAGCCATAATAGAGACCTTGGAAATATAGGGTCCCTCCGTTGATGACCTACATCCTCTGCAGCCACCAGAATACCCACTGGAGAGGTGGGAAGCCGGGAAATAAAGAATTATCCCCTGCCCAACACACAGCTAACTACCACATCCACCATATTCAAGAGGTCCTGGTCTTAGTGGAGAGTCACAGGGGTCAGAGACACCTCCACTTGCAGCAAGGTGCCTCTGTGTTCCTGCTGTGCCACCGGATCTGCTAAATGTGGCAACGTCCGGGTGGGTTGCGGGTGGGACTGGCTCATGTGATCTGGCCACACAGCGACCTGTAAGGAACCTTTGAACCCCCACCCCAATTACAAGAGGGCCAAGAAGCAGAGCAGAACTCACACCAAAAATGTAGACTGGTGAGTGAGGGTCCTAGTTGGCCGCTCCTAAGTGCCCAAGCTGAGGAGCTGGGGCCTAATTTAGAGTTCCACACTGCAGCAGCATGGGCTGTCTGGGGCCGCCTATGCCAGGCCTGGAGAAGAGACTGCATGAGGTGGAGAGTTGTGTGCCAGTCTGCAATGACTCTGGAGTCCGGGGGAGATGATGCTCGGACTGCCTGATATCATGGTTGCTCAGAAGCCAGCCTCAATGCAAGCAGCTCCAGACCAGCAGATGGCAGATTGCTTCGCAAGAGAGTCCCCTGATTAGGAAAGGGTATTGGTGAGAGAGCTTGCCTTGCAGTACAGAAAGCACATGACCCATCTGCGAGAGCCGAGGGGGGGCTCATTCGGTACCCGGGAAGCACATTAATCCACTCCCAGAAGCCTCCTAACTAGTCCTTGGGGCAATGCAAGCCATGTGTGAAAAGGGGCCACCATAATGAAAGATTTGGGTGTTGTACATAGCGCTGCTATCATTGGGAATACAGCTTCAGGGTGCCTGCTAGCTGGTGTTACTTATTACTGTCATTGTTCCCCACAATGTGGGACCTCATTTGTGACCTCAGAAAGATGAAGGCATGTGTCAGCCACTAGGGAGAATCAAACTCGTGCCTGTGCAGCCGTCCTCGTCACAGGGGGTGCATTTGCTGCTGTCTCACCTGATTAAATCCCTGCAAAACCTGGTGGTGAGATCCACAAAGTCCATTCGCTTAGGAGTTAGTCTACACCCTTCTGTGCGGCTGCATTGGGCCAGTTGCCACCTGGTCTTCCTCGCACCACAAGCCTAACATTTCCAAAAGCGCCAACTTTGCCTGCATCAATAGTCTACCTGGGTTAAATGGGAGTATGCTGAGCAGCTGGGAAGGGGCACTACCCTATGTTGGGAAATGCTGCCAATCTTTTAACCAGTGGTGGACCGGCCTATATAGAAGTCTAGCGATTTCCTGGTAGACCCTAGACCTATGCACCATGTGGCTCTTTTTTGTGGGTGCTTTGTATTTGTTACAATCACCATGGCACAGGCCCAACAATGATGCACAAAAAACAAACCGAAATCTGCATACCCTAAAGTGGCCGCGACACACAAAGTACTATTTGCTTCTTGGAAATGCAAGATGGCTAGCTCAGACGGTCCATCCCAATGTATAAGCATGAGCAATGGCATGCTATGTGTAAACCCACATGATCTGTTTTTTTTAGCATGTAATAGGTGCCACTTGGTTTTGACAGTAAGTTTGTGTACATTTTCGTTTCATGGCATGTTTCTATGAAAGCTTCTTTTGTTGTTTTGGTGCGCTGAGAGAGGTTAGAACCATAACGTTAGGTTCCACCAGGAGGGGGAGCATGGTTGCATCTGAGGTGATGTTTACCTCAGGATGGGAGCAAGCTCCCCTGCTGGCGGTCTGAGTGGTGGGTCCCTGCTTGGCATATGGGGTGGATGGGATAGACTGAGGCTGAGAACAGGTGGGAGACGAACGGAGAAAGGAGCTCTAAGCTGCCGCTGTTAATGTGAAGTATCTAAAACAGGGAGTACAACGAACATCAGCAATCGCTCGATACTCTGACTCTAACTACTTCATAAAAAAGCTGGGCTTTTGTACCCAAAAGTGGTCATCACTGACGTGCTGACATGCGTCATTAACGTCATCCTATGTGGCAAACTACAAAAACCTGTCGGGAGGTGGGATTGGTTCTAAGTGAATAACTAAGCAAAGGTTCTATATCTGTATGGAGTAACAGAAAGAGATAATTGGGTAGTTAACATTAGGTGGGGCGTCTAAGCCCACCCCTAAAAACGGCCACTATGAATGTCACTAAATGTACAACATCCCATGGCTACACCCACTATAGAACCCCCAACTACGTGGTCCCCTAAAATTGGCTGGCTTCTAACCCTTGTCAGTACTTTTCCTACCTATGTTAGCAGCACGCAGACTGAACAACCAGGTGCGGGTGAGATCATCTTTGCACCAGCTTCCCACCAATTAAAATATCATCCATCATCACCCAATGGTCCAGTGTCAATTAGTACTTTGAAGTTGGCCTTGAGTTTGTACTGTTCTTTGAGAATTATTAAGGAGTATGGGCACTAGCTGGCTTCTGTGCGTAGGTGTGATCATCTCACTCGTCCAACTTCCCTCTATCACATGACTGGACACCATGAAATTAAGCCTTTTCATGTTTTGCTTGACCTTTCTGAGCAGGAGCTTATGTTCTTTCACGTTAATTGTATCCAGTGTCAGCCAATTCCAGTTTGATAAGACCTTGGCTTTCTTGGCTCAGTCAACTCCTTAGTTGAGCTCTTATTCTGTTTCATTCAATTGCTTTTCTCAACTGTGACACTGAACTGAGGCCTTCTGTTTTGTTCAGAACTGCTTATATACGTAGCGGAAACATTGATCCTTTACTTGTCCATATTTATCTGTAGAGGTATATATGTATATGTTGGCGCTTGCCGCTGTCTGATCTATTTAAAAGCATGTGGCTAGCTTCATGATTGATTTGCTGGTTGTGTTTCATTACATCTGTAGATGTTTAAACTAACTAAGTATCTTCATCAAGTCTGTGGCATAAGTCTTGTCATCTTGATCCCAAGATGTCACTTATCCTTGGTACTTCTTTGTTCTTTATAAATCGTCTGCCTCTCTGGTCTGGTTATCTTTTTATATGGGTGTTGATTCAACTTTATATGACATCACCATTCATCCTTGTCATTTAGTTTCTTTGTTTCTTCAGGAATCTCACTCAAATGGCCATCATATTGTCTTGGGTGTAGGTACGGTTTCCTCAATGGGTACTTTACCTCCCATATTCTCTTAGGTATAGGTATTCTTATGGGTACTGCACAGAGTCCATGCTCGTCTCTTTGCTGGTTTACTTGTTCAGTATACGTCACATGCTTTGATTCATACGTTTCAGGTAATGTAGGGGGGGCAGTTGGAGTGGGTATACTCGGCTCCTCCTCTACACTCCCCCCTCTTGGGGATTTATCGACCACTCTCACATCATCTTCTATATCTAAACATCCTGGTCTGAAGAAATGCTTCTTAGGGATCCATATTTTTATGACTCCCTTTAAGCATCCGGCTGTTTTCACATGCTCATCCTTGATCCATGTCATGAGCATGCACTGCCCACTTGAACGGCAATAGATCTATCTTCCCACATATTTCTTATGGTCCTTGGGATACAGGAACTTTGTTCCCTGAGGTGCATGGATACTAGCCTTCACAAAGTCTCTGATTTCCTCATCAGTCAGATCTTTAGGCTTCCATCCTGGTTCAACATCAATCATAATCTTCATCCCTATGGCTTTCATTGCTGTCTTCTTGCACTGTGAGATTACTATCTTGATCACACAGAATCCAAGGATCACTAATAATAACAAAGCTCCAAGAAATTTAAACATATCTGCCATCCATTGTGGAACCCACAAGAAGAGTGATCCAAACGAGCTGTCATCAGCAATGTCTTCAACTTCTTCCATCATCTGGCCATAGAGCTTCGTCAGCATGTCTATGGCCTCTGTCATGGTTCCTTTCTCGTTATCATGAGAAGGTATAAAGGTGCAACATGATGATCCAATTTTGGCACAAACACCTCCATCCATAGCTGTGATCATCTCCAGGACGTATCTGTTCTGGAGGGTCATCAATCTTACAGCTCTCAATTCTTCTCTGATGGCATTGAATCCTTTTATAGTAGTATTAATCGTCTGCAGCAATTCCCATCTGGTGATCTGTAGCCACTTGGTATTTGCTCCAATCTGGATCCTTGGCATGAAGATCCACGTGAACACTGAAGAAGTCTGGCTGAACAATCTATGCTCATACGGAATAGAGTCAAATGCTTCTATTGGTTTGGCTGAGAAGTAGTTCTCTCTCTTCATTCATTTTATCAGCTCCACAGATCTCTTCTTCCTTAGATGAGCATCTGCTTTCGGGATACTATCAATGTTCAGGTCACCTTTCGGAATCACCAATGCAAGAACATGGACATTCACCAATGTGCAGATTTCTCCCCAATCTTTAGGCAGTCTGATGTAGGCCTTGGATTCACAAGCCCAATAATGATCCATTACCACTGCTGTCCCAATATTCATTCCTGGTGCATCAAAGATTCGTTCACAGTTCTGATTCTCCCCCATTTTTCTTGTATCATTGTTCCTGAAGCATAATTTAGAACATTCCATTGATACTATCTGCAGGGGTCCTCCTCTGTCTTCGCCCATGTCAGTAGTTTAGCAAGTTTTGGCCATAATGGTTTATACAACATTTGTGCATTCTCGATTGTTGGTTGGTAGTGATCCATTATTACACAGTCTCTGCAGATTACTACTCCTTCTTCCCAGCCATCTGGTGATAGGACAGTTCCCCAAATCTGCATCTGGCCTCTGTTTTTCCATCTACAGATGTCTTCTGTAGAGTGTATTTAATTCTCTTGTTATTCCAGTTCCTTTTACTCCAGGCTTCGCATATCTGATCACAATATTCTTTGTCTTGGCATTGTTTCTTGTCCTTATGTCTTGAACATAGTCATCTTCATTTGGATCTGTCCCTTCAGTTGCCCATTTGAGAGAGGCTGTTCGACCCATGAATTGGCCTCTTGTACTAAAGAAAGCTAGGTGCACTATGCAGTTAGGCCATCGATTTCAATATCTATGAAGCTCTTCGACTTCCCCATGTTGCATGGCAGGAGTGCACATACAAAGTGCACATATAAACCATTTTTCATCTGACGTTATTTCCCAAGTGTGCTGTGCTGTCCAGATAATCATTCAGTTCATAATTATCTTCTTGGGTGCTTCTTTTGGTTCTCAAACTCTTCATGTAGTTGTCTATCACTACGTTTCTAAATGCATCAACATAGATTCTTCTGGCTGGTTTCTTTGCAGGAACATCCGTCCGGGTCCGCTGCGTAGGCTTAAGTTCAGCAAGTTTTTCTTTATCCATCTGTCTTTTTCTAGCAACAGCTAAAAACGGCCATAAAGATTCTGCTATAATCTCTGCGCGTAACCTTTCTTTGGGACTTGTGCTTGGGCCTCTTGTCGCTGAACCCGGTGTGTCTACATATATTGGGCCTCATTATAAGTTTGGTGGTAGCCGTGCCCTTATTAAGGGCATGGATACCGCCAAACTCGCAACTAGCCCCAGCACCCGCGAATGGGCCATAACTGGCCCCTTACGAGATGACTGGGCCGGTAATTGCCCATTCGCGGGTGCCGGTATGGCCGCCCTCCCGATCCCCATTCTGCCCCATAGGGCAGAAAGGGGGTCGGGAGCATGGTTGCACCGGCACCGTTAATAACGGTGCTGGTGCAATCACGAGTTCTGCTCACGGGTGCCCGTCTACACACCTGGTCAGACCCCACGTGCAGTCCGGCACCGGCAAGCAGAACTCGTAATATGGCGGAGAGGTAACAACGGCGTCGGTAGCACTACCGGTGCCGTTGTTGCCTTTCCGACACATTCGTAATGAGGCCCATTGTCTGTGTAGGCCCAACCTTAAGTAACACCTTATTTGGCCTGATCCGCCGACCCTGTCTACTGTGTTTAAAAGCAATCTCTGAACCAAGTGCTGTGTTTGATTGGTTACTAACAATATCAATTTCAAGCTCAGGTATCTTCCCATTTCTTCTTGGGACAGGAATAACTATGTAGGGTCTAGGCTACCTTGTAGTTCCCACGCTTACCTTTTCCTTCTGCTCAGAAACATTTACAGCAGTCTTTGCCCCATGTGCTCCTAAATAAAATGCAGTTCTTACTGTCAGTGAAAGCAATATGAGTATGAATATAATGCATGTGTAGATGATGCAGTGGTATGTGAGCTTACAGCATCTACTTATTGGACAATGTGTACGTCTGTCCTCATGGGGCAACAGAACGTTACTATTAAAGTTCCCCATCTCGATCATTTGATGCTAAGGAAGGACATTTTTTTTGTATTGGCTCTACATTTTTAGATTGCTTTCTGGAAACTGGTGTCTTCATTCAACATTCGTCCTTGATCAACTATCTGCTTTCTGGATGCTAAGAAATGACTTTATCTTTATTTCTGGAACCAATCTTTCCACCAGTCGGGATGCAAATGTCCCTTTTAGCGTGAAGAAAAATGACCTCTGCAAGTTTATACAAGCTCTGCTACATATATCAGGTCCCAATTTATGCCTCTAATCTCTTCAGGCCAGATGACATGTTGCTTCCCTGTCAGCATGAAGAAACGTTTTGTCTTTATTTTCTTCCTCAATATGTCCCTCGGAGGAAAGGTTCCACACCGCTCTGTGATTTCTTTCAGAATAGATGCTCACCTGGATTATCATGCCTTCCAGGATCACATTCAAGTTTGCAGTGTTTCTTGGATCTCTCAGAAAAGTCACCACATCCGTGTGTCTTCCAACAAGATGCGGGTATTCTTCAATTAGACGAAAGAACACCACACTAACCGGTCTATGTACTGCGTTGTTTGATAAGGGCATTTGTGTTTCATTCACTGTACTCAGGCAATTTCAAAAATTCTTCAGTAATGATTATGAGCAATCTTCTTATGAGCTTTTCATTGTCAGGATTTTGAATAAAAGCTGGAATGCGGCAGGTTCTCCCCACCAACGTAGGATAAGCGCAAAACACCAACTCGAAATAAATATGTGCCTGGAAAGGTCATCACTGGGTAACACGATGAGTAGAAGTGTTAGGGAGAATTCTCCAGAATGGCTGATTTCCCTTACCTACTGAGTTCCTCAGCAGCTTTGCTGGATTTCTAGGATTTCTTGTTTTCATCCGGTAATAGTGTGAGCTTTTTTTCCCACTCTTACATGCGTTTTGCTGTGTGTGTTTAACATTTTCTTGTGTTCATAGACTGTGGAGCCTCACCTACTCCATAGGCATCATATTTTTACTGTGTGTTACACAGCAGCTTCAGTGCAGTGACACAGGGTTGTCTTTTTGGCTTCCCAACTCCGACTCCATTTTCTGGGACTGACTACTGTCTCCCAGAACATGTAAAGTTGCCATTGACTTTATTAGTCTCTTTTAAAACACACAGACCCAGTACAAACTATCTTAAATAGAGTTCTGGAAAGGGTTAATGCTTATCCCTTTTTGTCTGTTTCTCTGGGAGCATTGTTTCGCGCTCCCTTTTCATTAAGACTTGGCTGGTGGCAGTGGTAACTACCCTATTTTTCCTACCGCGGTTATCTTAAATAGCCCTGGCATTGTTTTAGGCTATCATGGTAGCCTCGAACTTAAACCCGCTAGACCATATATATATTTATACGGTTCCGGCTGTGTTTAGTAGCCATTTCTTTTTGTAAAAGTCTTCCTCGTGTTTTTCTCTGCGCGCCAAACCAGGTTTGGTTCCTTTGTTCACCGTCCTTTCGCGGGCTTCTACACAGAAGTCCTCCTAAGGTGCCTGTATGTCTGGGGGGGACAGGATGTGAGGGAGGGGTTTAGGACTCCCTGCACAGGGTCTCCTTGGAGACCCATGTTGCACACTGATATGATTGGCCGTGGTGACTGTCCCGGCGGGACAGCCACCCTGCTGTGTGATTGACAGCCAGGCTTTGTGAATGGGGGAAAACTGCATAAAAAGCAGGCCTCTGGGGCTGGAGAGGCAGAGTCGCCACTGGAACTAAAGAATCGAAGAGGAGCTGACAGAAGAGGACCCCTACAACGACTGAACCATCCGGTGAAGCCCTACTGCAGGTCTGAATCTTCATACTCCAACGACAAGGATGATCTTCAAGGAATCTTCTCCCCTTGCGTTTTAAGGAGCGCACCTTTTATTCGTTACTTTGCTCTGCTGCTGGTTTCTTCCCTGGGCAGTGCAGGACCCTCCAGTCTTCCTACTTCGTGTCAGTCCGACAGTCGCTTCAAGAACCGTGAGCCTGCAGGACCTGCCAGGAACGTCCGCCACAGCTACATCCTTCTTCTCCATTTAAGGAACTGTTCAAACCCAGTTGTCTGTTTCGTTCAGCCACGGTGAACGTGTGTGAAACCTTTTGCCAATCCGAGGGCTTGTCCTTCTCCAGTCTTTAAACTAACTTTTCTGCTGACCAACTTCGTCCTGTACTCTTGGCAAAGACTTAACTGCAAACTACCCTGAATTGTGTGATCTGGAGCAACAGACTGTGACCCATTACCTGCCTATTACTTGTTGTTACTACTACTGTTTTTGATATACTTTGTCTTTCCCTCCCTTTTAAATTGCTGGAGTGCCATTTTGCTCACACTTCATTTTGAGCCTAACTTGTCCAGAATCTATTGGGTGTGGTGTAGTGTATTAAGAGAGTGATTTTTAAACTGCTTTACTTTAGTGAAATGTTTTACAACTGATAAATAAATGTATATTCTTTTACTCAGAAACCTTGAGTCAGTGTTTGTTTGAATCATAGTAATTGCTGTCCTTTGTGTAGCTATTGATACTGCTCACTTACTCTTGAGATAAGTCTGGCTGCTCAGCTACCACTTTACTGTGTAGTGCAGGCTTGTATCAAAGGTGAATTTGTACTGTCACTTGTAGTCTTAATTGTGTGCAGTGTTCCCAAAGGCTACTGCATATAATTCTGCCTAACAAGAACCAAATAAGAACTCTGTGTAGAAGGAATCAGGGTATTGTACCCTCTTCCAATTGCTGTGTCCACGATCAGAATCTGGCATATACTTATTCTTATCAAGGCTTAAGCATGCATCAGTCCAAAGCCACTTTTCTTGTTATCAAGGCTTAAGCAGGCCTCAGTCCAAAGTCAATAAACTACTATGGCTTTAAGAATGCAGATCTTCCCTTAAACCCGCAACTAAGATGCACAGAGTGTTCGAATGTGTCCTTTTACCCTTTTTTTATAGCTCAAAAGGGAGTGTCCAATATCAAGCCACAGTCCACTAAGGAGTTCTTCACGGTTTCCACTTGTCAGGTTATGCGTCCTTCTTCTTCGTCATAGATCTCATCTGCACGTGCTGTGGTTCTTCCCTGATGATTGTAGCTTCTTCACGGTAGGGTTTAGGAAGAGGGGTTTCTCCAGAGTAGATTTTCGTATCTCCCAAGAAGACCCAAGCACGCCTACCCTGCAATTTGACAGCAGATGGCGTTACGTCCTCAACGACAAAAGGACAGTTGAATCTGGGCTCGTCCCAGTTTTTCCTTGTGTGGTTATGAACTAGGACCGCATCTGCGGGGTATACCTTTGAAAGTTGATATTCCGTAGATTGAGCTGTTGAAGCATCTCCTTCAGTGTTCTGTACTGCCTTACACCCACGTCTCTGCAACTGTCCTGAAATTACAGACAAACTGGATGTCAAACAGTTCAAATAGTTTTGCAATTCAAGTCCTAAAACTTCTGATGTTGGCTGAGCATCATATAATGCCAGTTTTAGGCAATGCAACCACCCTTTTTTCAAAGTAAGCTTCAACTTGGCTATTCTTTCTTTTAACAGGCCATTGATCCCATTTCCTTGCGGATGACAAGCCGAAGAAAACTTGTGTTTTATACCAAGCAACAAGCTGATCTGCTCGAAAACTGCATTAACAAAATGAGGTCCTTTATCCGATCTCATTACTTCACGCACTCCCCATCTAGGAAACACTTCCAGAACTTAGCTGCACAGGTAGACTCTGGGTGTGTGCATGGACAAGCCTCTATCCATCTAGAAAAAGGACGCACTACAACAAGCAAATAGCGGTATACATTGCAAACTTGTATCATGTCAACATAGTCGATATGTAAGTGCTGAAAAGGGCCATTGGGTCTTGGGATGACTCCCCTCACTATGCACAGTGTATGCCTAGCAGTGAATTGTTGACAAACAATACAATTTACCATACACAATACAACATGCTCCATCAAGTTTGGTACAAACCCATCCTCAGCAATACTTACAGCAAGAGTCTCCCTAGTTATATGCGCTGGGTAGTGTAACTGTTCTAGCACTTAATAAGGCTATAGGCATCACTGGTTTACCAGTGCTGTTTTGTGCCACAATGCTTCAGAGGGGTTTAAAGAACACCCTCTTCGCTTCCACAAATTATTTTCCTCTTGCAGTGCCTCCCTTTGGAGCTCCACTATCTGTGTTTTTGGCATGTGATTATATCCCTCACTCACAATCATCATCACATTCATTGTTTCATTCACATCAATGGTTTCAATATTCATCATCCTTGTATCTGTATTTGCTATGCGCTTGGCTTCTGCATCTGCTGCTTGATTACTGCGCGAGATCAAATCTGTCCCTTTTGTGTGAGCTGTGCATTTAACGACTACTATGCCCACTGGGAGTTGTACTGCCTTAATAAGCCTGTCCAATAAGGCTGTGTGCTGCACTGGCGTGCTGTCCACTCGGAGGTAGCCCCTCCTTTTCCAGTGTGCTAATCGTGCGTGCACTGTCGACATCACATAGGCGGAGTCGCTGCACACTCTTACTTCCTGGTCTGCGTGATTCTCAGTTGTGAGTATCAACGCCAATAATTCTGCAGCTTGCGCTGAATAATGAAATGGCAATCGAGTACTCACGAGCACTCGAAATTCTCCATTTGCCAAAGGTTTCAGTACCGCGGCGCCTGTATATCTTTACCCGTCATCTTGATCAATTCTTGAGGACCCGTCAATGAAAACAATCTCTCCCCCTGCGAGTGTATTCTCCTTTACTCTAGGGAGCTCATCACAGAACTCTTCATAGATCGCGCAATCGTGCATGGGCTCTCCTTCTGTGATTGGCTCAGCTATAAACATAGCTCAGTTCACTATTTTACATTGAACTATTTTAATCGCTGGATTCGATATGACTAGCTCATAGGCAGAAGCCCTTTCAGAAGTCAACGTGCGTTTCGGTTTTTCCAAAAAGGCAAAAAGTGCGTGTTCAACAAACAACGTCATAGAACATCCCATCACTATGCTTGTAGCCTTTTCTATGGTGAACGCGGCGGCTGCCAAACTTTGTTTGCATGGAAAGTGACCTCTCATCACTGGGTCCGAAATTCCACTGTAATATGCAAGGGATTTGTACCCCAATGTGGTTCTCTGTGTGAGTACTTCTGTCATAAAGGTACCATCTGTATGTGACAATAAAAAGAATTCCTCTGTATAATTGGGGATCCCTAGAACTGGGGCTGTGCAAATTGCTTTTTTCAATTCATCAAACCCTACCTCCATTGCCTCAGCCCACACAATTATTTCTGCGTTGCCTATGCTTTCTTTAAGGCCTGTAAGAGAGGCATTGTGAATGAACTGCAGTCAAACACCCATGCCCTGACACAACTGCATAATCCTAGAAAACTCTGCATCTGTTTTATCGTGTGTGGCTTGGCTATTTTTAAAATTGCCCCAGCTCTTTCAGGAGTGACCTTCTTTTCCTTATGTGAAAACAATTGGCCTAGATACAACACTTCTTGTTGTCAATATTGTAACTTTTCCTTGTCAACCTTATATCCTTTGTCAGCAAGTATAGTAATCAGCTGAACAGAATCGTGTCTGCACTCTTCTTCTGTGGTGCTGCAAACTAAAATGTCATCTACGTATTGCAGCACAACGCTTTCTAAAGCAATATTGCTCATGTCCATCTGGAGGACTCTGTTGAAAATTGATGGGGACTCACAGTACGCCTGGGGCAGCCTTGTGCTTTTTAATCACACTTGTCTAAAGGTAAACAATGTCAAATTTTGTGAGTCTTTGTGCAATGGGATTGAGAAAAACAGATTTTTCAAGTCAACCACTGTGAAATATCGTGCATCAACAGGTATATTACATAAAATTGTAGACGGGTTCGTGACTAAAGGGAACTCAGCCACTACAACTTGGTTTATTGGCCTCAAATCTTGTATTAGTCTCCAAGAACCCCCCTTACTTTTTTCACAGGGTAAACTGACGTATTACATGGTGACTCTGATGTCACTAAGATACCTTGCTCCATCATTGCGGAAATCATCTTGAAAATGCCTTCATCTGCCTCTCAAGACATGGGCTATGGCTCTGCTCGAGGTAAAATTGCTCCTGGCTTCAATTTAATATTCAATTTCCCAACCCCTTTCAGTAGACCTACGTCATAGGAGCCAGTGGTCCATATGAAACTGGCACTTTCGCCATATCTTCATCAAAATATTCCAGACGCTTCTTGCTAGAATCATTCTCTGCGGAACATCTCTCTTGATTGCTTTTACCGAATAAGTAATGCACATTTCAAATATTATAGAATCATCAGATAGGTCATCGACAAACAATTCATCATCAGTGATGTCAGTCACTCGGCAGCCTTCCTCAATGGCAATGATTGTGCTCCATCATCTACCCTTATCATCAGTTGCATCAAGCAAAGCCATATTTCCTCGGACTATAGTTGCTTCTATGTCTAAGGAAAAAATGTGCCCCTCCTCTTCATCCATGGGTATCTGAGGCCTGAATAGAAACTCATCTGGTATTCTCATGGTTCTGCCTACTAGACCTTTTAGCCATATTAACAGAATGTGTATCCGATAATGGAACACCTCGGGTTCGAGCGGTATTGCTCTAGGCACTATTTGCCATGCGAATGCCATGATAATTTCGCACACGTTTAAATAATGCATTCCCAGTGTTGAGCATATTATGCCTTCCTATGTAAACGAAATGGTCATATTCATTTTTGTCATCAAATCTCGTCCTAATATGTTGACAGGTGTTTGCCTCGAATAAAGCAGTGGCACCTTCATTTTGTATTCTCCTATGGAGACTGGTAATTCTTCTGTAAAAGGAACTCATTGCATTGCCAGACATTGAAAATTTGCCCTCACGTATGCACGTATGCACGAGCGTGCTGCACCCGTGTCCACTAAGAAGGAAAAAGCTTTGCCGCCTATATTTACGTCTATGCTCGGTTCTTCATGTGGATTCAGCGTTACAGATAGGACTGAACACATCAGGTCTCCCAGTGAGCTGTCCTATTTCGGGTACAGTCTCACTCCATCAATTGTGAATGGATTTCCTCCATCAACATTGACACCTCCTATTCTGAGCGTCATAGGCGTTTCTGTGTTTGTGTTCTGCTGAAGTTGCATAGGAGATTGCTGCAATTGTCCTTGCGGTTGATTACCTGCCATTTGCTGTGATTGCAAGGCTTACTGCACTCTCGGCGCTTGCTGCTGTACTGTTTGATCTTGCGCAGATCCATTTCCGCTCTGCTATTAATATGCAGGTGGATTTAGCATTCCCTGTCTAGAAAATTTATCGTTCTGCACCATCCCTTGGCTTTTACACATTCGAGCCATGTGCCCTGTCATTACACATCTCCAACATATGGGTGGTGGTCTCCCCATCTACCCGTATTGCATATTCTGATTACCTTGCTGCGTATTCTGAAGACCTTGTTGCACATTCTGAAAACCTCCCTGATTATTCTGCCAATTCCCTTGATTACCGTGCCAACTTCTACCTCGATATCCCCTTCCTCGTAGAGCATATCCATTATTTGTCTGATCAAACTGTCTTTGGTATTTATCTGTGGCATGTTTACTGCCTGCTGCGAATTCGATCCGCCTATGCTAGTTAACATTGCCCCTTCAATGGCGTACTTCAACAGTTTTTTCTGAACCAACTTTTTTTCCTCACCTTTCCGAGTATCGTCCTTTTTGCAATTCTTTTCCTACAGGAGTCTGCAGTAGTGTGCAATGGTTAACTGGATTTCTGATCACCGTTTGGCTTCAATCCCCACTAATTTCTTTAGTTGCTTCTCTACTTGCTCTGGCAGCCCTTGGCATAATATATGATAAAACACAGGTATAGACTTCCCCCAAACCACACGAGTTTCAAGCGTCCAAGCGTCTCGAAAACTTTGAATGTAAAGCAACGTATCCTCTCCCTCTTTCATCTTTCTTGTCATTATAGCTCTGATATCAGACATGTCCGGATATAGCACTCAAAGCACTTTCCAAATTGCTGCTCTACAATTGTTAAACTGGGCTCCATCATGCACAGTAATGACTGTAGTCACACCAGGTTAACCTGCCCATGTTCATACGTCATCAGCTCTCTCACCAAGTATGGCGATTAGAAGACCTTTAATATCCCCTATAGCAAATGTATTTCCTCCCGTCATTTTTTCTAACTCATGTATCCATTTTCCAGTGCCAGAAGTTAAACTCGGGAGTTTACATTTTAAATTATCCCTGTCCATCTGGGGCCACGGTATATACTGCGGCCTGTTCCCTCCCTTTTCCAACAAGGGGACCTGTGATACTCCAAACACATTCTCATTGCTCATCATTTGTCTATCTACCTCTGGGGTGATATTCCCACATCACCATCTATCTGGCAATGATCTTAACCTACTCACATAAGGCGGGGACTCCCCCCTCTGACCGTGGGGTTGCCCCTTATGTCGGTCTGACTGTGTCAGTGGCTCTGATGCCTTATACATAGGTATTTTTAAATCTGACCATTTTACTCCTTTATCCAAAGGTGAATGTCCCTCTGGATCACATACATCACTTCTCTCTTCCCTCTGGAAGGTTTCCCTTTCTTTGTCTGATACTTTGTGTGCCCATCTCGTGCAACTTCTCTCATCATCATCTCTATTTAATGTTAGTCTGTGTAAAGACAGCTCCTTGTGTCTCACACTACAGGAGGCTTCCTCCATGTCATCCAACGGAGTGCTTTCGAGGCGCTCATTTTTTCCTTTCCCTTGTGATTCTTTCTGGGCTTGCATTTCATGGTAAACCTTATCAATCGTTTCCCCAATACTTTGTGAGTCAAACTCGTCTTCTAGATTTACTCCAGACGTGCCTGGAAATTACTAGGATTCGGGAAATCATTCTTCTATGTCTTCCCATGCTACCTGTGGATTGGGATTTCTTACTTCCCTTTCCAAATACTGAAGATCTTGTGCTCTCTGTCTTCTTTTGCGTTCCATGTCATCATCGACTTCTCTGCGTTTTCTTGCTCTTGCTTCTTCTCTTAGTATATCTTCCTCTTCCTTTTTCATATCACTTCGTTCATATGCCCTTCGTATTTCCTCATCCCTACCTCTCTGTATTCTTTTCTCTCTTATTCTTTCCTGTTCCTCATCTTTTATTCTTTTCCTTCCTAGCCTTTCCTGTTCATCGGCTGTTCTTTGTCTATTGTCACATTGTCTTTGCTCTTCTGTTCTCTCCTGTTTTTTAGCTTGCTCTCCTTGATATAATTGTTCTCGTCTTTGTCTATCTTTTCATTTTGCTCCTTCACCTTTTAATCTTTCCTCCCTTTCTTTGTCTTTTCTATCTTGTTTGACTTGATCTCCCCTTTGTCTTACATCGTTGATGCCTTTACCATCAAGTTTAAGTAAAATCTGACCTACCATCTATTTGTTCTGTAAGAGCGCCATCTCATCAGTTTTATCCTTGTCTCCTTTCCATCTCTTTATTTCTCTGCTTATATCTAGAGGTGTACTTGCTTGATCACTTCTCTCCTTGTCACGTTTCTCCATGTCCCTCTGGACTTTGTAGTTTATATCTTTCTCTGGGCCCTCGTCACTACTTTGCGTAGGTGACTCATATGACAGATTACTATATCCCATTGCTGCTTTAAATTCCCTTAATGGGTATAACCCTTTATCATTTTTTGTTTCGTCTTTTGTTTCAGATTGGGCAGGCAGAGCAGAAGGCTCTTCACCTCCCTCTTTGCATACATTGAGTATCCAATCTAAAGGAGGCTCCCCCTCCTTTTCGTAGTCATACATTTTCAAACGTTCTAAACTTGCTATGCTCTTTTCTAACTATTTTCCTGTGTACAAGCATGCAAATATGTTGTCATATGCTGTAGAACTGCTCTCGATAAAGATCCGCCTTGTGGCCATGGCATAAACATTTTTTCTGCGGTCCTCTTAACCCACTCTGCACTGTACTGTTTAAGTTTAAGCACATGTTTCGGGAGCTGTTTGCAGAGATGCACTAATGGAGTAACCTCTTCCATTTCTAACCTTCGCTTTACTTTTTGCTACCACTCGCTTATGTTTTATTTACAGTTTCCAATTCACGTCTTAATCAAAATACACTTATGAGCAAGCCCCAAACGTCGCAAGCTCCAATCCCGTCACAACACAATTTTTTACTTTAATCTTGCTAAAAACAACCATCAAACTTCAATTATAAAGCAATCAATGTTTGCGTCTCAACTTCACGCTTCTTCTTTATATAACATTTTCTTCTTTCAACTCTGACATCATCACACCCCTTTCAAGCACATAAAACAAACAAAGTTGGCCGGCCACATGCACTACATACAATCTTTTTCTTAAGACTCGTTTTACCCTCTAAAATCTGCTCTGATTTGGAATTTTAGCTAATTCCTTTAAGATTTTATTTAACCAATCTCGTCTTCTATATGTCCCGCATAAGGGGCTCTGAATTAAAGCTTCTGTTAGCACTCTTTAAAGTCTAGGAACAGAGTGTATCCTCATAGAGTGGCCACACTCACAACTATTCTTCCTCATATATTGCTTGGCCACCCTCAAGTCAATATCTTATTTCTCATGTACATATATATTACACTCTTACTCTAACATTATATTGTATCCCGCCTCCCTCTGTCAGTCTCTGCTATTCACTATGCATGCATCCCTTTGCCACACTCTTTGGTCTTTTCACTCACCGTCCACATGTTTTTTGTCTTCGGACCCTCGGGATCACTGCCTTCGTTACCGCCTCTTCGAGCCGCTTTCCGATCCGCTTTGCGTAGATGTGGGAGGGGTTTCTATCTTAAACTAGGGGTCCCGTCAAACCATCCCTTGCAAGGAGTTAACCTATTCTAACCACTTCTAAGGGGAGCGTCACGTCCTGTCAGCCGAATGGCAAAGGTTGTGCGATACTGCCGAAACTTAAAAGTTAATTATGTCGACGGCCGATGGTTTATCTTATCTATCTACCCTCTGCTACCAAGTGAACTGGAGGCTCTCCAGCCCTATAAGATCAGTAGCGGTACCCTGGAGATAGATGGGGATACAGATTTTATTCATACATCAATAATCAAGATGACACAAATAGTTTGGCAAAAGTTTGTCTGTTTTAATGTCAAGTATCTAAAACAGGGAGTACAATGAACATTAGCAATTGCTCGATACTCTGACTCTAACTAATTAATAAAAAAGCTGGACTTTTGTACCCAAAAGTGGTCATCACTGACGTGCTGACCTGGGTCATTACCAACGTCATCCTATGTGGCAAACTACAAAAACCTATTGGGAGGTGGGATTGGTTCTAAGTGAATAACTAAGCATAGGTTCTATATCTGTATGGAGTAACAGAAAGAGATAATTGGATAGTTAACATCAAGTGGGGCAACTAAGCCCTCCCCTAAAAATCACAACTATGAATGTCACTAAATGTACGATGTTCCATTGGCTACACACACTGTAGGAACCCCCAACTATGTGGTCCCCTACAATCGGTTGGCTTCGAACCCCCATCAGTACTTTTCCTACCTATGTCAGCAGCACGCATACTGAACAACCAGGTGCAGTGAGCTTGTCTTTGTAGCTGCTTCCCACCAATTAAAATATCATCCATCATCACCTCAATGGTCCAGTGTCAATTAGTACTTTGAAGTTGGCCTTGAGCTTGTACTGTTCTCTGAGAATTTTTAAGGAGTATGGGCACTAGCCGGCTTTAGGTGTAATCATCTCACTCGTCCAACTTCCCTCTATCACATTACTGGATACCATGAAATTAAGCCTTTTTGTGTATTTGATTTGATTTTTCAATAGTCCTCTGATGTGTTTTGTTTTTGATTGACTTTTCCGAACAGGAGCTTCTGTTCTTTCATGTTAATTGTATCCAATGTCAGCTAATTCCAGTTTGATAGACCCTTGGCTTTCTTGGCTCAGTCAACTCCTTAGATGAGCTCTTATTCTGTTTAATTTAATTGCTTTTTTCAACTGCGACACTGAACTGAGGCCTTCTGTTTTGTTCAGTAATGCTTATATATGTAGCGGAAACATTCATCCTTTACTTGTCCATATGTATCTATAGAGGTATATATGTATATTTGGCGCTTGCCGTCATCTAATCTATTTAAAAGGATGTGGCTAGCTTCATGATTGCTTTGCTGCTTCTGTTTCATTGTATCTGTACACGTTTAAACTAACTAAGTATCTTCATCAGGTCTGTGGCATAAGTCTTGTCATCTTGATCCCAAGATTTCACTTATCCTTGGTACTTCTTTGTTCTTTATAAATCATCTGCCTCTCTGGTCTGGTTATCTTTTTATATGGGTGTCGATTCAACTTTATATGACATCACCATTCATCCTTGTCATTTAAGTTTCTTTCCTTCTTCAGGAATCTCGTTCAAATGGGCATCATATTTTCTTGGATGTAGGTATGGTTTCCTCAATGGGTACTTTACCTGCCATATTCTCTTAGGTATGGGTATTCTTATGGGTACTGCACAGAGTCCAAGCTATTCTCTTAGCTGGATTACTCGTTCACTATACGTCACATCCTTTGATTCATACGTTTAAGGTAATGTAGGTGGGGCAGTTGGAGTGGGGGTACTCAGCTCCTCCTATACAACCTCAAGTGAATGCACACTTCTCATGTAATCCACATGATATGTTGAACAAATATTTATCCAAGGTGAATGCTCACGTTTCATGTGATGCCACAACTTATTTACATATTAAGTGCCTCAAGTGGATGCGCACTTCTCATGTAATCCAAATGGTGTGTTGAACAAATTGTCAACCAAGGTGAATGCGCACATTTTATGTGATTCCACAACTTATTTAAATGTTAGGTACCTCAGGTGAACGCACACTTGCTCATGTAAGCTACATGATATGTTGAACAAATAATTAACCAAGGTGAATGAGCACGTTTCTGGTAACCTAGAGGATTAGAGTTGAACAGAGATTTAATGAATGTAAATGCACACGTTCTCTGGGGATTGATTGGAGGTATATGCAAACAAAGTTTAACCAAGGGGTAGGCACAGGTTATCAGTTGCCAACACTCACTCATATGAAGAAGTAGTCAAAAAAGTGAATTAGTTGGGTCCAGGTCGGCCCCAATGGACATGCTAGGGCCACTCTAAGGCAGAACATGTAGACTAAATATGTGTATAATGGATATATTGAAATGGTTAAACACTGTTCCCATTTTGTGTTAAATGAGAAAGACTCATTTAAGGGTTCAACAAGGCTTATGGCAAGTGTATCAATGTTTGATTTAAGGTATACAATTATATAAAGGAAAGCGGGTCCCGCTTATTTAAAAAAAAACAGACTGTGTTTGTTTATTTAACCAGGAGCACTGTTTTAGCTTGCTTCCCTGTGAGGGACCATCCTTGAGTTTCTAATGAGGCCATCTATTTGTCCCCCTTGGGTAATACTACGATGCATATGCGTGCAGTGAGGTGTTAGACTCCCTACTCAGGTCTCATAGAGGTTGCAGCCTACCCATACAGATACTTAAAACAGTTAAACAAGGGAGAAACACCTTACATATGCATCCCATCAGGGTGGCAGAAGGAGATGGTGGTCGAAGGTACTATTAGGAACTCCCTATATTTGCAGCCCTGCAAGGAAGGAAGTTAGCTTGTGATGGGTCCTTACTTGATGAGGCAGGTGAGCTCGTTGGGCTGCAATTACCATGTGAGAGTGTGATCCTTAAACAGTAAGTTCGTGGAGTGATCTGATATGATAAGTCATTTATAACGCACATGGAGTGTTTCTGGGGGGAGACTTCTGTGAGGCGGGAAAAAAGGATTTCATGATTTGTATTATCTAGAGCTTTGAGAGTATTTGCAATACTGGCATGGGAAATTGTAATTACTTGAACAATAGCAGGCAATTTGAGTTATTTGTGCACTGCTAGTTTATTCTGTGCAAGACCCATCCTGTTAGTCATACAGGAAAACATTGTTTAGATATCTCATCCCTGCCGAGTACTGTTAACAAGGCAAATTATAGACACATTAACAATTTTCCTCAGGAAAGGGTAAAGTAAGCAAGCTTATTTATTAGGTCAAACAAATAGTAAAATATGACATATGGCATCCCATTGGATCTTGTGTACGCCAGAGAGCAAATACAATACAAACTAATGTCTAGCTTGCAGACATAGTTGACTCCTGCGGTGAATGAGGCTGCCTGTTCCTGCTGTCGGGTCCAGTGCACTGCAAGGCAGTACAGCATACTGTAGCATTAGATCTGCCTGTGCTCCAGGGGGAAGACATGGCAGTGAGACAGTGATGAATTCCTGTGTTGGGATCTTTCGGGAATCTGCCCACAGTGCTGAGAGACGGTTTTACAGGGACTGTGTGGCGGGAGCAAAGTGTAAGGACGAAGACTCACGCTCCGTCTGGTACTTCAATATCTTTTAATGTAGTCTTAATGACATACAGCATAAAACTCCCACCCATCCACTTGCATCTGTAGACCCAAATGTCTCTAATAACCAAAGCCAAACACCTTAACGTTCCACTGGAACCTGGTCACCCTGCATTCCACAACCCTGCTGAGCATTCCAAATGAAGTCACATCACAACGCAAAGGCAAAGCCCAATGCAAATAAACATACAATGATGCACTAAAGACCAATTAGATATCTATTAGTTATTACCTTTCTTACCGAGAGAATAGGCACTACAAGCATGAGCTCTAAGTCTCGGAAAAGAGAACCGTATGCTGCTGCGCGGTGCTGCAGGCTGCCCTGATGTGGGGTGGGGTATTTCCGGGCATGGCATGATTGATCAGCAACGAACTTTGGTTTCAATTTGACCTGGTAAAAAGCAAGGTTTGGCCTATACCGCCAGATCCCTGGTAATAGGCACCTACAGATAGGAAGATTCCATTGCAGGTTTTTCCATCAAGGAATACGTTGTATAATATTTTCCACTGCATTTTACCACCAATGTATGTGGGGGGTGGGTTAGTGTAATAATAAAGGTAGGTGGGATCAGGAGGTGCACAGGGGTCTCCCCCTGCATACATTTGCGGTAAAATATCCTATACATTTTATTTTCCAATGAATTTTTCCTCAGTTAAAAAAACCCTGGTGAAATCACAAAGAACCAGGCGCCAATACCCATAGAAAGAAAGTCTTTGTCAGGAGCCCCCTAGATACATGGAGAATCTTTGCACTTGCCTGAAAGGGCGAGATGTAGCTGAGACCAATGTCAGAGAACACACTTCTAGGATTGGAACTCTAGTATACTAAGATCAAAAGTGTGGGACCCCATTCAGCTTACTCATGGATGCAGGACCTGAGGTTTGTCCCTCTGCTCCGGCATTGACTGAAGTTCACACCAGGAAGACTGGTGACTCGCCGCCCCCTGTCCCGACCCAAGGAGATGTGCCTCTCTGGAGGCAGTCTGCTGCTTCATGTCTGCTGCTTCATCTTCACAAGTCTATCAGGCCACACAGCAATGCACACAGCTTAACACTCAGGCATTGTTCACTTTTTCTCAAGGATTGACGTTCACATTTATGCCATGGCTTCTCAGGCTCATCACCATCATCATTCTCTGCTTTCAACCTTTATTACTTTGGGTAGTTCACACCAGGTCGGGTTCCACTGAGGCCAGTCACTTTGAGGTATAGGATCAGGACTAGCAGAAACCTTGAGTCTTTCTTCCGCTCCCATTAACAAGCAATGCCTGTGAATGCGCTTCAACCATAACCTTGTAATCATACATTCTCTAAGGTGCCTACTCTAACTTCTCTGTGCGCTCTGTTTCACCTTAGCACTTTGACACAATCTCTGGGAAGTCTTAGGAGCTACATCATGGTGTAATATGGGGCCACTTTGCGGAAAAGGTCCAGGGTCACTTTTGGTTCCCAGTCCTCCCCTGCTTTTAACCCATGTGCCTTATGCTGCCAGACCTGCCTTCACCCAGAACTGGAAATCCGAATAAGGACCACTGTTGTGGCAATGGTGGGTGGAGGTATGGGACGTGGCTGTTATGGAAATGATCACAGCCTCATTGACTAATAAAAAATATAAACACCTGGAATAGTTCATTAAGTACTTAAAATGAAGGAGTGCTGATGTCTGTAAACAGCGACCTTTGGCCACAAATCCCAACGCCCTCAACGGAACCATATGCCTATACATAACCCTGTAAAAGCTAATGGCGGAGGCATAATTCTGTCTATTCTGGGATACTGGCTGGGAGAACAGTCCCTTATGCATAAAGCTGAATGGGCAGTGGACAATGATATGATATGAAAGGTTATTTATAACATGCTCAATACCCAGAGGTTTCTAAGCACGGACCCAGGGATTGAACCTGTGGTGCTCCGTGCCGTCTTGTTTCCAAGGCAAGCACGTTGCCTCTGAGGTCAAGGGAAACCGTGATGTTAAGCTCAACAGTGGACCTGAGACTCACAGTGTACTGAGTAATTTTTTGAAATCTATATTTTAATGAATTGTTGTATTTGATGTTTATATGCAGTGTTGAATTTGAAAAATATGTGCACAGTGCAGTGTTGGACTCGTGTTTTCAAACATACAAAGGGCTGCAAGTGACACAAAGGCCTTGTTTCTGTACATCCACCCATGAGCACATCAAAAATGCACATCCTCCAAAATCACTATATGCATGCCCCTCACCTCCAGTAAAGCTGAAGCCCCCTTCCCCAGCAGCGCAGATGGAGACCATGGCTGTCCGGACACGGACTGCCCAGCCGCCTGCTCCAAATTAGGCCAGAGGTGATCCTCTCATAGGAATGTTAGTGGAAAGGGAGAAAAAAGCTGCCTCTGGGGGGAATGCTGGTGTGTCCTCTTATTAAACCTCACACAACCCTCTCACACGTGTCCAATGCCACCACTGTCAGAACACACACCAAGTGTCAATGTCAATAAGAGCTTTTAGAAGTCCAATCAATGAAACATGGATGGGCTTAATTGGGGAGATCAATAAATGCATTCACTCTCGGGCCGGGCACCATTTAGTTCCCTGGGCACCCTGCCCGGTATGTTTGCACAACTGTGCTCACATCAGTTCAAACAAACACACAAAGGCCTTCACATGGAAAAATGTGTGGGTACACGTTCCACGCCAAATAGCGCAGCTTGTCTCTGTGCATTCACCCATGCACAAAGCCAAAGTTACATCCTCCAAGCCACCATATACTTTCCTCTCTCACCTCCAGTGACGCCCAACTTGAGAGCCCTGCGCCAGCAGCGCAGGTATGAACCACTGCCTCTGGCAGAACAGGGATGGTATTTTTGGAGCATTGTGGTAAGCGATTCCTGGAAGGGCCGTTAAGACCCCTTTGTGCATTTTCCAAAACCCAGCAGAGCTGCTTAATGAACTGCTGCCCCGGAGTTCCACTTCTATCCCTCAAACTCCATTCTATATGGGACGATGTACATGTTCAGAGGGTTCTGGTTTCTGTATTCCTGAGTTGGGGGTATAAGGGATTCAACAAAGGTGAACAGATTAGGATCCCAACCAGTAACGGGGGTTTCTACTTGATTCTCCACTCATTATGACAATAGTCCTGAGTGTGCCTCTCTCTCTCTCTCTCTCTCTCTCTTTCTCTCTCTCTCTCTCTCTCTCACACGCACACACACACTCGCTCTCTCTCTCTCTATGTATCTGGGTCAAGGTTTCTGCCATGCATGGGTCAAACGGTCAGTACAACCTCCAGGATTTCATATTGATTCCAAGCACTTCTTTCTTTTTCTGTGGTCTTTTGGGACTGGAACAGGCTTTTTTTTTTTAAAAAAATGTATTTATTATTTGTTTCAAGTACAAAATGTAGAACCTTTACAAATCAAAATTTAAAAGAACAATAAAATATTTACATTTACATTTAAAGACAAAGTTTACATCTTCTTATAACACAGTTTAAGATGGAGAATATCATATCTGACACTTTGTATCCTCTAGTTCTTAAAACTTAGCAGCTCTTTTTCAATGTACTTACACAGGCTAACCAATTCAAATACCAGAGGTTTATCCGTACCTTGCAACATTCGTGCTCAAAGAAATTGCAGACAATCTTCGAAATCAATATTTAAAAATTTTGCGAGTCGATTAGTCCTCATTGATTTTTACCTGGAACAGGCTTTGTCAGGCTGTCACATTGGTCCTCTTAGATTATCTGCTTCCAAGAACCACCCCCAGCACACTTGGGTCATATGACAGGGGACAGACATCACATTTTTCTGGGAAAGTTGGACCGTAAGGTGCTTTTTCCATTCCCCTCCTTGTAAGGCCTTGGGAAGTCCTGTCAATAGTAGGATTTACCGGCTCGGCTGGTGCTTGGATTCGGAGAATCTTGGTCGACCTTCTGAGGAAGCCACACTGTCCTCTAAGCAGTCAGACAGGTGGCCCCCAAAGACAGAGACCCAAATGGGGAAAAACCCCAAAGGTGAAAAAACACCAGCGAAGTGGATCCGGAGTACAAGATGTTGCACAACAATCAGCAGGAATTCAGGGATGAAGGAGAATCCAAACATAGGTGGAATTTGCAGAAGGAGGAAGGACTAATCCAAGGAGCACGAAGAACACCAGAAGGCACAGCGGGGAAGCAGGACCCAAGGGGCTTAGGAAGCAAGGAGGAAAATTGGGGCAAGAAGGAGGGCTGAGGAGAGTGAAACAAGGAAAAAGTAGAATGCGAGTATAATTGCAAGAGTAGAAATCGAAGTGCAGGGTTTACTCAATAATAGGCAGTGCAGTCATCGCCAGATGCTGTAATGTAGCCGTCAGCTGGCGGGAACACAGAAGTCCAGAACCGGAAACGCTGTTCCGATAGT
Source organism: Ambystoma mexicanum (assembly GCF_040938575.1). NCBI lineage: Eukaryota > Metazoa > Chordata > Amphibia > Caudata > Ambystomatidae > Ambystoma > Ambystoma mexicanum. The sequence continues at coordinate 665,609,321 of NC_090928.1, read as the reverse complement.
GTGGGCATCATCTTGGAAGGGGTCCCGTGTTACAATATCTGCGCCATCTTGGTTGTCCTTGCGGCTCCAGAAGAAACCAGCCACAACGCCAGCACCCGTACACGCTGCAGTGATTCATGACAGGTCCTCTCTGGTCTCATGGGTGCACTAAGGTTTGTCTTTGTCTCTATATACAACTTGTAACTGCCCTTTTTCTTGACACCTGCTCCACTAGCTCTGCAGCACCATTCTGGTCCAGTGCATCCACCACACTGCACTCCCTTTCCTCCTCTCTTACCCCTTCCTCTCTCCTTCCTCCCCCAGATGTAGTCCTTCCTATTATCCTCTGTCTGTCCCTCTCCCCACTCTGACATTGGCCTCTATTTCCTCCTGGATGTTCCTCTTCTTCCTCTTCTATCTTTTGCTCCTCTTTCGTTCAATGTTCCTCCACCTTCTTCCTACCTTCTCTCTGTGTTCCTCTATGTTTCTATCTTTACAAAGTCACAAAAACACTCAAACACATCACCCAGTCACACAAGCCAAAACCCACACACACACACTAAAACGCTCTCTCTGCCTTCCTTGAAAACACAAAAGTAGTGCAATAGTATACCTTTCATCAAACTCAAAAAGGGGCGTGTTTGCATAATGTGACAGGTGGCCACGCCCCCTTTACCCGGAAGTCCCGCCCTAATCGGATGTCCCGCCTCCTGTGGTGTCCACGGTAACGCAGGTCCCTCCTTACCGGATGTCCTGTGCTGTAGTGACGTCATGTGTTGTATTCAGGGGCGTGTTGGTATAGGAAAGGGCTTTTCCCGGTGTTGATGTCGTGGGTGAGGTAATATTTTGGGGGGTAGGCGTGGTCCAGCAGGGATGGTGAAATCACGGGCGTGTCCCTGAAGTTTCCCCTAAGGTCTAACCTAATAGTGACGTCATGCGTTGTATTTAGAGGTGTGTAAACGTAGATAAGGGTGTTTCCCGGTGGTGATGTCGTGCATGAGGTAATATTTTGGGTTAGGCGTGGTCCAGCAGGGATGGTGACATCACGGGCGTGTCCCTGAAGTTTCCCTTAAGGCTTAACCTAATAGTGACATCATGTGTTGTGTTGGGGGATGGCAGGCGTAGATAAGGGCATTTCCCCGGTGGTGATGTTGTGCATGAGGTAATATTTTGGGTTAGGCGTGGCACAGCAGGAATGGTGACATCACGGGTGTGTCCCTGAAGTTTCCCCTAAGGCCTAACCTAATAGTGATGTCATGTGTTGTGTTGGGGGATGGCTGGCGTAGATAAGGGCGTTTCCCGGTGGTGATGTTGTGGATGAGGTAATATTTTGTGGTTAGGCGTGGTCCAGCAGGAATGGTGACATCACGGGCGTGTCCCTGAAGTTTCCCCTAACGCTTAACCTAATAGTGACGTCATGTGTTGTGTTGGGGGATGGCCGGCGTAGATAAGGGCGTTTCCCGGTGGTGATGTCGTGCATGAGGTAATATTTTGGGTTAGGCGTGGTCCAGCTGGGATGGTGACATCACGGGCGTGTCCCTGAAGTTTCCCCTAAGGTCTAACCTAATAGTGATGTCATGATTTGTATTTAGAGGTGTGTAGACGTAGATAAGGGTGTTTCCCGGTGGTGATGTTGTGCATGAGGTAATATTTTGGGTTAGGCGTGGTCCAGCAGGGATGGTGACATCATGGGCGTGTCCCTGAAGTTTCCCTTAAGGCTTAACCTAATAGTGACATCATGTGTTGTGTTGGGGGATGGCAAGCGTAGATAAGGGCATTTCCCCGGTGGTGATGTCGTGCATGAGGTAATATTTTGGGTTAGGCGTGGTCCAGTATGGGGGGATGGTGACATTACAGGCGTTTCAAGGTCCAGGTCTCTGGTGAGATGATGTAGGTATATAGTTGTGATGTCTGGGGGCAGGCCGGGGGGCGGTGTGGGGGTGATGTAGTTATGGGTCCTCCCATAGGGGCGGAGTATGGTGTATATATAGAGAAGGAGCTATGGAGAGAGGTAGACAGCGCTCTTGGAGTCTGCGCTAGTATGCATAGTCTGACCATATGTTTGGGTAGGCTATGGAGCTTTTTTAATTGATAAATATATTTCCAAAAGCTGTAAGAGCTGTGTGTGTGTGTGTGTGTGTGTGTGTGTGTCTCCTGCAGTATGTAAGTAGGGATTAATGTTATAATGTTTTTATATAGATTTACAATTGTTGGGCCGAGCAGAACATGTTGAGGGTCAGCTCAAAAGGAAGCGTTTAGAGGTCGATACGCATGGTACGTTGTTTATGTTTGCTTATCAAAGAGTTTTGCAGCTTTAAGGCTTATAAAGGTATCTAGGGTGTATTTTATTACAGGCTTTTTTTAATGGTTTTTGGGTGCTTTAGAAGGAAACAATTATTAAGATTTATGAGCTTGTATGGTTATAAGGAATCACACATGTTTTTAGTTTTGTAAATATGTATTTAAGTATGTTATGGTCATTTTTGTAGGGCCTAGTGTTGTGTACAAGTCTAAAGGCTTAGCGCTTGCTACCTCGGGAGGTCAGGCAGTGGATCGTGTGAAAAAAACAGGCCAGACCTTAGAGCATTTTGAGGGGACCCTGAAAAGGAAACGTTTGGAGACAGATACGCACAGTATGTTATTTATGTTTCCTAACTTTGCAGCTTTAAGGTTTATTATAGGTTTTTCTTTTTTTGAGGGGTTTTGGATGATTTAGAAGGAAACATGTATCAGGGATTTATAAGTTTGTATGTTTATAAGTAATCAGACTCATGCTTCTAGTTTTGTAAATATGTATTTAATTATGTTATGGTGATTTTTAGGGCCTAGTGTTGTGCACAAGTGTAAAGGCGTAACACTTGCTACCTCTGGAGGCCAGGCAGCGGATCGTGTGAAAAAAAACAAGCCCGACCTTAGAGCATTTTAAGGGGATTTTGAAAAGGACCTATTCAAGGGACAGTACGCACGGTATGTTATTTATGTTTGCTAACTTTGCATCTTTAAGGTTTATAAAGGTATCTAGGGCTTATTTTATTATAGGTCTTTATGGGTTTTGGATGTTTTAAAAGGAAGCATGTATTAGGCTTTAGGATGGTGTATGTTCATAAGGAAAAGGCTTTTGCTTCTAGTTTGTAATTTTCTTTTAATTATTTTTCTTTTTAGGGTCTAGTGTAGCGCTTACACCCTTTGCGGTCCCAGCAACGACTTGTGTGAAAAAAACAGTTCAGCCCTGCACAGAACACTTTGACACAACAACCGTTGGGGGTTATGAGGAGTGTGTGGGGCTCCAAAATATTTTAAAGAAAAAAAAAAGAACTTTAAATTAAGTTTGAAAAAAGAGGTATGGTTTACAGGGGTTCAACCTGTTTTAAATGTTACTAACTCTAAAAGTGTGGAAGATCAAAGTATTCAGGTCACTCCGGCGGATGCCCCTCAGGCCCAGTCTGTTAGCTGTGATAAAAATATACGGTCCCGTGTAAAGGTTACAACACCTATAGACCCATCAGCTAATAGATCACGGCTGCAGAGTATAGGTTGTGGCGATATTACCCCTCCTTATGTGCTTTCATCTTTAAAGGCCGTAACTCCTTTAGACCCAATACCGCCGTCGTTAGGGCACGGTCTCCGGATTATGGATACTGTACACCGCCCCATACCTATTCAGCCACAATCCCCAACAGTGAGAGATATGTTGATATTCCACAAAATTTAGAACAGGCCTTGGTGGTACCAGATGTACCAATAGCCCCTGATTCTGAAAATGTTATAATTATAGACTCCCCTATAAAAGAACCTCTTGGAGATTTTCCGGCTTTAGACCCAATACAGGATACCATTAGGCAACTGTCTCTGGATTGTGGATATTATCCAACACCCCATACCTGTTTATCTACAAGCCCCAACAGTGAGCGGTATGCTGATATTTTCCAGAATTTAAAACAGGACCCTTTGGTACCAGATACAGCAACAGCCCCTGCTTCTGAAACTGTTATAATAACTATAGACTCCCCTGTAAAAGAGCCTATTGTAAATCCCCCTATAAAAGAGCCTATTATAATTAACTCAGACTCCCACATAAAATTAGCTTGTGAAGAATTTGTATATGCCTCTGTTATTTGTAGGTTAAATGATCCCCCTAAGCCGCTAGATCTTTCAAGTACAGGGCCAAATGGTGTAAACAAACGGGTGTGTGCAGTGAACAATTTTTTGTTCAACATGAAATCTAAAACCAATGTATTGGCTCAAGACCATGAAAAGCAGACTTTAAAAAATAAAGCTAGGGATGCTCCAAATCAGATGACAAACCCCATAACCGCATTAAGGACTGGGCTAGGTCTTGGGGAGTCCACAAACTGTGTAGACGTAATGACACCCCCTAGCCCCATAGGGCATGGTTTAGAAGATGTGCATACACCCCCCAGCCTGTAGACATACCACATTTACCTGTAAAAGGTACAGAGGCATTGCGTTTAAAATGGCTTCGCTCTAGTAGACAGAGGAAAATGTTTTTGAAACGCTTAAAAAAGCAAAAGCTATCATTAGCCGCTGCGCAAAGAAAGATTTAGAGCTTCATCCTCCAAATACACCTGACACGTCTGATACAGAAACTGTTTTTTTACAGAGTTTGGGAACATACCATCATGATATACCAAAATATAAAAGTGTTGAATACTATGAAGTTTTTCATTTTATGAATCTAGATCGGATAACCTCCACAGGTCAGGCACTATTACTGATAACAGAATCGGTTGAGAGTCTTGTTTCCCACATTTTGAAATCAGCTGGTCCTAATGACTTTGTCCAGATCCGTTTAGATAGTTCTACTTTAAACAGACCTCTTTTTACCAGACAATCCCACCGACAGGTGTTTGATGTTTTAGAGTTTTTAGAAAACATTGGCCATTTGCTACAGAGTAAGGCTGAGCTTCTCGTAATGGAACTCTTAAGAATTGTACATGTGATTGTTAGATCTAGAGAGGGTGGCATGTACAGGCCTTTAAAGAAAACACTACAGTATGATTGTGGCTAAGAAGAAGCGTTGGCTTTTGGATTTTAACTATGGGGACATAAATATATGTATGGCTGCCAGTATCATAGGTCTGCTGGAGCCTAGAACTGTTACTGATGGTTACATACGAAGAAAGGCTTTAGAGGTCCACCAGAGTCTGGGTATACTCCCTGACGTCATGGTTGGTTTTAATGAAGTGTGTCTATTTGAAAATTACTTTGGGGTGTCGATCAAAATTTTGTATAATGAAGACCGGACTTGGAAATATTTTCCCCCGGGGTGACACTTTTAATAAAAACACGGTCTACCTTTTACATCATGAGAAACCCTATTACGGTATTTTAAATCTATTAGTTTTTCTAGGGGTACAGAATTTATGCCCTTTTTGTTGTCATATATACAACAATGGAATGTCTCACAAATGTAGATTCCATTGTCACATGTGTCAAAGAGACAGGTGTCTTGTGTCAGATGAATCGAAGTTTAAATGTCCCAAGTGTAAAACTTTTGCCCGGTCTGAAGAATGCCTTGAAAAACACATTGAGAAAGCAGTGCAGGGTTTAACCCAATGCTATTTGAAAACGGACTGTGTTTCATGCGGTCACTTTATAAAAGCTAATCATGAATGCCGTGGTAAGATTTGTCCTAGATGTAAAATTGAAGTTGTTTCATTGGAGGACCATTTGTGTTACATGGCCGTTCCAAAAGATGTGGCTAAAACTGAGGATTACAGTGTGTTTGATATAGAGTGTATGCAAGAGACAGGCATACACATCCCAAACTATGTTTAAGCCAAAGATTTGACGGGTGATAAGACGTGGTCCTTTTATGTTATAGACTGCATTAAGCGTTTTATTACTAATTTCTTGGATCAAAAATTTAGGGGGTATAGCTTTCTGGCACACAACAGTCAAGGGTATGATTCTTTCTTTTTGATACATGAAATGATTAAAGAACGAGTAGCAGTCAAACTGATAATGCAAGGTGCAAAGCTAAAACTTCTAGAAGTAATAGACTTTAAAATTCGGTTTATTGACAGCTTGAATTTCTTGCCTACGAAGTTAAGTAAGCTTCCTAAAGCTTTTGGATTTCCAGGGTCGAAAGGTTATTTTCCAATTTTTTTAATACCCAGCAGAATCAAAACTATGTGGGCCCTATTCACCCTGTGCAGTGTTATGGTTCAGAATTTATGATGTCTGAAGAAAAGGAGGTATTTCTAAAATGGTACTCAGCGGTCCGTAAAGATGTTTTTGATTTTAAGAGGGAACTAAAAAGGTATTGTTGCGAAGATGTCAATATTTTGAGGACAGCCTGTAACATTTTTAGAAACGGTATCATTGAGCTAACCCAAAAGGAGCACATTTTGAAACCGATACTCCTGAGGAGTTAAAATATGTGACGTATGTAGATCCATTCACTTTTATCACGTTAGCTAGCATGTGTATGCATATATCCAAGCAACTGTTTCTTGAACCTGAAACAATAGCCCTTGTGCCAATCGACGTGTACCATGGAAAACAAAAACGTTTTTCTACCCTTCTATACAGTGGTTGATGTATGTGTCCCATCAAGATGGTATACCTATACAACATGCCCTGCGTGGAGGGGAAAAAAGATTGGTCCCTATTTTTAGATGGTTATGCGTGTCTAAATGGGAAAGAATTGGCCTGCGAATGTAATGGTTGTTTTTTTTCATGGGTGCCCCCGCTGCTATAAGGAAAATGACTATAATACCATGATGGGCTGTACTAATGACCATTTACATAGAAGAACACTTTTAAAGAAGAATTTTCTTCAAAACAGTGGTTTGCGCGTTATTACACTTTGGGAGCATCACTAGACAGATATGTTAAAAAATGATGAGGGGCTACACAGTTTTTTGAAACAAACAAATTTACCAGAACCCTTAGAACCCTGTGATGTTCTTTTTGGGGAAGGACTAATGTTGTTAAACTTTACCACGCGATAGCTCCTGGTGAAAAGATCCATTACTTGGACTACACCAATCTCTACCCCTTTGTTAAGAATTCAAAACCATACCCTCTAGGGCACCCCCAAATTATCTATGAAGATTTTGGAGATGTTAAACAATATTTTGGACTGATTAAATGTCAGGTGTATTCCCCTAAAAAACTTTATTTTCCAGTGCTCCCTCAAAGAGTTTCTGGAAAACTAATGTTCCCGCTTTGTATGACTTGTGCCACTACAAAACAAACTGAAAAATGCACACACAGTGACGAGGAACGCTCTATTACTGGTACCTGGTGTACTGTTGAGCTACAAGTGACCTTGCAGAAAGGATACCGGCTGGGTAGGATTTATGAAATATGGCACTTTGGGAAAGCTACAGTAGAGCTGTTCACAAAATACATTTGTCTTTTTCTTCGAGACAAACAGGAAGCGTCGGGTTACCCCGAAAGTTGCAAGGATGCTGAATCCCAACAGCGGTATACAGACGAGTATTACAAACACCAAGGGATACGGTTAAGACCCGAGTTCATTGAAAACAATCCCTCTAGACGTCAGTTAGCTAAACTGTGTTTAAATTCCTTATGGGGTAAATTTGCGCAAAGAACCAACATTCCAAACACAACCATTATAATGTACCCCGAAGAGTTGACCGCTTATCTTTTTGACTTGGGCTATGACATTTTAAGCTTACAGTTTATAGACGAGGAAACAGCGTGTCTTTGTTGGAAGTAGACGAGGAAACAGCGTGTCTTTGTTGGAAGTATGCCAAAGAGTTCCCAACGTGCTCCAACAACATAAACATTTTTATTGCATGTTTTACAACAGCCCACGCCCGTTTGGAGCTTTATAAAGTCATGGATGCCCTCCAAGACCGTTGTTTGTACCACAATACTGACTCTGTTATTTTTGTCAGCTCACTCGGTGACGAGGACCCGCCCCTGGGGGATTATCTAGGTAATTTAACAAGCGAACTAGCTCCGGGAGAGCACATTGTAGAATTTGTTTCTGCAGGTCCCAAAACCTATTCCTGTAGGACATCCAACGGTGTTGTCTGTATGAAAGTAAAGGGTATCACTTTAAATGTTAGCAATAGTATAAAAATTAATTTTGACAGTTTAAAGGAGCTGGTGCAGGAATACTCTTTAAACAACATAACCAGAAATATCACAGTTCATCAACCGTCAATAGTGCGTAAAAAGAAACAATGGGAGATTAGCAGTGAAACGCTGCAAAAAACCTTGAGGGTAGTATTTGATAAGCGTGTGCTTACTGCTAATTACAAAACATTACCCTATGGTTATTGAAAAGGGAACAACGTATACGATAGATACCCGGTTACAACACCCTTTTTCATGCGTGTTAGCGGGACCTTCTAGCTGTGGTAAAAGCTATTTTATTAAGCAGCTATTAGAAAATGCACCCTCTGTTATGAATACCATTCCTAAAAATGTTATCTGGTTATTTTCGTGCTGGCAGCCCTTGTATAACGAATTGGCATCTAAAATACCACATCTGAAGTTTGTGGAGGGCTTACCAAATTCTTTGAATGACGACCGCTTGCTACCACCAAATCTTGTTAATATGATTATTGTAGATGATTTTATGATGGAAGGAGGGCATAGCTCAGAAATCGAGAAAGCCTTTACACAATACTCACATCACAGGAACCGTAGCATTTGCTACATTGTTCAAAATGTATTCTACCGCGGAAAGGGCAACCGCTCCATAACATTAAACGCCAGCTATATAGTGTTGTTTAAAAACCCTAGAGATAAACACCAACTAACAGGTCTAGCGAGACAGATGTACCCGGGTAATACCCGTTTTTTTATGGAGGCTTTTGAAGACGCTACCTTAAAACCTTACGGTTACCTCTTGGTGGATCTAAAAACAAACACTTTAGAAGACTACAGATTGAGGGCCGGTGTTTTCCCTCCTGATATACCTGTGGTTTACGTACAAAAGACGTCTAGAAAACCCCGGTGAAAAACTATCTTTCCTCATTAGCGATGACGACCAGCTACCATGACTGCCCGTATACGTAGGAACTTTGCTCTTCTTAAAATGCTAGTAACATCTCCACCCCAACAACGGAAGGCCATTTTGTGCTCAGCCTCTGATGATCTAGTATCGCCTATAGCAGAGATTGCCGTCAACACTATAAAAGGTAACGTTCTGTTATCCACCCGGCAACTAGGCATTTTAAAAAAGAAAAAACCCTCCTTAAAAAGCTGAGTAACAAGAGGTTGTCTATAAAATCCAAAAGAAAGCTTCTAAAACAATCTGGGGATTTTATAGGGGCACTCCTAGGTTTGGCATTGCCTCTAATTACTAGGCTTTTAGGGGGTGGTTAATGGAGCATGCCCTAAAGATGTATTTGGTTGACAAACGTCAGTTGGAGGGTATAAGTACCCCGAAGCGGGAAGAAGCAGATATCTGAAAATCATGCCGCTTTAAAAACTCTTGCATTTCAGAATTTATAAATCATGCCGCTTTAAAACCTCTTGCATTTCAGAGTCAAGCCTTAAAGTGGCTGATTTTCAGATATCTGCTTCTTCCCGCTTCGGGGTACTTATACCCTCCAACTGACGTTTGTCAACCAAATACATCTTTAGGGCATGCTCCATTAACCACCCCCTAAAAGCCTAGTAATTAGAGGCAATGCCAAACCTAGGAGTGCCCCTATAAAATCCCCAGATTGTTTTAGAAGCTTTCTTTTGGATTTTATAGACAACCTCTTGTTACTCAGCTTTTTAAGGAGGGTTTTTTTCTTTTTTAAAATGCCTAGTTGCCGGGTGGATAACAGAACGTTACCTTTTATAGTGTTGACGGCAATCTCTGCTATAGGCGATACTAGATCATCAGAGGCTGAGCACAAAATGGCCTTCCGTTGTTGGGGTGGAGATGTTACTAGCATTTTAAGAAGAGCAAAGTTCCTACGTATACGGGCAGTCATGGTAGCTGGTCGTCATCGCTAATGAGGAAAGATAGTTTTTCACCGGGGTTTTCTAGACGTCTTTTGTACGTAAACCACAGGTATATCAGGAGGGAAAACACCGGCCCTCAATCTGTAGTCTTCTAAAGTGTTTGTTTTTAGATCCACCAAGAGGTAACCGTAAGGTTTTAAGGTAGCGTCTTCAAAAGCCTCCATAAAAAAACGGGTATTACCCGGGTACATCTGTCTCGCTAGAACTGTTAGTTGGTGTTTATCTCTAGGGTTTTTAAACAACACTATATAGCTGGCGTTTAATGTTATGGAGCGGTTGCCCTTTCCGCGGTAGAATACATTTTGAACAATGTAGCAAATGCTACGGTTCCTGTGATGTGAGTATTGTGTAAAGGCTTTCTCGATTTCTGAGCTATGCCCTCCTTCCATCATAAAATCATCTACAATAATCATATTAACAAGATTTGGTGGTAGCAAGCGGTCGTCATTCAAAGAATTTGGTAAGCCCTCCACAAACTTCAGATGTGGTATTTTAGATGCCAATTCGTTATACAAGGGCTGCCAGCACGAAAATAACCAGATAACATTTTTAGGAATGGTATTCATAACAGAGGGTGCATTTTCTAATAGCTGCTTAATAAAATAGCTTTTACCACAGCTAGAAGGTCCCGCTAACACGCATGAAAAAGGGTGTTGTAACCGGGTATCTATCGTATACGTTGTTCCCTTTTCAATAACCATAGGGTAATGTTTTGTAATTAGCAGTAAGCACACGCTTATCAAATACTACCCTCAAGGTTTTTTGCAGCGTTTCACTGCTAATCTCCCATTGTTTCTTTTTACGCACTATTGACGGTTGATGAACTGTGATATTTCTGGTTATGTTGTTTAAAGAGTATTCCTGCACCAGCTCCTTTAAACTGTCAAAATTAATTTTTATACTATTGCTAACATTTAAAGTGATACCCTTTACTTTCATACAGACAACACCGTTGGATGTCCTACAGGAATAGGTTTTGGGACCTGCAGAAACAAATTCTACAATGTGCTCTCCCGGAGCTAGTTCGCTTGTTAAATTACCTACTGACGTCTAGAGGGATTGTTTTCAATGAACTCGGGTCTTAACCGTATCCCTTGGTGTTTGTAATACTCGTCTGTATACCGCTGTTGGGATTCAGCATCCTTGCAACTTTCGGGGTAACCCGACGCTTCCTGTTTGTCTCGAAGAAAAAGACAAATGTATTTTGTGAACAGCTCTACTGTAGCTTTCCCAAAGTGCCATATTTCATAAATCCTACCCAGCCGGTATCCTTTCTGCAAGGTCACTTGTAGCTCAACAGTACACCAGGTACCAGTAATAGAGCGTTCCTCGTCACTGTGTGTGCATTTTTCAGTTTGTTTTGTAGTGGCACAAGTCATACAAAGCGGGAACATTAGTTTTCCAGAAACTCTTTGAGGGAGCACTGGAAAATAAAGTTTTTTAGGGGAATACACCTGACATTTAATCAGTCCAAAATATTGTTTAACATCTCCAAAATCTTCATAGATAATTTGGGGGTGCCCTAGAGGGTATGGTTTTGAATTCTTAACAAAGGGGTAGAGATTGGTGTAGTCCAAGTAATGGATCTTTTCACCAGGAGCTATCGCGTGGTAAAGTTTAACAACATTAGTCCTTCCCCAAAAAGAACATCACAGGGTTCTAAGGGTTCTGGTAAATTTGTTTGTTTCAAAAAACTGTGTAGCCCCTCATCATTTTTTAACATATCTGTCTAGTGATGCTCCCAAAGTGTAATAACGCGCAAACCACTGTTTTGAAGAAAATTCTTCTTTAAAAGTGTTCTTCTATGTAAATGGTCATTAGTACAGCCCATCATGGTATTATAGTCATTTTCCTTATAGCAGCGGGGGCACCCATGAAAAAAAACAACCATTACATTCGCAGGCCAATTCTTTCCCATTTAGACACGCATAACCATCTAAAAATAGGGACCAATCTTTCTTTCCCCTCCACGCAGGGCATGTTGTATAGGTATACCATCTTGATGGGACACATACATCAACCACTGTATAGAAGGGTAGAAAAACGTTTTGTTTTCCATGGTACACGTCGATTGGCACAAGGGCTATTGTTTCAGGTTCAAGAAACAGTTGCTTGGATATATGCATACACATGCTAGCTAACGTGATAAAAGTGAATGGATCTACATACGTCACATATTTTAACTCCTCAGGAGTATCGGGTTTCAAAATGTGCTCCTTTTGGGTTAGCTCAATGATACCGTTTCTAAAAATGTTACAGGCTGTCCTCAAAATATTGACATCTTCGCAACAATACCTTTTTAGTTCCCTCTTAAAATCAAAAACATCTTTACGGACCGCTGAGTACCATTTTAGAAATACCTCCTTTTCTTCAGACATCATAAATTCTGAACCATAACACTGCACAGGGTGAATAGGGCCCACATAGTTTTGATTCTGCTGGGTATTAAAAAAATTGGAAAATAACCTTTCGACCCTGGAAATCCAAAAGCTTTAGGAAGCTTACTTAACTTCGTAGGCAAGAAATTCAAGCTGTCAATAAACCGAATTTTAAAGTCTATTACTTCTAGAAGTTTTAGCTTTGCACCTTGCATTATCAGTTTGACTGCTACTCGTTCTTTAATCATTTCATGTATCAAAAAGAAAGAATCATACCCTTGACTGTTGTGTGCCAGAAAGCTATACCCCCTAAATTTTTGATCCAAGAAATTAGTAATAAAACGCTTAATGCAGTCTATAACATAAAAGGACCACGTCTTATCACCCGTCAAATCTTTGGCTTAAACATAGTTTGGGATGTGTATGCCTGTCTCTTGCATACACTCTATATCAAACACACTGTAATCCTCAGTTTTAGCCACATCTTTTGGAACGGCCATGTAACACAAATGGTCCTCCAATGAAACAACTTCAATTTTACATCTAGGACAAATCTTACCACGGCATTCATGATTAGCTTTTATAAAGTGACCGCATGAAACACAGTCCGTTTTCAAATAGCATTGGGTTAAACCCTGCACTGCTTTCTCAATGTGTTTTTCAAGGCATTCTTCAGACCGGGCAAAAGTTTTACACTTGGGACATTTAAACTTCGATTCATCTGACACAAGACACCTGTCTCTTTGACACATGTGACAATGGAATCTACATTTGTGAGACATTCCATTGTTGTATATATGACAACAAAAAGGGCATAAATTCTGTACCCCTAGAAAAACTAATAGATTTAAAATACCGTAATAGGGTTTCTCATGATGTAAAAGGTAGACCGTGTTTTTATTAAAAGTGTCACCCCGGGGGAAAATATTTCCAAGTCCGGTCTTCATTATACAAAATTTTGATCGACACCCCAAAGTAATTTTCAAATAGACACACTTCATTAAAACCAACCATGACGTCAGGGAGTATACCCAGACTCTGGTGGACCTCTAAAGCCTTTCTTCGTATGTAACCATCAGTAACAGTTCTAGGCTCCAGCAGACCTATGATACTGGCAGCCATACATATATTTATGTCCCCATAGTTAAAATCCAAAAGCCAACGCTTCTTCTTAGCCACAATCATACTGTAGTGTTTTCTTTAAAGGCCTGTACATGCCACCCTCTCTAGATCTAACAATCACATGTACAATTCTTAAGAGTTCCATTACGAGAAGCTCAGCCTTACTCTGTAGCAAATGGCCAATGTTTTCTAAAAACTCTAAAACATCAAACACCTGTCGGTGGGATTGTCTGGTAAAAAGAGGTCTGTTTAAAGTAGAACTATCTAAACGGATCTGGACAAAGTCATTAGGACCAGCTGATTTCAAAATGTGGGAAACAAGCCTCTCAACCGATTCTGTTATCAGTAATAGTGCCTGACCTGTTGAGGTTATCCGATCTAGATTCATAAAATGAAAAACTTCATAGTATTCAACACTTTTATATTTTGGTATATCATGATGGTATGTTCCCAAACTCTGTAAAAAAACAGTTTCTGTATCAGACGTGTCAGGTGTATTTGGAGGATGAAGCTCTAAATCTTTCTTTGCGCAGCGGCTAATGATAGCTTTTGCTTTTTTAAGCGTTTCAAAAACATTTTCCTCTGTCTACTAGAGCGAAGCCATTTTAAACGCAATGCCTCTGTACCTTTTACAGGTAAATGTGGTATGTCTACAGGCTGGGGGGTGTATGCACATCTTCTAAACCATGCCCTATGGTGCTAGGGGGTGTCATTACGTCTACACAGTTTGTGGACTCCCCAAGACCTAGCCCAGTCCTTAATGCGGTTATGGGGTTTGTCATCTGATTTGGAGCATCCCTAGCTTTATTTTTTAAAGTCTGCTTTTCATGGTCTTGAGCCAATACATTGGTTTTAGATTTCATGTTGAACAAAAAATTGTTCACTGCACACACCCGTTTGTTTACACCATTTGGCCCTGTACTTGAAAGATCTAGCGGCTTAGGGGGATCATTTAACCTACAAATAACAGAGGCATATACAAATTCTTCACAAGCTAATTTTATGTGGGAGTCTGAGTTAATTATAATAGGCTCTTTTATAGGGGGATTTACAATAGGCTCTTTTACAGGGGAGTCTATAGTTATTATAACAGTTTCAGAAGCAGGGGCTGTTGCTGTATCTGGTACCAAAGGGTCCTGTTTTAAATTCTGGAAAATATCAGCATACCGCTCACTGTTGGGGCTTGTAGATAAACAGGTATGGGGTGTTGGATAATATCCACAATCCAGAGACAGTTGCCTAATGGTATCCTGTATTGGGTCTAAAGCCGGAAAATCTCCAAGAGGTTCTTTTATAGGGGAGTCTATAATTATAACATTTTCAGAATCAGGGGCTATTGGTACATCTGGTACCACCAAGGCCTGTTCTAAATTTTGTGGAATATCAACATATCTCTCACTGTTGGGGATTGTGGCTGAATAGGTATGGGGCGGTGTACAGTATCCATAATCCGGAGACCGTGCCCTAACGACGGCGGTATTGGGTCTAAAGGAGTTACAGCCTTTAAAGATGAAAGCACATAAGGAGGGGTAATATCGCCACAACCTATACTCTGCAGCCGTGATCTATTAGCTGATGGGTCTATAGGTGTTGTAACCTTTACACGGGACCGTATATTTTTATCACAGCTAACAGACTGGGCCTGAGGGGCATCCGCCGGAGTGACCTGAATACTTTGATCTTCCACACTTTTAGAGTTAGTAACATTTAAAACAGGTTGAACCCCTGTAAACCATACCTCTTTTTTCAAACTTAATTTAAAGTTCTTTTTTTTTTCTTTAAAATATTTTGGAGCCCCACACACTCCTCATAACCCCCAACGGTTGTTGTGTCAAAGTGTTCTGTGCAGGGCTGAACTGTTTTTTTCACACAAGTCGTTGCTGGGACCGCAAAGGGTGTAAGCGCTACACTAGACCCTAAAAAGAAAAATAATTAAAAGAAAATTACAAACTAGAAGCAAAAGCCTTTTCCTTATGAACATACACCATCCTAAAGCCTAATACATGCTTCCTTTTAAAACATCCAAAACCCATAAAGACCTATAATAAAATAAGCCCTAGATACCTTTATAAACCTTAAAGATGCAAAGTTAGCAAACATAAATAACATACCGTGCGTACTGTCCCTTGAATAGGTCCTTTTCAAAATCCCCTTAAAATGCTCTAAGGTCGGGCTTGTTTTTTTTCACACGATCCGCTGCCTGGCCTCCAGAGGTAGCAAGTGTTACGCCTTTACACTTGTGCACAACACTAGGCCCTAAAAATCACCATAACATAATTAAATACATATTTACAAAACTAGAAGCATGAGTCTGATTACTTATAAACATACAAACTTATAAATCCCTGATACATGTTTCCTTCTAAATCATCCAAAACCCCTCAAAAAAAGAAAAACCTATAATAAACCTTAAAGCTGCAAAGTTAGGAAACATAAATAACATACTGTGCGTATCTGTCTCCAAACGTTTCCTTTTCAGGGTCCCCTCAAAATGCTCTAAGGTCTGGCCTGTTTTTTTCACACGATCCACTGCCTGACCTCCCGAGGTAGCAAGCGCTAAGCCTTTAGACTTGTACACAACACTAGGCCCTACAAAAATGACCATAACATACTTAAATACATATTTACAAAACTAAAAACATGTGTGATTCCTTATAACCATACAAGCTCATAAATCTTAATAATTGTTTCCTTCTAAAGCACCCAAAAACCATTAAAAAAAGCCTGTAATAAAATACACCCTAGATACCTTTATAAGCCTTAAAGCTGCAAAACTCTTTGATAAGCAAACATAAACAACGTACCATGCGTATCGACCTCTAAACGCTTCCTTTTGAGCTGACCCTCAACATGTTCTGCTCGGCCCAACAATTGTAAATCTATATAAAAACATTATAACATTAATCCCTACTTACATACTGCAGGAGACACACACACACACACACACACACACACACAGCTCTTACAGCTTTTGGAAATATATTTATCAATTAAAAAAGCTCCATAGCCTACCCAAACATATGGTCAGACTATGCATACTAGCGCAGACTCCAAGAGCGCTGTCTACCTCTCTCCATAGCTCCTTCTCTATATATACACCATACTCCGCCCCTATGGGAGGACCCATAACTACATCACCCCCACACCGCCCCCCGGCCTGCCCCCAGACATCACAACTATATACCTACATCATCTCACCAGAGACCTGGACCTTGAAACGCCTGTAATGCCACCATCCCCCCATACTGGACCACGCCTAACCCAAAATATTACCTCATGCACGACATCACCACCGGGGAAATGCCCTTATCTACGCTTGCCATCCCCCAACACAACACATGATGTCACTATTAGGTTAAGCCTTAAGGGAAACTTCAGGGACACGCCCATGATGTCACCATCCCTGCTGGACCACGCCTAACCCAAAATATTACCTCATGCACAACATCACCACCGGGAAACACCCTTATCTACGTCTACACACCTCTAAATACAAATCATGACATCACTATTAGGTTAGACCTTAGGGGAAACTTCAGGGACACGCCCGTGATGTCACCATCCCAGCTGGACCACGCCTAACCCAAAATATTACCTCATGCACGACATCACCACCGGGAAACGCCCTTATCTACGCCGGCCATCCCCCAACACAACACATGACGTCACTATTAGGTTAAGCGTTAGGGGAAACTTCAGGGACACGCCCGTGATGTCACCATTCCTGCTGGACCACGCCTAACCACAAAATATTACCTCATCCACAACATCACCACCGGGAAACGCCCTTATCTACGCCAGCCATCCCCCAACACAACACATGACATCACTATTAGGTTAGGCCTTAGGGGAAACTTCAGGGACACACCCGTGATGTCACCATTCCTGCTGTGCCACGCCTAACCCAAAATATTACCTCATGCACAACATCACCACCGGGGAAATGCCCTTATCTACGCCTGCCATCCCCCAACACAACACATGATGTCACTATTAGGTTAAGCCTTAAGGGAAACTTCAGGGACACGCCCGTGATGTCACCATCCCTGCTGGACCACGCCTAACCCAAAATATTACCTCATGCACGACATCACCACCGGGAAACACCCTTATCTACGTTTACACACCTCTAAATACAACGCATGACGTCACTATTAGGTTAGACCTTAGGGGAAACTTCAGGGACACGCCCGTGATTTCACCATCCCTGCTGGACCACGCCTACCCCCCAAAATATTACCTCACCCACGACATCAACACCGGGAAACGCCCTTTCCTATACCAACACGCCCCTGAATACAACACATGACGTCACTACAGCACAGGACATCCGGTAAGGAGGGACCTGCGTTACCGTGGACACCACAGGAGGCGGGACATCCGATTAGGGCGGGACTTCCGGGTAAAGGGGGCGTGGCCACCTGTCACATTATGCAAACCACGCCCCCTTTTGAGTTTGATGAAAGGTATACTATTGCACTACTCACAAATATAATAGGTTACTCGTATCCCTCTCAATTGCCAGATACCAGGTGGACACTCCTTGCAGTTCCCTCTGCTTACATGATTTGAAGTATGCAGCTAATTTTCCAAAAAATTGAAACATGGGAGAACAGTAAAAGCTAAGTCCTCATCAGTGTCTTTTTCTCAGCATTGACAAGTGCAAACACCATAGCTGCATTTACCAGCAAGATCTCAACGACCATTCTGTCATGTTTGGCAGAGGGTGACTGGCAAATAAAGGTAAAACGGAGATCTCAGTTAATTGTAAGGGAAGGGGGAGTGAAGGGGCATCAAGGATGTGGTGCAACTGAAGAGCACCGGAGTGTGATGGGTAAGGAAAAAAGGTTAAATAGAAATGTGAAAGAAGTAAAAATGTGGGAAGATATCCTGGCAGATTGCGTGACTTGCTCAAATCTGTACCAGGCCTGCATGCCACTTCTCCCAATTGGAGGATGGCTCAACCCATTTCTTTTTTTTAACGAAATGCTCCATACTTGCTTTCTGAACATATGTTTGAATTAAGATTTCTTTTATATTTTGTCTGGTTGCTTTATTGTGTGACTTGATGCTATGAAAACCAGATTTATTAAACATTAGCACTCAGCAAGGGAGGTGTGGCGGCCTGCCAGCCAAGAACGAGGCTATACCAGATGGTGCAAAAATTCTTATGGGATGGCAAGCCACTGAGATTGGCACTTTGGAAGCTACAACTGCAATCACATTTGGATGGCATGAATTTACTGAACTTTTCAAATGATCGTCTGGCTTTCTCTTTGAGATATCTATGCAAGATGACAAGGCATAAGACTGACCAGTGGGTGAATACTGAGTTCAGCCAAAGCATACAGCTGGAACCTAAGCGTTATTAACCATGACCTCTAAGAATTTACAAATAAGAGATATTCTCACAGAATGTTTACGTGACTGTTGGCACAGGATCTCACGATGATTAGGCTCTGACCCGTTTGGATTTCCAGACGCATCAATATGGCCGAACCGCAGTTTAGCAATACATTGGACAACTATATTTTGGCCGACCTGGTACTTGGGAGGTATCCGCTATGTAAAAGATCTGTTTGAAGAACACAGATGGATTCCTTATGCCCAACTGTGCGTGAGATTTGATTTGCGGCGTATACCTACACAGAATATAGACAATGAAGAGGGGCTATAGCTGAGAAGCTCAATCACACATCTTCAACATTATGCCAGAATGAAGCCTGCTCACAACTGAAAGTATGCGGAAGTGCAGCCCATCCACCTGCCTCGTTGTATAGGATATTAGCTACTGCTGGTGAAGGTGATACAGAACTTCTACCTATATGGGCCAGAGAGCTGGGGGAGATCCTGGAGCCTGGATGTTGGTAGAGATGTTGCAATAACATTTGCTTGTCATCCATGGATTCGGGCCCAGGAGCATCCCAGTTAAAGCTGCTCTGCAGGACATACTGGACACCGCAACAAATGTATCAGAGACCTCTATCTGACGATCCTCTGTCATGGAAGTGCAGGCAAGTGAAAATAATCCTGAGCCAACAAAGAAGTTCTGGAACGGAGTGGCGGAGAGACTGAGGGCCCCATCACGAGTTGGGCTGAATCCCGGCTGTAATACCGCCCGACTGTAATAGTCCTAGCATTGACCGGTCCGGAGGTATTACCGCCGGATCACGGGTTGGGTGTAAACAGTAAATCCACATTCCCCATTGGGTCCATTGGATTCAATGGGGCATTTTCAGCGCTAATTATGCAGGCTAATACAGCCGGCGGTAATACAGCCGAAAACAGGGGATTTTCACCTCCAGAGAAAGGCTGGAGGTAAAACAGTCCATTTAGTGCCCAACTCGTGATAGGGCCAGCCCTTAAATGTGGTGATAATACCATTACCATCTCATTTAAGGGCTACAACCCAACTCGTGATGAGGCCCTGAGTCTGGTACTGCGATTTACTATACCTATGAAGGCTCCCCTGCTTGTTCTCTGGGATGATCATCCAATAGAAGATTTGAGCCATGCAGACCGTGTTTGGCTATTCCAGTGCTGCATGCTGGCAAAGAAAATAATCCTGCATGCCTGGAAATCATCAAGTTGCTTTTGCATTGACAACTATATCAATTAACTGCTAAGCCTGTCAACCGTTGAAAAAATGTCATGCATAAGAATGGGGGTGATTTGGCAAGTTTTAAGAGATTGGGAGTCCCTTCCTTTTTATGTATGTTTAATTATGGCACAAACAAGTACAGAATGTATTCAGAGTGATACACAAATCTCTGCGAGGGATTCCGGGTCAGGAATAACCCTGGCGAGGGACAAATCACTTAACTGAATCCCCGGTGGGGGAGGATGGCAGCCTCCAGCCATGTGGGTATGGAGTGTGGACTGCCCCGTTTTGAGCCTCCTCATTGGCTGAGGAGCTGCCATGCCCCCCATCGGGAACGAAGAAAAGGAATCCCAGGCGAGGGATTCCGGGTCGGGAATAACCCCGGCGAGGGCCATTCAGATTGTTTGTTACATTCGGATTGAACCTCGCCGGGTACTAATGTATATTAACACTCTGAAAATGTTTTATGTTCTGCACTTTGGCCCATGTACACAGGCTTTGACACTAGTACTAAATAAGAAAATAACAATGTATATAAGATGTACTGGTGGGGAGGCAGGATGCCAAGTTTAGGTCCTATCTTGTGGGGCAGGGGTAGAAAGGGTGTCAGTTATGGGTTTGGCTCTTGGCTCAGCTATGGCTAGGCTGTACCAATGAATTCTCTAGCTTCTCCACCTCTTTCCATTAGTTTAAAAATAAACATAGGAGGAGATGTAGCCTGCTACCAAATTGCAAATTGGGACATGAGGAAACCTGGGCACAAATATCAGCTTTCCCATGTCTTTATAATATCCTGCTGAAATCATTTTAGTATGTTTGGTATGCGGGGGACATTCCCTGGGGCCCAGGTCTCTAAGAAACTACAAACATGACTGAAAGATATGTTGCATAAAAGGAAAGTAATGTCAAAGATGTCTACTATATATACACTTGGGAACATGTAGCTGGGGGTAAGGTTGATTCTAAGTTCAGTTGTTCTGGAAGTTAACACCACTGCTTTGTGGGCCAGACATTTGTACTTGCCTTTTAGGCCAAAAATTGTCAGTCCTCCCTGGTCTCTAAAGAGAGGGGATCAGACATGTTCATGCACAGCAGGTTTCTCCAGGGGTCCCTGAACCCTGTCATTTGTGTCACACCAAAAAGAAGTCTACTAAAAAATAAATGTATTACCAATTATTTAAAGTATCCCTCACCCTTTCAGTTTTTCCAGCCAGGTTCGTCTCTGGCATGTAGAATCTGTTGTGCTGGTTCTAGGAGTTCAACTCCGGCTCCAGTATCGTAGGCTTGCTGGGAAACTGGGCTTTTGGCAGTTGGTAGATCCACAGAGGAGGGGCTCCTCGTCTATCAGGACTTGTGCTGAGGCCTTGCCTTTCTCCCTGCCCCTCCTCCTCTCTGATCCTGTTCTCAGTTCCCTGGCCCGCTCATTCCTCTGCCCACCTCTTTCTACTGCCCTGGGCCAACTGGACCCATCCTCTAGCAACATACCCACGCCAATATTCCTTCTCTCAAACTCCTCTCTATGCGTTGGTCCTTTTTGACAACACCTCTCTCAGTTCACTCTTTTTCTCTATCTAACCTCTTCCCTCTGCCTTTTCAGGTCTCTTTCCCACTTTGTTCCTTTATCTCGGATCTCTCTATACATCAAGATCCTCTCTTACTCCTAACTTCTTTTGACATTTTGCCTCCTCCCTCCAGTGGCTTTCTCTGCTAACCTTTTTACTACATTCCATCTCATCCTCTTGCCCTTCCTCATGAGCAACTATTTTCTATGCTCCCTTTCCTCCTCTTGGTATTCCTCACCACCATTCTCTTTGCTATTCTCAACCTTTTGCTTCTCACATTTTCACCTCTTCCAACCTCCTCCTCTTGATATGTTCTGCCTCGGGTCTCCACACAATGCACAATGTCCTCCTTTCATTACTCCTCCATTTGGTATCCTCTGCATCTAGGCTTCTCTCCACTGACAATTCTCTGCTCTAGATGTTCTCCAGTGTCCATCTCCTCTCAGTATCTAACTTTCTCCTCTTGATTTGCTCCATCTCTGCGCTCCTCTCTATTCCCAACCTTCTCCTCTTGAAATTCTATGTTATCAACGACTTCTTTCTTCTGACCATTCCCTACCTACTCCACCACCATTCCTCTCCGCTGGTTCCAAACACTCTCTATCCAACTCTGTCTTCCCATCAGGTCTCATGAATCGTCTCCTCATCTCCGTCTCTTCCTCCGGACTAACAATTTTCCTTCCACCTTTGAATTGTCCTCAGATTTTGCAAAATGTCTTCCACCTCAGCCACCCCCTCTTGTCTCAGCAACTTTACTTCTGACTCTGTCTCCCCTCTGTTTTTATCATCTTTCCTTCATTCTATGTCTTGCTGTGAGGTCTCACAAACTATTCTTTCACCTCCGTCTTCCCACCGGCTGGTCTTACCAACTTTCCTTTTACTTCTGCTTCATTCTCAGTTTTCACAAACTCAAAAGCTATCTCCCTTATTTACACTCTGGTCTCCACCCTCTTTCACTTCCTCCGTAAACTCTTAATCCTCACCAATATTCTTGCACCTTCTCCCTTTAGCTCTAGTCTGCCTTCCAAACTCCACCAATAATTTTTATCCAGAGACCACTGTCTTTCTCCAAACAACTTCTCCAATGACTTCCCCTCACTGTCTCAGAGCCAGGATGTGTGTATGAATAGTGTGACAACCCCCCTGCTGGGTTAGCCTCTTGGTTTGGGGCTGCATCTGTCTTCTGACAATGTGATGCCTTGAGATTGGCTGAGGACTATGTGGTCACATGGAGTGGATGGAGGCTGAATTAAACCTACATTACGCTTGGTGGCCAGGTTCAGGGTGTGTTCAGGAAAAGAGAGAGAAGTGCATTGAAGGAAGGAAACTGTGTCAGGCTTCTAGGCAAGTAAGTATAGTTTGAAGGGTGTTTGGCAGTCCCTAACCCTATTCCTAGGTGGTTCATACTATTCCAGCATGTTTTGCGCATTTGCAGGTTCAAGACCTATGCAAGCAAGTTCAGGGATCTTAACAGCGGGTCTGCAGATCCAGAGAGGTTTTTAAGCCCCAGAGATGGGTCCGCAGAGAGGTCTGTGAACGTTGCAGAACCCACAGAAATGTCATTCACTGTTCTGTGGACCTACAGGAATCCACCAGTCACCTGATGGGAGGCTCTATGCCCAAGGGAGGGGCTCCTAACCTGGGGAGGGGCACAGGTGACCTCCTGCCGATGATCCTCCTGGCAGGTTAAAGGGGCTATGCATATCTCCTCCTCTTTCCTTTGCTTCCCCGCCGGGTCATCAACAGGGTCTTTATGATTGGGTCTGGAGGACTACTGGCATGTCAATTGGGCCATGTCAGGTACTTTGCCACAATGAGTGTACATTTCCTGCTTTTTTCAAAATCATCCCGGCTTGCTTAATATCTAACAGGGTTTTGCAGTGACATTATCCATGGTCCTCTCGCCGCTGGACTACTGCAAAATGATCTTCTTGAGTAACCCTAAATGCCTTATGAAACAACTGAAGAGCATCAGAAACAAGGATACCAGACTGATCCTGTGTTTGAGGCCGTGGATTTTCATTACACCAGGGTTCGTATATGCCTCCACTGGCTCCTATTGGATAATTGCATCACGTTCAAGACACTGTGTATCATTCATCAAGCATTCAGAGATGCAAGTGCAGTCTACTGTTGACGAGGAGAGGAAATTACTGACGGGCCCATTGGTCAGTACTCACCCTCGAAAACGAGTAATGTAAGATAGCTGCACTGTGCGAGGACAGAGTGGAGGATTCACATACTCCAGCAAGATTCAATAATCAGGACTCAGTAAATTGGCAAAGGGAAGTCCGTTTAATGATACATACATCAGCAGATGGAAATCAGTAGCACCTCGAACACCTGCCTCACCCCGACTTCGCCAAACTTCAGTCAAACAGCCTCTTTTATGGGCAAAATCTGTCATCATTGACGTCTAATTCTACAAAAAATCATCATGCTAAATAATTGTTTGGGAAAGGCAACTTAAGTATAGGTGCTATATCTGTATATGGAAATAACGCAAGTGGATTGGATAACTCTTTTACGCCCATCCCCCTACAACACACGTGATTGACGTCACTACAAGTACGAAGTCTCTTTGGTTACAGTGTCTATCCGACCCTAGATTACATGGTCCCTTGTGATTGGGCAAGTTACACCCCTAAGCATAAATCTCCATTTTAATTAGCAGCATGCAGAATAGACACCCAGATGCCTAGTGTCCCAAGATTCACCCTTCCTCCCTTCCATCAATCACTGTTTTAGGGCTATGTGTCAATTAGTTGGCTGGGTATGGCCTCGAATCTGTAGTCTCTTATCAGGAATAGTTATGGCACCCTCAGGTTCTGGATGACATCAGGCGGTGGTACATCTTCACGTCTGTCTGGTCACGTGCTGGTCCACCGTGAATCTGCTTCAGTTTCCAACCTTTTGTGCCTTTAATTCTGTGTGCGCTTGGCCACCTGCATGGGTCTCTCTTATCTTGACCTTCACAGGCGGGCTGGTATGCTCTGAAGTTGGAGCCTCGTGAGCTTGTGCTCACCTCCCCTTCTCTGGTTGACCTTGATTTCCCCGGCATGAGCCTCTCTTTGTTAAGTTTCAATCCCGCTCCTTTCCTCAGCTTGGGCCTGGATATGAAACTTGGCCAGTTAGGCCTTGGCCGCCTGAGTGTACTTCTGCTTTTACAAAATGGAGTTGCACTTGTACATTGTGCTGTGTTGAGGTGGACATATGGTTGGCGCTTGCCGTTCTATTCTTCGACTGAGCATTGCAGGCATTATCGATTTCTTAGCATCTTGCATTTCAAGCTTATTTACACAAGTTCAACAGGGTGGTTGCTTCCATCTCGTCTCGTGGCACCGTTCCCTTGTATTTTAACAGTGTCTCTCCCCTGTGTCTATTACAACTATCCTCGCAGCTACCAGTACTGCCATGCTTGCTTTCAGTAACTCCTTCAGTTCGTTCTTGAAGCTGCTCTGGTCCTTGTCTCATCACCACTAGCCTTCCATTATGGCTTTTGGGGTCTCTTCATGGACCGTATGTAGGCATTCCTCATTTCGTATCAGTGGCTGGTACGGCTGTCTGATAGGGTACCGTGCTGCCCAGGGTTGTCGTGTTATGGCTGCTTCAACCGGTACTGATCTCCTTACGTACAAGGGGCCGAGTCCCAGTGCAGCTCTCTGTTGGTTCATTTGCTCCTCATACGTCACGTACCTTGGCGAGTACCTTACTGGCAACTCGCAATGGGGGGCAGAGGTGTAGGTCATATCTGGGACCTCCTCTACACTACTTTAAACAAAATGTCAAGAAATCCCTACCCGCTAGACTCCTCAGTTCTACAGGTTTGAGGACACTTACAGCTGAGGAACTCAGAAAGAAGACTTTGGAGGAAGAACTTTGGATTCAACTGGGGCAACCCTGAAGAACAAACTCTCTCTTGCTCTTAGATCCATAGAAAAACCCTGCTTGCTTCGGAAGAGACTAATGACCTTCTTATTTAAAAAGTCCTTTTCTTCACAAACATTGTCCAGGCCCTGATCTTGATAGTTTCCTGTCCTATTTATTACATTTTCTTTGTCACCTGCTCTTAGTGAGGTTTCCTTAGTGTGTTATGTTCTCGTGATTGTTCACCTGTTTATAATTTTAATACCGGAGACCAGTTTCTGAGCACAAGACCGGGATTCGAACCTGTGTTGCCAGGCGTTGTCTTGCTTCCAAGACAAACGCGTTGCCCCTGAGCTATCCTCCAAGGGTTACTGCCCTTCTCTCCGCTCCTGTGGCTCCTTTTTTGGCAGTTGTGCACTAATGATTATTCTTAAGGATGGTTGTGATTTGCATGTGGCCTGGCTGCCATATGTGCTATGGTGGATTTGACGCCCCAATCAATCTCCGCCACAGGTACTGCTCTAGACAGGTCAGGCTCATTATGGAGATAGCGGTATCATTACCGCTGGTGGCAAGTTGTATTGAATGCCAAAGGTAAACTTCCAGTCATTACATTACAAAAGGTAGAAATACCACCTGGTTGTAAAATCTATTCCACTAGTGATATATATATCGCCACTGATGGTAATTTAAATGGCACAAGTAATTCTCATTAGAAAACAAAACTTTGAAAATGATAGTGAAAACCGCTGAAAATGTGATCAGCTCTCATCTGTTCTTGCAAAGTTCCAAAACCAGAATCAGCTGCTAACACCATAGGTATACATCAGATGTGGTTCCTAAACTGTGGCTTGTGCCACAGGGGCCCTATCGGAGCCACACAAAACGCCAAATATGTTCTGGGTGGCAGTATATTATGTCACCATTGGCAAACCTGCACAATCTGCCGCATTGCTTTAACTACTTGAAATGGAGTTAGGTACTTCTACCCCCGGTGGTATTTTTCCCCCTGGCAATACATCCCACCAGTGTTACTTCTTTCATGCTACACCCCTTAATGTACCCTCTTAAATCCGTCAGAGATTTGATCAATGTGGGTAATACCAGATTGGAACGAAATAGTTTTAAACATTATCCAGTAAAGAGAAATTCCTTCAACGAGAATTTGGGGCTATTCGACCACCTGCAGGTTTCTCTGTGCAAAGGTTCTTAAGGGGAGGTAGGAATAACAGCGTGTTTATACAGGTCTTCAAATTCTGATTCAGAGAAATGCTTCTTGCTCCAAGCGGAAAGGACTAACTGGTACGATTCAATAGTATATGGCATAACACGGGTAAAGGGAGCTCTTAACTATTGTTGGCGAGGGCAAAATAATAGGATCTGCGCCAGAACAGTTATATTAGCAACTTGGCGGAAAGCATTGCTAAGAGCAAACACAAAACATTAGCACAGGCATAGTTTAAAAAAAAAACAAATACGAAAGTAAACCTTCTTGTACCATCTCTCTCTATCTAACCCGATGACAAATGCACCTGCTCAATCTGGACGTGGCAATGCTTTCACTAAGTCACCATAGTTACAGATGGAGCCAGTGAAGAACAATGTCCTTTCAGCGGATGTGAGTTTAGGATGGGCTCCAAAATATGCATGATTAACTCACTCGTATGTAATTTGGCTCTTAAGACGTCTTGGTGGTAAGACGCTGTTGATTAATCACGAAATATAAGTTTTGTGTTGGGATCATACTTGACACCCATAAACAAAATGACTAATAATACATGTATACAGTTGCTTTCTTTTTCCAGACTGCTCTGATTATATCATTATTGGTGTTCAATGATTATTCTTGAATTATACATGTAGGGTCAAAGGCCTATATATTTACAAACCAACACATGCACGTTCGGTGGTTTTAGGTCATGTTGCTGTCAGGAGCTTTACCGGCACCAGTAGTGCGAGGTCCAAGTGGCGCACTAATACCAAATTCGGTGTTTATTTAATTATATAGTTATTATTTATTTATAAGGTGCTTACTACGATGCATTCGCTTGGCAGGGTTCAAGACGAAGGAAATGGACCCCAGACAGCTCTGATCCAATGATGCCCACATTCACGCCGCAGCACTGTTGGACGTTATTTGGGCTACTCAAGAATCGCTGCCCCATTCTGGCCGAGTGCCGCATGTAGCACAACACTGCCATCCGGTGCAATGTGCCCACTCACGATGAGGCCGATGAGGACGGCCTTGGGTATGACAGACAGCCACCAGGGACTCCTCAATAACAGGACAATATACATGGGCTTCTGCTGCACAAAGAAGTGGTCAACAAAATGTTCAGGTGCGGGTGGGTGCATCACTGCAATGAAGAAGCTGCCCGCCTCCCCACACCTCTACCCATACCAATGCACATGACAAAATTACGACACATACTGTGAACAGAAACAACCTTTATTGACATAAGGAAGGGTGTGAAGATTTTTGCTGGCCTTTCGGGGATGATGTCAATACATCCAAAAAGCACATTTCAGTGTAGGTTCAGGAAGTAAAAAAGTCTGGGATATGTCCAACAAAAGAAATGTCAATCACGAAGACTGGTGGACAGATGTTTAGGAGGCCCCCCTTGTTAGCTGAACAGGAATGGGACACTTCTGGGAAGCTAGCAAGACCAATTCATGGTACCTTGGAGATTGGTTAAGGCTAAGTATCAGGAGGGATGAGAGTGATAAGTGGTCTCTAATGAGCCCACACAGTGGAACACCAAGAATTACAATCAGACAGGAGTATACGAAAATATATACTATTTACACCAGAATGGATCTGAAACAGATTGGAATAAACAAGCATACAATTGAAATTTGAAAACTTCTTGTCCAATTTTGGTGACGTGGGCGTGACAGCAGGCTTATCGCCTCTAAACGTTGTGGATCGTTGGTTAGTTGCAATACAGTGACAATACAATTATTACCCAATGATAAAAGGAGTGTCCAGTCAAGGTTGTATAACAATATCTACTTTATTATTACACAACAGACAATCTAATAACACTATGATATACAGCAAGCCTTGTAAAGGAATGCAGAGGACAGGCAGTTTTAAGAAGGAAAAGGGATGCACTCTGGATACTGACAGGAGGGTGGTTGGTATGGTTAATAACCACAATGTCAGCAGGTGTCCGCAGGAGAAACGAGAAGCCAGTAGACTGCCCTCAACCAGCACCAACCACTAAAGTAAGTGTGGCACGGGTGGGGACTGAAGCAATCACTTCACTCCAGAAAGCCCTGCCACTCTTAATTAAAATGTTCGCTGTGTTGAATTCTGCATCTATATGTTATGGCCAAACGACATTGAGTGTGCCCTAAAAGTTTTACGGAGTTGAATTCTGCTTCTAGATGTTATGGTCAAATGATATTGAATGTGCCAAAAGTTTAGTGTGTAGTTCTCCGCCTGTAGATAGTGTGTCCAAAAAACATTGAGTGTATCCTAAAAGTATCACATTGTTGAATTCCACATCTAGATGATATGGTCAAATGATATTGAATGTGATTAAAAGTGTTACTGTGCTGGACTCCACCTCTAGATAGGTTGGCCAAACAACATTGAGTGTGCCCTAAAAGTTTTACGGTGTTGAACTCCACATCTACATAGTGTGTCCAAACAACATTGAGTGTGCCCTAAAAGTTTTACTGTGTTGAATTCTGCATCTAGATAGTGTGGCTAAACGACATTGAGTGTGCCCTAAAAGGTTTACTGTGTTGAATTCTGCATCGACATAGTGTTGTTAAACGACATTGAGTGTACCCTAAAAGTTTTACTGTGTTGAATTCTGCTTCTAGATGTTATGGTCAAATGATATTGGATGTGCCAAAAGTTTAGTGTGTAGTTCTCCGCCTCTAGATAGTGTGTCCAAACAACATTGAGTGTGCCCTAAAAATATCACTGTGTTTAATTCCGCATTTAGATGTTATGGTCAAATGATATTGAATGTGCCTAAAAGTTTTACTGTGTTGAACTCCACATCTAGATAGTGTGTCCAAACAGCACTGAGTGTGCACTAACATTTCTAGTGTGTTAAATTCCACATCTAGGTAGTGTGGCCAAACAACATTGAGTGTGCCCTAAAAGTTTTACGGTGTTGAATTCTGCATCTAGATGTTATGTTCAAATGATACTGAATGTACCAAAAGTTTAGTGTGTAGTTCTCCGCCTCTAGGTAGTGTGCCCAAACAACATTGAGTGTGCCCTAAAAGTTTCACTGTGTTGAACTCTACATCTAACTAGTGTGTCCAAACAACATTGAGTATGCAGTTGTATCACTGTGCACTTTGCTCCTGTTCCCCGTGTTGTTCCCATTTATCTGTATCGCCATATATATGGTATATATCTGTATCCCCATATATACCTGTATTGACCCCTGTCACTATATATCCGTATGTCGCTGTGTATGTCCCCATCGTCCTGTTCACGTGCCTGGTCTCAGGCGCTTTACAGAAAACCACCATATCACACCACTACGCTTACTCTCTACTATACACCATCATTCAACTAGAACACAGCTATACCCCTGATAATTCAGCCTAGCTGTTCACATACGAATACGACCCCAAGAACACCTCATTACCCTAATAAAACGCAGCTAGCTGAGCACATTCCAGCCTACTGTTCACATAGGCGGTCCTCAGGCTTAGCGCAGCCAGAACCCAGTCTGAGTGTCCACCCACCAGATTGAACACATCCAACTGATTTCCTCAGCACCACACCTATCGCTAGGACGCAGCTATCATCCAACAACTACACCAGCTGCGCACATATCCGGTGCACCCACGCACCATGCAAAACTCTCTCTCTCTCCTGACCTGAAGTACGGTTCCAGAGGGCATTCAACCTACCAGCGCTTTGAGGTCATACCAATGATATATAAGGCGCTATATAAATGCCAAGTAAAATAACATAACAACATTTGGTAAGAGTTTCTTGGCTTCAGCAAAAGGGGGGAAGGGTCTTAAAATGTCTTTAGGGACCTTCTGGGAACAAGGTGTTCCCCAGAATTAATATGGCGGAACCCTTCTCTCAACAGAAAGAGCTCTGTGCTCACTCCCTTGTGCTACTAAGTCCCAATCATCTACCTGTCTGTTGTGTTAAAAGAGTCTCTCTAGTTAATGGTCCTCCCTGTGTGGTTCCTGTTAAAGTGGCAGGTCTCCCTTGAAGCTGCTGAGGGACCAGACTCTCTGGCTCCTGAAAACCACATTATTGTACTGTAACAACAGATCCAGACATGACAGTTCACTGCCATCGATACTGAGAGGTGGGAGCTGGCTTCAGTTTGACACAGTTACATACAAAAGGTTGTTGGGTTTCCTGTCTCCTTTGTTATCCTCTGCAGCCAGGCCCTTTGTGGGCCTGTTTGAATTATCCCATGTTAGTATTATAATCGCTGCCACTAGCTGCAAGGCCTAACAAAAGAGCAGGGCTGTTCCATAGAGATTTTGTCAATCAGGTTGACCATGGCAGGGGGAAGGTTGGTCCTCCTCCTTCCTGAAGATGACATTGTGCACTTGTTGGCTGTCACATTCCAACTAAATATCACAGGGGCGGACTGCGCCTATAGGCGTTGTCCAGCCCGGAGTACACAGGTTTATGCTTTGTCGTGGTGTGAGCATAGGAAAATGTGTGCTGATCAGCACCACACATCTACCATCAATACATTTAATAAAAATTTCGAAAAAGCCTAGGCGAGCGCATGCCCACCATGCGGATGGTCGAATTCCTCAAAAGGCCCAACAACAACACTAATGAATCATGAAATGTAAAAGTAAAACACCACACAAACAACACACCATGTAATATATATATACATTCACTGGAGCCAGTACGAGAAAGTTAATAACTCCACCAATACCTGCAAAGGAAAAGGACCAATAACATTTATAGCACAGACAACCTTCAGAGTTGGCAACTCTAACTTTATAAGTCCAGGCCTAAGATGAATGGAGCCTTGTGCTCAATGTTCGAAGTGCGCATCAAAGCGTCCAGTCATGCGTAAAGTTCACCAAGTTCATCTTAGGATGCAGGAAAAAGTTAGGGGAAGAATTCTGAAGGGGTGAAACTGGATCCAAAAGCCAAGTGAGGATCTGCTACACCGAACAAAGCTGTTTCCGACTTCCCGAGGGCTTTAGGGAGCAGAAACGTCCCAAGTCAAAGAGAAGGCCTAAAGAACCTTCATTGCGTAAATGCGATTGGATGAACAAAGGGCCACCGGTAAGTGACTTCACTACTCACTGCCCTTAGCTCGGTTTTGGTCTAGACTTGTGTAAGGAAGGCATGGAATCAAACAGTGAAGACAGACACAAGTGATCACAGTTCAAGGGTGTTTATTGAACTTCAATGGGTTGGTAGAACACATATCTAAACCTAAATCTAAAGATGGGAGTAAGCTACGATGATCAAATAATAATAACACAGTCCTAGTGGAGTCGGTCAAAATAGAAGGGCCTATACTAATAAACCTATTGCCAATCCTTACTTCTAAAGACAAAATGGTGTGGCATAACAATGTTTGCAAAAGAAAAGTGTTCAAGAAATATGGCAGGATAGTTGAGCAGTTGGCTTCCCTTCCCGGCGTTTTCAGCACGGGGCAATGCAGCACGTGCAGGCTTCACACACACTCTGGCTTCTTGGCCGTGAGGTAACAGTACAACACATAGGCATCAGTGCTTTCCGCCAAAATCTCTCTCGCAATAACAGTCGCTTATTGCAGAGGGCCTGATGTAACAAACAAAACACAAAAGTTCCTTTCCTTTGTCAGGGTTTTGACATTCACAAGTTCAAGACTGGTCTCCCTCCTTGGGGCTCGGACTACGGGTCCCCCTCGTCTGGGCTCAGACTCCTTTTCTCCAATGTTTACAACTTGGTCCCACACGTCCGGGCTCAGATCCTATTGATACCAGAATCGAAGACTTTCAAATGTGCGATGGGTTTTCTTTAAACAGAACCGTCACAGGACCACTTCGGTTCACTTCACACACGTACACTTCACATGATTCTTCAACTTTCATTTCTCTTGTCAGGATAAAGTACAGATACCTTTGATTGAGCACATTCACGGTGCTGGAACACTCTGTCAACGGTATTGTATCTTTCTTCTTAAGTTCAAACATTCACCAGCAATTTAGC
Organism: Ambystoma mexicanum; assembly: GCF_040938575.1. Lineage (NCBI taxonomy): Eukaryota > Metazoa > Chordata > Amphibia > Caudata > Ambystomatidae > Ambystoma > Ambystoma mexicanum. The sequence goes on along the minus strand of NC_090928.1, from coordinate 665,576,675 downwards.
ATTACTCGCGTCTTTCATCACACGCGTTTAACAATGTTTGTTCCAGCGCTCGTTATACAATTTTGTCACTTGCAACCCTGACTTCAACACAGACCGGTCTGGCATCGGTCTTCCCAACTCACCGGCCGTGTTGTTCTCTGTCGCTTCTTTGTTCCTGGAGCCAAGGATGATACCACGGCGTCTGCTGCTCCTCCCTGTCTTGGTCAGTTACGCGGGAGTGCCCTCGGTATCTCCAACCCACAATGCAGGATTCTTCAGCTTGGTTTTCTGGTCTTATGCTTTCTACCTTGAAGGTTTCTTGAGAGTAACAGCTTCCTGCCAAAAAGGGCAAGGGTGTTGCCCTTCTCACAAACCTCTTGTGCCTTGCCATCTTTCTCCCCTCATTCAGCTGCTGTACCTTTGTGTGCATTGCCTCGCTCAGAGTGTGCCCTCGTGCTCTGCCTTTTATCTGTGTGGGGAAGTGTAATGGCAGTCAGGTGTGTGTAATTGGTAGTAATTGCCTGACCTTGCCTGACCATAGTAGTGGGACATGTCAAGTACACGGCTCAGGTCTGAGCCTGTTTTCTCCCAGAGCAGGCTGTCCATGTGAAAGTGTTTGTGCAGGAAAGGGGGTGGGGGGATTTGGGTGGTAGAGCTTCCATATTTATGGGGTCAAGATGTTACAGGGAAGAGAGGGATACTGCATCTCACCATCAGGCATCCCACTCCCTGAAGACCCCTCACCCAGGTGATCCTCCTGCACTAGTACATCCTGAGGGTTTGGATCCAAAGGCGATGGCCGTGCCCTGGCTACCTGAGAGAGCGATCCGCGGGGACTAGCGGGTGAGACAACTTCTGGTTTCTCACACTTGGCAGGTCTAGAGGTGGCCATCAGAGGGTCAATTTCCCACCCTCCGTTCGACTTCCATGTGCACAGGTGCTGCGGATGTGGACACAGATCTGGCATGGGACAGGAGCTGCTACTCTTTTACTTTACTTTACTTTAAGACATTTGTAATGTGCACACATGGAGCCATAGGCTTTAGGGTGCAGACAGACTAACAACAAGAACATAAAATAACAGATTAAAAACTATCCAAGAGCAAGAGTCAGGGAACTAACAGAGCCAAGACCTATGTGAAGAGCAAAGACTTCAACTTCTTTTTAAAAACATCTGTGCTTTGATTCAGATGAAGAACAAAGAAAATGCAAATGCAGAAGGAATCAGGGCACAGGAAGGAATATGGAAAAACTACCTTCAGTGCCCATCACTGTGGCACAGTGACGCAGGTGCACTCAACTCTTGCGGTATGACACAGCCTCCTATATCGCAACCCAAAGGTGCTGGGATGGCGGAATTCGGTAGAAGGGTGCTTTGATGGATAAGCTCGGATTCCCCAAGTTCTCGGTTTGAAACTCAAAACGGCAACGCTCTTGCGCAGCAACCAAGGATTGAGATGGACAGTCCACTGGATCACCCAGGGACACTTCTGAAGGGTCTCACTTGAAGAGTTACCAGGAGGCGTCAAGAGTGATTGGTCCCACCACTCTAAGGGTTCACAGGTCTTCTGAGATCAAGTGCAAACCCCATGTTCGACCAGAACAACAACAGGATTTGGTTGCCAGCCCTCTTTAGTGAGTCTCAGGATCATCCTTTGATATGCTCTGCTCTTCAGAATATTTGGTTCCTTCTGCAGATCCATTCAAATCTGTTGCTGATCCTACTGAATGAATGCAGGACACCTCTTCATATCCAAAGTCAGGCGAGGAAAGGTTGCTTGGAGCCTGTTCGATAGGGGAAAAGTGGATAGGGGCTCCAACAGGAAGTAGCTGATGGAAATTCTCCTTAAGAGGGCTTTTTCGAGATGGTACTGGAAGCATAGGATTACCTGTGAAAGACAAAAGTGAGTACAATAAACCAAGAGCATTAAAACACGTTTCCCAAGACTTAATTAAACCCTAGATATAAATTGAATACATTTTGAGAAATCCCTGTTTACAAGCTATGCCACTGAAAGGAAGAATATAGTACAAGTATATGCTTTGTGATTGATAACCGAAATTGAAACCCTGACTGGGGTCTTCATGCTCTCATGCACACCAGACAACCTGACCCCAATAATGCATATTGGGAACCCAACAGTCCAAGCCCTCTTCCTGTGTGCCTAGACATGTCACCTGCAGGGACCCACTAAAGAAGCATATTTGCAGGCAGCTGCATCCCTGTTTCGGCAGAGGGCAGTCAAGAGACAAAATGGCCACAGGAACAGACAAAAGACATTGTGGCACAGCCATGTTAGACAGCACATACCTTCCCCTTGATGTTAGACACTAGCCACAGTCACGAGCTAAACACACTAAACGTGGTATGGCTCGGTAAAAAGTCATACAAATTAAATAAAAAGCTACTTCTGCCACCAGTCTGTTCCAAGGCCCATTGTACAATCACCAAAAAATCCTTCGAGGGTGTCTAGGGCCATAAAACACAATAGACCCATCGCACGGTACTATAAGGTACTTTGCGCAATGATAAAAAGTTACCAACAAGTAGCAACAAAGTTGAAAGACTAAGAGCAAATATGTTTCTCAGTACTGACAGCCTGAAAGATGTGTCAGTTTCCGCATAACAATGAGCAGAAAACCAGTGTAGGGAAGCAGAATACTTTACTGCGTAAAGTTCAGGTCAGATTCAGAAATGAAAAGCAAAAAGTTTGGGGGTCCATAGAAATGGAGGGATAGTTGCTAAGAGAGAAATCTTTCCTAACAGTGGGCAACAACTAATTCTGGGGGGAAAAAGCCTCATAAATGTAACATGTTGAAACAAAAGTAAATATATTCTTGAACTGGCATGGTGTGAAAACAATATTGTCTAACACAGAGGCGGATGGTTACTTCCCTTTCCGTGGCTGCGTCACCACTGTCTGCTGCTTGATTTGTGTCTGGAGTGGACAAAGGCAGAATCAGCCTATGCAGTGTATGCACTGGATTGCTGGGCAGAGGAGGACATGCTTGTCAGGTTGAGGAAGGGAGAAGTAGTCGAAGACTCCCTACCGACAAATTCCTGCATATAGGTAAGGGTTTGCTCTTGGTGTGTAGCAGTCCAGTTAAGTGAACGTGTGAGACTGAGGTTGGTGTTTATTGGCCTTCACCATGGATTGGACAAAGCCTTTTATAGATTCCCTTCACTTACTCACACCCAGTATGGTCATCCTCTTTGCTTCAATTTGCCCTTTGAATACTCTGTGGCATAAGGCAATGTGAAAGCCATGAAGTAGCTCCCCCTCTGGAATTAAAATTGGCCCAGAATATGTTTATTTCTTATACTTTCCTTTATGGACCTGCGCCACTGATAAGAATTCTAAATTCAGATTCATAAGAATATTCTCAATCAGAAGACATCCTTTGTTTTTGTGACTGCATGCATATAAATATACAAATGTATTAATGAATCATACATTTTAACATATATTTTTTGTATGCATGAGATTCTGCTTGTTCCACTGAATTCAGATTCTAATTAGACAAATGGTTCTAAATTTGTAGCCAAAAATCTGTTTCCCACAGTGACTTTTAAATATATATCTTGTGTTCCATTTTCAAGTGGACGATGTGTCATTCTATCTGAATAATTTGCATTTCAGTGTGGGCCTGCACCTTGTATAAACAGAACCATTGACTGTCTAAATAAATCTATATTTATGTGCGTTGATAAAATAAAAATGCCTCTGGGACCAATAATAGCCATGGAAGGAAAAATGAATTGGTTTTCCTCCTTCAGGTATTTGGGTGTTACTCTATGACGGGACATTAGTTGGAATAATTATCGTAAAAAGCAAGCTTCGAAAGCAGTGGTCGAAGTAGGCGGGAGCGGTTGGGAGTGGTGCTACTCTACTTTAAAAAAAAGGTTTGACTGTTCCTATACTTTTATTTTAAAAGTAAACTGTTCCGGAATGGTTTAGTTTTAAATACAAGTGTAGGAAGAAATTGAAACTTGCACTGCAGTGCATTGCAACGAACATTCCCCTAAATCGCAGGTGTGTTTGTTAGCAGGTTTGGATTGCGTGTGGGAGGGGACGTGGTGATTGGGTTTGTGGCGAGTGGGGGCAGGCCAGCAGGGAACATAATTCCACTACTTCTTTTCATACACTTCGACCACTGCTCGAAAGAATCACAGGTCAATGGATCTGTGCTGAAATATGGGAACAAACTGGTAGGCTTTCCATTAGAGCACATTGTTTGCTTAAAACAAAATCTCTCATGTTGGCTTCGCATGGTGCAGGTGTCTGGGGACATGGAGGATTACATAGGTGTGCAACCCTTGATTTATTGGGCGCGGCTTTGGAAGAATCTTACTCTGACTCAGTTGCTAGAAGATGCCATGAATTCTGGTGCTCATCATAGTTCCGACTGGCTCAATTATGTTAAAACGAATTGAGAAATGTGGGCCTTGAGGAGATATACAGCAAACCAGATAGTATTAACAATTAATATTTCAGGAAGTTCACACAAGAATTCTTCTTATCCAGAATGCGTAACAAAGAAATCAAGGAAGCAAGGAAACAGAGCCTAGAGTTGTATCTTGTGCACAAAAAACATTTAGATCTGAGGAATTACTTAATGTGGTTTGATAACCAGAGGAAGAGAACGATTTTTATGTACCCAAGGTCTAACCTGTTATTCACAAAAGGGAGTGGGGTTAGTTCTGGCAGATAAAGCTAGCAATATTTTATCTGCCTCTCTTATACATTTAGCCTAGTTGGAAAAAAGAAGATGTTTTTGCTTGACCTTTGCATGCAAAGGAAAGCAGATCCATATATAGGATTAGGCGAAGCAGCAACTTTGCTTGATAACTGTGAGATCCCAATCAGAAAGATGACACAAGTACAGCCCATCAGGAATACCTCCCTCGCCATTTGGCGTGCACAGGCCAAAGGCACGCTAGACTTCTCAGGAGGGATGTGAGCAACAACAATAGTATGGGGGTACTGAAATAAAAGAATGTCCAACCAAAATTCTATAAAAATAGGATCTTTAATGAAACTAACAAAAATACACAGAACTAATAAAACTCTACTAGCCCACCCCTGTGAGGCATCACACAGGGAAAGCAGACTTTAAAATAAATTTCAGCATTAAACCTGGAGTTTGGTCACTTTCAACGATGGACCAAATATTAGTGGTGGTGCTGGATTCCAAAGATATGGGGCTGTTTAGCAGTGATTGCATGTGGTTCAAAGTAGCTGAAGAGGACAGTCATTGTTGGGTTGGTGACACTGGAAGACTCTGAGGCGTTGGGTACCAAAAAGTGGAGACTGGCCTTGGGTGCCGAGCAGGATGAACTGGCTCAACACGGCATCATGGTGCTGCTGTGGTAATGGTTTGGGCACTTGAAGAAGCTGGCAATCTACCAGGCGGTGTTAAATTTGGAATGCTGGAAAACTCGTTGGGTCTCAGGTGTGGAGACAGCACAGTTTCGGCATTTCAATCAATCAGCTTGTACAGCGTCATATGGGCCGGAGCCAGCATCAAGGTGGTTCAGAGATGCAGGGAGAGCAAGGGGGTTGCTTTCTTGGTTCTTTTGTTAATGGGAGACCAAGTCCAAGGTCTCAATGGCAAGGTAAGTACTTTATTCTGCCCTTCCCAAGCAAGAAGCTTTGTAGAGAACACTTGCAGGGTTCATCTACCTCCAGTGAGCAGATTCCTGGGCACCAGTTTCTTGGTTGCACTGGGCCTTCAAGAGCCAGTTATACATCCCAAATAGGCCCTTGGGATGCTTAGGGAGAAGAGATATCCTCTTCCTTGGTGCTCCTGGTCTTCACCTCTTAGGCAGAGGACTTTGGAGGAGACTGTACTCCAAATCAGATTGCAGTGAATCCTTCTTGAAGCAGTGCCCATGGATGAGTCTACTAAGGGGATGGTACTCCCCCTTATATGGACAAAATGCTACAGTGGATTGGTCCACAGAAAACTTACTGTCAAGAGTCTGATCATGGCTAGTGAGTCACCGTTTCATGCCAATGTCATACCCTGAATGCCTTGTCTGCAGGAAGTGGGGAGGGGGCATGGGACGTTTGGGAGCCCTGCAGAATCTAAGATAGTGAGACCTATCTGTGTATATGTTGCCCATGGATGTGATGGGTTTGTTTCACAATTTAGGTAAAGGTTAGCTTGGTGCATTACTGCTGGTGGATTAATACTTGAAGTGTGTTTTATTAATGCTTTTGAACAACGTTAGCTCTAGTTGCATTGCAAACCTTAGGTATTCAGTCGGGAGGGTGCACCATGCGAGATTGTCATAGACAGTGCTCTGAAGTTCTAAGTGAAGGAGACAAGGGAGAAGAAGCATTGGCTAACTATGCTAAACTATATTAAGTGCTGTGATCTAGAAGGAACCATCAAGAGACTAATAAAAGACAGTATTTATTTAGTCGTAGCGGATAATTTAGATTGGCACTCTGTGGTGGAGAGAATGGCATGAGCGTCCAGGTTATGTTTAAATTTAAGGCATGTATCGTTTTATTTAGTTATGATGAGTGGAAGATTGCTTGGTTCAAACTTTGTTACGGCTGAATGACTGACCTAGCTTCAAGAACTGTTAGGAAGGATGGAATGTTGAAGATCAAGGCACTCTAATGGACTAAGTACATACGTTATTATGTTTTCAAATGGAGTGCAAGAGTCTTGTGTGTCCTGGTAAAAGTTTGAGGGTAGTAAAGCATCCTCGCTTTGAGGCAAATGGCTTGCCACTGAATTCACTTGTGTGCACAGGTACCAAGGTGGGACCAGGTTGCATTGAGTGATGTCAAGGGTGTGATATATCATGTGTTGTGAAGCTCTGAAATAACACCTTAACCAACAGTGTTGAAGATCAACTCGTATTGAGGTCAGCAAATGAGGTGAGGAAGGGATGATTATAGGTTATAAGAACTGTTTGGAGCAAAAGAGCTTGAACCAACTGCGCAAGTCAGAAATAGTAAGTAACATTTAGCTGTATCAGTGGGATACACCAAGTAAAGCTCCGGTTGATTGTGCAATGTGGGTCCCTATGCCCCAAGGGCCCTCAATGACAATTAGTACAACAAAAGCACAACCGGATTGCGCTAAGAGATCACAAGATTGATAGAGTATCTGTAATGTATTCTAAAGAACACAGCCGGCAAATGTTTTGACCTCACGGTCTTCCTCTAGGCTGGCATGTTTGATATTGGTAGACCCCAAATAAGGTGGATAGAGGGTTGATGAACTGGTCTGAGTGGTTAAACCGACAGTGCAGTAAAAATGAATTTAGATGGGCTCGTTTGAGCAGCTTGTACTGTTGAAAGTGACCTCAGACCTGTTCAGCAACCTTCTATCCACCTTTCTTGGGATCTTAGCAATATAAAACATTGTAGGTAAAACTAGTAGGTCATACGTCTAGAAATCCCGAGATTCCTCCTGACCCCTTACCTGGAGGAAAATATGATGGCAACCCTCACAAATTAAAATAATTTTTAGAATCCTGTACCATACAGTTTGCCTTTAAACACACCTATTTTCCATCGGAAAGGGATAGAGTAGGTTATATGATTTTGCATTTAACCGGTGCAGCTCTTGCATGTGCTACTCCATTAGTAACCACTAATAATGTGATACTAGACTCCTACCGAGGATGTTTGCATAGTCTGAAAGCAATGTTTGGAAAGCACAAAATTGCTTTGTCTTCCCAAGAGCACCTGTTAGACTTTAGAAAAGGCCCGTTGTCTTCAGAGGAGAGAAACCTTAGGAGGTCAATGGGTTTATGCATGTACTGTGGTGCTAAGGATCACTGAGTCTGGGATTGTACTACCGTTCCACCTAGACAACAGGTAAATGCTTCATCCCGATCGTAGGGGGAACCATGATCCGAGAAGATGAGACAGGTTCCACATCCTGTGACCCTATGCTCTCTTCAATACCACCTACTAGATCTTTTATGGACTCACCCGTGATTATTCTGAAGGTTGAATTCGTACTCCCTGGTCTTGAAATACACGATGTACCTGCATTGATCGATTGTGGTGCAGCTGGGTTTTTTTTAATCAATGATCAATGGGCCAACAAGAACAGTATCCCATGTATCCTCAAAGAGATTTCCATCCCAGTGGAAGGGGTTTATGCCTCCCCACTAACGTCAGGTCCCATTATTGAACATACCACGCCTATCACAATGTATATATCATCACATAATGAACTGGTAACCTTTGATATCATCAAGGTCAGCTCACTATCCAATTATTTTGGGATTACTGTGTTTAGAATTGCACAATCCCTACATTAATTGGTCTGTTGGGTCCATGATTTTGGGGTCAGCATTTTGTGTAACACATTGTCTCTCAGAAGGATCAGTAGGTCTGCTCTCCTCTGTTCCTCCTACTACACAATCTATAACCACTCCTGTGATCGACAATGTCTCGATGTTGCCTGAACCTTATGGTAGTTATCGTGAAGTGTTTGCCACATAGGAATATGCTGTCTTACCTCCTCACCGTAGAGATGACTATGTGATCAATCATGTACCTGATCAACCCATCCCCTTCGGTAGGATGTCATCCTTTCTGAAAAAGAAAAGAATGTATTGAAGGAATATCTACACAAGAATCTACAAAATACACTGATCGCTGAATCCACCTCTCCGGCAGGAGCCGCATTGCTTTTGGTTTCTAAGAAAAATACGGAGGAGCTTCGTCCATGTATTGACTTTCGCGGGCTCAACAGAATTATTAACCCAGATCATTACCCAATGCCCCTGATTCCAGATATCTTAGAGGCGGTTAAGGATGTATCCATCTAGACAAAATTAGATCTCAGAGAGGCGTACCATCTCATCCGTATTAAATCTGCCAATGAGTGTAAGACTGACACTCCTTCCGTACCCCCTTTGAGCATTTTGAGTATAGGGTTATGCCCTTTGGTTTGTCAAACGCAGTGGCCATTTTTCAACGGGTCATGGACCACCTTTTCTCTGATCTCCTGTTACACTCAGTCATCGCGTACTTGGATGATATTTTGGTATTCGCTCATGATCCGGCCGATCACGTTCTCCATATCGAGACCGTATTGTCCAGGTTGATGGAACATCATCTGTTTTGTAAACTGGAAAAGTGTGAATTTAACCAGTCCTGTGTCACCTATCTAAGGATCCTGGGAAAGAGTCTACCATATTGGACTGGCAATCACCTTCCACAGTCAAAGAACTACAATGGTTCCTGGGGTTTGCTCATTTTTACCAGACGTTTATACAGGGACGTCATTTGGCCAAAATGTCAGGGGTAGTGGAAGTGACATCACACGACCCTTGATGACATCACAGGAAGTGATGTCATTTGACCCCGCCCCAAAGTGATATCGCGGGTAGCGATGGAACATGACATTTCACCCATTGACAAAATGGGAAGTGGCATCACATAGCATTGTACACTACGAAAAATATAGTTACGATATCACTATGTGAGGTACATTTCATACAAGAATGGATCGCCATATGTATCATTAAGATCAGTGTGTATAGGCCCATATGACCAAATTACTGTGTATGCAAGCAGACGTCCATGACCAAATGATAATGATGTGTTATTATATAGCACTTACGCTTAAGCGCTTTATATAGAAAAAATATACACCCAATATCACCCAACCTGTGTTGGTACTCATTTATTGACCTCAGAAGGATGAAAGGCTGAGTGAGGTGTTTAAGAACAGACTAAATCAGTGACTCACTCCCTGAAGTGTGCCTAAAAATAAATATTTAATGAGCCTAGCAATTACTGTATAGAATTCCAGAAAGACACGTTATTTGGTATTCCTATTCTTAGTTATTTAGGCTCAGTGCTGAAAGTGTTAGACTTGTGGCACTACTGTTCTCATTTTTCTTCTTTTTTTAAGGGGCCTGAACAAGAAAGACAGCCACCCCAGAAGTAAAGAGCCACAGCCCAGGAGCTTGCATTACAAAAACAAAAAAAAAACTTTTTTTTTAGGGATCGCAAGGGAGACCACGGATTTCGTGGTGGACTTGCCCTGTTCGGAGGGTGCTCCTGCAATCATGGTGACCACAGATTACTTCACAAAGTTTTCTCACTTTCATGCTGTACCTAAGAATCCATCCATGCCTCAGATGGCAAGGATTTTCATTGATTCCATTTTTTTACCATCACGGTTTGCCTGATGTCATTGTTTCTGATCGGGGTCCCCAGTACACATCACACTATTGGCAACAGGTCTGCTCCATTCTTCAAATCAAGAGGGCCTTGAACTCCCGTTTCCATCCTTAAACCAATGGCCAGACAGAACGTATCAATCAGAAGTTGGAGGGGCACTTGTGTTTTTTTTGTTTCCACCACTTAGAACAACTGGGTGGAGCTGTTGTCTTTGGCTGATTTCGCCTTCAACAATGCGAGGTATTCTGCCCTAGGATCCAGTCCTTTTTATGTACCTATGGTTATCACCCCTCTTGTTTTCCAACTGAAACTCCATCTACCACTTGCATCCCAGATGTGGACGCCTTGATTTCTGACATCCAGTGGGGTCATGAGTTGGATGACATTGCTCTGAAGGAAGCACAGGACCAGGCCAAGTGATCCACTGATAAACACTGCACACCAGCTCCTGTTATCGCATCGGGCGTTATGGCCTGGCTTGCCTCCCGTTTTTTGCCTCGACATTTTGTTCCCTCAAAATTGTCACCCACAAACTTTGGTCAATTTAAGGTTCTGGCTGCTAAGGGTCCAGCGGCTTACACCCGCCACCCTCTACAGCTTCCACCCTCTTGGTCCTGGATTCATCCTGTGTTTCATGTGTCCCAACTGAAACCAGATGTTCCCGATCGATTCTGCCAGAATGCTGCTTCTTGTACCCCTCGAAGTGGACACGTTATCAGGTCCCGAGTACGAGGTGTCTGGCCTCTGTGACTCACACCACAGACATGCTCTCCTTCACTACTTGGTGGATTGAAAGGGTACTCTCCTGCTGACCGGAATTGGGAACCTGCTGCTTCTGTCCATGCTGCCAGGCTGCTTTGAAAGTTTCATAGGCTCCATCCCAGCAAACCGAGTCATTCTTCACTTTGAGGGGGCATACGGTCACACTTTGGTTCCACCAGCACTCCGTTTGGCCCAGGTGGTAGAACATTAATGGTACTTTAATTTCCCTATCCAAGATGGTGCCCGTTGTGCCATGTACGGCTCTATTCTTGTGTTGTGCTTCTGCTCCCTTCCTGTTTCCTGGTGGCGCCAGTGACAGAAAATGTTTTAAGCAGTCTACAGGGAATCTTCGGTGCATCGCTACTCTCCTTTTAGACGCTCGTAAGTACGTACCTTCTCTTACTATCAATCTACTAACACATTGTGTTCTATCGGACTCCGTTCTCTCTTTGACTCTCTTCAGACCTGACACAGAACATATCTGTAAACCCTGCCTACCCTCGTGCACGCAAGCTATTACTCTAACTCTACTCGGTACATACGGTTTCCTTGAGTTAGGGCACTCGCTACTGATTGCTGTATGTTAACCTTGTCACTCTCTCTTTTTCACGCATAGCGCGGCATCGATAGGCAGCCTGCACTGAATTCTGCGCTGGTATCACTCCAGGAAAGGCTTAGAGGTCTTCACCATTCCACACATCATGACAGATATCGAGACCTGCTGAACTTGCCAACTAGGGTTTTCTTCCCCAGAGGGTTTCCCTATGATTTCGGCTTCTCCCCTTCTTGTTTACTTTAGGAAGGAGGGATTGGTTGAGAACATTGACTTTTCGCTACTACTCAGTGCTGCTTCTGACCAGATTAGTTGCTCCTTGCAATTGTTTCATATTTGTATCCTGCAACCTCTCACTAGCTCTAGAAAGCATAAGAGCAGTCTGCAAAGTTTACTTCTAACTCATTGACCGGGAAGGTTTTAAATGAGTGGCGCTGGCTGAGGGGACGTTTAACTTGACTTTTGTGGGCCATGGTCAAGTGGGTGATAGACACTGGGATAGGTGCATGGTCAGACCTGTCGAGTGGGATAGGGTCTCTGCAGGTGATGAGGGGAGATGATGTAAAGACTAAGGGCCTCATCACGAGTTGGGCGGCAGCCCTTCAATGCAGCGGTAATGGTATCACTGCCGCATTTAAGGTCTGGCCCTATCACGAGTCTGTCAGCAATAGCTGTGAGCTGGGGGTAAATCCGTTGCAAAAATGCCCATTTTGTGCAATTACCTCTGGCAGTATTAGTGCACGGTAATGGCGCTGAAAATGCTCCATTGGGTCGAATGGACCTAATGGGGAATGGTGGGTTACTGCTACTGCCGGACCGGTCAGCAGTAGTGCTATTTATCCAGGTGATATCCCGGCGGTAATACCCCCATCATACCGCCCAACTCATGATGAGTCCCTAAGTCTAGGGAGTTGCCTTTGTTGCACATGAGGGAGACCACAATTTGCTTGAGTTGCGGTCAATGTTAAAGCATGCTCCGAGTGCGGTTGTCGGCGTGAGACTCAGGGATGTTAAAATCTCTGAGAAAGACATTATTAGTGTGTGCTTATTTGACTGTGGAGAGTAAGTTGGAAATGTCTGCAATGAAACAGTCACTGATGTGAGGTGGTCTGTAGATGAGGTGATAGGTGATTGCCGGCAGGCAAGTGATTCGAACGAGCTTGTTCTGGGAGAGGGAATGAGGTAGGATGTCCACTCCTGGCCTTCCTGGACGGTCGGCATGTTGGATGCAGTAGCTTGGGGTAGGAGGATGTCGAAAACATTGGGGGAGGATGGGATAAACCATGTTTCTTTGATGAGTTAGGTGTCAAGGTTGTTCTACGAGATGTGATATGATATGGCATTTATAACACACCTATAGACAAGTTAGGTTGGTACTCTGTGGTGTGATCGCCTGCTGAGCGAGCATTGATCAGCATGATGGGGCATGTGTGTGTGGTCTCTGGGTGTTGGATGGAGACAAGAGCTATACTGATGAGGTTCATTAGGGTAGCATGCCGGGGCTGCAAGTAATAGCGACTATTTTGTAGGTGAAATGCAAGATAGCGGGTCTGGCCTTTGGCCCTATTAGGCCCAAACGGGTGAGGTCCTTGTCTTCGTATGTGCTCTGCTGAGGATGCTGGCAATGAGGACGCTTAAGGAGGACTAGTGAAAAAGGTGGTGGGTGGGCAGCTGTGTGGCAGGGACTTGACCAGCACCCTCCTCAAAGCTGTCTTCCTAGATCAGGCCTGGAGTCCTTAAGTAGCTACCGGAAAGATGTGAAAAATTGTGGTGGGCAGAGCAGCTGAGTGGCTGGGCCTGGTCATGTGGCCCGAAAGCTTCCTCAATGCTGTCCTCTGCCTGGTCTCGAAGTGAATTTCCATGTCTCCTGACCTCACCTGAACATCTTTAGCTTTTTCCTACTGGTCTTTAATGTTCATAACTCCCTTTTCCTGTCCTTTCCTCTCCCTCCATTGGTTGTGTGTCTCACCTAACTCGGTGGGCTGATTTAAGTCTATTCTTTTCCCTTGTGTTTGGGTCATCACACGGCACATATTTATAAACCCTGCTTAAGCCAACCCCCTTTTCATGAGCAACATTTTGTGTGGTCTCTGCAGTTTGTTTAACATGGTTTTCCTTCTGTGTTCTGTTATTCTGGGATGTAGTAAATTGCATTCCCTCTAACTATGTGCGGTCTGGGTGCCAGAGTCTCGGTGGTTGTGTCATGGCTGGCTCGTTCATCGGTCCACTGTGGTTCTCCGCTGCCCCATGGCATTAGGAATCTTGGAGTCCTGTAACAATTCAAAGATTACTCTGGCCAGAAACAAGTTTTCAAGGCATTGGGTGATTAACAGAGGTACTAATGTCATTATTCACGGCACATTCAGGCGGTCCTGTGCCTGTTGCTCTCTCAACTCCCTCACCCCATCTCTGGGGTAGATCGTCTCTGCCATATGCCCTGGTATGCCGCATACCTCAGGTTAGGACGGTTCCCTGTCCCCAATGAACCCATCACACAGTCAGCCAAGAGCTCTGGTGTAGTCTCTAAAGCCACTCCTGATCCACAGACTAGGTAATCCAACATTTCCCTCTCAACATGGGTGGTCATATCTATCACTGAAGTGTCACCGCAGGGCTCCAGTTTAGTGATCTTCTGGTTTTTCCTTTCTTTGAAAACTCAGCTCCATGGATCCTCTGTCTTATGGGCAGGAGTTCCTTATTCCTAGGAGTGTCAAGATTGTGGAACTCTATCCAGTCATTGACTTGCTCTGGCATATTAAAGAAGTGGGTACACTCTTTATAGATTATTTTCAGGGTACACTAACATATACTTAATGTTTAGAGCATGTAATGGTTGTTTGGCAAATCAAAAGAAATTCCTGTCTTGCTGCACTGTCTGCGTTAAATCAGGAAAAATCCTTACTTCACAGACCCCACTTTATTTCTGATGTCAACCTCAAATATTTCAGAATTGCCTCCTTAAGTAAGAAGTCTCCCACCAAAGATTGGCGGGACCCCTGTGGGTAGGCTGTTGTTTGCTGATGACCTCCTTCTATTAGATCAGACCGCGATAGGTCTACAGCAACAGCTATAAGCTCTGGAACTGTTTGTTCAGGGAAACGGACTGAGAATTAACCCGTCAGGGACACTTTACTCATTGGGAGAACCCATGAATACAGTAGCGGGTTGTGGAATCAAGTCAACTTACAACCTATTGCATACCGACTGAAACTGCATGAAACAAGTGAAAGTAAATCTAGGTACTCCTATTGAATACCGAACTGCATGAAACAAGTGAAAGTTAGACAAGTTACTCCTATTTTGAAACAAGTGAAAGTAATCCAGGGTCCTCATATTAAATACCGAGCTGAATGAAACTCGCAAGATGACACTTAATTAAGCAACATTGACTTTTATTGAATACCGAAGTGAAAGAAACAAGCAAAGGTATAGTTTATCAAGTGAAAGCAACATATTTGGCAAACTGAACCACTTGTCTGAATGCAAGAAACTTTGAATAAATCAGACTCCAGATTAAGAAACAACAGATGTGATAAAGTGGTGAAGCTGTGGCTTAAGAAACGTCCTGTTGATTAAACTATTGAACTCTGAAAGAAACCCAGGAGGTTCCTGGTTGCGTGACCTGTAATGGGTGGACTGTGTGGTCTGGAACTGCGCCAAGACCAGGGAATCCCTAGAAGCTAATAAGGAAGTTTGCTATGGTGAAAGAAGGAAAACAGCAGACAAAGAACATCAGACTTGGGCAAGGGAGCCCTGAGTAGTAAAGTCTTGTGCTACAGATAGCTTCAAGATGCTTCTTTGTGTGTTGCATTTGAACATTGGATTTGGGGAAGGAACCCCTAAGTATTGTTGCTTTGAACTTTGTTACCCTGGAACTCTGTTGAACTTGGCGAAGGGCACCCTGATCCTTGCAAAAGTGTGGAACTGTATTTCTTCATGACTACCCAGAGGTAAATGGAACATTGTGGTGAACTTATTGACATTAGGGAAAAGAATCTGAAGAGTAAGCCAGAGCTGGAAAACAAGCTCAGAACATTATGTTATACTTAGTTTATGGTTGACATCCCTACACATTGTTTTCTATTAGTTGTGAGGGCAAATATATGTTTTGGACACAGACAGCCTTTTCATTCGAACACTCTGACACATACTTTCCTTAGTTTCTTTAGGTAGGGAAATCCCACATTAGCTTGGAGCAAGATGGGCCTTCTTCCATTCTGATATTTTCATAATAAATCATTATTGTTTGACTTTGAATCTATTGTCTGTGTCTCCTTCTGTGATGCCAACCTCCCAGGGCCCACAGGCTATATGAATTGGCATCTAATGAAATACGTGTCTGTCTCAAGATTCATGTAGAATGGGCTGAGACATGGTGCACTTGGAACGTCACCCTTTATTCTTTCAGAGTCTTCTTGGCATCTATCAAATTATTCATATGTCACTCCTTTGTAAAACAAGATCATGAGGCATTATGTTGTTTCTGAGAAATATTTGCTGAACTATTTGTCTTTAGGGGATGGAGTTTCAGCTAAGCTTCTCACCAGTCTTTCCTTTGGGTGTACGCCTGCTTTGGAAATAAAGTACTCCAGGTTCAGGTAGTCCAACTGTGACTGCAGGAAATGGCACTTGTCTTTTTTTTTACCCGTATGCCACACTCTTATAGTTATGAAAGTACTTTTTCCAGAGTAGTGCGTCCTTTTTGTACACACCAGATATCATCCTGGAAGTATTTGACTAATTTTAAAGGGCACGATATTAGTCTCTGGAACACAGTTGGTGTTGAATAATGTACAAATGACAATTACATGAACTGGGCAGCAACATCTGTGATAAATGCCATTAGGAGCTTGGAGTCTGCATGCAGGTTTACCTGGAGATATTCAATTCTCAACTCTAGCTTCAAGAAGATCTTTGCTTGGTCTAGTCGCACAGTGTCAGTAGTAATTCTTTTATGCTGGCCAATGGGAAGTTGTTACAGATCACCTCAGTGCTTCTCAGGTCCACTCCTTGCCATAGTACCTTTGTTTGCACCTGTGAGTTATTGCTTTGGAGTGTAACCATTCCGCTACCTCCACTGGTTTCATTACTTCTTCTCTCTGATCAGTTTGTTCAGAATGTCCTCAATCTATGCCCCTGCAATACTGGTACCGACCTTGCTTTTGGGTTTACTAGTATGGTGTGTTTTATAAGTGTATTAGATGAACAGAGCACTTAAGGGTAACAGTGGATTACTGAACCACTTCTTAGTGGCTATCAAGGATTTTGTAATGGTTCCATGACTTCACAACCATCTCCTGCTTCCTTGCGTTTTGAACATGCTTTATCTCAATTCAGCCTCAGTTGGGTCATTCCAACACTAGAATCACTTTCTTTGGAATGTAAACATTTCCTTTTATCAAAGGACTTGATATAATTGTAAAGTGGGAGAATTGTATTCTGTATTTTGCGTTGGAAGTAAAAAGAAATTGTAGGGAGTAAAAAAGTAATTCCCATTGCCAACAAGGTTACTTTTAGGCAAGTAAAAATATATGAAACTCTAAAAAATATATCTTTTTTAATCTATCATTGAAGATGCATTTTATCTTAAGTCATCATTTTCACTTTTTCTTCATAAATCATCTGTACGCCTTTTGTGTATCTCATAACCATGTACTGTAATCATGTTTTCTACAGAGAATCACCTACTTTCTTATTCCCTGAACACCGCGGCCCAGCCTTCATAGGCTTAGCAATCTTGTCTCAACTGACAGTCCAACCTGGTCTCTCACGGGCGGTACAGAACATAGCACACTCCCCTGTTAATAACTTTTACAGCCACCTGAGGAAAACACTCCCTCAATGCCATTACACAACCACATGTCAACGCAGTAAGACTGAAGATGCACTAGTTTCAAATGTACATCAACAGTTTCTCTGGTCCTTGTATAGATTCCTTGTTTTCTTGAAGATATCAGGAAGAAGGTGACACTGAATGTTGGTATTTGTATCCGTTGCAGAAAGCTAAAATACATAGCTATTAAATAGAGCTCAATAGATAGGAGTTACACAAATTATAACAGGGCACAAGTAAAAACACGAGAGACTGTATCTCCCAAGTATTTCAGTGTCCAGGGTGGGTGAAATCAGTTTCTTTTGGCAGGTGACTCATTCAAATTTTGTAAGATCCTGTTGACTTTTTCAATGTTTTCTTTCTGAATCTATTGCAGTCTGTGTAAGACATAAGGTTCTCATTGGGATGCAAATGAGTACAAGGCAAGTACTTCTCAAAAAGAGGGTGGGCTGAGAGGTATGCTTTCCTAAATGGATTATTATTTGGGGAAAGAAGAAAAGTGAGGTCTACAAAACCCTAGGTCGAGAACAGACAAATAGTCGTTTCTCAAAATGGGTGACACCAGGGTCGGTGTATTTTGCAGGATCATTTTTCTCTGAGGGACATTTCTTCATTGGAACCTCACATTGCTGAGAATCAATAGGAGAGTGAATGGATGCACATGCGTTCGAAGGTCCAACATGATGAATATCATCACATGGACTTTAGGAACAAGTGTGAGTCTTAAAATCCTAACCAATAGGTCGTTAATAAACTTGCACTGTGACCTAAACATGCAGAGCAAATATCTAGATTTTTAAAAAAAATATTACAATTATATTTTCTTAATAGTGTGATGAAGCCAATGCTGTCCTCACTTCTTCCCCGGCGGTGACCTCTGCCCATGTGCCACAGGGACGGCAGCCGCTACCTGATCCTGACCCTGGGGGCCGCTCTATGAGGTAGCATGACATGGAGGAGGCCACCCTGGGAGGGTGTGTTATGACATAATCGGACGAGACACAGTATCCATCTTTTTCATTTGAGGATAACCTTGCAATTCCCCGTGCCCTAATGGCATATTGTCAGCCCATCCCTCACCTGTCTAAGAAGGGTACTGAAGACATCTTCCCAGATTGTGCGCAGACATCAAGAACTGGCTCGTCCTTCAAGATCGCTAAGAACACTGTACCAAAATGTGCATAAACATTATCAGAAACAGATTTTTCATTTCCCTAAATGTAAAAATGCTGTGACAAAGAAGATGCGCTGAGTAATGAAGATCAATGGAGACCAAGAGTGCAAGCTGCACTCTAGTTGTTACAGAAACATACCGAAGCCAAGAAATGTAAACCAGCACAACAGCTGACAGAGACACTGGGTGGAGAATGCTACTTCACTCAGTGCAGACCGAGAGACGCTGCTGCTGGTTTATTTACCATGGAGCAAAGCAGCTTTCCGAAAAGGGAAAGAAAAGCAAACTGCAGGTGAACGTATGCAGCGAGGATGCCAGAAGCAGACAGAGAGCTTCTTGGCGTTCGCTGGTAATACAAGGCAACCTCCACTGGACCAAGGCCTGCAGGGACGCAGAACAGAAAAGCGGGAGCCACGAGAAGCTGGGAAGCAGAGGCAGCGAGAGAAATCAGAACAATGAAAGGTCACCACAGACTCGTAGCGGGAGAACTGACATATGCCGGCCAAAGCCGGTGAGTCCATCCAAGTGAAGCGGGGAAACCGGGGTGTATGGAAAACCCTGCAAAAACCAAATTAATGTTAATAAGGCAGATAAAAAAGAACGGGCAAGTGAAATTCTCTCAAAAAGGAATAACGGATTAAGCATAAAAGACTATGGGGTTCATTACAAGTTTGCCGCTCCGGGAACTATGGTACAGGTAAGCTTGCCGGTACCGTAGATCACGGACCGGCAAACTACGAGTTGTGCTTGCGGGTGCCATTACGGCCACCAGGTCTGTCTTGGCGGGCCGTACCGGCACCCGTGAGCAGAGCATGTCGGATGCACTGACACCATTCTCACTGGTGCCAGTGCATCCGACCTCCCCATTCCCATGGGGAAAAATATTTTCCTGTGCCGCGAATGGGCAAATACCAGGTCCGGCAAGGCCATAATGACCCTGTAATTGCCCATTCGCGGGTGCCGGAAAAAAAATGATACCGGCGGCAACCGTGCTGGTTCTACCGGCACTGCTACCACCAGTATCATAATGAGGCCCTATCAAGTTTGTGAGTGTATGCAGTGCAGTTGTAAGAGAATCCCTGGCAGGATAGCATACCAGGAGGATTCAAGACAGGATAGGTCCAAAATAAGAGACTAACAAGTTTGTAAGTATGCGCAGTGCATATAAAAGAAAATTCCTGGCAGCAGAATATACCAGACGGATTTAAAACAGAACCGAATAAACACAAGAAACTATTACGTTTGTAAGTGTACACCGTGCACATATAAGGAAAGACCTGGTAAGAAAGTATACCAGGCAGACTTAAGCTACAAAAATTTACATAGGAAAAAAGCAGAAGAATATACCAGACAGGTTAAAGCTTCAAGAATATATGTAGGAGAACAGCCCTGGTAAAAGTATACTAGGCAGATTCAAGTCACATTTGAAAAGCCCTGGAAAGAAAGTATACCAGGCAGATAAGGGTGTAAGAATATACTTATGAGACAAACCTTCGCAGGAGAATATATCAGGCGGATTTAAGTCACATGAGAAAAGCTCTGGCAAGAAAGTATACCAGGCAAATTGAAGGTGCAAAAATATACATAGGAGACAAGGCCTGGCAGGAGAGTATACTAGGCAGACTCAAGTCACAAGAGTGTATACATATAAGAAAAGCCCTGGCTGCAGAGTATACCAGGCAGTTATAAGTTGCAAGTATCTTTATGTGAAAAAGCCCTGGTAGGGAAGGCAGACCAGGCATGGTCCCGTTGTACAGTGTGTACTAAATAGTACCAGAGGAAGTCCTGATCAGGATATATCAGGACTAGTAAAAAAGCAGTTAGAACACGTTAAAGAGAAGTGGAAACCTGGCAGGAGAGTACACCAGATATCCTAATAAGATGCAGACTAACAGCCAAGTTGTTTTGTGTTGTTGATCAGAAGAAACTTGAGGAACTGAATTCTTTAAAATACATGAGAGAGTGAAGATAAATCCAGGGGAAGGGAACCTCTATCTGGAACAAAGAACTCGGTCCTTCTGGACCTTTTTGGGTTAAGGTTATGCATTTCCTTTTTTTTTTAACATTTGTGCACTGCTAAAGGCAAAGATATTTTCCCTTTTCACCTATATGTGAGGGCAGGAATAGTACTTTGGACACAGGACAGTTTGCTTTAAACACCCTGACACTGGACAGGGCTGAGAGGAATTCCCCAACCCCCTTTTCATTTGTAGTAAAGGTTTAACCATAGGTCCTTGTGTCCGTGGCTCATTCCTGGATCCTCACAATAGTTAAAGTACAAAACCTTGGTGTATGAACAAGTATTCAATAACGCGCCAGATGTCCATTGTGCCTTGCTGAGTATAGGCCTCTGAAGGGGAGTGGAGTTTCAGTATCTAACTGTGCTCCTTAATACATCATTCCTACTCCTGGACAGAACTACTAACTATGGATAAAAACAGTCTCAAACAAGTATAAATAGACACCACTCTTCTAACCACCTAAGACAGCATGAGATAAAGTGCTTCTGATCATTGCCAAGACCTCTTTAGTCAAGGGAAGGCCCTAATTTGTCTGACACACTTCCAGCACCCTCATCCATGACATGAGGCTCAATGATTCCAAAAATAAGGGGTACTTGAATTTAATCCCTAGTCCTTCATTCGATAACACAGACAAATATATAACACAATGGACCAGTGGATAGAGGATGACCATCTAATGAGGGCCATTAGATAGTCAGAGGAAGCATAGACATGACCGCACGAGATTTTCAACTAGGCGCGCAATTATATAAAACAACGGTGCAATATTAAACACAAGCTGTAGTGCATCCACTATGTGGCAGGGACACACTGTAACATATGGATAAGTGATAGTGACTTTGTGACATTTGCCAGCATGCTGGTTTTCCAACATGCCGTCAAAATGACGTAATGATTGATGGAGCTTGACAAGAAATGCTTTTTCCTGTCCCTAGCTCTAGTAACACGTTTGATGTGCGAAGAATTATACAAGCAAGTACATATTTGAGGCTGATGCCTCAGCAAAAGTGACAGTCAACATCCGACCCATATCAGTAAGTACATACTAATTTTTTAACAGAATGCTACAAAACTAGAGTGAGTATATTACTATTGCTATACATTAAGTGTGTTTTGAGAAAGAGAGAGGATGACATAGAGAAACAGATGACATTAGTTTTATTTATTTTTGTAGATGGTGTGGCTCACCCCAGTGTATGTGAAACAAGACACAATTGGAACCTTGTTTCTTGTCCTGATGAAGGTTGCAACAACAGAAGGACACTATTAGTGATGTCTTGCCTGACAACCAAAACACGTGTCAACCCCAAGATCTGTTGGATTATTGATATACAGATTGTGTCACCTATACGAAAGAAAGGGAACCAATGTACTGTGTCAATTAACATTTGTGGAATGTGACAGATGAAATACTGTCACGTTTATGTGTAAAGTCTAGACATAATGCTACAAAGAGAGTATGAATGTGAATGAATGATGGGGAAAAGAATGTGAGCAGAATTCTGTAAATTGTGCAGTGAACTATGTGATTATAAACATATTTTTATTTAAAAAAGAAATTGTAACAAAATAGACATAAAGAATGTGTTGAAAAAAAGTAGTGAGTAAGAGTTCATTGTCATCTTCTATCCACTGGTCCATTGTGTTATATATTTGTCTATGAGGCTCAATAAACCACAAGAACATGTAAATAGCAGAGGCAAGCTATACACATCATACCTAAAATAAGACTTGAAAAAAACTTAAACAAATGATCAACAATTACTTCTCATGTATATGCCCATGGGTGGTAGAAAAGTGGCATTATAGATGATCGTTTCATCCCAATATGCACAACCAATTAAGGTGCTAAGGGTATCACAATCCCCTAAAAATAAGGAATCTGACCTGTGGTAAATCAGAATCAGGAAACAAACAACTCATTGTTGTTTGACTCAAAATGTGTTCATTGTATTTCCAAAACCCTATACTAGCCCCTATAACTCGGATCCCTATGCTAAGAAAAGGAAAGGAAAAAGGTTCATGTCAGGAAGCCTATCACATAAAAAGAAAAAACCCAAATCAAAACACAAAAGCCACTTGCAGCCTCTTGCCCCAGTGGTATTTCTCTGGCTGTGGAGTGCTGGGCAGTATCTTTACTGTGTCTATACTGGGAGGCGTGGCTTTTACACCCTGAATGCTCGGTTGTGCATTCAGAAACTGAAAACCCTATGGAATGCTGAGCAGAGGTAGAGCAGAGGTGGTCTGCCGTGGAGTGCTGGGAAGTGTTGGGGGGCGGTCCTGAGCCCCCACAGCATGCCCGCAAGCCCCCACCCGAAAGGACACACACTGACACAGCCTTTCGGTTCGGGCTTCCCGGTCGCTCTGTTCGCGGCCGGGAATGCCCCTTTATTTATATTCAGGGCGGCGGCGTTCAACGTCACGCCGCCGCGTAGGCCTGTCATTACGGGCAGCGCCACACTCCTCCTTTTTCGGGAGGAACCACAACAACTGCAATTTTAACTTTAATAACTTCTAACACACACCCACACTACCAATACTACTGCACACCCAAAACCCCTTTATTGTCAACCACCCGGATCCGGTCATCACAGTTTACTAGCTAATTGTCCAAGAACATACTCGCTGAGGTAAGCAGGTTTCCCTCGCCCAGCCCTCTGGGGGTACCTCCTGCCTACCTCTGGCCCGTGACGTCCTTCAGCCGCGGCTCCCCGGATTGGGGAGTCTGGGACATCCTCACGGAGATCTCCGTCATCGGGGTCCTCTGGTGGGTCAGGTTCAGGTGGAGTTTCAGTCCGTGGATCACCCAGCTTCTTGAAGAAGCTCACATTCCGGGTGACGGCAGATCGCCCATCCGAGGCCATCACCATGGATCCCTTGACCGCCACAACATCCAATGGCTCGGGTTCATAGGGGAGTGAGAGTTTCCCATGGGGGTGTCGGTTGCGGATGAGAACTTCGTCTCCCGGCTCAAGCCGTTGAGGCCGGAGACCCCTTCGCAGGTTCTCTTGGTCAATTCTCACTCGCCTTTCCGCTTCAACCCGCTGGTTATCAATCACTCCAGGCTCCTTCTCCCCGACCTCGGGTAGTAGGCCCCGGGGGCATCTCTTGAATAGCGCTTCTGCGGGAACCACTCCAGTGGAGGCATGCGGGGTGGTGCGATACTCCCGCAGGAATTGATACAGGGCCCGTTGGAGGGGCTGACCCTGTCCCTGAGCGATTCGGAATGTCTTGTTAAGAGTTTGCATTAGTCTCTCCGCATAGCCATTGGCTCTGGGCCACAGCGGTGACACCTTCCTGTGCTGCACCCCGCAGCTCTCCATGAGCTCGGAGAACCGCTCACTTTGGAAAGGAGCCCCATTGTCTGAGCACAGAGTGTGGGGAAACCCGTGGGCTGCAAAGATCTTCTCCACCCCCACCACAACATGCTCAAACGCCACGGATTCAACGAACTCCACCTCTGGATATCTAGAGTCCTCATCGACAATTACCAGGAAGTGCGTGCCCACCGACGTCGAGCCAAAATCTGCGTGGACGACCTCCCAAGGCCGTGTGCCTCGGGGCATCGCTTCTATCGCCGGCTCCCGTTGCAGAGGAGAGGCTGCCTGACACCACACGCATGCCGCTACAAAGTCATCAACCCTCTTCTCTAGTTCAGGAAACCAGACCTTCAACCGGAGCCGTGCCTTGGTCTTGGCTGCGCCTTGATGTCCGTGGTGGGCCAAAGTGATGACCTCCTTCACTTTTGAAAGTGGGACGACAATCCGGTCACCCCGGAGCAGCAGGCCCGATTCCGAAAACGACAACTCGTCCTTCACTTTCCACAGCTGTTCAAGTGTTGTTCTGGCCTCTTGTGTTCGCCCGGCCACAGCATCGAGGATGGACTTCCAGGAGCTGTGTTGCATCGAGTGCCTCAATATTTGAAAACACTCGTCTTGGGCCGCCGCGGCCTCCAGCTCCGCCAGTGGCATCGCGTTTGGTGTGGCCGCCTCCACCGCCATCCGCACATGGCTGTCAGCCTCTTCTTCACAGGTATCATGCCCCTCTCCCCCGCACATCCCCGGGTGAACGGGAGAGGTAGTCCGCCACATTGTTGGCCCCGGGCCTGTACACTAAGGTAACGGAGTACTCAAGGAGGGCGAGCATCCACCTCTCGATCCTGGCTGGGGGTTTTGACGATGACCCGACCAGGATTGGAAGCAACGGTTTGTGATCGGTTACCACCGTCACCGGACGACCCAAGACATAGAGTCAAAAATGTCTGCAGCCCCACAGCACTGCGAGTGCCTCCCGCTCAATCTGGGAGTACCTCTGTTCAGTCTCTGAGAGTGCCTTGCTGGCGTATGCCACGGGGCGGACTCTCCCGCTGCGATCCACTTGAGTTAGCACGGCCCCCAGGCCAAACGGGCTTGCATCAACAACGATCTCTGATTCCAGGGCGGGATCGAAGAATGCCATGGTATTTTCCGTTGTGAGGGCAGCCTTAATGTCCTCGAAAGCGGCCTGCTCAAGTGGGCCCCAGTGCCACGTTGACTCCTTCTTCGTCAATGCCCGGAGTGGTTCAGATCTTGAGGCGAGGTTTTGGATGAACCGCCCACAGTAGGTCACCATCCCCAGGAAGCTCCTCACATCCGACACAGATTCGGGAGGTTGCGCCGATTTGATGTCCTAGACCTTTCTTGGGTCGGGCGACACCCCTCCCTCCTTGAACACAAAACCAAAGAATTCAATGGAGGTGCGCATGAATTCGCATTTTTCCTTATGAAGGGTAAGGCCCAGTGACTGGAGCCGTTCCAGAGTCTTTCCCAGCCTCCTCATATGGTCCACCTCCGTTTTTGCAAACACCAGAATGTCATCGCTGATGTTGAGGACGCCCTCCAGATCTGCTAGGGAACCCCTAATGATGTTCTGGAACACCTCGGCGGCAGATGACACTCCAAAGCTCAACCTCTTATATCGGTACAATCCCCGGTGGGTGGTAAATGTCGTTATGTACCTGGATTCAGGGTGGAGAACGACCTGGTGATAACCTGCTCGGAGGTCCAGTTTAGAAAAGAACCGAGCCCCTTGTACTTCAGCAATCATGTCGTCGATCGTGGGTGTGAGATGCCGCTCCCTCTTTATTGCCTTGTTAGGGAGCCTCATGTCCACACAGAGGCAGACCGAATCAGGTTGCTTAGGTTTTCTGGCCACCACGATCGGAGACAACCAGGGGGTCAGGCCTTCCACCTTTTCGATGATATCCAGGTTTACTAAACTGTCCAGCTCTTTGTCCACCTGCTCCCTTAGATGAAACGGTACCCTGCGGTGTTTCAGGGCAGTAGGTTGCACCGACTCATCAATGTGAAGCCGAACCGGTCATCTTTCCGATCCTACTGAAGAGTGTTGCATGCTTGTCTAGGAGATCATTAATGACATTAACTGACAATTCCCAGGGCCTCGGCAGCTGCACAGCTGAGCAGGGTGTTGTTGCTCACAGGAGTTACATAGAAGCGAGCCTTGATCTGTGAGCCGTCATGTTCAACACTGGCTATAAAGGCACCATCTAGTGGTATCGGTTCCAGACTTCCGAACGCAAATATGCGAGCCTTCGGTGTGACCAGACCTGGGAGGGGTTTAAGAGCGTCATAATGTCCTCTGGCCATTACATTGACTGAGGCCCCCGTATCCACGAGCACCGGGACTGGGGAGTGGTTGACCTCTACCACACATCTCGGCTGCCTCCGACTCTTTCTTTTCAGGATTTCCACGCTCGAGACAAAAAAGATGTTCTCCTCCTCCTCGGCACCCTCTGCCTGGGGATCCACTTCGCCCTGATCTACCTGGGCCACATTCGGCGGCGGGTTCTGGCGCGGATTCCACGTCCGTGCCTGGCCTCTCGGCACCATCACCGGCAGGGCTGCCCGGCATACTCTTGAAAAGTGATCGGCCAGTCCACACCTGCCACAGGTCTTTCCCACCGCCGGACACTCTGTCACGTGAGGAAGGTCGTACCCGCATTTCTGGCACGATTCCCCAGCTCTGCCTGCCCTGTCATGGGGTCCTCCACCAGGACGTCTCATGCCTCTGCCACCTCGCCACACACCTCCTCCGACCTCACTGACCGGGATCCTGCCTCCATCTTATTGGCCCGAGCCTCCGCCACCTCATGGCAACGGCCGAGCTCCAGTATGCGGGGCACAGTGATGCCTGGCTCTCTCAGGACCTGCCTCCTGAGTTTGCCAGAGGAGCATGCCTGGATCAACATTGTGCGCATCATGTCTTCCGCGTCCGTCCACGCACATCCTAGGGAGAGGCGGCGCTGGCGACCATAGAAGGTGTCCAGCGTCTCATCATCCTTCTGTTTGGCCGACAGCATAACAAACCTCTCATAGTCCACATTGGCAAGGGGGAGGAAATGTGCAAGGAGTGCCGCCTTGGCCGCGTCATAAGAGGCATTGGCAGGTGTGAGGGATTCAAATATTTCCTGGACTGCAGGCCCTGCGGAGTACAGCATGGTGGCCACTCTGCTGTCATCGTCCGTCACCTGTGAGGCCCTGAAATACATATCAAGGCGACTCATCCATCTCCTCCACCGGGGGCCCATGCTCGAAGCTGGCCCTGATGCGTCAAATTCCGGAATGGGCTGCAAAGCGGCATGGGCCGCAGGTGCTCTTGCCTGAGCCATGATGGGGGGTCCAGGTTGGGCAGCTGGCAGCGCTGCTGGAGGTCATTGCGGGGGCAACTGTGGAGCCGGTACTGGCTGTTGCATTGGAAATACTGTAGGCTGCCCAGCCTGCTGTGGAAGTGGTGCAGCCACGGCCCCGTCATCCGAATCTTCAGAGTCAACCATAGGTCTGAGCGCACAGCACAGGCACCCCCACCAGTTGTCCTGGGGGCCGCAACTCAGCCACCCCTCACCATTCACAGTGTGAATGTCTATAACAGTCAAATCCGATACCAGATGCACACCACGAGCCTCACAGCTCACCTGGGACGGCCACCAGCTCCAAAGACCAGGAATAAGGCGTGCTGGTATGAATGTCTCTCAATTACAGCCTTTTCCGATGATGAAGAGGACGAAGAAGAGACCACAGCCACTTGATGATGAAGGGGATGAAGAAAAATGCTGTCTCCATCCAATGTCACCCACCGGTGTATAGGTGTTCCAAAAATTAAGCCATAAGCATGGAGTAGGCTAAGCAGGCCCAGCCATGTTAGCCCTTCTCCTGGCTTTCACTCGACATAGTAGCACCAAAACTACATGAAAATCCACAATCCAACCATGGGCGTGCAGATCATGCTGCCTGCAAGCAGAATTTCCAAAAATTTGGCCCGGATTCAATTCCCCCTCCAAACCGGAGCTCGGAGAACATCCGCGGCCTACAAGACAAAATGGCCGCCGGCCGCGTGTACGAGCCGCAGCCACGGCGTAAGACGGAACATCAAGGTGTTCCGTTCGTGTAGAAAAATTCGGAAGCCTTCACCGCCGGGCCCGGGCATCCGCACTCGCTCGTCGCCACGGTTCAGGGCCGCGGGGTGCAACGTCAGGCCACCGCGTAGGCCCGTCATTTCGGGCAGCGCCACAGGAAATATCTTTACTGTGTCTATTCTGGGAGATGTGCCTTTTACACCCTGAATGCTCTTTTGTGCATTCAAAAACTGAAAACCCTTCGGAACGCAGAGCGGAGGTGGAGCAGAGGTGGTCTGCTGTGGTCCGCTGGGGGCCGTGTGGGGCAAGGTAAGCCTTTCTCAAACATTGCAGTTGTTATCGCCCCTTGCTTGTCACATTTGCAGTTCATATTACCAAGATTGCTGGAAATAAAGATAGGTGCCGGTGTGCTCTGAAACAAAGGAAAATCTCTTTTGCGTTGGATTGTTTTTGGTGCTTATCCGAGGAGGTAGCTGTTTGGACCACCCGGATTGAGCATCTTGACTATCATCAGAGGTACTACCCTGTGCAGACCAGAGCCCTAACGAAATGATGAAGCCGATGCTGCGCACTGAAACAGCCCACGTGACACGTCAGGCCAAACACAGGAGCCACGCTGCGCCGTGCCTGAAAAACAATAGCAACATGAATAAAAAGCCACAAAACAAAAATAGTCTCCAACAAATTGACATTTAGTCCTATTTCTCATCCAAAGAAGTGGCAGCTCGTAATTCTATACCTTCAAATTACTTTTGTGATCTAATTGAGCACTCTTTTTTACACTCCATTGATAAGAATAATTCGCTATTAAAAATGGTTGTAAAACGGCAGCACGCCTCGCTTTGTGGAGAAATTGACCTTCCTATAGATGCTTCTACTACCCTGTGCAGACCAGAGCCCTAACGAAATGATGAAGCCGATGCTGCGCACTGAAACAGCCCACGTGACACGTCAGGCCAAACACAGGAGCCACACTGCGCCGTGCCTGAAAAACAATAGCAACATGAATAAAAAGCCACAAAACAAAAATAGTCTCCAACAAATTGACATTTCGTCCTATTTCTCGTCCAAAGAAGTGGCAGCTCGTAATTCTATACCTTCAAATTACTTTTGTGATCTAATTGAGCACTCTTTTTTACAATCCATTGATAAGAATAATTCGCTATTAAAAATGGTTGTAAAACGGCAGCACGCCTCGCTTTGTGGAGAAATTGACCTTCCTATAGATGCTTGCCACGGCAACTCAATAGATATCAACCTATCATATTTGCCTGATCTTGCTGCATTGGCCCCATCCCCCCTCCCACAACAAGTCACAATTGGCAGGGAAACAGAATCCAAATATCCGACTCAGAATCTGAAACCACTATTTATTACTCAACTTGCAGTCTGTCTCAACTTTCTGCAAAAATAGATGCCGTCTCATCACAGCTAGAAAAAGTGGCTATGGATCAAGTATTTATCAAAACTACACTGTCTCAAATATTAATACAGACGGCTGGAAAATCTCTAAAGTCGACCCGTCCTGTTTCTATTTTCTTCAAGCAAACACCAGCTGCTGCAACAAGAAACATAAGGACATCGTCCACGAAAGCAGGAAATGAGTCCAACTCAGTGAATGGCCCCAAGGAACCTAAAACCAACGCCTTTGCACCTTCTCCCTAGATACCTTCAATGCAAACAATTGCATTGGATGAAAAGTGGGATTTTGAAGTTGTTATTCCTGTGACTCCTTCTCCGATTGCCCCTCAACCTAGTCCCACTGAAATTCTGAAGACCACAAAACAGCAACTAAGAAATCAAAGCCTGTCCAAGTCATACTACACTTGGCAGCAAAAGAGAAAACTCACTGTACTACAGAAATAAAGGGAAACATAATAAGCAAAAAACTGGCCAATAGCCAGACAAGACAAGAGCTTTTAAAAGGCAATATGTTATCTCTCAAGCCCACTAAACGCTCGCCTATACGAGGAAAATCTGGGTTGTTCTTAAGCAAAACTGAAAATGCATTATGCTGCTGTTCAAATTTGGAAAATGGCACAAAGAAAGTGAACCAATTGGATCAGTCTGCTGACTGGGTCATCGACCCATCTATACATGACTCTTCTTCTAAAATAGAGCTTAAACATCTACATCAATCACAAATCAAGCCCTTGACTTTCCCTTTGGGAAAATTGATTATTTTGGAGGAGCTCGCTCAGACAAATTTTAGCCCCTTTATGAACCGCTCTCACCTTTTGGCCATTTCTGGCTCTACTTAGCCCTCTTGATATTGCCCGTATTGAACTACCCTAAATGGGCAGCTCTACAAATTGGGCTTTAGTTGAATTCTGGTCTCCGCTATTAGTATCCTTGCTTAAATCCTGTATGCCGGTCCTGACCGATCTCGCCCTGTCTCTTATTATTTGCTGCAAAACTAAACAGACAAAGGACTTGGAGGCTGGACTTAAATCTCCAAAAATCTGCGCCCCCATAAGGAAAAGAAATAAATCAGAAAGAGCTACTTTGCGGGACCTACGAACAACTATGGAGCAGGCCAGGATCATTGAACAAGCTGCTTTAAATGGGGCAAACTGACTCTGCACTGTGGATTATAAACTAAGCTGGTTATCGTGGAACATGCGCGGTTTCCATTCATTCCTCACTCATCCAGAGGGACTGGATACCATTATAGCTACCGACATGTTCATGTTGCAGGAAACCTGTTGTTCAAATTACTTCAGCATAAATGTATTTCAAACAATTCAAATTAGGGCACTCCTCACGAGTAGAGGTCATGCCAGCGGGGGCCCTGCCATAGGTGTTAGACTAGCACTCTCACTTGTGCAGTTCCCAAGTAAAATTCTGTCGCCCTATATACTCTCTGCAATTTTTCAGGTTGCAAATAAAAAAACGACACCTATTTTGATAGAGAATATATACGATCCACCTGGAAACATATACACCAAAGCCACACATGCCACAATTGACGAAATCATTACACAAGGGCATGAAGTGTCAATATCGGGAGCTATCTTCCTTGCGACTGACTTAAATGCTAAAGGCTTGATAGCTGAACAATCCCACCAACACTGTCTCGCTCATCAGTGGTCACAATATATAAAAACCCTTGAGTTGGTTCATCTTCCACTCGAGAACAACACCAAGGACTATGAAATGGCAACCTGGACAAATGGAACTGCCAAATCCACCTGAACTATATATCATGGCAGACCGGGAGTCTGCTACTTATTTCAGCCCTGTCATGATTCATTTTAACAACCTAAGAGACCACACGACTCTAAGCTGGAGTTACCATCTGGATAAAGCATGTAAAAGCCTGGTCTTGAAAAACCAGGTTAGTACAAATGTACAAGGTAATCACTTACACTGGTCGTCAGTTAACATCCGGAACGCGAATGCTTCATTATGGAAAGATCAACCAAATATTGAAATCGCTTTAACAACAGCAAATTAGGATCTGGAGCACAAGATAAGGTCCAGAATGAAAGACTCGTATACAAATAGTTAAAATGTTTTGTGCCATAGAAATTCAAATAAAAGGCTACCTGTTGATCCATTTATTGCCACCCACGAACAATCTCACAGAAATATACGTGTTCAAATTAAGCGCAGTCACGCTCTTTGTGACTCGACAAAGGAGATGCTTCTCAAAAAATCGTCCACCCGCTATAAAAACTGGTTGAAATTGCAATAAAAAAAATCTACAGATACATCAAACTGGCTGTTATTGTTCACTTGGCTAAAAACAAATGATTCTCGAAATGTTGGTCTCATTTAAGCGATCATCGTAAATCACTTATGCCATCAGATAAAAATCCTATATCGGAAGCAGCGTGGCTTGAATACAGAGACACGCTATATAAAGACGCTCCATTGAAAGAAAATCCTGACCCCCTGACTAGCCAAAAAATGTCCTCCATTGAGTTCGACTTTGAAGAAGAAACATTAGCTAATATAATCGTATGGCTAAAGAGCTCCCACGCGCCGGGACCTGACGGCATCTCGAATATCATTATGAAGGCTGACCCAACTCTTTGGGCCAAACTATTGGCTACTTTATTCAGACATATTGAGCTCTCAGGAGAGATTCCTCGTAGTTGGTGCAAATCCGTTTTGGTGCTGGTATTTAAGAGAGGCGATGGATTGAATCCATCCAACTATCGCCTCCTAGCCATGCAGGACGTAAGTCAAAAAATCTTTGCAGCCGTATTACTCAAAAACCTCACCAGATGGGCGGAACAAACTGACCTTCTAAATATATGCCAAACTGGATTCAGAAAATCACGTAATACATTAGCAAATATATGTGCACTCCAGTTCCTCATGGCAGAAATCTCCCAAACAAAAAAGCGTCCCTTATTTTGTTGACTTTAGTAAAGCGTTTGATTTAGTCTCCAGACATCATTGTGGGAAAAACTATCTGGTTGGGGCATAAATACATCACTATTACATTACATAAAGCAGTTATATACTAACACAGAGATCTCAGTTCACCTAAACACAGCCGGTGCCCTGACACATTATCATCAAACAAACTGTGGGCTTAAGCAAGGCTGCATCTTTGCTCCCACATTGCATAACTTGTTTACTGCTGGCTTTGCTCAAGCCGTACAGAAAGCCGAAACCTTTCCACCAAAAATAAATGGCACATATATACCACTGCTAGCTTAAGCTCACGATATCATATTAATTGATCAGACATAAATAGGGCTACAAAGATCACTGAATGCACTCATTGAATATGCAAAGATAAATCAAATGACTATAAACATAAGTAAAACAAAGACCATGATTCTGGGAAGGAGTTCAAAAAGCGACTCAGGGGAAAACTGGAGTCTGAAAGGTATCTGTTTGGAAAACGTTAACGAGTCCATCTATCTAGGCATCCCCTTTGCTGTAAATCCTGCAGCTACTTACTATGGTGAAAAAACTATGGCCAAAACTTGGAAAAAATGGCTAGCAGTTAGGCACTATGTCATACATCAGGATGAATAAAACATTGAAGACCTACTGGAGATCTACCGCACACGCATCACACCTAGCATATTATATGCTCTTGCAGCACTGTCAACTCACCTTATAGTATGGCTTGACGGGCTAGAAGGCAAAATTATACACTCGGTCATAAACCTTCCCAAATCAGTGCCGGTCAAATCACTAAGACTGGAATATGGCTTAACATTGCTGTCGACAAGTTGGTTGATACAAAGATCTCTGCTTTGCTTTAAACTTCTGCCTACAAATCAAAATTCCAATTCCTTATTGAAACTCCTGAGAAAAAATATGGCTTCAGCAAATTTAAATCCTTTAATCAAAGAGCTCAAATCCTTTACTGTGACACATCTTGAGGTCTTAAATCTGGATATGGATATCATTAACAATGACCTCAACTATGAAAAGATTATAAAAATGAAATCGGCTAAATGGGACATAACAAAAACTATTGAATGACTGCAGGGGTTCAGAAGACAAAATGAGTACTCCCACCAGAGTTTTCTACCTTGCAAGCCACATTCTTATTTAACTAAACAACGTTTTCAAGGAACTTAAACATTTTATAACATGTCTCCATTTAAACCATCTCCCTACTATGGAGCATATTGGGTCTTGGAAAAATATACCTTTAGAAAAGAGCAGCTGCCGTATTTGCCACACACAAGTGGAGACCTCTAGACATTTGCTGACTAATTGCACATTTCTTAAATCACGCTATCACAAGGATATGGCAGATTTGTTAGTAATTTTTAGGACATTGCCCATGATCAATTTTGGGCTACTCTGTTTGGAGCTGAATACATTGTCGTTACTGCAGCCACTTTGGACATTTGGAACAAAGTATTGGAAATGTTTTTTAAAAACCCATGAAATTCGACAGATCTTAATGGGAATTAGTATTAACTTTTTTTTAAATGTAAGATGCATCAATGTTGTTTGACTTTTATTTGTTGTACACCTGTTACCTATTGTTTCTTTTTTATATATATGTGCTTTTTCTCATGTTATGTTATGTTATGTTACTTGGCATTTATATAGCACCTTATGTATCAGTGGTATGATCTCAAAGCGCTGGTAGGTTGAACGCCCTTGAGAACCGCAGTTCAGTCAGTAGAGAGAGAGAGTGTGGTATGGTGCGTGGGCGCACCGTATATGTGTGCAGCTGGTGTGGTTGCTGCATGAAAGCTGCTTCTTAGCAGTAGGTGTGGTGCTGAGGAAATCAGTTTGATGTGTTCAGTCTGGAGGGTAGACACCCAGACTGAGTTATGGCTGCGTTAGGGCTGAAGGGACGCTTAAGCTAGCCGGGATGTGCTCAGCTAGCTGTGTTTTATTAGGGTGATGTGGATTTCGTAGGGTCATGTTAATTATGAGAACAGCTAGACTGAATGTGTCATAGTACAGCTGTGTTCTAGTTGAATGATGGTGTATAGGGGAGAGTAAGCGTAGTAGTTTGATATGGTGATTATCAGTAAAGCGCTTGTGATCAAGCACGAGAGCAGGACAGGGGGCGTACATTTAGGCACAATTTCTAAGTTCATCAATACCACAGTTACGCTATTAGGCACATTTTCTAGATTCAGCTTTAGCACAGTGACGCTCTTAGGCATACTTTCTAGATTCAACTTTACCACAGTGACTATACTACAGAGACGCTATTAGGCACATTTTCTAAATTCAACTATACCACAGTTACGCTATTCGGCACATTTTTTAGATTCAACTTTAGCACAGTGAGGCTATTAGACAGACTATCTAGATTCAACTATACCACAGTTACGCTATTAGGCACATTTTCTAGATTCAACTTTAGCACAGTGACGCTATTAGGCACTCTTTCTAGATTCAACTTTACCACAGTGACTATACTACAGAGACGCTATTAGGCACATTTTCTAAATTCAACTATACCACAGTTACGCTATTCGGCACATTTTTTAGATTCAACTTTAGCACAGTGAGGCTATTAGACAGACTATCTAGATTCAACTATACCACAGTTACACTATTAGGCACACTTTCTAGATTCAACTCTGGCACAGTGACGCTATTAGGCATATTTCTAGATTCAACTTTAGCACAGCAACGCTATTATGGTTATGTGTAAACTAATGCACAATAAATTAAATATATATATATATATATATATACATATATATATATATATATATATATATATATATATATATATCTCTGGCTGGTTTCTGATCCGCCTTCAAAGTTCTCAAGTGAAGAGAAGGAAGGCTCAGGTTTGTCAACAGCGAATGTCTCTGGGCGTCATCCCCTAATCCTTGGTTCCAATTAAATAGTTCAGGAAGTTCTTTTGGACTTCCCGTCCGGTTATCAAAGAAATGGTTAAAGTCTCTTGGCCTCCTGGCCTGCTTTTCAATGTTACTGTTACAAATAGCTGGGGCTTGTCTAGCCATGTGCGGAACTCATTTGGCTCCTACTCCTCCCTGGGCTATCAGGTTCTACAGCCCCTACTGTAGTTGGACTTAAGGTGGCCCCTTTTGGCCCTTTGGTTCTTGCCCATTCGGGGCTCTCTGGATTCACACCCCTTCATGGGGTATTTGTTGCTTGTGCCTTTTTGTCTCTCTGTTTCTCTCAGCCTCTCTCCCCTGCTTGGATTATCTGGAGCCTTGCCCTGGTTCAGATCGTCCGTCTCTTCAGCCTTCGTTGGCTGTTCAAATTCTCACCCACGCCTGGGGTATTTGGGTCCTCACCCTAGTTCGGGTTCTCTATTTATTCAGTCCTTCATGGGCAGATCGGATTGTCACCCCAGCTTGGGGTATGTGGGGCCTTGCCCGGGATTAGTCAATGGGCCTCATCAGAAGTTGGGCAGTATCCCGGTGGTAAATCCTTCGGCATAGCACCCAACACAATTACCCTTACTGCAACTGGGTCTGGGACTATTAGCGCCGGATCCTAAGTTGTAGTCGCGGTGTAAGTCCTCATTTTCTTTTAGTCCATAAGACTCAATAGGGTATTTTTGGCACAATTACTGCAGCAGTAATTGCACCAAAAATGGGCAGAAAGTTGGCACATTGACCTCCAGCTCAGAGCTGGTGGTGAATCCTCTGAGTTTCCCCCAAACTGAGGATTGGGCAGTGCTGTAATGCGGCAGTAATAGCCTTACCACTCTATTTTTATCACACCGCCCAACCTCTGATGATGTGTCCAACTTAATGACCATTTCTATATTTGCCTGATACAACTCCGATATAGCCATTAAAAACATTGGCTATCTGTGACTGTAAAAACTTGAAGGGGGTATCTGTACTTCTGTCCTCTATATGGCAAGGTAGAGGTACAGAGCACCCCAGCCAAGGTTCTCTATATGGTAGCTATGGACGAGCAACAAGGCTTAAGCTCTGAGGAGGTGATGCAGGCTGGTTCGTAAGTAAGTTCCCAAGCCCCGCAAAGGAATGTCCACACACTATGTTATGTGCAAACACAGCCCTTTATATAAAATGTAAATATATATATATATATATATATATATATATATATCCCATAAAAAGACCACTTTTTGGGCGGTTTATAACTTCGCTCCCCGTGGACCAAAACTTTGCAAGAAAAGTATATGGCCCGCTCTGAATTTTTTTGCAAATGTTTGGTGAGGTTTTGTCCAGGGGGGGGAGTTATAGGGGAGGTCCCAAATATAATTTTGTTTCCATAGACTGAATGGAGAAAAACTTGGCTCACGCCTACAGCCCAAACCACTGGACGTATTTTCACCAAATTTGCGGCAGGAGCGGCGGCTTTGTCCCGAAAGCATGCTTTTGTAAATTTGGTGTAAATCCGTCCAGTAGTTTTTTTAAAACAACCAAAAAGTAGGTCCAAACTAATTAGTGATATCTGGGTCCGGTCCGCGCACTCATTTCACTGTTCGGTCCGCGGACCGTACTCTGATTGGCTTAGAAGGCAACGTGCTGTCCACGGACATCGAATGCGCCCACTGATTGGATGGTGAAAAGCGTGAAGTGCGTCATTTTGGAAACGCCCGCCATCTTGGATTCACGGACTTCAGCCGCTGTCCGCGGACATCGCGGTAAAACACATTAAAAACACAACATTGCATTTGTCAAATTTATCAAATAATCTCTGGGGAGGTGAGGGGTGATGAGGATGGGATATGGCTGCAAGAAGTAAAAAAAGAACAGGTGTTTTTTCACTGTAAAAGTCAGCGAACAGTGCGGATGTTCGCGAACAGTCCTGTGAAGTTCGCGGACACCTCTGCATTACAGGGTTGGTGAAAAGTAGTTTTTGGATGGCTTATAACTTTGGCAGCACTTAATGAAACTGCATGAAATTTTGCAATTATATTCCTGACCTGATTCCGAATGAGTTTGCAAAGTTTGGTGGGATTCTCTCAAAATTAGAGGGGGGTCCCACGATAATGTAAAGGCTTATAAATGAGATGCCATTTGACAAATCTACAACTAATTTGGCAAACTGATAATAGATCTAAATATAAATGGTTTTGCGAAGTTTGGTGGGATTTTATCAAGAGTGGGCAATATTAGAGAAGGGGTCCCAATATATTGTAAAGGCTTATAAATGTGGTGCCATTTGACAAATCTACACAAAGGTTTGCAAAAGGATTGTAGATCTAGATATAAATGTTTTTGCAACGTTTGTTGTGATTTTGTCAAGAGGGGGCAAAATCCCTGTGGCTAAAATCTGGCAACACTTGTGGTGCTCCATTAATACCCAGAGTATGGCTTCTGTAATTAATGCTAAATGCAGGTCGGGTCCTGCAATCTCGCTCTCTTCTCTCTCTCAGGCCTTAGTTGAAGCTGACAACATGGTAGCTCCTCCTTGCTTGACTCAATCTCGCAGATTACCTTCAGAACCCTGGTTCTCAGACCAATTCAATTTAAAGCTGCAAGGCTTAAATTAAGACAAGCAGAGAGACAATGGTGCAAAGCCTATGATCATACCCAAAAGATACTTTATAAGGCATGCTCTATTGAATATTCAGCAGCCATTAAAACTGCCAAAGCAGCTTACATTGCTGAAAAAAATCGAGTCATCTCTGGGTCAATCCAGAGCTCTCGTTGCTGCAGTGAACACACTGGTTTCATCTGAAAAATGTACTAACAAAGTTACCTACACTCAGGAATTATGTTATCTCTATCTCAGTATTTTATTGCCAAAATTAATACTATTTGCCAGAACATCTCCATGTCACTGGCCACTTCTATGCCTGGGGAAAAACATTCTCCACCGGCTGTGGGTTCTACCCATCTGGCTGGTCTGTTTCCTCCTTGGTCTCGGAAGAATCAGTACTGATGGCCATCTCTAAAATTAAATCCTGCTCTCCCAGATGCTGTCCCACTGACAGTGATGAAACAGATTGCCACGGCCCTCCTCACAGAAATCACAGCAGCCATTAATAATTCCTGTCAATCTGGGCTGGTGCCTCAGGAACTGAAGGCGGCTAGAGTGATCCCTCTTCTGAAGAAACCCTCTCTTGATCCTGGTACACTATCTAATTTCTGCCCTATCTTTCTTCTCCCTTTTCTGTTTAAACAGCTAGAATCACTGGTGTCACCTCTACTCTCCACATTTCTTGAATCTTCATGCTTGCACGATCCTGCCCAATCTGGATTCCGTCCTGGTAGAGGCACTGAGAGCGTTCTGGTGGCCGTCCAGGCTGATATGGCCAGGCTGGTGGATGCAGGTGGAGTGGGTGCTTTGACACGGCCGACCACCCCATCCTGTTGTCCCACCTTGCCCAGTTGGGAATATCTGGGCAGGTACTAGCCTGGTTCACCTCCTTCCTGGCGGATCGTACTCAGACCCTCGATATGCCTCCTTTTTCCTCTGTCTCCTGCCACCTCAGCTGTGGAGTACTGCAGGGCTCCTCTTTGTCTCCCATTCCTGTTCAACATTTACATCTGAGCCCTTGTGTGTCTCATCCGCTCCTTTGGCATCAGGTGCTATTCGTATGCGGAAGACAGTCAGATCCTGATCCGGCTAGATCTTGATCAGGCTGAGGTGTCGTCCTGCCTGAGGAGGTGCCTGGAGGCTGTGGGTGAGTGGATGGACCACAATTGGCACAAATTGAACACAGAGACAAAACTGAGGTGATGGTGGTAGGTTGCCCTCCTGATCCTTCACTCTGGGTGTCTTCCTTCTGGCCTTCTTCCCTCGGCCCCCTTCCCACCCCGGTGGATAAGGTTAATAACCTTGGGGTAGTAATGTCAACCTCCCTCTCTATGGACAAGCAAGTAACAGCTGTGTGCCAAGCCGGCCACTTTGAACTAAAAACATTTTTTTAAAAAGGTGCTCCCTATGATTCCTGCCCCCCCCTGCTTCCTCCTGTAGTGGCGGCTATGGTAATCTTGCGGCTGGATTATTGTAGTTCCCTTACCTTGGCTCAACCCAAGGGATTAATCTATCGGCTGCAACGACTACAAAATCTGGCCGCCCGGGTTGCCACTGGCTCTCCTTATGGAGACCATATATCGGCGGTTCTCCAAGCCTTGCATTGGCTAGCAGTGACTCAATGAATCAACTTCAGGCACTCTGCATTGTTCACCGTGCCGTACATAGCCAAGGGGTTGAATACCTCCAGGCGAAATTTACGCCTTACTTCCCCCGCCGGTCACTGCGCTCAGCCTCTGCTGATTTGCTAATGGTGCCCATATACAAACGGGCCCGGGTCGGAGGACGTGCCTTCTCTGTTGCAGCTGCAGAGTTGTGGAATGATCTCCCTAGGACCATAATCAGAAAGGCTGTTAAAACCCACCTTTTCTAGGCACTGCTTGGCGTCTGGCAAGGAACTTCTCTCTCTAGCGGCCTGATACCTTCAGGTGACCATGCGCTTTACAGGTAGATTTAACATAACATAACAAACAATAGATATGAAGAACCACAATGCATACAAATCAGAGGTACATACAGGGAAACTAAAGTAAGGAAGAAAGAAACAGCTTCATCAGAAAATGTTAATAACATTAAAGTTTATCTTCATTTATACAAATGGATTGTGTGTTTGAGGCCTGCTCATTTCCACATGTATGTGCACCATGAGCTGAGACCTAACCCTAAGGAAAGTACTTTAAGATCATATGACAAGGTTAACGTCTAGATATATAGCATCTCTTCAATTTTAATATTTTGGCTGTCAGTGTACAAAACCACCTGGCCTATATATGTCAGTGAACACAAACAAGTGGCCAAGATATGTGAGGTCATCAGTGATGTCATCAATGACATTTGTGGTGTCATCTTTGATGTCCTGGATGTTAGTCTTAGCAGTGCACGGTGGTGGCGCGAGTTATGGTTGCTTAGTTTACCATAACTGGCGAATTTCTGGGGATTTTCGGTTTTACTTGTAATATATATATATATATATATATATATATATATATATATATATATATATATATATATATATATATATATATTCAATGAAAACACGTTGTTAAAAGGGACCTTATGGTTAAGTTGCACTAATAAAAACCTATGAAATTCAATGAAAAAACTTTGTTAAAGGAACGTTATGGTTAAGTTGTACGTTCTTTTCTATCTCTGGATCATATTCGTCTTGAATTGATGCTAGTTCTTCGAGCGTGTTAAATGAAGGAGTTTGTGTCACACTTTTAAAATAAATGCATCAGCCTAAGCCAGAAATGGCCGTCTGCTTAGCATTTCCTTGAGAGACCTGGTCATTTAGCGGCTGGTATGCTGCATACCTAAGTATGGCTATATGTTTGGGGAGCATCCAGGCTTCCAGGAGGTTTTCTACATACACGTTTTTTTTGTTATCAGTAAACCAGATGATGTTAAGAACTGCCTCTGTTTACACAACTGACCAAAACTGTGTGAAACCACCAAGGCATACTGGGAATCTGTGAATTTATTGACTGTTTGTTGTTCAGGTAATTTACATGTTTGTGCCAGTGCTTCTAACTCTGCTACTTGTATTGAAGTAACATTGGGCGATATACCACTTTCTACAAAGTCTACCAAGGAACAAACAGCATATCCAACTACCAATTGGCCGTTCTTGCCTCTGTAATAAGATCAAGCCATGAAGTACAACATTTCTGCGTTTTGGTGTATCAAACAGGTCCTGTATTGCTTTCAAAGGCTCAACAGTGATAGCTACAGTTATGTGGTTAAAGGTCATGGGGTCTTCCTTCTAAACAGGCAGATAGTACAGAGGCTGGATTGAGCACTGACAATGAGTCAGTGTAACATAGGGTGAATTTAGCAGTAACATTTTATATTTTATTGATTGTGATAAGATCACACATATATTATAGGGTACCTGGCTCCAATCCCGATCTCCCGGGGTCCTTACATATATTACACATACACAAATGATCAGGACTGCTATATCAGATAGGGTATTGATTAATTCCTTACTGTCTTCAAACCTTAACTACCATCTTAGTTACCCCATTTCATCCACCATGCTCACCTCCCCCAGCCAAGGTGGCTAAAGGAAAGAAGTACTCTGCTCTGCGATTAGGGGTATGAACTACAGCGGAGCATTGGGAGAGAGGAATGCATTATAGCACCAGTGGAATGGCCTTTGGGAAAGGTGTGCAAACACGTGCACTGCTTCCTGTTTGTGCAGAAAGTGACCAAAAGCAATCTCATAGAGGTAGGATGCTTGGTAAAGATGACTACTTTATTTCGTCAGTAGTAGCTGACCTTGGTACAATGTGTGCCTAGTTGCTGCTACTCTGCACGCTCTGCACTTTAGACCTCTGCTATTTACATATTTTAATTATGTGCCATATTTTAAAATCTGTGTTGATCGAATTGATTTTATTGAGTAACTATCCTTTGGTTTTTAATTCATTTATTATGCACGTTTGCACATTCCTATCCACCAAAACCGTTGATATATTCCTGGTCTTGCCTCCTATCATGTTGTGCTTCCCCTAACTACAATACCCATCAGTTTTGTAGTCTGTGCCAGATTTCCTTAGTCCTCAGGCGCGTTACCGTTGGCGCGTTAGGAACAAACCGGTTAGCTACTTAAGGAGACATTTCATTTTATTTTGCGCCTTTCTCCAAGTTGCTACTACCCTGCACGCTCTGCACTTTAGACCTCTGCTGTTTACATATTTTAAAATCTGTGTTGATCGAATTGATTTTATTGAATAACTTTCCTTTGCATTTTAATTCATTTATTATGCGCGTTTGCACATTGCTATCCAGCAAAGCTGTATAGCCTTTGATATATTCCTGGTCCTGCCTACTATCCAAGGTCGTACTGGGACAAGAAATAGGCCCGGTCACCCAAAATAAAGTGGCCCAAGGCCCACCCCTTGCCTCACGACCCTTGACCTCTGATGACATCACCGGAAGTGATGTCATTTAACCCCACCCCAAAGTGACATCCCGGGAAGCAATGAAACACAACCTTTCACCCCTTGACAAAACAGGAAGTGGCATCAAATAGCATTGTTCCTAAGTACACTAAATTACTGTGAATCCAAGCAGACGTCCAAGGCCAAATGATGTTATTGTGTAGCATGTACACTTAAGCTCTTTTTTATAGAACAAATATGCATACAATATCACCCAATCTGTGTTGGTACTCATGTATCGACCTAAGAAGGATGAAAGGCTTTTTGAAAAAAAAAGTGAATTTTTGTTTTTTTTCTATTTATTTTTTCTTCCAAACCGGCCCAGGCATGGCCAGAAACCAGCCCCTGCTCCCCAGGGACGATTTCGGCCCGGCCACGGGCCGAAAGGGCGAGGGGACAATCCGACCCTGTACTATCACGCTGTGCTTACCCGAACTTCAATTCCCATACATATTGTAGTCTGTGGCATAAGTGCTGGTGTTTGTCGTTTGGGACGTTAGACGCTTGCCTTTAGTTCTCTGCTTTCATTGTATCATGACCTCGTATTTGGACATGAGAAGTATGCTGATTGTCCAAAAGCTTGCTCGTTAGAAGATATGTAGACCTTATAGAGTCTTGGGAGGATAGCTCAGGGGCAACATGCTCGCCATGGAAGCAAGAAGACACAGAGCACGACAGGTTCAATCCACAGGGCCACGCTTACAAATCTCTGGGTATTAAGCACGTTATAAATAACCTATCATATCATATCATATTACTTGAAAAAGAAGTTAGTATAACTTACTTATGCAGCCCCTGTTTTCGATAGCAATGCAGAGTTTATTTGGAACAACCCCTCAGGCTGGGCCAAAATACTATTTGTGAGTCTTGTCCGTTAACACAGCTAGGGATTGATCGAAACATTGCAGGAACTACTTTGCCTGCTAATTTCAACACTATTCCTGTTGCCCTGGCGGATGATAAGGCCACCCATGGTCATCCCTGCCCCACTGAAGCCTCTCCTATGGAACAAATAATTACAGTTTCCTTGCTAACACCTGTTCAGTA
Source organism: Ambystoma mexicanum (assembly GCF_040938575.1). Lineage (NCBI taxonomy): Eukaryota > Metazoa > Chordata > Amphibia > Caudata > Ambystomatidae > Ambystoma > Ambystoma mexicanum. The sequence continues at coordinate 665,533,387 of NC_090928.1, read as the reverse complement.
AGCAGACACTCAATTGACATACATGATTATGTAACAGATAATAATGTTGACCTTATGTGTGTGACAGAAACATGGTTGAAAGAGTCTAGTGGCCCTGATATCGACCTTTTTTACTCCAATAGGCTATACATTGTTTGGCCAGAACTGTGTTATGGGAAATGGAGGCAGAGTTGCCTTTGTAGTTAGGTATGAGCTCCGTTTTTTCACATCTCCTATTCACTGCAAGGGCTGTGAGCCTCTGCACTTAAAAATGACAGCCTCTGCTAATTATTGTGCTGATTTTATGGTAATGTATCGTCCTAAAGATATGCCCAATTTTACTGAAGACTTAAAGAACACCATAGCACCATTGAATAAACCCAACCTCTCCACTCTTGCTTCAGCCCTCAAACAACATCCTTTAAATAGTGATATGAGTATTCACAATAAGGCCCCCACCCATGTCATAGGTAACACTCTGGATTGGGTGGTATCAAGAAATGTTTCTCTCAATTCTTGGAATATTGCCCCTTGTGTATGTTCCGACTATTTTTTTGTCAACTTTAAGGTTCGACTACCTGGGAAACCTCTACCGAGGCCAAGAGATTTTAAGAATTTCATAACTCGGAGTCTGAAGACAGTGGACCTCGATGAACTGCAGAGATGTCCGTGTAGTCTAATGACGGACACACCAGACTCTGAATCTCCATCTCATTTAGCCGCCACTTACAATCATTATTTGAGTACTTTTCTGGATCAGGCAGCACCCCTGAAATCTATGACCATTAACAATGATTCAAATCATGAATTTTCTTACACTCCTTTTCTAACCGAATTGAAGCAAAAGAAGAGATGTGCTGAACAAGCATGGTCAAAGAATAAAACAGATGCAAACTGGCGGGCTTGGAAAAAGCTGGAAAAGTCCTATAGACTAAAAATCTATGAAGCTGACTTTTTTAATAATGAAATTGAGAATGCTGTTAGCAATACAAGGAAACTGTTTTGTAGTTTTAAATACTTAGAAAAGCCCCATTTGCAAACAGAACTACCTTTTAATACAAACAACGACTAAGTCCACCCATGTAGAAACTGCTGAAGACGTTCCTTTGGACAATCCATTGCATGCCTCTGTGACTCTAGTATCCCCTTCCACAGAACCTGGCATGCGGTTTAATTTCAAATCCATTGCAGTCGCCCAGATGGAAAATGCGTTTAGAAAAATGTGCCCCGCGTCATGCCAACACAACGTCATCTCTTCTAAATTTGTCCTGAGCAATTTTAAGTTATTTGCAACTTTTTTTGCCTGCTTTACAAATGTCTGTTTTAGTCATGAAATAGTACCGGATTAAGTTAAAAATGTAGTAGTGACACCCTTGTTAAATAAACCTGGCCTAGAACCCACAAATACCAACAACCTAAGGCCTACCACCAATGTTCCCCTCCTGCTGAAAATTGTGGACAAAGTTGCTACTAGACAATTTCAAGACCACCTAGAAACTCTTAATATTTTACACCCAGACAGTCCGGTTTCCACTCTAATTTTAGCACGGAAAGTGCCCTGGTTGATCTTCAGACACAGATTCTGAATATGGTAGATAGAAGCAAAACTGGACTTCTCATGCTTTTGGACTTATCTTCAGCATTTGATCTTGTGCACCATGAAAGGCTCCTATGCACTCTGTTGACTGTTGGTGCTTGCTCTAAAGAGGCTATTTGGTTTGGCTCTTTTCTTGGTAACCGTATCTCAAGGGGCATCTTAGATCAAGTGTCCTCACCACAGTCATACATCACTTGTCGTCTGCCTCAGGGAGCTAGGCTGTTGCCGGCCCTTTTTAATGCTTACATGCATCCCTTGTGCAACCTATTGGATGACTTAGCTGTCCTATTCATGAATTATGCTGATGATACTCAGCTATTGGTGGAACTGTCAGGCGCCTATGCAGTGGACTCCCTGAAGGTACAGAATGTATATAATTCTGTGAAGAACTGGATGTGTGCAAACTGGCTATTTCTGAACAGCTCCAAAGTGGAACTCCTGATCTTTGACTCTTCACAAGCCAGAGCAAAGTTGGATCCTTGTTATTCTAGCTTCATCATTGAGAGGCATGGCATTGCCGCCCAGGTACTTGCGAACTGTGTTTTCTCAGCAAGAATTTAACATTAAGAATTGAAAATTTGAATTGGAGTCCAGAATGAGAGAAGCCTCCTTCTCAAACAAGAAGAATCCAGTTTACTTTAGTTAATATAGAGTGTATGGCACGGAAACAGATTTGGACACAGGATGGTGGACTCTTTGTTATCAGACATCCTGACAGAGTCCTTCGATTTTTTGTTGAGGTAGGGAAACCCCTCACAGAAATAGGGCCATATACATCTTCCTTTTCTTTTACTTTTAAAATAAAAGTCTATGCCCACAAATATGCCACCTCTATGTCAGACTTGTACATCTGCACACTTACACCTGTTATTGAAATCTTGATGCTCTTATCACAATAGACTATCATTTTCCTTATGCTAACAACCCTCAGTGCACAGTATTTAAACAATATATTCACTCTTTTATTCCAAAATATTTCTCTAAACGATCAATGAAATTAAAAGGTTATTACCACATACAGACAATGATACAAAAACACATACTTACATACTCAATCACCGAGCATATAATGACAATAAATAATTCACCATAAAACATGTTTTGTTTTTATTCACAGGAACAACAGCACATAAATTCAACTAGTTACAGATTTTGGGAGCCATTACTATCTCCAATTGGCCCCTCCCATTTAATTTCAGGGATTTATATCGATTATTTATTATTACATGTAAAGATTATCCAAACATCAACATTATTCTCACAGAACAGTCGACACCTCAGTGTTTTGGCCACTGCAAGCCCATTAACACTCCAGATGCAAACGGCCTTCATCAGGACTATGGATTACTTGACATGCCCCCAACATGGATTCCTGTATAGTAGACAATCTGCAGTGAACAAACAACAAAACAAACGAAATTGCCAAGAATAGACAAGCCTATGTGAACGCACTTTAAATCTGTATTCAATGCCATACACCTCATTTGAACTAGCGTCTAATTCTCACTAAACATACCTCAGTTCAGGTACACTTCCGCTCTTCTACTCCCAATTCTAGTTTCAGAATACCTATAAAGAAATACCTGAATGGTATTGATTAATTCCTCAATGTCTTCAAACCTTAACTACCATCTTAGTTACTTGATTTCATCCACAGTGCTCACCTCCCCCAAACAAGCTGCTCCATGAAGTTCTTCTAGAGGACTCCAGAAGGCACTACCTCTCTTTAGTCGCCGAAGGACATGATGCCTCATGGATGTTATTCATGCTTCCCATGACACCATCTCTGTAAAAAACACATAAAACAATACCCCAGTTATCTTGTTGTTGTCTGTCTTGCACTCATCCATGCATGTCCTATTATTATTATTATTATTATTATTATTATTATTATTTATTTATAATGTGCCTAGCCCTGCAGGCATCAAAGCGCACAAATAAGACACAAGACAACGAAGTGACAAGACAATAGAGTTCCAAGCATCAAAAGACCCTAATTAAAGGAAGTGTATCAAATAAACAAAAGAGTCTTCATTCTTGTGCTGAACACAAGTAGATTTCTCTCAAGACGAAGATCAACAGGAAGTGAATTCCATGCTGCCGTGGCGTGCACTGGAAGAGAGCGGCCACTGCCTCTTGCGCTTTGAGTTCTAGGACAAATCAATCTAAAGTGTTAGAAGACCTGGTTGATCTGTTCGCCATTTGATGGGTTAAGCTCTGCCTAAGATAATAGGGAGCTGAACCAAATAAACATTTATGTACCATGGGGTTAAGTTTGAATTGAATTCTAGATGCTATAGGGAGCCAATGGCGGCCTCTTCTATGATCTAAAATATGTTCTCTTTTTAAAACATTTGTAACGATGCATACTGCATCAATTTGTAGTATTTGCAGTTTGTGCTGGGCATTTTTATTGGCACCACTAAGAAGAGCATTACAATAGTCTAATCTGGGCATAATAGTTGCTCTTAACAGATTTCACAGTTTTTTGATGACACATATGGCTTCACTAATATGAGCAGCCTGACGTGGTACTCACATTTTTCTACCACACTATCTACCTGGGCGTCAGCTTCCAGGGATGCTTCAAGAAGCACACCCAGAGTTTTCATCCCTCGCAAGTATCGGGGGTGGGGAGGAGTCCCTTTCCCCGTTCTTCCTCTACTTCACAAATGTCTTATCAAGTCTGGTGCACTATCCTGCCAGACTTGATTTGTAACTCTTCTTGTTCCATAAAAGTTGTACTTCCACAAGAAAACCACCACACATCAAATCTGGTTCACTATCCTGCCAGAGTTGACTGTGGAACTTCCTCTTTTTACCAGAAGTTGCATTTCACAAAACATTCACCAGAAAGGAAAGTTCACAAGTGTAGAATCAAGTCTGGTTTACTATCCTGCCAGACTTGATTGTAGCTCTTATCTTCTTCTTTTCACCAGAAGTTATATTTCACAAAATACTCACCAAAAAGCAGAGTTCACAAGTGTAGCATCAATTCTCATTTACTATCCTGCCAGACTTGATTTCAGCTCTTGTCGCTCCAGAAAGTATACATCGTTCTGGCAATGGGTCCTCGACCCTTTGTCTCTACTTCTTGTCTCTCTCTCTCTCTCTCTCTCTCTCTCTCTCTCTCTCTCTATCTCTCTCTCTCTCTCGCTCTCTCTCGCTCTCTCTCGCTCTCTCTCTTATGTGGGTTCCAGCCCCATCTGGGTTATCTTAGAGTCTCCCAGACTTTCTCCCTATGTTCTCTCTCTTTCATCTGGGTCCCCGACCAATTCATGAACTCTTAGGGCTTCCCGACTTGCCTCAGCTCCTTGTTTGTGTGTTTCTATAAACTGTAATGGGTCATTGACCCTTCTGTACTGTTCTTGCGTGGCTTCCCTTAGGTCATGTGGGTCCCAGACCCTGATGCACTCTACTTGTGGGGCTTCCCCAGTCTCATATGGGTCCCAGACCCATCTCTCAGGTGGATCCTATTTTGTAGACAGGCCTGGTTCACTGACCTGACAGGCACCTTTTCTCATATGTCCTCTGTGTAGATTTCCCCAAGTACTGGTACGAGAGAGAAGGGGTTCCTTGACTTTCACCTTTGTACTCCATAATCATTACCACCCATTACGGTAACACAGGTACCTTTCGTGGCATTACCGGATTGCCTGGGTGGCTTCGTGAGACTGCCTCTGCTTGCTGTGGGCTTCCTCGCACCTTCCTGCGCTCTCTGTGTTGCCTCGCCGTGTTTCCAGGTCTTGTCCCTTTTGGCTTGCTTCTCTTGCTTCAACAGCATGGTCCAGCTCCTAGTTGCTCCCAGACCTCTGGTTCACCAGCCAGGACAAATATTAACATTGCGTGTGTTCAGCGGGGCTCCGTCAGCCTCCCCTGCTCTCTACAGCGAGCCTCCAGCCAGCTCTCTGTTCCTCCAGGGAGGATTTGCCCCTGTACACAGTCCTTCTTTTCTTTATCTCCAAGTTTGACTCTGATTGGCTGTACCGTGTATGTTGGTCCAGCATGAGCTTTTCCCATCTTGCCCGATCTTCTTCGTGTCAGTAGCTAAAGACACTAAATTGAGGTAGTTTTCCCTCTTCCTCGTCCCTTTATGTTTTGTGCAGATGGGATCTCCTGGCCTACAGAACTATATAGACTTGTCATAAACTATAGAGGATGGAGTAGGGTGAGAGGAGTGAGGAGACAAAGATGGGGGGTGCATACATGTTCTCTCACGATAGCTGTCACTGGTCCCATAGAGGGTTTTCTTCCCCATGAGATCCACCCACTGAGTACCACCCCAAGGGGGACTATCGGGTAGCAGCCTCACTTCCCTGGTCTCATGGGATGGGGCTCCCCCAATGGGAGCAGTGACAATACCCTGGCATTCATCACACAGGGCAACAATGGCATGGGGATCCGATACCTCTAAAGGTGACCCGAATACAATATTCGCACTCTATGTACTGCAATGATGACAGATGCTGCAATGGATCTAAGGGATTGGGGCAGCCCTGCTGGACTGGATCTGAGCATGGACTATAATAAGCAATTGCCTGTTTGTGTCTGCGTGCCTGGATGAGGATGGCAAACGCAGATCCATTTCTTTCATGCCAATGAATTGTGAATTTCTTCTTGTAATCTGGCAATCGAAATGCTGACACATATCATAATGCTCTTTTGAGCTAGATGAAGGCTTCTTCTACTTCTAGTGTCCATTGCAGGGGCACTGGCTTATTAACTTTGGTATTGTATTGTGGGAGTTTCACTATCTGCGCATCAACTAATTCTCACTATCTACAGTATCTTGTTATCCCCACAAATGCTCTCAACTGTGTTACTAGCAGAGGTTTGGGTACCTTCAAAATACCTTCTGTACAGGAGCTTGCTATGAATATATGCCCTAACATGATGTTGTGTACTAAATATTGAACCCTTTTCATAAATAACTGCAGTTTGCAAATGGATGGCTTGTGTCCTTTATTAGATAATGTGATTAGTAATACCCGTGTGTCCTATTTGCAGGCTTTGCATGAGAGTGAGGTAAGAGATCATCTAGGTACTGAACCAGAACTGACATTCCAGGAAATATAATATCAACTCAATATTTTGGGAGCTATTGTGTAAAAAGTGTAGGTGATTCTGCATGCCCCTGTGGGTGCCTATTCCACGTGTACTTTATTACTCGGTATGAAAAAGGAAAGAAATACTGGCTATGTAGAATTAGGGAAATTGAGAAAAATGCTAAGCACAAATCTACTACCTTGAAATGTAGATGTCAGAAGAATGCATGATATTATGGTTGCTGAGTTGGGGACTACTTGGAAAGCTGGTATGATTATGGTCATTGACTGATTGAAGATCCTGAACAAATCTATGTGTATTTCATCCTGGTTGACTGGCTGTACTGGGGGTTACGCTATTATTCTTTGCTTCAGTAGGGAGTCTATCACTGATGCTATACCTTCTTTAGCTTCTGGATGTAGCGGGTATTGCAGGATTCTGGCCAATCTTTTAGACTGATCTACCACAATCTAGACTGGTTTTGCATTTCTAATATACCATACCTCATTATCGTGAACAGAGAGAAATCTGTCAGAGACTGAATTTTGCAATCTGGAGACCAAAGTGTGCTTGTGTGTTTTGTTGGTTTTCACTGAGTCACATGCAACATTAGCTGCTAGCACTGCCTCTGCAACACTACTTGGGACATCTAAGAACAGTCTGTCCAGTATGCAATGTACATTGCAGTTAAGTTTACATAAAACGATTTACATGGGCCAATGGGCTAAGAAATAAGCAGTGTTTTCTGTAACAGGGCCCAGGTTAACAGGCCCTAGTCTGGTAACATGGTACGGCACTGGGGTAGTCAAAACCCCTGGCATTGATGGCATTGATGGTCTCAGAGGATAAGGTAATATCCGTGAAACAATCCGAATTAATTGCTGAAATTCACTGGGAGTGGAGGTGGGCAGTTACGCTATGGATGGTTTGGGCATTTGTTCTTCCAGTGGCCTTCTTGTTCACAATAATTACAGGCTGATGGGCTGAGGAACTTTCCTGGCTGACCTTCCTGTGGGACACCCCTGCTTCTTCCTTGCCTCCTTCCCTTTTTTATTTTGTATTTCTTTATTGATTCAGCTGTTTTAAACAACTTTACAATAATTAATTATACACAATTATTTTCTAAAATCACACTTACATAAATTTATATCGAAACAATTAGTAAAAAATTATAAAAATAGAAAAAACAAACAAAAAAAAGGGAAGAGAAAAAAACACAAAAGCACTGTAGCAAAACTACTGTATGCATACATTGTACTAAATTTGAGATACAAAAAACTTCATTAGTCAAGTCATGTGAAATGTGAAATCCTTTTATGTCAATTTCAATGAATATAATAAATTGAGAGCAGAAACTCTGACAGTTGTTAATTGACCCGAGCAGACAATTTTCCACAACTCCTCATGGGTCATTGTCTGATAATCTTGTAGATGTTTCTTAAAATTCATGATATGCTTATCTTGAAGCATAATACAATCAAATAATAAGTGTTGAAGTGTTTCTTTGTTCTCAATAATATGACAAAAATGACAGATATTGTCAGATTTAGGGATTTCACCACGTCTACTTCGGATATCTCTTGTGGGCCAAACATTAAATCTCATGCGTAAAAAGTCCAATCGATGCAACACTGAAGGCGATTTCATTAAATATGCTTCAATGATATTATGTTTCTTTGCTCGAAAGGGATTATTTCTAAAATCTTTATAATTTTGGCACTTATCTCTGGTGCTGATCCAGTCATATTGGAACAGTTTTGTTTTGGCTCTTGTAGGATTGCCTATCAAGACCTGTAACGAAATAGCTTGGGCTAAAGTATATACTATTGTATCATTCTATTTACTTATGTACTCATGTTATGTTGAGAACATGTATTCAGATAGAATACGTATAAGCATAATGGATTTAGGTGCCCTCAGATATTTCCTAAAAAGAGCCATGAGCTGCCACAAATATCTGAAGTACAAAGATGTCAATCCCAGTTTGTTGCGGATCCAGCTAATGGGAATACAATTCGGCAATTTTAATATATGCCACCAATATTTGCTTTCTAATTTCTGCAACAGTTTTTCAGTCATAATTGGTTTGGTTTCAGATCCATATAACAGGATTGGCCTAATCTTCTGTCGATAGAATATTAAGCAGGATTTAGTGAAAACTTGCCGTATTTCACTTGGATGATACAAGATTGTGATATAGATGTTGCAAGTTTTTTATCCAAACTTGAGAAATACAGCTTGTTATCTTGTCTATTACTAAGTATGATGCCCAAATATGTATATTGCTGCATGACCTCCAATGTAGTACAGTGCAGCCTCCTGAATGGCTTGTTGCGCCTATTGCCATTACAAATCATGACTTTGGTGGTTTTATTTAAGTTAATAGCAATAGGTTTTGTTGGGCATAAATGGATAAGGCGTCTAGCAATCGTTGTAGGCCTTGTGGGGTTTTGGACAATAAGATCAAATCGTACGCACAAAATAATTCTGGTATCAGATGATGTTTCAATTTCGGAGCATCACTATTGATGTTTTCAAAATGATCACCCATGTCTTCAATGAAAAAGTTAAAGAGGGCTGAGGCAAGGATGCATTCCTGCCTCAGTCCTCGGTATGTATCAACAAAAGGACTCAAATTACCCCTCAACGATACCCTCACCTGGACTCTTGTGTTTGTGTTTAGCGCCTTAATGAATGGGGCAATATGAGAGGGACATTCAGCTTGTTGTAATTTATCGACTAAGAGTTCCCTTGGGACCGAATCAAAAGCGGCCTGGAAATGTACAAAGGCCATGTGAAGAGGTTGCCTAGAGGCAGAGTGATGTGACAGGATGGCAGTTATGATAAGTAAATTAATTGTAGTACCCAATCGTGCCACAAAAACCATCTGAAAGCGATTACGATGTTTTTTCTCCAAGGTCCACAAATTTAAGTCTCCAAGGATACATTTTGAGAAGATTTTGCCCGTAGCATCAAGAAGGGCGATCGGACGATAGACAGGCACGACCAACCGCCCTTCTTGAAGATGGGAATGATTACAGAATTTCGCCATGATTCAGGAATTGTGTTAGTGGTTACAACGTGGCAAACAATATTGTAAAGTATCGGGGCGTTGTTTAAACATTCTGTTGTTTAACCCATCGGGGCAAGGTGCTCGCGAATTAGTTAATTTAGAATGTAGCAATCTTCCTTGGCGAATTTTAGATGATGTGTAGTTGCAGACTGGAAGGATCCATGATTACCAATATTAGATGGACAGTTATACAATTGGGTATAGTGGTTTATCCAATGATCTTCTGTGACACCATTTATCTGTATTGGGAACTGGGAGACGTGATTTGCTGAATTAAGTAGGGTCCATACCTGGGCAGAGTTTTTCCTCTAGATAGCTGTTAGCATAGTTTCACCGTCTTTCTGGTAAAGTTGTATTTTTTTAGTTTTCACCAAGTTGTTATATTTGCATCTAAGAGATTTTAACATCTCTGCTCTTTCAACGGGAGGTTTCAACAGGGCTCATTTTTATTGTCTTCTCAATTATTTTTTTCATTCTTGTATTTCTTGATGAAATAGTTGTTTTTTCTTATAATTGCAACTAGTATTTGTTACAGAATGAATTTTGAATATTTGAAAGGCATTAATATAATTATCGTTAGAGTTTGTGAGATGAGCCAGTATACTGGTTTGTGATTTAAGGATATTTTCTTTAAGATTATATAAGAAATTTTAATTCCATGAAAATCGCGTTTTCAAGTTGTTGACTTTAAGGTGTCCAGGGTAGCACGAAGATTTGGATGGTACAGCATTCATTTGTAAGTGACATTGTACAATAAGCATTTCGTGATCACTGGATGTCTGGTGCATTATGTCAAATCTATCAACCTTGGCATAAGTGCAATGATCGACATCTTGCCAAGCACCTATGGGCAAGAGGAAGCAAGAGGAAACAGGGAACACACTGAGAAAGGCTGCCAGTGTGTTTCCTTATGCGCACCAAAGAAGAGAATCGAAAAGCAGCGCTGCTTTGCTGTTAGATAAAAATTTCCCTTTCAAAAAGGAAATATTTTACATTTAAAATAATGGCGCCCTGATGCTCTTTTCATCTGTTAAACAATATACAGTTCTGATCCAGTAAGGCCCAACTATGCCCATCCATATTCCACTTGTGCTTTAGTAAAATAAAGCATCTCTCACGGAATGACAGGCTGTGTCAGGCATGATCTGGGAAATCACCAGAAACTTTACCCTCAGCCGTACAGAAAAATGCTTGACTTTTGCTACAAAGTGTCAAAAATAAACACTTCAAAAGAAACCTTAGCTCTCTGTGCAATTTCAGTGCACCTGTGCCTTGAACAGATTGCTGTGTGAGAGAAACTGACTAGGGTTGCAAATAATGAAAACCAAGAGAAAACCAAATTTGAAAGGGACATGCCAGCAGAATTCACCATGTGTCAAATGGGCTTTTGCAAACAAGAAAAATATCTGTTTTAAAAGTGTGATGCTGAATAAGGCCCTGTCCTTGCCTAGAAATGTAAGGGGGGTTTGGTTAAAATATAATATGATGTATTATTCTAACAGCCTTGCATTTTGGACTCAGTAAAAGTAAATAAATAAAGTAAATACATGCATGGCTGTACTGGGGAACCAGCCAAACAGGTTTCCTGCATGACTTCAAAGCACAATTGTGTGCTGGCAACAGGAGTGGCCTCACCCCAAAAGGAGCCACAATAAATTTCTGGGAAAACTACATGTTACTTTCTCCCCTTGGAAACTTTGGATGGCCAAGTGGATGCATCTCACACGCTCCAGCTTGAGACAATAGTTTCTGGGACACCTACGTGTTACTTTTGGAAGTTACACCTACCATTCACTCAAACTGAGAAACCCCATGGCAGCTCTGGGCTAAACTGACATTTGGTGGTAGCCTGGAAAGACATGACCATATCTGGAGGACAAAGGGCCAGCCAATCTGGCTTAAATGACTGTTTTTTATTAATAAACTGTAAGACTGTTATTTCTATAACCGGGCAACGTAGTAATGTAAACGTTTTACAATTTAAAGGTCATTTTTGTGGCTTTAAAACAAGATATTGTGGCTGTCCATGGCATGTATGGGACATAAACACCAGGAAAATGTCAATCATGGGAATAGTACATATGGTGGAACATTACAAATGTATGGAAATATGCTCTATGATGATATGTACACATACCTAAAATTGTGGGATGTTGGGTGAAGCGGTTCCCACCAAAAAGCGTGAAAAATTATTAGAAGGGTGAAACAATGTCCTACAAACTTGGGAATTGGACTACCATGTTCTGTCTGAAATATGCAATCTGCCTAGGTAATTTGCAAAAGTCCCACAACTACAAAAAGGAGTGCTTTATGTCTAAATTGATTTTGGAATGACTGTGGAATGGCTTTGCACCTCATAAAAACACAACCACATAAACGGAGTCCCCTCCTTGAGGAGGCAACGAACATGGGCTGACCTATCCAGTTCTCAGGGTTAGGGGTAGGTCTAGCTTAGTTCTGCCCAAAAATAAACCCTGTGATGTCACCCGTCTTATAAATAAGGGGGGAAGATCACAGGAGGGGACACACAGCCTTCTGAATTTTCCAGCGCCTGCGTATCCAGACATTCCACCTTCCCTCTGCAAGATTCCAGACCCCACTGCCAGAAAAGGGATAGTTGATCCAGGCCTTCTTATCCAGGGAGAACCACCCTTCAGCACTAAACCCCATAACAGAATCCCACTAACCTTAGGGAGAAAGGGGAAAGGTGGCTGAGCCCGCTTTGGGATTCTCCAGTGCTGCCTGCTTGCCCTGCTTACCCACTCCATACAGCTGAGTCATCACTGTGCCGTGACCAGACCTTTGCCCAACCGTCTTTTGCCAGCAGAGTCCGCCGTGCAGTGACCAGAGCCTTTGAGTCCAGAACCCGGTTGGCTGTCCCAAATCCCAAATTTAAGCGCTGATTGTGAGTATTTCCCCATTCCCTAACGACACATAGCCTACCCAATCTTGATACCTTGTCTTGGTTCCACCCTAAGTAATCCCATCCATTCCCTGATAATTTGGTTAGGATAGTCTGAATTCTCTGTGCATCCTGTCCTTGATTTTCTAGTGTTAGCGCAATTCTTCCATTCATTTCTGTCTTGCATAGATCCTTTGTCATATTTTGAATAATTTAAGTAATTCCCACATAGAGCTGAACGTGGGGTGAAAAGGTTAAATTGCAAGTACTGTGTCTTTCGTTAACAATCTAGCCTTGATAATCTAGTATAAGTAAAACTTGTCCTTTCTTTTCCCAACTGATTTTCTCTTTTAACTGCTTTATTTTCCCAAAACCGAATCTCCTTCCAGATTGAAATTCTCATCCAATTCTTCAGCTAGAGTCACTCTTTCACTTCTATATTATCCCTGTGATGTGCATCTACCCCCAGCTAAAAACCACATTCCGATTTTGTCTATTTCACCTGTTTTTTTAAAAAACCGGTTTGACATTTAAAACTGAAAAAGAGAAAAATGCAACTTTTCAATGTGTGATTTTGGCTGCACTGTGTTTTTACTCTCAAGTTGCTTTTTTAACTGTATGCTCTTTGTTGATACCTTGCCTTGTAGTTGCTAGTGATATTACATCCGTGACACTGTGATATCTCGTATTTATCTCATTTATTCAACCACATGCAAATGTGTTATTTACCAATTCCGAGTGTCATTTTCTGCAATTGCAAAGGGTTCTAAAATTATTATTTTGTGAGAGAAGGTCGGATTTTGATTCTGTTTGCTGCCTAATAACCCTGACCCCTTGCTGCAACTTTCTATCCGCTCACAATTCGATTAATTGGGGTTTGAGGGAGCATTGCAGGGGAAATTCTAACTCGGGTGCTATCTATCCGAATAGAAAAAGTGCTCCTATTCATTTGTGCTTTGGATATGTTCTTGTAGAAGGTCAACCAAGTGTATTTCATTATTTTACATTGTAACTATCACCCCATTGGTGGTTGCTGCCCAATATTCAAACTGTGTGATTATCTTTGAATTTAAAATAAATAAATATTGTATTACCACCCACCAGCCTGGTTCATGGTCCATTGTGACCCAGGGTATTTGCAAAAGGGGGTGTGAGACGGGTTGGGTGCCAGCATAAATTAAGTAGTAAAGAACTCCACCTCCAAGCAGAATTTAATCAAGAGCGCCAGAAATTAAATGCTATTATGCAACAAAGGGATGACCTGGCTGAACAGAGGGCACCCTAAATCAGGAGAAAGATGCCCTGTGTCAGGAAGTAAGCAACCTAAAAACAGATTTACAGGAAAGAGAGTTGGGCCTCCATAAACTAAATGAACTCAAAATAGAATATGGAAAGTTATTGGAGCACACCAGACAGGTAGAAGGTGCCATGGAAAAGAACACCCAAACTAAAAATGTGCAAACTCAGGAGGTGAGTCTCCTGCAACAAAAATTGTCTCAGTGTTCCCAAACTATAAAGGCAGCAGAAAATGATAATGAGGCCCTCTGTGAGGAGAATGATTGGCTCCACCAGCAGGTGGCACCTCAAGAGCGGGTCATAGAGGCCAGTAAAGCCCTGATAGCCGAGCAAAAGGTTCAGACCTTTGCCTATTATCAAGAGGTAGGGGCTGAGAAGGAGAAACTTGTGAGGTTGGAGAACGAGTATTCTAGATTTAATCTAAACTGGAGGGACCCCGAAAAAGTAGAGATGGACAGTACAACCCCTGATCATAGTATGATGACCTCTGTACTAAGGGACTCAAACCCATTTAATACTTTGAACAATGCTGACTTCATGTCTACTGGTTCACATGAGCCAGAAACCATGAGGCCGGCAGAATTAAATAGGCCTAGCATAATGGAGCTGACAGGTCAGCGCCCCCCCGAAATTGATGGACGGGCGTCACAGTATAAATACATATAGGTAAAGAAAATGCCACAGAAACAGCTACCCACCTACACACGTGCTAGGTGTGTCTAGTTGCAAAAAAAGTGCTACCTATCATGTCGGTGAATTGATTGCAACAGAAGCAATAGAGATATACATCTTTTAATTTATTAATCAAAAACACTCAATAAGATATATGTTAAAAAAGACAAAAATGCATTTTGTTTGTACATAACATCACATAAAAAACATATAGTGAAAGTCAATATTTTCAACCAAAAACAGTTTCTTCGAACTTAACACAATCATCATAAACTGGTGATGTTGTGGAGTTAGTAAATGTGTGAGGTGAACATCTTGTTGTTGAGTGAAGCCTCAAGTTACAATTAGCTTGTCCTTGACTCTGTTTGTCGACACCAAAGAGTGTGTTTCTAGGTCCTAGCGATATTAATTGAACAGAAGAGAAACACTCTGTAGCCGATGCTATCAGACGTGTGCTGGACCCGTCTTCAGGACTTTATATGCAAATACCCAGAATTAGATGTCACAAGTAGTTCATTGGTTGATGCCCTTCACAAGTGGCAATCTAAAAACCAAAACGAAACAGCCGTGTTGGTAACATGATAAAAAACCCAATCACAGTATGGTGTCTCTATTGGTGTGCACATGCAACTGGTTCCACTAACCTTACAATTGCTTGGTGGAAGTGTGTGGCCTTTAATTAGGTGTAGATGTGGATGAAATTCAATGGTCCGAACTATGATTCTTCACAATAATTAGAGCTAGAAGAAATTATTGAATAATGAATGAACATTAAAAGTTTGTGTTTTCAATTTTAAACTTAGTTAATTGAATACAAAAATGTAGTAATTAATTTATGGCCTCTCTATTTATCATGTGAGAGCTCCCAAGGAGGGGGGATTTCTATCTACTTATTTAAGCAAACAAGAGACAGAGAGAATATCTTAGATGTAGCACAAGTATTGTTCAAGACTAGATCTAACACTTGAACGAAGGGCATTTGCTCGGTGCTATTTTTGAGTAAATAAATACCTTTCGGAAAGAAGCAGAAAGTGCTTTTGTTAGCTTCAGCAAGCCGCAAGCGTAATTTCACGCGTCCTGTCCGATAGTGTCGGGATGTGGTACTCGCCCGATCTGTCAATGTAAAAGCAGAGATATGTAACTGCCGGTGGTTCTTAGACAAAGACTGTGTGGATGTATTTTACGAGCGCGGTATATGATGTAAATACCTTTGTATAAGGTTGTTTGGAAGTGGCTCTCACGTTCGATCGCTGTTGATGTTTAGCGAGAATACTATGGCTGCCAGATGTTTTACGTACTAGCGTCTGGGGAAACTCAATCCGCGCTGTAGACACAATTTGGTTAAATGCGTCCGCCGTCTTGAGGTAAAAAATGCCGGGCGCAACCAAACAAGGGAAGGCTTGCAAGTGGAGGGAAATTATTCGATGTATCTGCCATGTTCAAATAAGCAGACACGGCCATCAAAGATAGCCTGTTCAAGTCACGAACAGGGACGCACCCAGTTGTCATCTATGGTTTATCGTGATTCGCCAATTTATGGGCATATTTGTTAAAAAAGTAATTGAGCCTACATGATGAAAGGATGCCTGACATTATGCAGGCGCATTTTTTCAAATGAACAATTCGATGACCTGTTTGTGATCGTGTTGCAGCATTTTAATGTAACAAATTAAATCATTAAGGAAACAGTGGCTGTCGGACCAGTAACAAATATGTGTTTTATATGTTATCGAACTTTGATGTTTTTGAACCTGCATGTTTTGTATATATACCTCCTATGTTTATAATGAATTGAAACAGCAGGAGACTGAAGTGTGATGGCATATAGAAAATCGTTGGTGTTTTACTTATGTAAGAATAGGCTCCATTAAATTCCAATGTTAAGCCCGGCTTGGACAGTATTCAGATTATAAACCCATTTCTGCTCAAACTGTCTCAACTTGCGATCTCGATCCCCTCCACGGGGATGTGCTGGCACTGTTTGAATGATGTACCATTCAATGTCTTCAACAGTGTGTTTTGCTTTTGCGAAGTGGGCAACCAGAGGTTTGTCAGGCACTAGATTCTTAACACATGATCCGTGTTCGCAGATTCTCTGCTTTACAGGTCTTTTTGTCTTGCCAACGTATATTAGCCTGCATGGGCATATAATGACATAGATTGCCCATGATGTATTGCAGTTGGTGAAAGCTTTTAGATGCCAAGTTAGGCCTTTTAGGTTGACAGTTTTCACATTCTTTGTCAAACGGCATACTGAACAGTTACCACATTTAAAATGACCACCCCCCCAAACTTGGTGACTCCAAATTTGGGGATTCCAATTTTCAATTTAAGTCAGCACATCCTGACTCCAATTGAAATTAGCCTCTTAAGCAAAGGCTTATCTTTTGTGCCAACCAACAGCTCTGATTTGTTTAAAACAGAAATCGAGATGCGCAACTTTTTTCAGGAGGTATATATACAAAACATGCAGGTTCAAAAACATCAAAGTTCAGTCACATATAAAACACATATTTGTTACTGGACCGACAGCCACTGTTTCCTTAATGATTTCATTTGTTACATTAAAATGCTGCAACATGATCACAAACAGGTCATCTAATTGTTCATTTCAAAAAATGCACCTGCATAATGTCAGGTATCCTTCCATCATGTAGGCTCAATTACTTTTTTAACAAATATGCCCATAAATTGGCGAATCACGATAAACCATAGATGACAACTGGGTGCGTCCCTGTTCGTGACTTGAACAGACTATCTTTGATGGCCGTGTCCGCTTATTTCAACATGGCAGATACATCGAATCATGTCCCTCCACTTGCAAGCCTTCCCTTGTTTGGTTGCGCCTGCCATTTTTTACCTCAAGACGGCGGACGCATTTAACCAAATTGTGTCTACAGCTCGTGTTCAGTTTCCCCAGACGCTAGTACGTAAACATCTGGCAGCCATAGTATTCTCGCTAAACATCAACAGCGATGGAACGTGAGAGCCACTTCCAAACAACCTTATACGAAGGTATTTACATCATATACCGCGCTCGTAAAATACTCCCACACAGTCTTTGTCTGAGAACCACCGGCCATTCCATATCTCTACTTTTACATTGACAGATCGGGCGAGTACCACATCCCGACACTATTGGACAGGACGCGTGAAATTGCGCTTGTGGCTTGCTGAAGCTAACAAAAGCACTTTCTTCTTCTTTCCGAAATGTATTTATTTACTCAAAAATAGCACCGAGCAAATGCCCTTCGTTCAAGTGTTAGATCTAGTCTTGAACAATAGTTGTACTACATCTAAGATGTTCTCTCTGTCTCTTGTTTGTTTAAATAAGTAGATAGAAATCCACCCTCCTTGGGAGCTCTCACATGATAAATAGAGAGGCCATAAATGAATTACTACATTTTTGTATTCAATTAACTAAGTTTAAAATTGAAAACACAAACTTTTAATGTTCATTCATTATTCAATATTTTTTTCTAGCTCTAATTATT
The DNA here is from genome assembly GCF_040938575.1 of Ambystoma mexicanum. Taxonomy (NCBI): domain Eukaryota; kingdom Metazoa; phylum Chordata; class Amphibia; order Caudata; family Ambystomatidae; genus Ambystoma; species Ambystoma mexicanum. The sequence goes on along the minus strand of NC_090928.1, from coordinate 665,515,328 downwards.
GTGAAGAATCACAGTTCGGACCATTGAATTTCGTCTACATCTACACCTAATTAAAGGCCACACACGTCCACCAAGCAATTGAAAGGTTAGTGGAACCAGTTGCATGTGCACACCAATAGAGACACCACACTGTGATTGGGTTTCTTATCATGTTAACAACACGGCTGTTTCGTTTTGGTTTTTAGATTGCTACTTGTGAAGGGCATCAACCAATGAACTACTTGTGACATCTAATTCCGGGTATTTGCATATAAAGTCCTGAAGACGGGTCCAGCACACGTCTGATAGCATCGGCTACAGAGTGTTTCTCTTCTGTTCAATTAATATCTCTAGGACCTAGAAACACACTCTTTGGTGTCGACAAACAGAGTCAAGGACAAGCTAATTGTAACTTGAGGCTTCAGTCAACAACAAGATGTTCACCTCACACTTTTACTAACCCCACAACATCACCAGTTTATGATGATTGTGTTAAGTTCGAAGAAACTGTTTTTGGTTGAAAATATTGACATTCACTATATGTTTTTTATGTGATGTTATGTTCAAACAAAATGCATTTTTGTCTTTTTTAACATATATCTTATTGAGTGTTTTTGATTCATAAATTAAAAGATGTATATCTCTATTGCTTCTGTCGCAATCAATTCACCGACATGATAGTTAGCACTTTTTTTGCAACTAGACACACCCAGCACGTGTGTAGGCGGGTAGCTGTTTCTGTGGCATTTTCTTTACCTATATGTTCGCAGTAGTCCTCTGCCACACAGCCCCCTAAAAAAGAGGACTTCGCAGCTCTAACTGCTTTGTATCACAGTATAAATACAGAAATATTAAGGCTGATGTCTGTGACAAGGAAGCCTCCTATGAGGAGAAAGTTGGGGAACTAGATCTGCAGAAATACTACCTCCAAAGAGACCAGTTGGTTTAATTTGCAGAAAAAACAGGAGGAAATGAGGCCCCAAAAGAGCATTCTGAAGACCTCCCCCAATCAGGGCAGTGGGGGGGATCCTCCGTCAACCCTGGAAGCAGGGAGGAGTCCGAAGACTACTCTCCTGGGACCCAGTGGAGAAGAAACTAGGCCCCACCATTCTGCGAGCCCCTCCCAAGCTCACAGAATCAGGTAGCGCAAAGAAGATCAAGAGATGACCTTAAACAGTAGCGCATCTGAGTCTGAGGGAGAATGGACCCAGGTGACGCCGCAAAAGAAGGCAAATAAACTAAAGAGAGTTCTGGTGAAAGACGCCATTAGGCAGATCAACGCTATTAGGAATTTCATAACACTGTACCATAAAAACGCAAAATATTCTGTCTGGGAGCATTTGGAACTCTATGAACAAATGATGGACAATTTTCAAATAAAATTAGCCAGAACTGCATAGATGGTCCACTTACAAGGCGGCCATCTTGAAGCACTTTTCCGCCCACAGAAACCCCCAGGAGGCTTGCAAAGCAGCCCATAATTCACAATGCAGAGAAGATCAGGCCCCACGAGAGTTTGTGCAGGAGCTAAAACGTGCCTTTGCACAAACCACCAACAGGGTGCATACGGATAGTCAGAGAGTTTATAACTGGCTACTTTCATGCGCTCGCAAAATACATCATGACCTAGCTGGTGAGGGATTTTCATGATACAAGATTCCTGGACTGGGTAATAGAGCAGGCTACCCGGATAAATGAGGTTCAAAAACTTGCAAAAAATAAAAATCATGTAAAAAAAACCAAACCAACCAACACCCCTGCTGCTGCTAACATGGCGGAGGTGAAGGTTGCCCCCATTTTGGACCTAGAAATGGGGGGGGCCTAAAATGCACCTACCAAAATCAAAAGACAAAGATGGTTTTCTGACCAATCTGTCACATGTGGCAGTCAGGCAGGTAATCCCACCAATGGGACCCTTAACTCTCCTGATTACATAAGTCCCAGATACAAGGGCAACCAACCTATCTTGGAGTATGTATGGACTCCCTAAGCCCAAAAGGGGGATCCAACCAGCTAAGTACTCCACTAGGAAGCTTCCCTCTGGAGGGCACTAATCCCCCACATCCTGTGTTACGTTTATTTCCCCAATATCTACAAAACCCCAACTTGCAGGAGAATCCTCTGTTCTTTCAGTCCAGACCACCCAATCTGGGAGAGGGGAGGCCAAGGGCAGAGGGTTACCAAAATCACCAATACGGAGGGTACTCTGGGAGGAGGGATAGTTACCTTTCCCGTGAACCCCCTAGGTATGAACAAAGACCCCCATACCAGCCGGAACGGGTGTCCCAACTGGAGAGCCGGGACCAGAACCTCACACATGATCTGAGTTGCATGTTGAGGGCCCAGCAGAACCCTCAGATGAACATCGCGGCTCAGAACCCCACAAACCAAGGGTCTGGCACCCCAGTACAATGACAGGGAGAGAACCCCGATAACTCACCGGTTTCCGAGGAGGAGGCACGGGGGTAAGCGGGTGTAAAGCCCTAGAGGAAGCATCCTTCCTTACCTGTGAAAAGCCCCTGGACACCCGGAACCAGAACTAAAATCTCTTGCCCCTGAAAATCTGAAACTCAGGGAACAGAGGGTGGGTAGGAGAAATAAAGACATCAAGAAGGCCCATTTTGTGGAGGAAGTTAGTGTACTCCAATTTGAAGGGGAAGAATCCTTAGAGGATTCTGGAAAAACAATCTTCTCCTTCAGGGACAGGGGAATTCCTCCCAAAGAAAAATGGGTCCCAAGAGATCTGAATGAAGACTGGGTGGGTGTGGGGGCTGATGCAGAGTCACCCATCCAGGAACACCAGAATTGCCATTCTAAGAAAAAAATAGTAAAGGAGGGATCCTCCCCACAAACTGGTCCTAGCGACGGCCTCCAGGTAAAAGGGGGCAGCACAGAGCTATGGGAAAAAGTGGATTCCGAAATCCCATCTATTTCAGAGTTCAAAATTTGTATTACCGATTCCCAGACTCCGGCACAGAAAATTGCCCTAAACTCCACTGTGTCGGAGTCCAAAATAAAGAAATGGACCACCCAGCTTGCCCAAAATGCCCATTACCTTTGTCCGCTTGAGGAGAAGGAGGGGAGATTTTATGCCCCAGTGCGAGTGCAAGGGCAATGTGCATTTTCTGCACTGGTGGATAATGGATCCCAAGCCACTCTTCTGTCAAAAAGGGCCTTTGAGAAGCTAAATTCAGGAAGGGTGGGGAGTGACACCAGATCCCTCTCACCATTCTTTCTGGACAACTCCAGAACTTCAACAGGAAGGAAATTCCTGTCGAGGGGACTGTGGATTTGGAAATAAAAATTGGGTGACATAAGGTGAAACACCCGGTCGCAGTCGTGACTCCAGAGGGAACACCCTGTCTACTAGGGAATGCGATCCTTCACAGGTTGTCTCCCCTAATAGAATGTGTGAACAAGGTACTCTGGACACAGACTAACTGGCCAATAAAATTAAACAGAGTGTCAACCATGTTAGTTTAAATGACACATGCCACATGGTTGAACAAAAATCGGATCATATTGAGTTTCATTTCCAGAATAATCAGATACCTGACTTTACATTAATTGCTGTAGGACAACAAACTGGTGATGGGAACTCCTCTCCATTCCTGAAAATCAACCTTACTTCCAGTTTTAAGTGGCATTCCACACTGGAAGCAAATACCTTGAAAATGTATACTGATTCACAATCTGAAAATCCCGATAATATAGTCAAAAGTGATCAGAAACCAGTTCAAAGTTTAGCTGACATTCAGAAAATTAGAGAACAGTTGTTCCTCCCTATTCAGGTAAATGAGGGGAAGGAGTCTGTTCTCGCCCAAGAGGGCATGAACAACGGAAATAACTTAATCAGCAAAGCCATGTTCAGAAAGCTCCCAAAAGATCCAGCCCTTCCCACATTTAAATTGATCGGTAAGTGGGAAACAGGCCCAGAAACTCCCAATTCCAAACCTCTCCTGCCTAGCAGGTGTATGCTCAAAATTCTATAGGGGACAAAAGCATAGACATAATTGTTGGGTCATGAGAGATGTCCCTGCTGCATTCTATTTAGGCAGTAACATTCTCAATCGGTTTGCAATTAATTTGGACCTGGTAAATTACAAGGCCTGTTCCCGACTAGGGGGCAATCTCATGGGCTTTGATGATGCAGAAAGAGACTTTTGGTCAGCCCAATTGCTGCTATATGCAGTTGAAGTTCAAATTGGAGAGGAGGTCACCATCCCAGTTCGGACCCGACCATTACCACTTTAATTAAAAATTAAAAGAAGACAGAAACTGCAAAACCCTGACTCCTATTTACATCTCAATGCCCATCTCCAACAGCAGGGGTTGGGGTTAAAACCAACACCATTAGTCAATGTAGAACACAACACCATTCCAATATTGATGGATAACAGCGACCCTAGGAGTATCACTCTGGGCAAAGGCACCATTATTGGAATGGCGGTTGATGACCAACATTTTGCCATGGATTTAGGAAATAAACTGATAGGACCAATCCCTAATGACTGCTTTGACAATGACAGTGACAATGACATACCACCAAACAGGATCTTCACCCGGAAAAGGGGGAATTCCCTGGTGTACTCTTCCTGCCCTTACGGGGAGGAAGAGTTGACTTGTGACTTCAGACAGGATGAGGTGATATTCCAGGTCCACTATGACTGCCTCTCCTAACTGAAACCCTCTGTCCAGGTCAATACTCTAACCAGAGACCTCTCCACCAAATTGTAGGAGGCCGCTGAGATAGTGTCATGATCTCTGCTTCCAAAAGATCAGGACTTGCCCGACTCCCTTGGAAGCAGACCCATAACCCGGGTTCTGAGTGCCAGCCAGTCCCAATTGGGACCTTTTGGACCCTGTCCTGGCGCCAGTGGCACCAGGCTCATAAAGATGCTGGGCTCATAATGCTTGGGTGGACTTACCTGCAGCAGACCATGCTGCTTACTTACCTGCCAGTTGAACCCCTGATCCTCTTCTGTTTGGGACTACTTTTCCGGTTGGGTGGGGCAGGAGCCACTCCCTAGGTTCAGAACACTGGAACTCTTCTGGAAAGCAGGAACTCTTGTTACCTAGGCGTGGCTGTGGAAGGAGACACCTAAGCACTACAGGAGGCTATTTAAACCACACCCGATGGATGAATCTTGCTTCGCGTTATTCTGCATTCTCTGCAGCAGAACGCTCATCGTGTCTTCTGCTTCTGATCCTGGGCCTAAGGAAACAAAGGCTTACCATCCTGGAATCCAGTCTTCAGCAGCACCTGTAAATACAAAGAAAGAACAGGTTAGCACTACGGTCTTCAGTGGAAGCGCATCTCTTACCTGGTCCATCGGCTGTCACTAACGCCTCTCGCTGCATTCCGGCATCTGAAAGACAAAGGCTTACCTACTCTTCGCATGTTCCGGAGGTCTTCGCACTGCATTCCGGCATCTGAAAGACAAAAGCTTACCAGCTCTTCGCACGCTCCGGAGGCCTTCGGTGCTGCATCCCGCATCTGAAAGACAAAAGAAGGTGCGTTTAAAGACATTGGGCAACTTTATTACTCACGTGCCATTACTCCTTCCCACGCCGAATCCAGTGGGTATTCCAGCACCCTTCAGCTTCTCTAAAGCTCCGAACTTGTACCTGCAAGATAAAAGGGACAGTTAGTGCGCATCGTGAAGCAGGCTACAAGCGCTTACCTACTTGCTTCCAGGCGCTTCTATTCCTCACGCGGGTTCGATCCTCAACTCTCATCAGCCCACCATCTGCCATCGCCGGAACTCTGCAAAACAAGAGATATCATTACAAAAGACTTTTAAGACATTTGAAGCGCCCAGAACTTACCGTTCGTGCAGTTAACGACAGACAGCAGTCCTCTGAGGTCACGAGGCCTGCACCCTTATCCAGTGAAGGAACTGGTTACGGCACCCTGCCCCGAGGCAGATGGAAAGCTCGGCGTTCACTTACCTAAGGTGAGGGCGTTAACCTTTGGGGTTCTACAGGAGAAGAGAAAGGGAAGAGGAGAGAGGCACCCAATAACCCCAGTTCATTAATCCCATATTTTCTCTCTGCAGACATCTTACTCTTCGAGTCAGACATACAGTGCACAGAGGTCCAGCCCAAAGAGCCAACCGTGTGTTACACATCACCTTTGAAGATACGGCATTCACCCAGTCAAGACCGGCGCCTCTGCGGGAATCAGGTGAGCGTTACAGAACGCAAAGCCTACCGCAAAACTCCTACCCAGGCGCTATGGAAACCTCGGATACCGACCAACTAGCCCAGTTACTTGGGGAACTAAGAGCAGAAGTGCATGCAGCCCGTCAGGAAACGAATGCTCTAAGAAGGGAACTGATTATTTCCAAGGAGCGAACAGACGATCTCGCTAGACAATTGCTACAGTCACAAGCCGGACAAACTCCGTTACCCGCATCAGGGGCAAATCTTCCTTCAACATCCTCTACGAACCCAGTGCAGATCAACCTACCTGGGAATGTACCTCTGGCTCCGCCCGAACGATTTTCTGGTGACCCAAAGAGGTTTGCAGTATTCATTAATCAGTGCCGGTTGCACTTCTTATGCCGGCCAGCAGCCTTTCCAACTGATCAAGCTAAGGTAGCTTTCGTGCTTTCGTACCTTAGTGGCAATGCGGCAGACTGGTCGATCCCTCTAGTTAATCAAGATGATCCGGTTCTCCATGATTTTCAAGCTTTTCAGCTCAGTACAGAAAAACTGTTTGCAAGACATTCACAGGGGCAGGCCTTGGACAATGAGCTCCTTTCATTGCGACAGGGTAATCAAGACCTTTTGGCTTATATTGCGTCTTTCAACAGACTGATAGTGGAAACTCGATGGCCTGAGGACAAAAGGATTACGCTGTTTTATAGAGGTCTACGTGGAGAGCTCAAAGATGTGTTAGCCCAAGTAGTGAATCCCCCGCCAGACTGTTCGGACTATATTGACTTAGTCGTTCAAATTGACCAGAGACTGCAGAACAGGAAGGCCGATCATTTCAAGTTTGATGCTCGAGTATTTTTCAAACCACCAACTCCTACCAAAGGAGTAGACTCCGGGGAACCCATGCAAATAGGGGGCCTGAAAGGACCACTAACACAAAAGGAGCGGGAAAGGAGAAAACAGCTGCAATTATGCCTCTATTGCGGAAACTCGGAGCACTTTCTTCGAGACTGTCTGGTGAAACCAGCCAAGAAGGCAGTAGGAGCTGAGGTTACCAGGGTCACAAACTCTGAGCAGGGAAACGACCTCGCCCGAAAAGAATAGAGGTCCTCTTGCCGAGCGTTAAAACCAGTTCCGTGACCTCGCATTTCGTGATACCTATGGTCCTCATTAGCCCTGAACATCCGGATCGATTACATGCGATTGAAGCTTACGTCGACAGCGGTGCCATTGGCAATTATGTGGATCATGAAATGGTTTTGAGGATGAATCTGACTCTTTGTCCAAAGGCTGTAAAGGACGTCATTACTACGGTGGATGGTACGGAGATAGCCTCCGGACCAGTAACGCATACCACCCAAGAAGTGACGCTAGTAAGTCAAGATGGACACCATGAGAAGATCGTGTTCGATGTGATCAAGGCCCCTCAGTTCCAGATTATTCTAGGAATTCCTTGGTTAGAGAAACACAATCCTCAGATCGATTGGCGAGCAAGAACGGTTCAGTTTCCAGAATGTGTCTCTACTTGTCACCCTCGACCTGGTGTTGCACTGGCAGCAATTTCCTCAGAGGCTCCCCAGTTACCTCCTGAATACCTAGAATTCCAAGATGTTTTCCGGAAGGATCAGGCTAACTCTCTACCTCCTCATAGGTCTTATGACTGCCAGATAGACCTGATACCTGGATCTACTCCTCCTTGTAGTAGAATTTTTGCCCTCACCGAGCCTGAGAATCTTCACCTCCGACAATACCTGGATCAATACCTAGCGAATGGGTTTATTCGTCCTTCCAAGTCCCCTGCTTCCTCAGCTTTGTTCTTCGTTCCAAAAAAAGAAGGGGACCTTAGAACTTGTATAGATTATCGCGCCCTGAACCAGATCACCGTTAAGAATAGATATCCGTTACCTTTGATCCCTGAACTCCTGGACCAAGTCAGAAAAGCATGCATATATACAAAGCTGGATCTTAGAGGAGCCTACCACTTGGTACGAGTAAAAGAGGGCGATGAATGGAAGACGGCCTTCCGCACCAAGTATGGGCTATTTGAATATCAGGTCATGCCCTTCGGACTTTGCAATGCCCCGGCCGCCTTTCAATATTTTATGAACGATGTCCTCAGAGAGCTCATAGATGTGTGTGTTGTTGTTTACATTGACGACATCCTTGTTTATTCTTCATCGGAAACTGAACATCAGAAACACGTGAAAATGGTCCTCGAGAGATTGCGTCAACACAAACTTTTCGCTAAGTTGGAAAAATGTGTTTTCAACGTGACTGAAGTTGAATTCTTGGGATTCCTATTATCACCTAGCGGAGTGCGTATGGATTCAAAGAAGGTCGATGCAATTCTCAAATGGCCATCGCCATCCTCCGTAAAAGGTGTTCAAAGCATGTTAGGCTTCGCTAACTTTTACCGCAGGTTTATCCCCGAATTCTCTCGAATAGTCCAGCCCATCACCACCTTGTTAAAGAAAAACAAACGTTTTGAATGGTCTACCGAGGCGGAACAAGCTTTCCAGAATTTGAAGACTAGATTTATCTCTGCACCGATCTTAAAACATCCTCGCCCAGAACTCCCCTACATCGTTGAAACTGATGCTTCGAGCCTTGCCATGGGGGCAGTTCTATCACAAAAGGACCCAGTAACCAATCAGTTGCATCCTGTGGCATTTTGGTCCCGCAAATTCTCGCCTCCTGAAATCAATTACACTATTACTGATAAGGAACTTCTAGCTATCAAGTCCGCCTTTAAGGCTTGGCGGCATTATCTTCTGGGGGCCCGACACACCGTTACTGTGATTACAGATCACCGAAACCTGCAATATTTGAAAACCGCAAAAGCTCAATCCTCTAGGCAACTCCGTTGGGCACTATTCTTTGCCGAGTTTGACTTCATAATTACCTATCGACCGGGTACAAAAAACGGTAAAGCTGATGCCCTTTCTCGGATGGGAGTGGAAGAACATTTGATCAATCCTAAACCTGTACCTATCATTCCCGAACAAAGAATTCTAGGTGTAATCGCCACAGAATCCATAGAGGAAGTTAAGGATAAAGCCAGGCTACTGGTAACTCCAGCAGACATACAGAATTGGCATCTGCAGGGAAAGGACTTTACGGTGAAGGACAACCTATTATATTTCCAAGAACGGTTATACCTGCCCAGCACAGATTTACAGAAAAAGGTAATCTCTTGTTATCACGATTCTTTAATGGAAGGACATCCCGGTATGACCAAGACCTCGGAAAAGATCAAGCGCTACTTCTGGTGGCCGTCTTGGAAAAAAGATATCAGAGACTTTATAATGTCCTGTGGAGTATGCGCCCAAAACAAGAGTCAAAAGGAAAAACCAGCCGGCCTCTTACGCCCTATTGACATCCCGCCTCGCCCTTGTCATACGCTTTCTATGGACTTCATCACCGATCTACCTCCATGCTCCGGATACAATACGATCCTAGTAATCGTGGACCTATTCTCCAAGATGGCGCATTTCATTCCACTCAAAGGCTTACCAACAGCAGCAACTCTGGCCCGAGAATTTCTCGAAAACATCATCCGACTGCACGGTTTTCCTTCAGTTCTAATTTCGGATCGAGGTAGTCAATTTATTTCTCATTTTTGGCGAAGTTGCTGTCGGTCGGCTCAAATTGATGTGAGACTTTCGACCAGCCACCACCCTCAAACCGACGGACAAACCGAGAGGACCAATCAAACTCTGGAACAGTATTTGCGCTGCATGCTACAACAAACTGAACAAACTTGGAAAGATATCCTTTGGATATCTACAATATCCTACAATAACTCTGTCCACTCGGGAACTGGGAAGACCCCGTTTTTTCTTTTATACGGTAGTCACCCTGGAACCTCGGAGTTGGATCCACTCCAAGATCTTGGAACACCAGCAGTAGACCACCTGCATTCTACAATCACCCAAGCCTTTAAGGAAGCCGTTTCTCACCTTCAAAGGGCTAAAGAACAATACAAGAAAGGAGCAGACCAACATCGGAAGGAAGCCCCCCAATATCAAGTAGGAGATCAAGTCTGGTTATCCACCAAATATCTACCTCTAAAAGGACCACGCACATTCAACCCAAGATACCTTGGTCCCTATTCCATCACTACCATAGTAAATCCAGTAGCGGTCAAGTTGGACTTGCCCCCTCACATGAAGATACATCCGGTCTTCCACGTCTCTCTATTAAAACCCGTGCAACCTCAAACCCGACTAACTACATCTCCAAAACCTATTCTAGTTGATGGAGAACTCGAGTTTGAAGTCAAAAGCATCCTGGATTCCAAGATCTCCAAATCTAAACTATTTTACCTGATTGACTGGAAAGGCTACGGTCCCCAAGAAAGATCCTGGGAACCTGCAGAATATGTCCACGCGCCTCGTCTAATCAAAAGATTTCATCGAACATTTCCCTAAAAGCCCAAACCCCCGGAGAAGCCCGGTTTGGGAGGGGCCTTGAGGGGGGTGCTGTCATGATCTCTGCTTCCAAAAGATCAGGACTTGCCCGACTCCCTTGGAAGCAGACCCATAACCCCGGTTCCGAGTGCCAGCCAGTCCCAATTGGGACCTTTTGGACCCTGTCCTGGCACCAGTGGCACCAGGCTCATAAAGATGCCCAGTCCCAGCGCTGGAAGCGCTGGGCTCATAATGCTTGGGTGGACTTACCTGCAGCAGACCATGCTGTTTACTTACCTGCCAGTTGAACCCCTGATCCTCTTCTGTTTGGGACTACTTTTCCTGTTGGGTGGGGCAGGAGCCACTCCCTAGGTTCAGAACACTGGAACTCTTCTGGAAAGCAGGAACTCTTTTCTTACCTAGGCATGGCTGTGGAAGGAGACACCTAAGCACTACAGGAGGCTATTTAAACCACACCCGATGGATGAATCTTGCTTTGCGTTATTCTGCATTCTCTGCAGCAGAACGCTCATCGTGTCTTCTGCTTCTGATCCTGGGCCTAAGGAAACAAAGGCTTACCATCCTGGAATCCAGTCTTCAGCAGCACCTGTAAATACAAAGAAAGAACAGGTTAGCACTACGGTCTTCAGTGGCAGCGCATCTCTTACCTGGTCCATCGGCTGTCACCAACGCCTCGCGCTGCATTCCGGCATCTGAAAGACAAAGGCTTACCTACTCTTTGCATGTTCCGGAGGTCTTCGCACTGCATTCCGGCATCTGAAAGACAAAAGCTTACCAGCTCGTTGCACGCTCCGGAGGCCTTCGGCGCTGCATTCCGCATCAGAAAGACAAAAGAAGGTGCGTTTAAAGACATTGGGCAACTTTATTACTCACGTGCCATTACTCCTTCCCACGCCGAATCCAGTGGGTATTCCAGCACCCTTCAGCTTCTCTAAAGCTCCGAACTTGTACCTGCAAGATAAAAGGGACAGTTAGTGCGCATCGTGAAGCAGGCTACAAGCGCTTACCTACGTGCTTCCAGCCGCTTCTATTCCTCACGCGGGTTCGATCCTCAACTCTCATCAGCCCGCCATCCGCCATCGCCGGAACTCTGCAAAACAAGAGATATCATTACAAAAGACTTTTAAGACATTTGAAGCGCCCAGAACTTACCGTTCGTGCAGTTAACGACGGACAGCAGTCCTCTGAGGTCAAGAGGCCTGCACCCTTATCCAGTGAAGGAACTGGTTACGGCACCCTGCCCCGAGGCAGATGGAGAGCTCGGCGTTCACTTACCTAAGGTGAGGGCGTTAACCTTTGGGGTTCTACAGGAGAAGAGAAAGGGAAGAGGAGAGAGGCACCCAATAACCCCAGTTCATTAATCCCATATTTTCTATCTGCAGACATCTTACTCTTCGAGTCAGACATACAGTGCACAGAGGTCCAGCCCAAAGAGCCAACCGTGTGTTACACATCACCTTTGAAGATACGGCATTCACCCAGTCAAGACCGGCGCCTCTGCGGGAATCAGGTGAGCGTTACAGATAGTAAAACCCGAAGTCTTTCAAGGCTTCAGGCAAATGGTCGAAGAGCGGTCTAAGTGATTTCAACCCGGCACTCCACCTAAGTCAATGCCTAGCGTGTGATGCACAGTTGGAACCCTTAATTATATATTTTTGTCTATAAGTTCTTTTATTTCTGAATGATGTACCCTTATATCACGCCCCTCTCTTTGAATCCCCCGGTCTCACTGAACCAGAAAGCAGGCTGTTTTGCAAATTTAAAAGATTTATTTTACGAATTTGAACAATATATAGATATCACAGTATGAATATGTATACAATGATCACCATTGGGGTGATGTCACAACAATCAACAATCTCTTTAATCCGAATGAGTATGAATAAGAAAAATAATGCAGCATAGAATAATACATGATATGGGTTCAATCAAATGCAATGTCACTTTTTCCCCCTGCACACTACTCAATTCCCCCCAAGATGCAGTATAAAGATGGAAGGAGAGAACACAAGTTTCAGGAATAAACACTCAATATATACAGTTTCAATCCCAATTCCCCCAGCAAGCAGAGAGAAACAGGAATGATTTCAAAACAGGTCAAATGCTTTTGAATGTGGCTTGAATGAAAGGGAAAAACACTGAAAAATGGATTTAAATCACTAAATTGGATTCAAAACTAGCGGGAGCCGCTTTGTATAGTTCCAGATGAACACTAGCAATGATGATAGAATACCTAGCAGATTGGAAACTGAATTCTGAGGTTGCATGCAAAGAATAGCTATTTTACACGTGATGAAATTGAGCCGAATGAAAGATTCGCGGCAAACTTTTCCACGCACGAGAAACGCGATTGCAGGAAAACTAGAAGGATTTGGAATGGATGTTATGTTCAATTTGACACTTAAGTTTTGTTTCTAGCATGAACGGTACGGAAGTTATGAAGGTTTTAGTAGAGGTCGATTTTTCTCAGAAAGAGTCAAGATTTTCAAACGAAATATGCGCTTTTGAATTTAAAAACAAGGATTTTATTTACACTAGGGAGGCTATGAAGATACAAGATACCCAATGGTACAGCCACTAGAACAGTGGCGCCTCTGTTCTGACTTTTGCCCGCCGAGACACTTGTCTGGACTGGATCTGACGGGTTGCTTCTGGGTTGCAGCTATCAGGTTACAGCTCTGCTCTACTGGTTTGGATTTCTGGGTTCTAGCAAGAGTTCTTGGAAAGAAAGCAGAAACAGCACTGCCTGGCTGTTCTATTTGGTGTTGTTCCCCTTGTGAGTCTGGGGTAAATCAGGTTTCAAGATTTTAAAAGGCCAGCTGAGAAGGGTTCAGCTTTGGAATTGGGCCTCTCTGCTTTCAAAGTTCTGGAGTCTTGGATCTGGTTTCTCCTGCAGAGCGCTTCGCCAGTAAATCAGTTGATGGATGAATCTGTGTGTCTCTCTAGGTCCTAAACTGTCCCTATTTATTTATTTAGGGGTGGGTAGGCTAAATTATACTAAGCACGCCCTCTAGGAATCCTATTGGTTAGAGTCTGTCCTCTCTCCTGATTTACATGGTTTCATGATGATGCAGTATTTTACAATCCAGGGAGTACCTCCCCTTTGTTTCTGTACAGTAAATCTATTTTTCACATAAATCATATTTACAATACAACCAAATTGACAGCAATACATATTTACATCACAGATTTAGTAGAGCAAGTATCCGTCCGAGTCCCATCTTAGTGAGAGCTTTGGTTCAGATTTGACAGTTTTTCGCACTTTTGGTTGGTTACCCAGTGTCAGATCTGTCCACATTTTTCTACATGTATGCGCATGACATCTGGGCCTAATCCTCTGAAGTTTCATATTTATAGCATTATCACAATTGCTACAACATCAACATTTTGGTAGTCCTGTCTCTGAACATCGCACAGAGTTCAGAGTAGTTTCGAACTGTGAGCAGAATTTTAATGTTAACAACCTATAATTTACAGATTTTTACACATTTTTCACAATTCTCTAGGAGTCTTTTTCAAAAAGATATTATCTTGTGGCTTAAGATACACAAATCTGTCTGGTCCTGCCTCCATGGTTTTGCTGGGCCCAGAGCAGTCCAGGGCTCTCTTCCTGCTGGCAGTTGTTTCTGTTGACACCTGAATTTGCATTCCCTTTCAGTCCAGGAAGCCTATTGTCTCTCCTCAGAGAAGCAGAGCACAATCCCCTCCTCCTTTCATTAGCATCTAACTGAGAGTTCCTGGGCACAGAGCAAAAGGGACGGCACCTTTGTTTGGGGCAAACTGTGGAATGTGCTTTTGAAGTCCTGTGGCTGCTATCAGTTCACTTTAAAACACTTTGTTTAAAATTGTCTTTTCTAAATAAACTTTGCATTTTCAACAAATATACACACAGATCTCTTTTTCCAGTCTTTTTAACACATAGAGATTGAATGGTAGCAACCTATATTGCTTTTGATGGCAAGTCTCTTCTTTTCCACAATTTGATCTTAATGTACCAGTTTAAACTAACAGTATAAGTAAATGACAGCTTTGATACAGGCAGGCGGTGGTACTGCACCCATATTCTGACATATTATACCAGGCAAGCACCTTTTTGAATGTGGATATTTTTGTGATGAAATCTGCTTCTCCTGACATTGTGCTGATGGGGATTCCTTAGATAAGGTGATGGTTAACACCCAACAAGGATGTTGGATCTTTTCTGGTGTTTGGGGAACCATTATTTTGCAATTTCAACAGCCAAGGAAAAATGGATTTTAGAGCACTTCTGTGTTTTCCTGGCAAAGCAGCACTGCCTTTTCAGGTAGTTCAATTTCACTTTGTGGGCAGCCCAATGACAGGTTTTGGCAGTGTAGTCTCCTGTTCTACCACTGACATAGGCAAAGTAGATTTGGCAGCCTATTTTTTCAGTTTCCCTGCGCACTTCTCAGCGGTTTTTAGTGTGCATCAGGCTCTTTGGCAGCCATTGTGTTGTTTCTGATGAAAAGAGCACACAGTGATGTTGCAGGCCAGAGGCTAGTGGGTCAGAACATTCCACAGCGGGTCAATCTAGCTGATGCCTGTGAGACCCTGGAGCAAAAACAAAAGTTGAAGCAAGTGTTCTTAGATTTCCAAGATATCTTTGCTGTGGACTTGTACGACTGGTCACACTGAGATACATACTACCACAATTCCCACAGACCCTGGAATGACTCCTGTGTTTGTGAAGTAATATCGCGTCCCTAACGGATATAATCAAAAATCTTGAGTCCCGTGGGATAATTCATCCAGTCCACAGCACCTTTAATAATCCGGTGCAGGGGATTTTAAAACCAAATGGCCAATGGAGACTCTGCGCAGACCTTAGGGAGCTAAATAAACGGGTCCACATGTCCCGATGGCCTCTCCCCTACATTGACCAAGGGCTGGCCCAGATCCAGGGGTCAAAGGTATATGCTGAAATTGACCTGACAAATGGATACTGGACCGTACCTGTCAGCACGGAGGACCAATACAAGCTGGACCTTACCTTTGGGTGGCAGCAGTACACGTGGACCTGGACTCCCTTTGGATACATAAACTCCGGCAATGAATTCCTACACAAGGCCATGCCCGACTTGGGTGAAAGAGATAACCTGGCCTATGTGGATGATGTCTTGATAGAAAAGCTCAACTGTGGAGGAACACATAGCGGAAATCCGTTATGTTCTGGCCCAGTTGCGGGTTGCCAGAGCAAAACTGTCCATCCAAAAGGCACAGTGGTGCAGGACCCGTGTCAACTTCTTGGGACATGAAGTAACTCCTGAGGGTCTCTGTCCCCAGGAGAAGAAAGTGGAAGCACTCCTAAAACTGAAAGACCCCATAACTCTCTGTGAGCTAAGAAGCCTCCTTGGACTGACTAATTACAGTAGGAAGTTCATTGAAGATTACGCAGAGGTCACAAGACCCCTGATCCATCTGTTGAAGGGGGGTCAAGTGGGGGTTGGGTCCAGAACAAGCTGAGGCAGTAAAACAACTCAGAATAAGTCTCTCACAAGAGCCTTGTCAAGCTTACCCTGTCAAAAACAAAGAGTTCTTCTTGGTTCTTGAATATATGCTTGACAGCAGTATTGTATCAAAAGCATGACAAGGTCAATAAAGTCATCTCACATGCAAGCAAGACTTTATCCTCTGTGGAGGAAAAATTCAACGATTGTCAGAAGGCACACCTGGGAACAGTTTGCATTGAAAAATGACTGCCCGTTCATCCAGGGGGGAACACATCATAGTGGAGACTCCACACCAGCCTTTGCAATACTTCCAAAGTGACAGAATCCGTGCCGGAAATGTGAGTAATTCCAGAATTACTTCCTGGATTCTGTCAATGCAAGGCTTTCCTGTGGAGGTCAGATATGGAAAAAACAAGAAGTGTCCCCTCACGCAAGGTCTGGCTGACTTGCATGATTGTGCCAGAGAAAACTGTCTCGAGGACAAAAGTCCTCGAACCCAGGACAACATGGAGGCGTACCCGAATTCCCTGCAAAAAGTCTATGAAGAAGACAAGTTCCAGGGAATGCACACAGTTTATGTGGACGGGTGCTCCTACCATGTTGACAACAATGGGGAAAAGGGACTGCTGGCGGGCGCTGGGAATGCCTGGGTGAATGATGCCCCGGAACCCTCCGCTGGGTACAAAATCGGTCCCTGCTGTAATCAGGTGGAAGAGTTGATGGCAGTTCATCAGGCCATCCTCACTGCCGTCCAACACCAACTCCATGAACTGGTAATAATCACTGCTTCAGATTATGTCCAGAACGGGTTCATGGAGCACCTGGTTAATTGGAAAACCAGAGGCATGCTGTGTGCTAATAACAAACCACTCAAACATGGCAAGCTAATACAAAATATTGATGATCTGGTCACCTCTAATGGGATGACCATCTACTGGAAAAAGATTAAGGGTCATTCCAGAATAGAGGGGTTAGACAAAACTGGAAATGACCTAGCTGATCAGCTGACCAAAACTGGGAGTCATTCAGGGGGATCTCCTTGAGATCGAATCCCTGTTGGGGGAAATCCAGGTCCCTTGCATCACTAGGTCCCAGACAATGCTCACAATGAACTCTGAACTGCCCAGTCGAGTAAGGAGACCCCAGATGCTGATTTAATCATGGCACAAAAAGGGGATCCAATTATTGGGAAATGTTAACACATTGAGGACCCTGAGAACTTTCCTCTGATGGATACCGATTACATTGGGAAAGAGGACCTCAGGGTGTTGATGAAGTGTCTAAAAATGTTCCGAATCCAAGACGGTTTGTTGGTAAGGAGATCCATCTCTGGCTGTGACCATTGGGTCGTACCTACCTCATCCCAAAGCCTGGTGCTTAGTCATGTCCATGAGCGGCCACAGCCAGTCATCGGGTGTTTCACACTACTCTAGAAATCTTGCGGGAGGTTGCATACTGGCCACACATGGGGCAGGACCTCGACCATTATTTGAAGGTCCACACCACAAAGAAAGACCGATGTAAAAGCTGTGGGTGTCGCTCCACGCTCCAACGAGAGACAACGGGAGGATCGTGGTGTACCACTCCATGATGGAAGGACTCCACCTTATGCACCCCACTTTGCACTACTCTTCCTCAACAAGAATTCTCAGAGGAGTCGGGGGGGAATTTGTGGAATACATTTACCAGAATTCCCCTCCATCTCCAAGCTGCACTTCAGCAGTTACCAGCAGAACGGCTGCACTGGCTCCTTTGAGCACCATTGCCTTGCATCAAAACTGTGTTTTGCAGCTACAAAATGATGGCTGTGCTGTCTTGTCAAGCACCTATTGGGCAAGAGGAAACAGGGAACACACCGAGAAAGTCTGCTAGTGTGTTTCCTTATGCGCACCAAAGAAGAGAATCGAAAAGCAGCACTGCTTTGCTGTTAACTAAAAATTTCCCTTTGAAAAAGGAATTATTTTACATTTGAAATGATGGCGCCCTGATGCTCTTTTCATCTGTTAAACAATATAAAGTTCTGATCCAGTAATGCCCAACTATGCCCAACCATATTCCAGTTGTGCTTTAGCAAAAAAAAGCATCTCTCACTGAATGACAGGCTGTGTCAGGCATGATCTGGGAAATCACCAGAAATGTTACCCTCAGCCGTACGGAAAAACGCTTGACTTTTGCTACAAAGTGTCATAAAACGCTTCAAAAGAAACTCTAACTCTCTGTGCATATGTCAATTTCAGTGGACCTGTCCTTGAACAGATTGCTATGTAAGAGAAAGTGACTAGGGCTGCAAACAATGTTTGGAGTCCAGAGGGAAGAGAAAACCAAATTTGAAAGCAACATCCTAGCAGAATTCACCATGTGTCAAAATGGGCTTTTACAAACAAGAAAAATATCTGTTTTAAAAGTGGAATGTTGAATAAGGCCCTGTCCTTGCCTAGACATGTAAGGGGGGTTTGGTTAAAATATAATATGATGTTTTATTCTAACAGCCTTGCCTTTTGGGCTCAGGAAAACTATATAAATGGCTTCAAAGCACAATTGTGTGCTGGCAACAGGCGTGGCCTCCCCCCAAAAGGAGACACAATACATTTCTGGGACGCCTACGTGTTACTTTTCTGCCCTTGGATGCATCTCACAAGCTCGTCAGACTTGTGTCTGTGCTCCAGCTTGAGACAATAGATTCTGGGACACCTACGTGTTACTTTTGGAAGTAACACCTACCATTCAATCAAACTGAGGAACTCTGTGGTAGCTCTGGGCTAAACTGGCATTTGGTGGTAGCCTGGAAAGACATGACCATATTTGGAGGACAAAGGGCCAGCCCATCTGGCTTAAAAGATGGTTTTTATTAATAAACTGTAAGACTGTTATTTCTATAACCGGGCAACGTAGTAATGTAAACGCTTTACAATTTAAAGGTAAATTTTGTGGCTTTAAAACAAGATATTGTGGCTGTCCATAGCATGTATGGGACGGAAACACCAGGGAAATGTGAATCATGGGAAAAGTACATCTGGTGGAACATTACAAATGTATGGAAATATGCTCTATGATGATATGTACACATACCTAAGATTATGGGATGTTGGGTGAAGCGGTTCCCACTAAAAATCGTGAAAGATTATTAAAAGGGCGAAACAAAGTCTTACAAACTTGGGAGTTGGACTACCATGTTCTGTCTGAAATATGCAATCTGTCTATGTAATTAGCAAAAGTGCCACAACTGTAAAAAGGAGCGATTTATGTCTAAATTGATTTTTGGCAAAAATGACTGTGGGATGGCTTTGCACCTCATAAAAACACAACCCCATAAATTGAGTACCCGCCTTGAGGAGGAGACCAACATGGGCTGACCAATCCGGTTCTGAGGGTTAGGTCTAGCTTAGTTCTGCCCAACAATAAACCCTGTGATGTCACCCATCTTATAAATAAGGGAGGAAAGATCACAGGAGGGGAAACGCAGTCTTCTGAATTTTCCAGCGCCTGCGTATCCAGATATTCCACCTTCCCGCTGCAAGATTCCAGACACCACTTCCAGAAAAGGGATAGTTGATCCAGGCATCCCTATCCAGGCATAACCACCCTTCAGCACTAAACCCCATAACAAAATCCCACTATCTTCAGTGAGAAATGGGAAAGGTGGCTGAGCACGCTTTGGGATTCTCCAGTGCCGCCTGCTCCATCCAGCTGAGGCGTCACTGTGCTGTGACCAGACCTTTGCCCAGCTGTCTTTTGCCAGGAGAGTCTGCCGTGTGGGTACCAGAGCCTTTTAGTCCAGAACCCGGTTGCCTGTCCCAAATCCCCAACTTAAGCGCTGATTGTGAGTATTTGCCCATCCCCCAACAACACATAGCCTACCCTATCTTGATACCTTGTCTTGGTTCCACCGTCTAAGTAATCCCATCCATTCCCTGATAATTTGGTTAAGATAGTCTGAATTCTCTGTGCATCATGTCCTTTATTTTCTAGTGTTAGCACAATTCTTCCATTCTTTTCTGTCTTGCACAGATCCTTAGTCATATTTTGAATAATTTAAGTAATTCCCACATAGAGCTGAACGCAGGGTGAAAAGGTTAAGTTGCAAATTAATCTTGGAGCGTACTGTGTCTTTCTTTAACAATCTAGTCTTGATAATCTATTATAAGTCAAACTTGTCCTTTTCTTTCCCAACCGATTCTCTCTTTTAAATGCTTTATTTTCCCAAAACCGAATCTCCTTCCATATTGAAAATGTCTTCTTATTCTTCAGCTAGAGTCACTCTTTCACTTCTACATTATCCCTGTGATGTGCATCTACCCCCAGCCTAAAATCCGCATTCTGATTCTGTCTATTTCACCCGTTTTTAAAAACTGAAAAAGAGAAAAATGCTACTTTTCAATGTGTGATTTTGGCTGCACTTTGTTTTTACTCTCAAGTTGCTTTTTTAACTGTATGCCCTTTGTTGACACCTTGCCTTGTAGTTGCTAGTGATATTACATCCCTGATACTGTGATAAGACATATTTATCTCATGTATTCAACTGCACGCAAATTAATTACTTACCAATTCTGAGTGTCATTTTCTCCAATTGAAAATGTTTTTTGATTCGGTTTGCTGGCTTATATCCCTGACTCATTGCTGCACCTTTCTATCCACTCACAATTCGATTAATTGGGGCTTGAGGGAGCATTGCAGGGGGAAATTCTAACTCGGGTGCTATCTACCTGAATAGAAAAAGTGCTCCTATTCATTTGTGCTTTGGATATGTTCTTGTAGAAGGTCAACCAAGTGTATTTCATTAGTTTACATTGTAACTATCTCCCCATTGGTGATTGCTGCCCAATATTCAAACTGTGTGATTTTCATTGAATTTAAAATAAATAAATATTGTATTACCACCAACCAGCCTGGTTCATGGTCGGTTGTGACCCGGGGTATTTGCAAAAGGGGGTGTGAGACGGTTTGGGTGCCAGCTCAATTCGAATCAGTTGAAAATAAAGAAAAAGTATTCTAACTGAGCGCTACCTTCTAGGCTAAGGGCAAGAATCCTGGTCCTGTGTGTGACACCCGATTGGAATCCTTAACGAGATATTAATTAATGCTATTGTCCTCCAGAAAAAATAATTTTGACCATTTGTAGATGCTGATTAGGGTTTACCCAGGATTGTAATTTGAAACCTGAACTGTTTTTAGTGGCTACCATTAAGCCCGAGGTTGAGCGTCCTTTCATTCCAGCTGCAGCTGGAAGCAGGCTGATATGATGATCTTCCCAAACAGGCTGATCAATCAGCCAAGTTTCTTGGAGTGCTATTATATCAAATGAATTTAACACTTTAGCACTCTCATTACACAAGTGGTTCTGGCCACGTATGTTCCAGCTCGCCAGTGTTATTTGTTTAGATATGGGAGTGGCAGCTAGTTATGGTTTATTATTCTTGTTCGACTGAGTTGATGATTGTATAGGATTAGTTGTGGGATTTGAAGGAATCACATGTTCATATTTGTTAAACCTTCTGTTCTGAGGACGCATTTCTTCTTGATTGCATCCATCTATATTATTAGAAAGATTAAAGGTTGTGGGGTCTTGTGCAACCACAAAACCGAACTTAAACAATTCCATTTTGGCTTGCCAAATGGTGTTTCTCACAACCCCTGAATGAATCCATAATCTCACTATTGCCAGGTCTTCATCCTTAAGGAATTCTACCTGATCAATATCAGTAGAAGTGATGTCTTCAAGTTGATGTACTTCTGTGAAGATATCCAGAATACTAGTTCTAAAGAGGTCATGTGAAGGATAGGGAGATGGACGGCACTTCATTATTAACCAATGGTAGTGATATAGATTGTTTTTTCTGTTATGCTCTTTAGCGGCATTAGAAACATTTTGGTGTGTAATTCTGCTTGCTGTCTTTGTAAGAGCATGCTGTAGGATGAAAACTGTTCTGAATACTCAAGTATGCTTTAGTATTCGCATCATCTTGCATCTTGATGCTCTCTTGAATTTCTATTAATGGCAATTTTAATTGTTCTGTTTCTCTTAGTTGGGTTGGTTTCAATGACAGATACTCTTTAATTGACTTTTGAATTTCACTCTTATTTGGGTGTTACTCACCACACGAAGGATCGGAAGATTGGAACCGGACCTTGAAGACAGAAGTGGTGGAATTCTCGGAGTAACCAGTCTCGACCTCAGCTACCCTGATTTCAGTGAATCAGGCTTCCTCAAAAGAGGGGATCTTTTCTATGATGTATCCCTCTGCTGTGTTGATAAGACAGACAGGTATCAATCAAATAAAAGAGCGGGGTAGACACACACACCGCTAGACCAACAGTTGAAAAGAAACCACAGAAAGGGTTATACGCGGTATAGATAAGAATAGCAATTGTAGGACAATCAACAATTCATGAATACCTGAATAACTAGTTGGTTGGAGTAGCAGAGTAGGCACAGAGCCTAGAAGGACAATGCAAAAGACAATAAGGAACTAGCTTAACTGACTTAAGGACTCCCCTTGAACCCTAGAGAATGCACAACTAACCTGGAAGGAGATGGTTGAGGAGCAAGAGGGAAATCCAGTTGGAAAGGACACAACGACAGGAGAAAATAATAAACAGGGAAGTTAGTGAGGAAAGATACACCCGAACGCCATGAGGGACGCACTAGGTACGGGTTGGTGCAAATAACTGGAAAGCGTCCTGAACTGCACTTGTAGGATGAGAGTATAATTCCAGCACAATGTCCAAGGTAAAGAGTAGCTTTCTTCACAGCGAGGGTAGGCAGTGTTATCCAAGAACAACAATCACAGGAAGCAAATGAACACAGTTTGAAATGAAAGCACACTAACTAAAGGCAATTATTGTCAGGGAATGATCGCTCCGATACAGCCTTTGTGGAAGGAACCAAAAAGCTACAGAGCGTAGGAAAACGACTACCGACAGGAAGCCACCAACAATCCAGGAAAAGTTCTGAGTCGTAACAGTGAGTAGAACCAAAGTCAACAGGGCAATCCGTAATCAGTTCGAATGGAAGGCAAAGTCGAAAATCTGGGAAAATAAGTTGGAAGGTTTGAAGAAGGAAAATAGCTCGGGGGCTAAACACGTAAGGATACGTGTAGACTACAATTAGCAGCACCGATCACCGAGAGGAGCCGGGTTAAGAAGGCAAGGGGCGGCGCATCAGTGTACACGTTGTGCGTACTGATCGTGTCAGCTGACACGGCCGCGCATCGGTGTACGCGTTGTGTGTGATGAGCGTGTTAACTGACACGGCCGATACCGATGCCGGCGACCATACAGTCTCCATGGAAACCGATAACGCTGCCACACCAATGTCTTGCCCCGGACTGTGTGAGCCAGTGTAAATGCCGAGGGAGACTGGCGAGAGCAGCGCTGCTGGAGCGTAACAGCATCCCCCCCAAAGACGCCGGCAACCCTCGGGAGGCATGGAACTCCTAAGGAGATCAGGACAGTGCAAATTGTCAAGGGGTTCCCAAGTCCGATCCTCGGGACCAAAACCCTTCCAGTCAACCAGATAAAAAGCAGTTCCCTAGTTATTCTACAATCCAGAATGCTTGACACCTCATACTCCTCCTCGCCATCCACCAACACAGGAGGTGGACGGCCGATAGACGCGTGGAAGGAGGACAGGGTTTGAGTAAAGACACATGGAAGACGGGATGGATACGCTATGACTTCGGCAAAGTCAATTTAACAGCGACAGGGTTGATCATAGAGATGATGAGAAAAGGACCCACAAATCGTGGTAGCAAAGATCTTTTACCTGCTATTCGCAGGTTCCGTGAAGACAACCAAACTCTCATGCCGACCCGATAGTCAGGGCCAGGCACACGGCGAGCATCCGCAGTCCTCTTGGCAAGCTCTTGGGCCCGGAGCAGATGGCAACGGATGTCCCGATGCAACTGGTCCAGATCACGAACACAATCCGAAGAAGCTGGATTAGTTGTAGGCAAGGACGGGTCGAGAGGCAAGGAACGTGGATGACACCCATATAAAGCAAAAAATGGTGACACTCCTGTGGCTGAATGCATCGAGTTGTTATAAGCGAATTTCATTTGGGGTAAGGCAGTAAACCAAGATTGCTGAAATTGAAGGCACAGACAACGCAAATATCGCTCTATAGTAGCGTTTGCCCTTTCAGTCTGACCGTCCGTCCGTCTGAGGATGATACGAAAAGGAGTATCTGTCGTCGATGCCAAAAGAATTAGTGAGTGCCCTTCAGAAACGGGATGTGAACTGTGTCCCCCGATCAGACACGGTGATGGACGGCAATCCGAAATACCTGAAAACATTAGCCATAAATAACCTGGCCAACTGAGGAGCGGAAGGCAAACCTGCACAGGGCACAAAAATGGCGTATTTGGTAAAGTAGTAAATCAGTACCCAAATGGTATCATGTCCACTCACTTCAGGTAGATCGACTATAAAATCCATTGAGACCATGTGCCAAGGTTTGTAAGGGACCGGTAGTGGATGTAATAAGCCTACGGGTTTAGATCTGGAAGGTTTGCATTGTGCACATATTGCACAAGAGGAAACATAGTCTTTGACGTCCCTAGACATGTTAGACCACCAGGCCCAGCGACGTAAGGCCTCTACCGTCTTCTTGTGGCCGGGATGTGCCGTGATGACAGGGTCATGAGACCACTGTAAGGCCAAGGTACGGGCATGACCTGGTTGTATGAAGATGCGTCCTTGTATGAATGGGTGTCATGATGCCTACCCCCGGGGACCCAGACCAAGTCCAGCAGCCCCGGAAGCAGGCATCAAGTTATACTAAGCAAACCCCAACAACCCCTCCTAGGGGCTATTTGGGTGCAGTCCTGGCGCCATAGGTGCCAGGCTCATAGATTAAAACTTACCTGATGCAGACCATGCTGCAAACTCACCTGATGTCTGCATCATGCTGTTCTGGAACTCACCAATTCCTTCGAGCCAGTGAAGCAACTGGTTATCTACGCGCCCCTGCGCTCAATGCAGGATGGAGAGCTCATCTTTCCAAACCATCAGAAGAATATTCCTACGGGCCAAGCAAACAAAGCTGGGTGGGCCAGTCCAGTCCATGATCTCGGCACTACGCGTCACATTGGTGGACACCGCAGCTGTCCAGTTCAGATCGACGCCCCTGTGGGAGCCAGGTGTACGTAACAGAACGCGAAGCCTACCCACAAATTCCCACCCAGGCGTTATGGATAGCTCAGAAACTGACCAATTGGCCCAATTACTAGGGGAACTGAGGGCTGAAGTGCATTCTGCCCGTCAAGAAACCAATGACCTTAGGAGAGAACTGATTTTGCCAAAGGAGCAAACTGATGGCCTTGCTAGGCAACTACTGCAAAGCCAGGCTGGACAAGCACCCCTACCAGCTCCCGGGGGGAATCCAGCTCCTGTGTCATTGTGTAACCCTGTGCAAATAAACCTACGAGGAAATATTCCATTAGCTCCGCCCGAACGCTTTGCCGGAGATCCCAAAAGATTCGCCGTGTTTATGAACCAATGCCGCTTGCACTTTTTATGCAGACCTGGAGCCTTCCCAAACGATCAAGCCAAAGTAGCCTTCGTATTGTCATATCTCAGTGGCAGTCAGCTGATTGGTCAATTCCACTAGTTACTCAGGATGATCCAATTCTTCGGGATTTTCAGGGCTTTCAAATGAGCATGGAAAGACTATTTGCCCGGCACTCCCAAGGACAGGCCCTGGATAACGAAATGTTGTCCCTACAACAAGGTAACCAGGACCTTCTATCCTACATCGCGACCTTTAATAGGTTGATAGTGGAAACTGGATGGCCTGAGGTAAAACGAATCACGTTATTTCATTGAGGGCTTCGAGGAGAACTCAAGGATGTCTTGGCTCAAGTCGTGAACCCACCTCAAGACTGCGCTGAATATATAGACTTAGTGGTCCAGTTAGATCACAGGCTTCAGAACAGAAAGGCTGATCGAGCCAAGTTTGAGAATTGGGTGTTGGTCAAGACCCACCCTAACCCCGAAGGAGCAGATGCTTCAGAACCCATGCAAATCGGAGGGGTTAAAGGACCCTTAAGAGAAAGGAGACAGAAAATGCAATTGTGTGTATATTGTGGAACTTCTGGGCATTTTCTACGGGATTGCCCTGTAAAACCACCCAAGAAGGTGGTAGGAGCTGCTGATAAAAGCCATATGGAGTCAGACTCGGGAAACGACCACGCCCGACAAGCGTAGAGGTCCGCTTGCCGAGCTTGAAGATGGATACTCAGACCTCGCATTTCATCATACCAATGGTCCCCGTAGATCCAAGGCAGCCATCGCGTATGCACGCAGTAAGGGCATACATTGATAGCGGTGCCATGGGAAACTATGTGGACTACGAATTGGCTTCCAGGATGAATCTACCTCTCTGCCGAAAAACCACCTCAGATGTCATGACCACAGTCGATGGAACTGAAATTGCCTCTGGGCCTGTAACTCATTCCACCGCAGATATGACACTATTGGGTCAGGATGGGCATCGAGAGACTATGGTGTTTGATCTAATCAAAGCCCCACAGTTCCAAATAATACTGGGGATATCTTGGTTGGAAACAAAAAATCCTTGTATTGATTGGCGAGAGAAGAGAATAACCTTCCCGGATTGTGCACAAACCTGTTACCCAAAGAAAAATCTGAACGCATGCCTGGCCCCAGTAACCACAGCAGTCGTGCAACTACCTCCAGAATACCAAGAATTCCAGGATGTCTTCCAAAAAGAACAGGCAAACACCTTACCACCTCGCAGATTGTACGATTGTCAAATCGATCTCATACCCGGTGCACAACCCCCTTGTAGCAAGATCTACGCCCTTATGGAACCTGAGAAGCTTCACCTACGACAATACTTAGACCAGTACCTTGAAGGAAGGTGACCTCAGAACGTGCATAGACTACCGTGCATTGAACCAGATAACTGTTAAGAACCGATACCCATTGCCTCTGATCCGGGGGTCGTACCATCTGGTACGTGTAAAAGAGGGCGATGAATGGAAGACTGCTTTTTGCACTAAGTATGGGTTATTCGAATACCAGGTGATGCCTTTAGGGTTGTGCAATTGTCATGATCTCTGCTTCCAAAAGGTCAGGGTTTTCCCAACTCCCTTGGAAGCAGATCCATAACCCAGGTTCCGAGTGCCAACCAGTCCCAATTGGGACCTTTTGGACCCAGTCCTGGCGCCAGTGGCACCAGGCTCATAAATATGCCCAGTCCCAGCGCTGGAAGCGCCGGGCTCATAATGCTTGGGTGGACTTACCTGCAGCAGACCATGCTGCTTACTTGCCTGCCAGTTGAGCCTCTGATCCTCTTCTGTTTGGAACTACTTTTCCTGTTGGGTGGGGCAGGAGCCACTCCCTAGATTCAGAACACTGGAACTCTTCTGGAAAGCAGGAACTCTTTTCTTACCTAGGCGTGGCTGTGGAAGGAGACACCTAAGCACTACAGGAGGCTACTTAAACCACACCCGATGGATGAATCTTGCTTTGCGTTATTCTGCATCCTCTGCAGCAGAACGCTCATCGTGTCTTCTGCATCTGATCCTGGGCCTAAGGAAAAAGGCTTACCATCCTGAATCCAGTCTTCAGCAACACCTATAAAGACAAGAAAGAACAGGTTAGCATTACGGTCTTCAGTGACAGCTCTTCACTTACCTGGTCCATCGGCTGTCACCAACGCCTCGCGCTGCATTCTGGCATCTGAAAGACAAAGGCTTACCTACTCTTTGTGCGCTCCGGAGGTCTTCACACTGCATTCCGGCATCTGAAAGACAAAAGCTTACCAACTCTTCGCACGCTCCGGAGGCCTTCGGCGCTGCATCCCGCATCTGAAAGACAAAACAAGGTGCGTTTAAAGACATTGGGGAACTTTAATACTCACGTGCCATTACTCCTTTCCACATCTAACCCAGTGGGTATTCCGGCACCCTGCAGCCGCTCCGAACTTGTACCTGCAAAATAAAAAGACAGTTAGAGCGCATCGTGAAGCAGGCAACAAGCGCTTACTTACGTGCTTCCAGGCGCTTCTATTCATCACACGGGCTCCATCTTCAACTCACTTCAGCCCGTCATCCGCCATCGCCGGAACCCTGCAAAACAAGAAACATCATTGCTAAAGACTTTAAAGACATTAGAATTACTCGAAACTTACCGTTCGTGCAGTAAACGACGGACAGCAGTCCTCTGAAGTCAAGAGGCCTTCTCCCCTTATCCAGTGAAGAAACTGGTTACAGAACCCTGCCCCGAGGCAGATGGAGAGCACAGCGCTCACTTACCTAAGGTGAGAGCGTTAACCTTTGGGGTTCTACA
Source organism: Ambystoma mexicanum (assembly GCF_040938575.1). Classification (NCBI taxonomy): domain Eukaryota; kingdom Metazoa; phylum Chordata; class Amphibia; order Caudata; family Ambystomatidae; genus Ambystoma; species Ambystoma mexicanum. The sequence continues at coordinate 665,486,977 of NC_090928.1, read as the reverse complement.
GGAGAAGAGAAAGGGAAGAAGAGAGAGACATTCAATAACCCAGTTCCTTAATCCCATATTTTCTATCTGCAGACATCTTACCCTTCGAGTCAGACATACAGTGCACAGAGGTCCAGCCCAAAGAGCCAGCCGTGTGTTACACATCACCTTTGAAGATACGGTATACGCCCAGTCAAGACCGGCGCCTCTACGGGAATCAGGTGAGCGTTACAGAATGCAAAGCCTACCACAAAACTCCCGTCCAGGCGCTATGGAAACCTCGGATACCGACCAGCTAGCCCTGTTACTTGGGGAACTAAGGGCAGAAGTGCATGCAGCCCGTCAGGAAACGAACGCTCTAAGAAGGGAACTGATTATTTCCAAGGAGCGAACAGATGATCTCGCTAGACAATTGCTACAGTCACAAGCCGGACAGACCCCGTTACCCGCATCTGGGGGAAATCTTCCTTCTACATCCTCTATGAATCCAGTGCAGATCAACCTACCTGGGAATGTACCTCTGGCTCCGCCCGAACGATTTTCTGGTGACCCAAAGAGGTTTGCAGTATTTATCAATCAGTGCCGGTTGCATTTCTTATGCCGGCCAGCAGCCTTTCCAACTGATCAAGCTAAAGTAGCTTTCGTGCTTTCGTACCTTAGTGGCAATGCGGCAGACTGGTCGATCCCTCTAGTTAATCAAGATGATCCGGTTCTCCATGATTTTCAAGCTTTTCAGCTCAGTACGGAAAAACTGTTTGCAAGACATTCACAGGGGCAGGCCTTGGACAATGAGCTTCTTTCGTTGCGACAAGGTAATCAAGACCTTTTGGCTTATATTGCGTCTTTCAACAGACTGATAGTGGAAACTCAATGGCCGGAGGACAAAAGGATTACTCTGTTTTATAGAGGTCTACGTGGAGAGCTCAAAGATGTGTTAGCCCAAGTAGTGAATCCCCCACAAGATTGTTCGGGCTATATAGACTTAGTCGTTCAAATAGATCACAGACTGCAGAACAGGAAGGCCGATCGTTCCAAGTTTGATGCTCGAGTATTTTCCAAACCGCCAACTCCTTCCAAAGGAGTAGACTCTGGGGAACCCATGCAAATAGGGGGTCTGAAAGGTCATCTAACACAAAAGGAGCGGGAAAGGAGAAAACAGTTGCAATTATGCCTCTATTGCGGAAACTCAGGGCACTTTCTTCGAGACTGTCCGGTGAAACCTGCCAAGAAGGCAGTAGGAGCTGCAGTTACCAAAGTTACAAACTCTGAGCAGGGAAACGACCTCGCCCGACAAGAATAGAGGTCCTCTTGCCGAGCGTGAAAACCAGTTCCGTGACCTCGCATTTCGTGATACCTATGGTCCTCATTAGCCCTGATAATCCGGATCGATTACATGCAATTGAAGCTTACGTCGACAGCGGTGCCATCGGCAATTATGTGGATCATGAAATGGTTTTGAGGATGAATCTAACTCTTTGTCCCAATGCTGTAAAGGACGTCATTACTACGGTGGATGGTACGGAGATAGCCTCCGGGCCAGTAACGCATACCACTCAAGAGGTGACGCTTGTAAGTCAAGATGGACACCATGAGAAGATCGTGTTCGATGTGATCAAGGCCCCTCAGTTTCAGATTATTCTAGGAATACCTTGGTTAGAGAAACACAATCCTCTGATCGATTGGCAAGCAAGAACGGTCCAGTTTCCAGAATGTGTCTCTACTTGTCACCCTCCACCTGGTGTTGCACTGGCAGCAATTTCTTCAGAGACTCCCCAGTTACCTCCCGAATACCTAGAATACCAAGATGTTTTCCGGAAGGATCAGGCTAACTCTCTACCTCCTCATAGGTCTTATGACTGCCAGATAGACCTGATACCTGGATCTACTCCTCCTTGTAGTAGAATTTATGCCCTCACCGAGCCTGAGAACCTTCACCTTCGACAATACCTGGATCAATACCTGGCAAATGGGTTTATTCGTCCTTCCAAGTCCCCTGCTTCTTCAGCTTTGTTCTTCGTTCCAAAAAAGGAAGGAGACCTTAGAACTTGTATAGATTATCGCTCCCTGAACCAGATCACTGTTAAGAGTAGATATCCGTTACCTTTGATCCCTGAACTCCTGGACCAAGTCAGAAAAGCATGCATATATACAAAGCTGGATCTTAGAGGAGCTTACCACTTGGTACGAGTAAAAGAGGGCGATGAATGGAAGACGGCCTTCCGCACCAAGTATGGGCTATTTGAATATCAGGTCATGCCCTTCGGACTTTGCAATGCCCCGGCCGCCTTTCAATATTTTATTAACAATGTCCTCAGAGAGCTCATAGATGTGTGTGTTGTTGTTTACATTGACGACATCCTCGTTTATTCTTCATCGGAATCTGAACATCGGAAACACGTGAAAATGGTCCTCGAAAGATTGCGTCAACACAAACTTTTCGCTAAGTTGGAAAAATGTGTTTTCAACGTGACTGAAGTTGAATTCTTGGGATTCATATTATCACCTGGTTGAGTGCGTATGGATTCAAAGAAGGTCGATGCAGTTCTCAAATGGCCATCACCATCCTCCGTAAAAGGTGTGCAAAGCATGTTAGGCTTCGCTAACTTTTACCGCAGGTTTATCCCCGAATTCTCTCGAATAGTCCAGCCCATCACTGCCTTGTTAAAGAAAAACAAATGTTTTGAATGGTCTACCGAGGCGGAACAAGCTTTCCAGGATTTGAAGACTAAATTTATCTCTGCACCAATCTTAAAACACCCTCGCCCCGAACTCCCCTACATCGTGGAAACTGATGCTTCAAGCCTTGCCATGGGGGCAGTTCTATTACAAAAGGACCCGGTAACCAATCAGTTGCATCCTGTGGCATTTTGGTCCCGCAAATTCTCGCCTCCTGAAATCAATTACACGATTACTGACAAGGAACTTCTGGCTATCAAGTCTGCCTTTAAGGCTTGGCGGCATTATCTGCTGGGGGCCCGACACACCGTTACTGTGATTACGGATCACCGAAACCTGCAATATTTGAAAACCGCAAAAGCCCAATCCTCTAGACAACTCCGTAGGGCATTATTCTTTGCCGAGTTTGACTTCATAATTACCTATCGACCTGGTACAAAGAAAAGTAAAGCTGATGCCCTTTCTCAGATGGGAGTGGAAGAACACTTGATCAACCCTAAACCTGTACCAATCATTCCCGAACAAAGAATTCTGGGTGTAATCGCCACAGAATCCATAGAGGAAGTTAAGGATAAAGCCAGACAACTTGTAACTCCAGCAGACATACAGAATTGGCATCTGCAGGGAAAGGACTTTGCAGTAAAGGACAACTTATTGTATTTCCAAGAACGATTATACCTACCCAGCACAGATTTACAGAAAAAAGTAAATCTCTTGTTATCACGATTCTTTAATGGAAGGACATCCCGGTATGGCCAAGACCTCAGAAAAGATCAAGCGCTACTTCTGGTGGCTGTCTTGGAAAAAAGATATCAGAGACTTTATAATGTCCTGTGGAGTATGCGCCCAAAACAAGAGTCAAAAGGAAAGACCAGCAGGCCTCTTACGCCCTATTGACATCCCATCCTCGCCCTTGTCATACGCTTTCTATGGACTTCATCACCGATCTACCTCCATGCTCCGGATACAATACGATTCTAGTAATCGTGGACTTATTCTCCAAGATGGCGCATTTCATTCCGCTCAAAGGCTTGCCAACAGCAGCAACTCTGGCCCGAGAATTTCTCGAAAACATCGTCCGACTGCACGGTTTTCCTTCGGTTCTAATTTCGGATCGAGGTAGTCAATTTATTTCTCATTTTTGGCGAAGTTGCTGTCGGTCGGCTCAAATTGATGTGAGACTATCGACCAGTCACCACCCTCAGAACGACGGACAAACCGAGAGGACCAATCAAACTCTGGAACAGTATTTACGCTGCATGCTGCAACAAACTGAAAAAACTTGGAAAGACATCCTTTGGATAGCCGAATATGCCTACAATAACTCTGTCCATTCGGGAACTGGGAAAACCCCGTTTTTTCTTTTGTACGGCAGTCACCCTCGAACCTCGGAGTTGGATCCCCTCCAAGATCTTGAAACACCAGCAGTAGACTACCTGCATTCTACAATCACCGAAGCCTTTAAGGAAGCTGTTTCTTACCTTCAAAGGGCTAAAGAACAATACAAGAAAGGAGCAGATCAACATCGGAAGGAAGCCCCTCAATATCAAGTAGGGGATCAAGTCTGGTTATCCACCAAATATCTACCTCTAAAAGGGCCACGCACATTCCACCCAAGATACCTTGGTCCCTATTCCATCACTACCATAGTAAACTCAGTAGAGGTCAAGTTGGACTTGCCCCCGCACATGAAGATACATCCGGTCTTCCACGTCTCTCTATTAAAACCCGTGCAACCTCAAACCCGACTAACTAAATCTCCAAAACCTATCCTAGTTGATGGAGAACTCGAGTTTGAAGTCAAAAGCATTCTGGACTCCAAGATCTCCAAATCTAAACTATTTTACCTAATTGACTGGAAAGGCTACGGCCCCCAAGAGAGATCCTGGGAACCTGCTGAATATGTCCACGCTCCTCGCCTAATCAAAAGATTTCACTGAACATTTCCTGACAAGCCAAAACCCCCAGAGAAGCCCAGTTTGGGAGGGGCCTTGAGGGGGGGTACTGTCATGATCTCTGCTTCCAAAAGGTCAGGGTTTTCCCAACTCCCTTGGAAGCAGATCCATAACCCAGGTTCCGAGTGCCAACCAGTCCCAATTGGGACCTTTTGGACCCAGTCCTGGCGCCAGTGGCACCAGGCTCATAAATATGCCCAGTCCCAGCGCTGGAAGCGCCGGGCTCATAATGCTTGGGTGGACTTACCTGCAGCAGACCATGCTGCTTACTTGCCTGCCAGTTGAGCCTCTGATCCTCTTCTGTTTGGAACTACTTTTCCTGTTGGGTGGGGCAGGAGCCACTCCCTAGATTCAGAACACTGGAACTCTTCTGGAAAGCAGGAACTCTTTTCTTACCTAGGCGTGGCTGTGGAAGGAGACACCTAAGCACTACAGGAGGCTATTTAAACCACACCCGATGGATGAATCTTGCTTTGCGTTATTCTGCATCCTCTGCAGCAGAACGCTCATCGTGTCTTCTGCATCTGATCCTGGGCCTAAGGAAAAAGGCTTACCATCCTGAATCCAGTCTTCAGCAACACCTATAAAGACAAGAAAGAACAGGTTAGCATTACGGTCTTCAGTGACAGCTCTTCACTTACCTGGTCCATCGGCTGCCACCAACGCCTCGCGCTGCATTCTGGCATCTGAAAGACAAAGGCTTACCTACTCTTCGTGCGCTCCGGAGGTCTTCACACTGCATTCCGGCATCTGAAAGACAAAAGCTTACCAACTCTTTGCACGCTCCGGAGGCCTTCGGCGCTGCATCCCGCATCTGAAAGACAAAACAAGGTGCGTTTAAAGACATTGGGGAACTTTAATACTCACGTGCCATTACTCCTTTCCACATCTAACCCAGTGGGTATTCCGGCACCCTGCAGCCGCTCCGAACTTGTACCTGCAAAATAAAAAGACAGTTAGAGCGCATCGTGAAGCAGGCAACAAGCGCTTACTTACGTGCTTCCAGGTGCTTCTATTCATCACACGGGCTCCATCTTCAACTCACTTCAGCCCGTCATCCGCCATCGCCGGAACCCTGCAAAACAAGAAACATCATTACTAAAGACTTTAAAGACATTAGAATTACTCGAAACTTACCGTTCGTGCAGTAAACGACGGACAGCAGTCCTCTGAAGTCAAGAGGCCTGCTCCCCTTATCCAGTGAAGAAACTGGTTACAGCACCCTGCCCCGAGGCAGATGGAGAGCACGGCGCTCACTTACCTAAGGTGAGAGCGTTAACCTTTGGGGTTCTACAGGAGAAGAGAAAGGGAAGAAGAGAGAGACATTCAATAACCCAGTTCCTTAATCCCATATTTTCTATCTGCAGACATCTTACCCTTCGAGTCAGACATACAGTGCACAGAGGTCCAGCCCAAAGAGCCAGCCGTGTGTTACACATCACCTTTGAAGATACGGTATACGCCCAGTCAAGACCGGCGCCTCTACGGGAATCAGGTGAGCGTTACAGCAATGCACCAGCAGACTTCCAATACTTAATGAACAATGTCCTTTGTGAACTCATTGACGTTTGTGTTGTCGTATATATCGATGATATTCTAGTATACTCCTCTTCAGAATCTGACCATGTGAAGCATGTCCGAGCAGTCCTTGAGAAATTGCGCCAGCACAAACTATATGCAAAACTGGAAAAATGCGTTTTTCATGCCACAGAAGTTGAATTCCTTGGGTTTATCCTGACACCAAGAGGAGTCCGAATGGACTCACGAAAGGTGGACGCAATTCTTAAGTGGCCATCACCAAGTTCAGTTAAAGGACTAGAAGCATGCTTGGCTTTGCCAATTTCTACCGCAGATTTATCCCGGATTTTTCATATGTTGTACATCCCATCACAGCACTCTTGCGAAAAAATAAACGCTTTATGTGGACTGAAGAAGCTGAAAATGACTTCCAAGAGCTGAAAGCGAAATTCACGTCTGCACCTTTATTAAAGCACCCGCGCCCTGAACTTCCATACATAGTGGAAACTGATGCATCCAGTCTAGCCATGGGAGCTGCCCTGTCTCAAAAGGACCCTGAAACTGGCCAGCTTCACCCAGTAGCATTTTGGTCCAGAAAGTTCTCAGCATCCGAGTTAAACTATGCAGTTACCGACAAGGAGTTATTAGCCATTAAATCCGCCTTCAAGGCTTGGCGGCACTATCTTCTCGGTGCCAGACACACCATTACTGTGATCACCGATCACCGGAACTTACAGTATTTAAAGACAGCCAAGGCCCAATCGTCACGCCAACTCTGATGGGCATTGTTCTTTGCCAAGTTCGATTTTGTGATAAGTTATCGACCAGGTTGTAAGAATGGTAAAGCAGACGCCTTATCCCGAATAGGGATGGGAGAGGCAGAAGTGAACCCAGAACCAGTACCTATAATTTCGGAACAAAGGATTCTTGGCATGACAACTCTACAGACACTAGAGGACATTCAGGTAAAGATCCAACAACTCTTTGATCCTACAGCCCTGCAGGACTGGGTAAAGAAAGGCCCAGAATACTCTGTCACCAATGAACTGCCTTATTACCAAGGGCGGCTATTTCTGCCACATAAGGAACTACAAGAGCTAGTCATTTCCCGTTACCATGATACCCTAATGGAGGGGCACCCAGGTATTGCAAAAACTGAAGCTTAGATTAAGAGGAAATTCTGGTGGCCCACCTGGCGAAAGGATATTAAATCATTTGTGATGTCTTGTGGCATTTGCACCCAAAACAAAAGTCAAAAGAAAAAACCAGATTGACTCTTACAACCTTTAGACATTCCGCCTACACCATGGCACATCTTATCGTTAGACTTTATTACTGATCTACCCCCATGCAATGGATGTAACACCATTCTAGTTATTGTGGATCTTTTTTCCAAGATGGCCCACTTTATTCCTTTAAAGGGAATACCTTCAGCTTCAATCCTGGCCAAAGAGTTCCTCGAAAACGTTGTTCGCATACACGGATTTCCGTCCGTATTGGTCCCTGACCGGGGCAGTCAATTCATTTCACATTTTTGGAAAAAATGTTGTCAATTGGCGCAAATCGATGTGAGGTTATCGACCAGTCACCACCCCCAAACCGATGGTCAAACGGAGAGCACCAACCAGACTCTCGAACAACACTTGCGTTGTATGTTACATCAGACTGAGAGTAATTGGAAAAACATTCTTTGGATCGCCGAATATGCATATAATAATTCAGTACATTCTGGAACTGGACAAAGCCTCTTTTATACCTTATATGGGCACCATCCTCGAACCTCAGACCTTGACCCACCCCAACACTTAGAAATGCCCGCAGTGGACCATCTGCACGCTACGATTACACAAGCCTTTAAGGAAGCAACTGAACATTTAAAAAAGGCGAAAGAAAAATACAAGGAAGATGCTGATCGGCATAGAAGTGATACTCCACAATACCAGATAGGGGACCAAGTATGGTTAGCCACAAAACATATACCTCTAAACGAAACACGGACCTTTAACCCCAGATATTTGGGACCTTACTCTATTAAGGCCATTATCAACCCAGTGGCTGTCAAGTTGGACTTACCTGCTAATATGCGAATTCACCCCGTCTTTCATGTGTCACTTTTGAAGCCAGTGCAACCAGGGACAAGACTAACCAAGCCACCAGACCCCATCCTTGTAGACAGGGAACCCGAATTTGAAGTTAAGAACATCCTGGACTCCAAGCTGATGAAGTCAAAACTTTTTTATTTAATCGACTGGAAAGGTTACGGACCACAGGAAAGACCATGGGAACCTAGTGACCACGTTCATGCAGCCCGATTGGTGAAAAAATTCTACTGTAATTTCCCAGACAAACCGAAACCACAGGGAAGAACGACTTTAGGAGGGGCCTTAGGGGGGAGTGCTGTCATGATGCCTACTCCCAGGGACCCAGACCAAGTCCAGCAACCCCAGAAGCAAGCATCAAGTTATACTAAGCAAACCCAACAGCCCCTGCTAGGGGCTATTTGGGTGCAGTCCTAGCGCCTATGGCGCCAGGCTCATATGGAGAGTCAGTCCTGGCGCCATAGGCGCCAGGCTCATAGATTAAAACTTATCTGATGCAGAACATGCTGCAAACCCACCTGATTCAGACCATGCTGCAAGAGCTCCAAGCCAATGGAGGCTTGGAAGGGACTACTTTACCTAAGGGACTATTTTTTTTACTCGGCTGGGGCTGGGGAGGAATACTTACCTGGGACTACTTTGGAGGCTATTTAAACCACGCCCGAAGAGCAGCACACGCTTCGTGTTATTCTGCATCCAGCAGCGTAACGCTCACCGTGCCTGCAAGTCTGCATCCAGTCTTCTGCCACGCCCTCCTCGAGTCCGGAGCGCCTAGAAAAAGGGGAGAGAAGGAGAAAAGGTTAGAACAAGAGCAATACCTTTGATCCTTACCTGAATTCCCGATCCATCGCGCCTTCGAGCTGGAAGAAAGAAGTTATTTTATGCGCATCGCCTCACCTGCAGCAGCGCCGCGCTGAACTCACCGGCCTTCGCAGCAGCTTCACATTCCACTGCATCCTTCTGCATGTTCCCGCCGCACTCCGGCACCTAAGGGGAAGACAAGAACAGCAAGGTGAGCCAAGGGAATACACAGCGGCAATATTAGTTACCCCCCATAGACTTACCTGATTTTACCACCGGGGGTACTATTCCTCTTCATGGGTAGGCGCAGCTTCCACTGCATCCTCGCCGAACCCTGGCCCCTAAGGGGAAACAAAAGGACAGCAAGGTGAAACAAAGGGACAAACAAGGGGAAACCTCCTCACCACAATAGACTTACCTGATTTTACCGCCGGAGGCATTATTCCCCGAAACTTCATACTTTCTCTCAGCGCCTGAATAAGGGAGAAAGCAACAGGTTACATATTGACATTAGTTTATCTAACTGTGTTGGATAATACAAATCCTTACCTGAATATTACCGGTTGCCACGAGGAACTCTTCGCTAGGGTTAAGCTGCAACCTGCAAGAAATCGGACAAGAGTGAAAGTCAGACATTTGAACTCTTACAAACTACATACTTACAGCGTCTTGCCGGGAATCTCAGAGTCAATATTGTTCTGGAACTCACCAATTCCTTCGATCCAGTGAAGCAACTGGTTATTTACGCGCCCCTGCGCTCAATGCAGGATGGAGAGCTCATCTTTCCAAACCATCAGAAGAATATTCCTACGGGCCAAGCAAACGAAGTTGGGTGGGCCAGTCCAGTCCGTCATCTCGGCACTACGCGTCACATTGGTGGAGACCGCAGCTGTCCAGTTCAGATTGACGCCCCTGTGGGAGCCAGGTGAGCGTAACAATGGGAGACCCTGAACCATGTCTATGTTTAGATCAACGACTTCCGTAGGATGAGTAGAAACCCAATTCTCAATGACAGAACGTAGTGAAGGTTGCACAGCACACGGACAGATAACATTGTTAGGAAGCAGTGGAAGGGGTTCCGTCTTTGATGGCCGCTCCCCAGCATGAAGGCGAGGTAGAGCATCAGCAGACACCTAAACCCTGGCAGGACGATAGGTAATAAGAAAATCGTACTGCGAAAAGAACAGATGCCAACGGGCCTGCCTGGCAGTTAGGCATTTAATGGTCTTAAAAGCGAGCAGACTCCTGTGATCAGGAAAAACCGTGACAGGATGACGAGCCCCTAATAAATGATGCCTCCACTCAGAAAAGGCGTCCAGGATGGCCAAAAGTTCACGTTCAGTGATTGAATAGTTCTTTTCATAGATTGTAAGTTTATGAGAAAAGAAAGCAGTGGGGTGTATTTCACCAGTAAGGGGACACTCCTGCGACAGGACCGTGCCAATAGCAAAACCAGAAGCGTCGGCTTCCACATAAAATGGTAACTCCGGATCGGGATGTTTTGAACTGGAGCCGATGTGAATGCCAATTTTAGTTGTTCAAATGAATCTTGAGCCGCCTTGGACCAGACATATGGAACCTTAGCACTGGTCAAGGAGGTGAGAGGCGCTGAAAGCCCCGAAAATCCATGTATGAAACGCCGATAAAAATTGGCGAATCCCAAAAATGATTGGAGTGATTTCACTGTTTTCGGGGTAGGCCATTCCAAAATAGCCCTCACTTTGGATTTGCTCATGCGAACTCCCTGATCAGTTAGATCATATCTCAAGAACTCAACCTCCGGGGTGTGAAAAATACATTTCTCAATTTTCACATACAAGTGATTGTCCCGCAAACGCTGAAGTACGGTTCTGACATGTTGGATATGTTCTGGAAGTGTCCTGGAATAGATCAAAATGTCATCTAAATAGACAACAACATACTGGTCCAATATATCATGAAAAAGATCATTCATAAAAGCCTGTAAGGTGGCTGGGGAATTGCAGAGACCAAGCGGCATCACCAGGTATTCATAGAGACCGTAGCGTGTCTCAAATGCGGTTTTCCACTCATCTCCTGCTCGTATGCGTACCAAATTGTACGCTCCCCGGAGATCCAGTTTCGTAAATATTTGGGAAGAACCTAATTGGTCATGAAGGACCGATATTAACTAGAGTGGATATTGATTTTTAATGGTCACAGCATTCAAGGCACGATAGTCTATGCAAGGACGAAGGTCTCCTTTTTTGGGGACAAACAAAGTGGAGATGCCGCTGGTGATTTGAATGGACGGATGAAATCCATCGCAAGTGCTTTGTCGATGTACTCCTTTAACACTTGGTCTTCTTTGAGCATTAGCGAATACACCCTGCCGGTAGGTGTTTTAGCCCCTGGTATCAGATCTATTGGACAATCATAGATCCAGTGAGGTGGAAGGGTCTCTGCCATACCCTTGTCGAAAACATCTGAGCAATCTGTATATTCAGCCAGAACCGAGGGTAGCGCAGTGGCAGAGACAGCTCCTATATGCAAAGAGGACACAAGCGCATGAGTTGGACTACTCTGATTAATAGTATGCAAGGAAGTGCATGACGTATTGCATACAGAAGACGGAAACTGCACCAGTTGGGAGGACCAGCCAATGGCGGGATTGTGGTATTGAAGCCACGGGATGCCCAAAATGACTTTGTAAGCAGGCTCCTTGATAACGTCAAAGGATATCTCCTCGGTATGACCTTCTTTAGTGGACATGAGCAACGGTATTGTCTGGTTGAGTAACCATTCCGGAAACCAGGGTAGATCCGTCGACGGCATTCACAATTTCAGGTTGCTTTTTGGGGATTAACAGAACCCTAGATACAGATGCAAAACACTGGTCAATGTAATTGCCTGTGGCTCCGGAATCAATCATGGCATTTGCTTCAAATGTTTCTTCATGGGCTACCGAAAAGGTAACAGGAAGATGAACCAACTGGAATTGGCCAAGTTTACAAGAGCCCTTGTTTGAATCTCCCGATGTAGGGACTCCTTCTACTGTCGGGATTTGGCGTTTCCCGTTTTTCTTTTGGGCTTTCTGGGACATTCAGGCAACAAATGGGCAGCTGCCCCTCAATACATACAAAGATCGGCAGTTGTGCGGGGTTATCGGAGGCTACCGACATGAGAGGAGGCGACCTCTTTTCCCCACGACGTTCGGCCTTTCGAGCTCTATTTGGAGGACTAAGTCGAGGAGTTCACTGAAAGCGGTAGGAACCACAGGAACCATGGATAGTATGTCTTTCAGTTCCTCAGAAAGGCCCTGGTAAAATACTGCAGCTTTTTTCTCTTCTGGCCAGTCCATCTCCACTGCCAGCTGATTGAATCTTGCTAAATAAGCCAATAGGGAGGTGTTCCCCTGCCTATGTTTAAGGAGCTCAAGATCAGTGGCTTGGGTGGTATATCTAGTGTCACACACCTTGCTCATCATTGAAAGGAGAGCGTCACAATTGTATAAGACATGGCTGTTGGATTCGAGCAATGGATTGGCCCATGCTGCGGCAGTACCCCCTAAGTGGGATAAGACAAAAGCTGCCTTAGTGGTGGAGGTAGGAAAGGACGTAGGGCGGCATAGAAAGTGCAGTTTACACTGATTTATAAACGTCCTATACTGTTTTGGATCGCCTAGAAAGCGTTCTGGAGGGGCCAAAGGTAACTGAGTAGTAAGCATCACAGGAGCTGGTTCTGAATTAGGTGCAGGAAACCCAGATCCCAAAGCCGTAGCTCCAGCTCCTGCCTGAGATGCTGGTGAGGTCACTAGAGACTGAATTGCATCCATGCGTTGACGCAAGGCCTCCTGAGCTGTGGTTAATTCAGAACGTAGCTCAGTGACCATTTGCACTATGTGTGCTAATGCGTCGGTTGTCTCTGTAGACATCTCTAAGGCTGCTAATTTTGTTACTCACCACACCAAGGATCGGAAGATTGGAACCGGACCTTGAAGAGAGAAGTGGTGGAATTCTCGGAGTAACCAGTCTCGACCTCAGCTACCCTGATTTCAGTGAATCGGGCTTCCTCAAAAGAGGGGCTCTTTTCTATGATGTATCCCTCTGCTGTGTTGATAAGACAGACAGAGGTATCGATCAAATAAAAGAGCGGGGTAGACACACACACCGCTAAACCAAAAGCTGAAAAGAAACCACAGAAAGGGTTATACATGGTATAGATAAGAATGGCAATTGTAGGACAATCAACAATTCATGAATAGCTGAATAGCTAGCTGGTTGGAGTAGCAGAGTAGGTACAGAGCCTAGAAGGACAATGCAAAAGACAATAAGGAACTAGCTTAACTGACTTAAGGACTCCCCTTGAACCCTAGAGAATGCACAACTAACCTGGAAGGAGATGGTTGAGGAGCAAGAGGGAAATCCAGTTGGAAAGGACACAACGACAGGAGAAAATAATAAACATGGAAGTTAGTGAGGAAAAATACATCCGAACGGCAAGAGGGACGCACTAGGTACGGGTTGGTGGAAATAACTGGAAAGCGTCCTGAACTGCACTTGTAGGATGAGAGTATAATTCCAGCACAATGTTCAAGGTAAAGAGTAGCTTTCTTCACAACGAGGGTAGGCAGTGTTATCCAAGAACAACAATCACAGGAAGCAAATGGACAAAGTTAGAAATGAAAGCACACTAACTAAAGGCAATTATTGCCAGGGAATGATCGCTCCGATACAGCCCTTGTGGAAGGAACCAAAAAGCTACAGAGCGTAGGTGTCATGATGCCTGCCCCCGGAAGACCAGACCAGGCCCAGGAGCCCCGGAAGCAGGCATCATGCCACTTGGAGCATGCCCAGGGGCCCCAGTTGGGGGCTGTTTGGGTGCAGTCCTGGCACCTATGGCGCCAGGCTCATAAAGATAAAGTCAGTCCGGGCGCCATGGGCGCCAGGCTTATTATTGATAACTTACCTGAAGCAGACCATGCTGCATACTCACCTGAGGCAGACCATGCTGCATGAAGACTCAAGCCAAATGAGGCTTAGGAGGGACTATTTTACTGAAGGGACTATTTTGTTACTTGGGTGGGGCTGTGGAAGAATACTTACCTGGATCTTCTTCCAAGGCTATTTAAACCACGCCCGGACAGCCACACGTGCTTCGCATTATTCTGCTTGCTGCAGCGTAACGCTCACCATGTTTTCAGCAGCTCCAGTCTTCAGCCACGCCCGCTTCAGTCCTGGGACTCCTGAAACAAGAAGAAAAGAAGGATAAAGGTTGGAACAGGAGTTTTAACTTTAATCCTTACCTGAATACTGATCCATTTCACCACGGAACTGAAAGACAGAAGTCTTTGAGGCATTGCTTCGCATACCTACGGTGCAGCGCTGAACTCACCTGCTTGGTGGTACTTCAGCATTCCATCACGCTCTCTCCATCTCGCGGCCGCCCTCCGACACCTAAGGAGACAAAGACAGCAAGGTGAGCAAGGGGACTCTCTAAGGCTATACAAGCTACCCCCAAGGACTTACCTGATTTACCACGGGAGGTACTCACCTCATCTCGGGTCGGCGCAGTCAACTCTGCTTCATCGCCGTACCCCGGCCCCTAAGGGGAGAAAGCAAAGACAATACCAGTTCCCCCCACAAAACTTACCTGATTTACCACGGGGGTCTCACCTCATCTCGGGTCGGCACAGTCAACTCTGCTTCATCGCCGTACCCCGGCCCCTAAGGGGAAAACCACAATAGACTTACCTGAATCTTACCAAGTGCCATTTGGAAATCTTCGAGTGGATTAATCGGCAACCTGCAAGGAATCGGACAGAGTGAAGATCAGACATTTGAACTCTTATGAACAATTGGACTTTAGAGTCAATACTGGAACTCACCAATTCCTCTACGCCAGTAAAGTAACTGGTCATCAACGCGCCCCTGCGGTCGACGCAGGATGGAGAGCTCATCCTTCCAAACCATCAGGTGAGACTAAGGAGGGGACATCAAGAGTGATCTGTGGGAAGACAACGGGAGTGGGGAAGGTGGGTTGACACTCAAATCCACGGGTGGTTAATTTCTCTTCTCCTTTGCAGAAGAATATTCTTGCGAGCCAGACACACTAGGCTGAGCGGGCCAGTCCAGTCAGTCATCTCGGCGCTACACGTCACACTGGTGGAAACAACAGCGGCCCAGTTCCGGTCGACGCCCCCGTGGGAACCAGGTGAGCGTAACAGACGCGAAGCCTACCCACAAATACCGACCTGGGCGTCATGGAGACCTTGGAAACTGATCAGTTGGCCCAATTATTAGGGGAATTAAGGGCCGAAGTGCATTCCGCCCGCCAAGAAACCAATGCCCTCAGGTGGGAACTGATAGTGTCAAAAGAACGAACTGATGATTTGGTCAGACAACTATTACAGAGCCGGGCTGGACAAACACCTCTACCAGGACTTGGCGCAAGTCCAGCTCCTGTACCATCGAGTAACCCGGTGCAGATAAATGTACCTGGAGCCGTTCCTCTGGCTCCGCCTGAACGCTTTGCCGGAGACCCAAAAGGGTTTGCAACATTCATGAATCAATGGCGCTTGCACTTTTTATGTAGACCTGGAGCTTTCCCAAACGATCAGGCCAAGGTAGCCTTTGTACTGTCATATCTCAGCGGCAGTGCGGCGGATTGGTCCATTCCACTAGTTAACCAGGATGACCCGATTCTTCGAGATTTCCAGGGTTTTCGAACAATCATGGAAAGACTATTCGCCTGACACTCCCGAGGACAGGCTTTGGACAACAAACTTTTATCCCTACGTCAAGGTAACCAGGATCTTTTATCTTACATTGCAACTTTCAGTAGATTAGTAGTGGAAACCGAATGGCCTGAAGCCAAGCGAATCACATTATTCCATCGAGGACTTCGGGGAGAACTCAAGGATGTTTTGGCCCAAATCGTGAACCCGCCTCAAGGCTGTGCTGAATATATAGATCTAGTGGTCCAGCTCGATCACAGACTTCAAACCAGGAAGGCTGACCGAACCAAGTTTGAGAACAGGGTGTTGGTTAAAACCCATGTAAGCTCCAAGGGAGTAGATGTCTCAGAACCTATGCAAATCGGGGGGGTTAAAGGACCCTTAACCCAAAAGGAGAGAGATAGAAGACGGCAACTGCTATTATGTTTATATTGCGGAACTACTGGTCATTTTCTTTCAAACTGCCCTGTAAAACCACCCAAGAAAGTTATAGGAGCAGCAGACGAAAACCATGTGAAATCTGACTCGGGAAACGACCATGCCCGGCAAGCGTAGAGGTCAGCTTGCCGAGCTTAAAGAAGGACACTCTGACCTCGCATTTCACCATACCCATGGTCCTTGTAGATCCAGAGCAGCCATCACGCATGCACGCGGTAAAGGCGTACGTAGACAGTGGAGCCATAGGAAATTACTTGGACTGGGAATTGGCTACCAGGATGTATCTATCTCTCACCCGCAAGACCACGGCCGATGTTGTCACCACTGTAGATGGAACGGAAATTGCCTCTGGACCCGTAACTCATTCCACTGCAGAGATGACATTGCTGAGTCAAGATGGGCATCGAGAGGCTATGATGTTTGACTTAATCAAGGCCCCACAGTTTCAGCTGATACTGGGGATACCTTGGATGGAAAAACATAATCCCTGTATTGATTGGCGAGAGAAGACACTAACCTTCCCAGAAGGTGCTCACACCTGCTACCCAAGGAAAACTCAAAACTCAGTCCTGGCCCCAGTAATTCCAGTAGCCATACAATTACCTGTTGAATACCAAGACTTTCAGGATGTCTTCCAAAAGGAACAGGCAAACACCTTACCACCTCACAGATCGTATGATTGTCAAATAGATCTTGTACCTGGAGCACAACCACCTTGCAGCAGAATCTATGCCCTTACGGAACCCAAAAATCTCCATTTGCGCCAGTACCTAGACCAGTACCTTGCTAATGGCTTAATTCGCCCATCCAAGTCCCCTGCATCTTCAGCTTTGTTCTTCGTACCGAAAAAGGAAGGCAACCTTAGAACATGTATAGACTACCGCGCACTGAATCAGATAACCATCAAGAATCGATACCCACTGCCTTTGATCCCAGAACTACTAGACCAGGTGAAGGACGCTTGTATATACACGAAACTAGACCTTCGGGGGGCATATCATCTGGTACGTGTCAAAGAGGGTGACGAATGGAAGACTGCTTTTCGCACCAAGTACAGACTATTTGAGTACCAGGTGATGCCCTTCGGACTATGCAATGCACCAGCAGCCTTCCAGTTCTTCATGAACGATGTCCTCCGAGAGCTTATCGACGTTTGTGTGGTCGTTTACATTGATGACATCTTAGCATACTCTTTATCAGAATCTCAGCATGAAAAACACGTCCGAGCAGTCCTAGAGAAGTTACGCCAGCATAAATTATATGCTAAACTGGAAAAGTGCATCTTCCACACTACGGAAGTGGAATTCCTTGGATTTATTCTGACGCCGAGAGGAATCCGGATGGATTCACGAAAAGTGGATGCCATTCTTAATTGGCCTTCGCCAAGTTCAATCAAAGGAGTTCAAAGCATACTTGGCTTTGCCAATTTCTACCGCAGATTTATCCCGGACTTCTCGCACATTGTACATCCCATTACAATGCTATTGCGAAAAAACAAACGCTTTGTGAGGACAGAGGAAGCCAAGAACGCCTTCCAAGAGTTAAAAGCTAAATTCACATCTGCTCCCATATTAAGACACCCGCGCCTCGAGCTTCCCTACATAGTGGAAACAGATGCATCCAGTTCAGCCATGGGAGCAGTCCTTTCCCAAAAGGATCCCGAAACTAACCAGCTTCACCCAGTGGCGTTTTGGTCAAGAACATTTTCAGCCCCCGAATTAAACTATGCCATAACCGACAAGGAGCTGCTGGCCATCAAGTCCGCCTTCAAGGCTTGGCGGCACTATCTACTGGGTGCCAGACATACCATCACGGTCATCACCGATCACCGCAACTTACAATACCTAAAGACAGCCAAAGCCCAATCTTCGTGCCAACTCCGTTGGGCATTGTTCTTCGCCAAGTTTGATTTTGTAATAACCTATCGACCAGGTTGTAAGAATGGTAAAGCAGACGCCTTGTCCCGGATTGGAATGGGAGAAGCAGAAATAACTTTAGAACCCATACCCATAATTCCGGAACAGAGAATCATTGGCCTGACATCCATACAGACACTGGAGGACATTCAAAACAAGATCCACCAACTCTTTGATTCCGTTGCCCTACAGGACTGGGCAAAGAAAGGTCCAGAGTACTCTGTCATCGATGATTTACCTTATTACCAAGGCCGGCTATTTTTACCGCAAAAGGAACTACAGGAACTTGTCATTTCCCATTACCATGACACCTTAATAGAAGGGCATCCGGGTATTGCAAAAACCGAAGCTAAGATTAGGAAGCAAATTTGGTGGCCCACCTGGCGAAAGGATGTCAAGTCATTTGTCACGTCTTGTGGCATTTGCGCACAAAACAAAGGGCAAAAGAAAAAACCTGCTGGATTATTGCAACCATTAGACATACCACCTACCCCTTGGCATACCTTGTCATTAGACTTCATCACGGATTTACCCCCGTACCAAGGTTACAATACCATTCTAGTTATTGTAGATCTTTTTTCTAAAATGGCCCACTTCATTCCTTTAAAAGGGATACCTTCACCTTCAATCCTGGCCAAGCAATTCCTTGAAAATGTTGTCCCCCTGCAAGGCTTTCCTTCAGTGTTAATTTCAGATCGGGGCAGTCAATTCATTTCACATTTTTGGAGGAAATGCTGCCAACTGGCACAAATTGATGTTAGGCTTTCGACCAGTCACCACCCTCAGACCGACGGTCAAACGGAGAGGACCAACCAGACTCTCGAACAGTACCTCCGTTGTATGCTACATCAGTCTGAGGGGAATTGGAAAGACATTCTGTGGATCGCAGAGTATGCGTACAATAATTCCGTACACTCAGGAACTAGACAAAGTCCTTTTTTTTACCATTTATGGGCACCAGCCTCGAACCTCGGATTTGGACTCACCCCAGCATTTAGAGATGCCCGCAGTGGATCATCTCCACGCTGTTATTACACAAGCCTTTAAAGAAGCAACCATCCATTTGCAAAAGGCTAAGGAAAAATACAAGAAGGATGCGGATCAGCACAGAAGTGAAGCTCCTCAATACCAAATAGGGGACCTAGTATGGTTAGCCACTAAGCACTTACCACTCAAGGGGACTCGGACCTTTAACCCCAGGTATTTGGGACCTTTTTCTGTCAAGGCAATTATTAACCCAGTGGCCGTCAAGTTGGACCTACATGCTCATATGCGAATCCATCCCGTCTTCCACGTGTCTCTTTTGAAGCCAGTGCAACCAGGAACTAGGCTAACCACTCCACCTGAACCTATCCTCATAGACGGGGAGCCTGAGTTCGAAGTCAAGAATATTTTGGACTCAAAAAGAGTGAGATCAAAACTCTTTTACCTAATTGACTGGAAAGGTTATGGTCCGCAGTAAAGGTCTTGGGAACCTAGTGACCACGTGCATGCACCTCGTTTAGTGAAGAGGTTCCATCGGGAATTTCCAGACAAACCACGGCCAAGGGGGAGAACGACTGTAGGAGGGGCCTTGAGGGGGAGTGCTGTCATGATGCCTGCCCCGGAAGACCAGACCAGGCCCAGCAGCCCCGGAAGCAGGCATCATGCCACTTGGAGCATGCCCAGGGGCCCCAGTTGGGGGCTGTTTGGGTGCAGTCCTGGCGCCTATGGCGCCAGGCTCATAAAGATAAAGTCAGTCCTGGCGCCATGGGCGCCGGCTCATTATTGATAACTTACCTGAAGCAGACCATGCTGCATACTCACCTGAGGCAGACCATGCTGCATGAAGACTCAAGCCAAATGAGGCTTAGGAGGGACTATTTTACTGAAGGGACTATTTTGTTACTTGGGTGGGGCTGTGGAAGAATACTTAGCTGGATCTTCTTCCAAGGCTATTTAAACCACGCCCGGACAGCCACACGTGCTTCGCGTTATTCTGCTTGCTGCAGCGTAACGCTCACCGTGTTTTCAGCAGCTCCAGTCTTCAGCCACGCCCGCTTCAGTCCTGGGACTCCTGAAACAAGAAGAAAAGAAGGATAAAGGTTAGAACAGGAGTTTTAACTTTAATCCTTACCTGAATCCTGATCCATTTCGCCACGGAACTGAAAGACAGAAGTCTTTGAAGCATCGCTTCGCATTCCTACGGCGCCGCGCTGAACTCACCTGCTTGGCGGTACTTCAGCATTCCCAACGCTCTCTCCATCTCGAGGCCGCCCTCCGACACCTAAGGAGACAAAGACAGCAAGGTGAGCAAGGGGACTCTCTAAGGCTATACAAGCTACCCCCAAGGACTTACCTGATTTACCACAGGAGGTACTCACCTCATCTCGGGTCGGCGCAGTCAACTCTGCTTCATCGCCGTACCCCGGCCCCTAAGGGGAGAAAGCAAAGACAATACCAGTTCCCCCACAAAACTTACCTGATTTACCACGGGGGTCTCACCTCATCTCGGGTCGGCACAGTCAACTCTGCTTCATCGCCGTACCCCAGCCCCTAAGGGGAAAACCACAATAGACTTACCTGAATCTTACCAAGTGCCATTTGGAAATCTTCGAGTGGATTAATCGGCAACCTGCAAGGAATCGGACAGAGGGAAGATCAGACATTTGAACTTTTATGAACAATTGGACTTTAGAGTCAATACTGGAACTCACCAATTCCTCTACGCCAGTGAAGTAACTGGTCATCAACGCGCCCCTATGGTCGACGCAGGATGGAGAGTTCATCCTTCCAAACCATCAGGTGAGACTAAGGAGGGGACATCAAGAGTGATCTGTGGGAAGACAACAGGAGTGGGCAAGGTGGGTTGACACTCAAATCCACGGGTGGTTAATTCCTCTTCTCCTTTGCAGAAGAATATTCTTGCGAGCCAGACACACTGGGCTGAGCGGGCCAATCCAGTCAGTCATCTCGGCGCTACACGTCACGCTGGTGGAAACAACAGCGGCCCAGTTCCGGTTGACGCCCTCGTGGGAACCAGGTGAGCGTAACAGTAGGAAAACGACTTCTGACAGGAAGCCGCCAACAATCCAGGAAACGTTCTGAGTCGTAACAGCGAGTGGAATCAAAGTCAACAGGGCAATCCGTAATCAGTCCAAAGTCGAAAACCAGGGAAAAATCTGTTGGAAGGTTTGAAGAAGGAAATTAGCTCGAGGGCTAAACACATAAGGATACGTGTAGACTACAATTAGCAGCACCGAGCCCCGAGAGGAGCCGGGTTAAGAAGGCAAGGGGCAGAGCATCAGTGTACGCGTTGTGTGTACTCATCGTGTCAGCTGACACGGCCGAGCATCGGTGTACGCGTTGTGCGTAATGAGCATGTCAACTGACACGGCTGATACCGATGCCGGCGACCGTACAGTCTCCATGGAAACCGATAACGCTGCCACACCGATGTCTTTCCCCGGACTGTGTGAGCCAGTGTAAATGCCGAGGGAGACTGGCGAGAGCAGCGCTGCCGGAGCGTAACATTGGTGTATTAAAGTGTCAGTCAATGTGGGTTCTACTTGTCGTTCAGATGTGCTTTTTTTGGCACATGAATATTGATTGCAATTTCCATCTGCAACCAATGGAGTGTTCCCCTCAGTCTCTGAGGTGGCCTCCCTGGCAATCAGCAACTCATCGAGAGGTGGATGACAGCTAGGAATGGTCAATTTGCTACCACCATTGTCTCGTTTGCTGGAACCCATGTTTTTATACTTTTTGGTTACGGCTGCACAAAACAAATTGTTTAAGTTGAGATTTAGTAGCTGATTTGGTGACTTTTTCATTTTTAGATTTCTTTTTTATAATTGTAGTGGGGTCATCATCTTTTCTCATTTTCTGATTTGCATGTTGCCTATTAAATATTGGATGAGAAGGCATTTTTTTAAGAGTCATTAGAATTACTCTCCTTTTTGTGTTCCTTAGACTCAGTATGCTGAATAGGATCCCCTAAATTTGGGATTTGGTCTATGTTAGATCCCGGATATGGGCGTATTATTTGTGCTATAGTGGGAAGAGATGGTAATGTGGGAGCATACATTTTACTTTCATCAAAGGGCGATTGATTCCGCATACTGTGAGGACGAACTGAGGAATCGTCATACAGATGAAGCGTTTTAGTTGTCTTTGCCATTTTTTCTTTTTGTATGGTAAACATCCATTGCAGAATCTGATCTATTTGTTTAAATTGCTGTGTCATTTTATAATCCAATGTTTCAAATAGTTTAGTCAAAGTTTGAATGGTTGCATTCATTGCAGTCACTGTCATTTCTAAGAGAGGGATCTGAGTATTTTGAGACTCCTGTTTAGAAAAAGAGGTCTGTAAATCACAATGTGGAAAGCCAATCCTACTTGGTGTAGGTCGACAGAAAGATAAACAGAGTGCTTAAGATTCTTGTTTCAGTCCTCAAAAATGTTAGGCGATTGAGATAAGGTACGAGATGATTGAGCTCCTAATTTCCTGGAAGGAGACAAGAGAGCCGGTAACTCTTTTTGACCTTCATGAGGAACCGAGTTACATCCCTTGCACTTATTGTTTGTCTCACAAGGGATGAGAATTGGCAACAAGGAAGAGTCAGGAATATCTAGTATTTCAGGTGTTCCTGCTAGAAATATATCTTGCGTATCTAGATCAATGATCGGTGGGTGGATATTGCATTCAACTTGCTTGTTGTGGTTTGCAGAATGAGGAGATGATAAGGGTGTGATATTGTTGCCACCTCCTGGCATTAGTGAGTCTGAGATGGTTTGATTTGTTATAGACAGCACTTAATTGGATAGTTGCTGCGTTGAGAAAAAGCAGGATTCAACAGTGTCTAGAGCAAGGTAAAGCAGTCTGCTTCATTTTGAGGAGAATCCACTTCTGAGCGTATTTGACAAAAATCACAAATTTCTACATCGCTGAGTTTAGCTTTAGAAGGTACGGCCTGAGTTATGGCCAATATTTTTTTAATCTTCCTAGCAGGTGAATTTGCAGGTGATGTTCTCGGTGAAATTGGTTGTGAGGTCACTGATGCCCTCGTGAGCATGTACGTAATGGCATAGTTGATTTTAATGATATTTTTATTTTAAAAATAAAGTAAAATAGCGCCTATATGATGTTAATGAGAATAGTATTTCTCATAAAGTGACAGTGCAAATATGGTCAATCGATCAAAGTTCACAAGCAATATTGTAGTATTGTACCTATCTATTTGCACTGGGTGCACACAGTGCTGCTAGTAGAATACAGCTATGTCATATGGAATGTGATGGGACCTGAAGGTTCCAAGAACTACAGTTGGTACACAGGATGGGAGAACCTTACTGAAAGGATGTCATCTGTTTAGCTCCCTGCCCCTTTCTATATAACTAGCCCTGTAACTCTGTAACTTATAAATAAACTCACTCCTTTTATATATACTGGTCTCCTGTGCCTTACCTGAACCCAGATGTCTTCTTACCATCCCCGATACTACAATGGCGACGAGGATGGGATTAACAGGTGTTTCCTGGTTCCAGATAAATCACTACATATAGCCTGTTGATCCCAAGATAAAAGGACCCACTGATGGAAATTCTGATGACTACTGGCATCATAAAATTGCTTTTGGCAGAGGTCCATGATGAGCCCAGCAGTGGCACTGCCCAGCGCCAGCTTCCATGTGAGGACTTCATATGTCAGCCTACACAAGGTATAAGTCCTGCTATTTTTGTATCTATATGGCAGGCAGCCGGCACGCAAATGACTGTTGAGGAGCATCCATATCAATTAAGGTACTGTGTGGCATGGCTGGGTGCTGTAGCAGCGTTTAAATTAAGGGCAGGGTGCTCATTGCAGCTGCTGAGTTACAGGGCTATGAAAGGATTGGGTTCCCCCTTTTAATGCAGCTGCCAATAAAGTTACTGTGTGTGTGTACGCAGCGCCTGATGAGAAGTGTGTTATTCTCTGCACCAAAATTACGGCGCTCACCGTTAATCTGGGCAGCTATGCAGAGCTCCATACTTTGTGGAGTTCAAGGAGAAATGATGACGTAATTGGAATGATGGGGACTGTTGGCGAAGCGTAGAATGCTGTGTTTGTGCTTTCCCATCGGCCTGTGTAACGTCATCCATCTGCCGTTTGTATTCCGATTGATTGGTGAAACGAAATGGAAAACATTAGAGTCGAGGCGTGCTGACGTTAGCCTTACGGCGTGACGCATGCGGAAGGGACCGCAGAGCCTCTGAAAATAATGTCTCATGAAAATAATGTCTCATGCGAGGAATGCACGATGGAGATATTTCTTGTCACTTATAAAAGTAAAACTTTCTCCATGAAAGTACTTTTGTTTTGACAATATCAATGGATGTAATCCCGGCGCTGCAATATGATCGTAGCCTTATTGTCACTTGGCGGATGAGGAAGTTTGTGCAAATTACTGATGATGCAAGCCGACAGGATATATCTGGGCACTGGCTGCTGGAGCAACATTCCCGCATTATGTGATAGAATGTGAGTGGATTTTAGTTGGTTCCTGTACTTTGATAAACATAATAAGGTACTGTTTCCTTTTATGTTGCGGTGAGCAGCCAAATCTATAATACATTGTGGGAGTACTGGAAAATCTTTCCCGCATCTTTAAATAAAAGAAAGCATCACATTTTATGTTACTGCCTACGTGAAATTTATTGACTGCTATTAGTCTAGTTTCTGTATTATTTACACCAGAAATGCTTACATTAGATTTCGTCGTGCAATTCATGGACATTTTTACTGCTTCATAACAAGTATTTTATTCCACGTGTATTTCATGGACATTTTACTTTTAAGTACAGAAATGTTTCTGGCTGATGTTTCATGTGTATTTTATGCACTTCAATCTATTTAAATGTTTAACAGTAATGAAATTTTATAATGCTTGAAACTAATAGGAACCAGTCAGTGTTGCCATAATCTGAATGTTTAGGGTATGTGCCATGTTAGTATATGTTACCTTGTATTGATGCATATGCCAATATTTAAAAGGGTGACAGAGTGCAATTGGTGTTTGCATTCACTTTATGAGGGAGAGTGGTTGTGTGTGTTTATGCATAACACTATATCACACCAACAACCTAACCAACAAACAACACAAAGAAAAAGAAAATGTTTTTTTTCCTGCGTGTAGTGTTTAACAATATTATAGGATTTTCAGGTCTCCAAATGCTGCAATTCATATATATTTGCAATGCATGTTGATATTTTAAATGTGTATCAATCCAAAGGGGAAATATGTTCATTAATGATATATTATCCATGATGTGGATTGTAATAAGTATAATTTAAGTGGCACAGCATCGTTCTGATGCCATGTTATAGTATAATATTTTGGCACAGCATCGTTCTGATGTCATGAAATACATGCGTGAAAACAGTGAGTGATTTTCATGTTAAATGAGAAAGCCCTATGGTTAAATGTGACACGAATGTTGCGTGGTACGTATACAAAATTTTGGGCATAGTACTTATGGCATGCATATTAATATATTACCGGTTTATTTTCCTTGGCCTAACATGTTTTTTTAAACTTTGGATGCTTTCATTTTTTTGGCTGCTATCAAAACAATTTTGTTTTCAAAGATCTTTTGCACTTGGACTCAGATCTGATCAGTCACTGTCGCGGTGTATTCTCTTCTCGCGCTGTTCTTTTCCAGCTGCGTTGTTTTAATGTGATCTTTGTTTTGTGAGTTTTCTTTTCTGCATTTTCCCACTTTTCATTGTTTCTTATGGCAGGGTGTGTATGTGAATATGTGATGGTGCAAACCACTGGTGTTTCGGAGAGGAATGGTGGCGTATGTAGTTATGCAGTTATGGTTGTGAGGCAAATGTAATGTTGATAAGGATAAATTATAATAGGTTCATATGAATGTTAGATAGTTCCTGATGGTTGCGTGAGTACGCGGTTGTGCTGGGTGTGGCAGACCCTTGTCTCCATGTGGCAGGTGGAGTGGGAGGAGATACGCTTTGATGGCTGAGAGTGTGGCAAGGAACGTATGTGCTCGCAAGTGGCAGTTGTGAGGCCCGGGAGTGGCAGTCCCGGGCAGGTGGTGATTTGTGTACTTGATTGTTTTGAATGTTAGTTACGTGAATGTGGATACGCTTTCTTGGTTGTGAATGTTGTATGGGTTTTACGGATTTGCAGGAGTGTGTAATTTTGAGAGCCTCTTTTAATGCTTGGTTTGTGATACTTTGTTTGGTGTTCAATTGAAGAGAGGGAGATGTGTAGTATTGTACCTATCTATTTGCACTGGGTGCACACAGTGCTGCTAGTAGAAGTAGAATACAGCTATGTCATATGGAATGTGATGGGACCTGAAGGTTCCAAGAACTACAGTTGGTACACAGGATGGGAGAACCTTACTGAAAGGATGTCATCTGTTTAGCTCCCTGCCCCTTTCTATATAACTAGCCCTGTAACTCTGTAACTTATAAATAAACTCACTCCTTTTATATATACTGGTCTCCTGTGCCTTACCTGAACCCAGATGTCTTCTTACCATCCCCGATACTACAAATATCAATACAAATGTATCCAAATGGTAAGGTAATTATACTAGAGTATGTGTAATGCAAACAAGAGGTAACAATCAGATAAAGTGCCGGTGCAAAGTGAACTAAAATAAGGTTCTCATATGATGTTCATATAATGTAATCCAGAGATGACGGTCTGTGTAATTTCAATGCACGTGGTGAGAGGATGGCATTCTCATAAAGTAACAATGTAAGCGACCACTAAAATACAGTCTTAGCGTGAGGTATCAAAAAGAAAACAAGAAATTACAATTTAAAAGAAAACTGAAGCCTCCCTTTGCAGCAATCGTTTCAAGGGTCTTATTATGTGCTTGTGAAATTAAGAGCATCCACTATTGAATAGTAGACTCACGTGAGGCAACCAAGAGTGGAGAGGGTTCGGCCAATAGGTAGATGGGGAAAAAAAACATGCGACTTTGCACTAAGTTTCACGATCACAAACACCAAGTTAGAAGCGACTGGCGTTCCGAGATCACTTAACACGTTCAAGAGCTTCAGGTGTTCTCTCGAAGACCGAAGGAGGGAGAGAATACCTTGCAGCCACCGCCCTGTGTTGGAGCACTGTAGATGTTGTGAACAGTGACTTTGTCTTATACTATTATCAGTTCTTCAAAGTAGACAGTACCGGGGACTCCCGACAGCTTAAGGAGTTGCCCGAGTCCGACTCTCCCCCCAGCCCTGTCGGTGCTCACGACTTGTCACACGTGAATTTATAAAACAGGAAAATGAGGGCTTTGTTAATGTGCAATGTTGTGTTGGATTCTAAAACAATACCAGGAATCAGCTCAAATGCAACTTCCACTAAAAGTTAAGTCAGCTTACCATGTGTGAGTCAGGATTATTTTGTTGCTCCACCCCCAACAGCCCAACAGTATCGCAGCGCCTTTTTCGCTGCAGGGCTTATCGCCACAACGGGGCAAGGCTGCCTTTTTAAAGTGTTTCCTGTTCCACGTTCAGCTGGCAGAAGGCAGGACAACAGGAACTCCTTAAAGCAAAAGGAGTATGCAATGTTCAGCAGAGCACAATTACGGCAGAATAAAAATGAAAGTACACAGCCCAACAGTATCGCAGCGCCCTTTTCGCTGCAGGGTTTATCGCCGCAAGGGCGGCAAGGCTGCCTTTTTAAAGTGTGGCCTGAATCTGTTGCACAAGTCTCTAACTTTTACTGGCATGACCACCCTTATAAGATGATTCATATCAGGCCAAGCAGGGTTATAATACTGGATGATGGTCTGGAGCTCCCTCTCAAATCTCTGAGGCTTCTCTCAACTATTTGGGAATTTGAAGTTTCTTAGGTCTCCAGGAGACATGGGCATGTACTGTAGCCACATTATTCTCTTCCCCCATCTATGCTTGCCACCCCAGTGCAAGGCACTGGTCTTAAAAGTGCTTTGCATATCGGAGGGTTCCTTCCATAATTTGTACCTTCTCTCTTTGGAGAGGAATAAAATGGAGATGATATGTGTATTGGTGAAAATGTGGGTGCAGCCAACTATCCTGTGGTAGGTACTGAGGCATAGGCTGGCAGTGCCCCCCTGCCTAGGGTGCCTGAAAGTCATGGGAGCCTGCAGGCAGCTGCTGAAGGCCAGTCGGTTGTGGGTCGGGCATGGGTTGTCGAACACACGGTCACGAAGGTCGGTCGCTGTTATCCAACTGCTTGCGAGGACATGGCAGTCATTGTAACAGTCGGGCGCAAAAGTCAAGTCTTCCGTGCACTTACCCTGCTGAATCGGCATACATAGACTAGTAAAAAGTTATCTTACAACCTTTGCAGTCCCTTCATTCTGCTTATCTTTCCCCAATTAAGGATTAAGCAGAATGGTTGCAGGCCCCATTTCTTCTTCTCTCTGTCATTTTTCCTTAGATTTTTAGGAATTGCCCAAGCAGTCTAGTAGAAACCAGGATCCAATCCAGGCAAAATTATGGAGAATTAGACTGGATTGTATCAGGTAGGGACAGGTGCTTAATAGCGCATTTTAGATTTGATCTTTTGCTATCCTGCCATATCTATACCTAGAGGTTTACCATAGGTTTCCCTGCCCATATTGCCACTATTTAGAAGACGACACAATGCACTTTATACTTTATGAAAGGTGTATGTGAAGATCAGGCAGAAGATTATTTTTCCATTATTTAGGCTTAGGGTTATTAGGACACTTAAGTCTGCCTTGTTCTGCCTATAATTGGTCCCTGATGTGGCTGCTTCTTTAGCACTACAAATATATCTTTGCGTTGCCTTGAAGTTTAGAAATAGTTATGTACCTAGGATATCCACAGTGTAATGGTCCTTTTTAATTTTGTAATTGTATGTGACGTATTTTATTTGTGTCTATTTTATCCACAGAATTGTTTTTCATTCAGCTTTTGTATTTTGGTTTGTTTTTATGTACTTTTAAGTATGGTGCCAAATAATGTTTTATGAATCACCAAACATTACCAGAGAAAACCTGAAAGCCTAGGTTATCTCTTGCCACTCAGTGAAAGCCCTTAGCCACCCTGAGTGGCTGTGCTAAATCATCACTTATGGTCAGCCACCATCCGACTACCCAAGACCCCTTAAATCTCAGTTAGGCATGCCGGAGTTCAATCAGAAGCGGTCCACAATTTATCATTGCTCCCACGTAGCGAGAAAGGTCATAGTGGCAGCACCAGAATTGTCAGAGAAACAAGGCCAACACTCCACTTTGGGTTTATAGCAAAGACAGAGACAGCTTTATTTGTCTTGCAAGACAAGGAACAGACAGACATCTTCACATGACTGGAAATGACTACAACAACCTTACCTGCTCTTCTGATTTCTGCTCTTATAGGTCAGCGTGAAATTACCAATACGGAACATACAAGAAGCCTACTGGAATTCCTGGTCTTAAGTGTACACAGTGAGAAGAGGGCCTTCAAACCCAAGGATTACCTCCACACCTTCCTACAATAGTCTGCCGTCGACACAGGTGACATCGGAACAGATCACATGATGATGCCTCTGCATGCTCACTCCAGAGGGGCATACTGGCACTGCCACCAAAGTCACATTCTTGTATTTCCACCACACAGTCCTTTGTGCATTCTGGTTTCACTAGTTTCTTGTCCACATACTCACAAAAGTCCTTAGCATTCTGTTATTGAATCCAGTGCGCGTGTGCCAAAAGCACAACATAAACAAGCATTGTCAAGGCCCCTTACTTAGATAGTAAAAACTGCAATTGAATGGGTCTGCTGTTAAAAAGCAAGATTGTTAGAAGAGGGATAAGACAATATCTTCTCATTTGGAAATGCGTTATAACAAGGGTGTAGAAACCCAGGCTATTTGATTTTTATTAATTAATACAAATTATGCTGGTAATTCCATCTCGGAGGGGGTGGTCTGCTAATCAGGCCGCCCCCCTTTCATAAAGCTCAATGCAAACGCATAGTGCATCCATGTGCCCTGATGCGTCAGTATCCTGATCTGCAGTGCCTGTTCTTCAGTGGCACAGAGCAGGTTCAAAGGTCACAGATGTCATTTTGACAGTTGCTGTGATAGCCAAGTCACTTCAGCACGGAGGCTGCATTAAGGGCCTGATTAATTGAAGTGTTTTATTGATTTTTTTGGATTTTTAAAAAAAATTGTTATTGTTTTTCCAACACAAACTCCCAACATTACAAACTTTAAGGACATTGGCAATTATACTTACATAGTATTACAAATTAACATTTCGGTCCATTTCCCTCCCCACCCCTCAACTGGAGCCCCTGTTTCCGTGTCATTATCCTACTTGTCTTCAGGCGTGTCTACTGCAGTTATATCTTCCGTATCATCTTCACTATGGTCGGCTTGGGAGGGTGCCGTCATTGAGGCCACCAATTGTCTCCATGCTATCAGGGGTCCCACCCCCCCCACCCCCTGCTGACTGCTTCATACCAAGCAGCCGTTTCTGCTTCTGCCCATTTCATCAGATCCGCCCACCACGTTTCAATTCTGGGCCTTTGGGCTGCCTTCCAACCCATAGCAATTCTCTGGTTGGCCAGAATGTAGGCCAGGTCTTTCATTTTACTAATGTGCTTCAGGTTACGTGGTCTAGTAAAACTCCCCAGCATGCATGCCCAAGTTGACTCTACCTCAAAAGTAATTCCTTTTTCAGTGAGGCAAGCCTTCAGTTCCGTCCAAAACCTCCCCACCTCCGGACAAGCCCAAAAAATGTGTAGCATCTCTGCTCCCTCCTCCCCGCACCGTGGGCATTTCTGTGCTGTCGATCCTCCAAACTTGGCTATCTTACTGGGGGTCATGTATGCCCTGTGAGTGACATACAATTGAATTTGCTGAAGCCTCGCGTTTCGGGCACCTTCTTGTGATACCTTTGGGCTCTGTCCCATTGCCCATCCAGCATGGGTTCTCCCACCTCCTCCTCCCAGTCTCGCCTCAGTTGGAGCAGCTCTTTCCCCACCCTGGTCCCCAGTAGCTCATATAGACGAGATATCTCATGCACATCCTCCGAAATATCATACATAGTCTCAATGATTGCATCAGGTTGTTCTGTAAGCACAGCCTCCGGCCAGCTTTCTCGCACCCGTTTGGTGATTCTAGTGTAAGTAATATGTGGGCCTTTATGCAACCCCGTGTCATCCACTAGTCCCTGGAAGTCCAGTGCTACCCCTTCTTGCCATATATCTCCAAGGGTTGCCAGGCCTATCGGTTCCCAATATTTATGGATCCCTTTCATCATTTGGGAATCCTCCGCACATAGTGCCACAAGTGGTATCTGCAGGGAGAATGGGGATGGAATTCCCGCTATTTGCCATGCCCTGCGGCACATTTCCCAGCCTAGCACCAGCAATCTCGCCATTCCCAGCACCTTTGGTTTAGGCAGCCACACTGTCTCTCTAAGTAAGAAGGGGGCAGGGTCTTTATACAGTAGCCTGACTTCAGCCGTTTCTTCTTCGGATAACCACCTGGTCACATATTGCAGCTGTCCCGCCAAATAATATAAGTCAAAATATGGCAGGTTTATGCCCCCTCTGTCACACGAGTTTTGTAGTTTCCACAAGGCCACCCTATTCCTGGAGTTATGCCACAAGAAGACCCTGCACAGACTGTGAAGTTTAACAAAAAAGCGTTTAGGGATCGCGAACGGGATGTTCGAGAAGAAGTGCAGCAGTCTGGGAAGGACTACTATCTGAATCAGGGCCGCTCTACCCATCATAGCCAAGGGCAGTCTGGACCAAAACCCCATGCTTTTCTTAATGCCATCAACCGCCTTTACTGTATTATGTTTGTGTTCCTGTTTCGTTGAGTGATATATGTTGATTCCTAAATACCGGAACGTCTCGGTCTGCCAAGGTATCAGCAAGACCGGTAAGTTCGCAGGCCGGGTGTGTCTGTACCTCCCCAGGGGGAACATGCTCGATTTCTTGGGGTTAACTGCTACGCCCGAGAGGGTGGCGTAATGTTCCATCACCTCCAGGACAAATTGTAAATTTTCTTCTGGGAAGCGGAGATATAAGAGTATATCATCAGCGTACAATGATATGAGGTGCGAACCCCCCGCAGTGCGGATCCCTATCTCCCCGTATTGTTGTCTGAGGCAGATTGCCAGCGGCTCCAGCGCAAGGATATACAGCATGGGCGACCAGGGGCAGCCCTGTCTAGTGCCACGGCTGAGTTGCCATTTGTCCGAGACAGTGGTGCCCGTTTTGACCCTAGCAATTAGGGAACTGTACAACATTTTAACCCATCTCAGATATCCTGGCCCCATCCCATATTCCCTCAGAGTCGCCAGCAGCCAAGGCCATCTCACCGAGTCGAAGGCCTTAATGGCATCCAGCAAGACTATTGCCAGTTCGCCGGGGTCCTGCTCCATTTGGTCAATTATGTGGTGGAGCCTCCTGTGATTGTCGGTTATGTTCCTGCCGGGTACATAACCTGTTTGGTCAGGATGTATCAATTTGCCAATGACTCGCTTAAGCCTGTTCGCTAGCGCTGCTGTGAGGATTTTGCTATCCTGATTAAGCATCGATAGTGGTCTGTAGGACCCTCAGTCTGTTCATTGAAGTGTTTTATAATGGCACAATACCATAGGAAAACGTTCCATGAATCAAGCCCTTAAAGTCTGTACCTTTGTTCCAAAACCACATAATGATGAGGAATTAGAATCCTAATATTTAAACATAAGCCATCCCTGAGTTTGGTGTGTAGTGGCTGGTAATTCTAATCATTCATAACGCCCCAGCTTATCTGTATCATACATGTGTCAACGCTGTGAGCCCAGGCCATCTTTGGAAGGGTTGTGTGTAGTCTAGTCAGACAGCCTGTCTCTCCTAGCCAGCAGGGTCTCTCCTAGCCAGCAGGACTGGTAACTACCACCTCTCTCCAGCAGGTCAGTCACATCAGCAGGAGCTGTCTGGGGAAACAGAAATCAAAGTGCACACCCTAAACAAAATGACTAGCCTCACACCAGGGTGTTGCATACAAAAGGGTCCTTGATGCTATAGGTCTGAGAAAGGGGTGGGGTAAGTACATTCCGAGAGAGCTCAGCACAGTTGGCGAAGGTTTCCACCATTCGTTTCTCACTATAGTCCTCTTTCCTTCCTGTCTCCTCCACTACCTTTAGCATGAAAAGCACTTTGGGTATGATGCAAGAAAGCAAAGTTCACTTGTCACAAGGACAGGGATTGGGCCACTTAAAGTAGGTCGGCTTTTGTCCAATCCCCTATGAACCTTTGCTTATAAAAGAGGGGGTTTCCCACTCCTTCTTTGATTAATTTTGGTCATCCAAGAAGAATTAATGTTGTCCTTTTTTGAGAGAGTTGATCTTTCCAGAGCACCCTGCCAGTGAGATGATAATGGAGCATTCCAAGACAGAGGCAAGCTCTGCTCCCTAACATCCCCATGGCACATTGGGGTGACCTGCTGCTGGAGCAAGAGCTAAACCATTACTTAGGACTTCACTGGAGGTGAAGGGCCCCTGCAGATGTTTGCCAGCCTCCCCTCTGTTGAGAGAACAAAGACCATGATGGGGCTCATTACGAGTGCATTGGTATATCAGCAGTAAATCCGCTGGGATACCACTGAGCTGTAATACCATTATTGCTACTGGTGGCGGTGTTAGCCCCCATTTAATTTGAGTTCATTGGACTCCATGGAGGAGTTTGGCAGAATTGCAGCAGCAGTAATTCCCCCAGCAGTAATTCTACCAAAATTTGGTGGAAATGTGGTGGATTTATCTCCAGCTCATGGCTGAAGGTGAATCGTTCAACATACCACAAAACTCGTAGTTGGGCAGCGCGGTTATGCAGCGGTATACAGTATTACCACTGCATTTTACTGCACTGCCCAATTTATAATGAGGCCACATATTTTGTCCCTGAGCCACTTGATTGGGACCCACAGCACCCTGAGTGCCAGAGAAGCCAGGGTCCCTGTTTTTTCTGCCATCTAACCGCTTTGAGCTATCGTCAA
This sequence comes from Ambystoma mexicanum, assembly GCF_040938575.1. NCBI lineage: Eukaryota > Metazoa > Chordata > Amphibia > Caudata > Ambystomatidae > Ambystoma > Ambystoma mexicanum. The sequence continues at coordinate 665,452,912 of NC_090928.1, read as the reverse complement.
ACCAGCAGGATCCACTGCTGCTGCTTTTGGCACTCTTTTGATCTTCAAACCAATTTGCAGCTGCACCACACCAGCTGAGCACATTGTTGCCTTGGTTCAAACAAGAAGCTTGCTGCTGCAGAATACTTTGAACCGCGACGCTTCGAACACAGCCTAAATCCACCAGCATCTTCGTTGCTGACACAAGCTTGAACGCTGAACGGACCCTGGCACTCTTTGGCCCACTTCCTTTGAACAGAAATGAGCCCCAGTTCAAATCTGACTCGATGCCTACTCTTCACCTGGATCACTGTAACTCGCTGTATCCAAACCAGTCGAACAATGAGAAGAAGACTGGTTCAACACCATCGAACAGTCAAGAACTGAAAATGTGCTGTTGGAAGGCCCCAGTCCCCTGGGTTCACTTGTTGGGACCGTAGAGACTGGATAAGTACATTTTGCATCTTTTTCACCACAAAGCATATCCTATTTGAACATTAGGAGCATAACCTAGCCCGGCCTATGTTCCCACAAAACGGGAAGGAGGTATATCTCTTACCTGTGCCAGTTTCATCTTTATGATTGGGATTACTCTTGTGTTGTAGAAGTGTGAGGGTTGAGTAGGTGATTTAGCCACTATTCATCCATGTACTCCTGCGGGGCAGAAGTCAATTTGTCACACTCGTCATCCAGAAATGTACTTTGCGATTCAAACACAATCTATCTGTGATCATAAGAGAATTATTTTTTCCACCCCCATTTGCGAATCAAAGGCATTCCCCAAAGGCTTCAATTAAGACAAATTCAATTATTATGGTGTGGTCGTAGCCAAAATCCACAAGGAGTATGAGAGGAATGTTGTTCACTAACACTGTACTGTACTAACACTGTACTGTCAATCATTTTAGTTACTGTGTTTTGTGCACATTTCAGTTCACAAGTAAACCACTTAGAAGGAGAGGTTTGACCACTAGGCCTGAATTGCTTCCTACGATATTTTCTCTGTGTGCAAGGCCAGTGTTGGCTTGCTTTGCAGTGATTCTGCTTTCTGCTGAAGAGGCCATCTCCTCAATAGGTCGAATTGATACTTTAAAACTAAATGTTCAAAAACATCTATCTTGCTAAATAATTCCCTTATTGGGTGCAATTCCTGTTTTTTTTCTTAAGACTCTGGGCTTTGCACTGTGTGTCTATGTATGGCCATCCCTACTAGGAAGTGAAGGCCATTGAGAAACCAATAAATGTATCTCTCATGGGAAAGCCACAATTCTGGACCAGAATGTGCTATATGGGTTAGGCTATTCTGGTGAGCCTGGTAAATTAGACATCTGAAGACATCCCTAATTTTCACTGATGCGGTTTTGACAAAGGCGTACAAAGTCTCTGTAGGAAGAGAGATTTGTGTTGCTGATTGTTGGATCTTAATGATGAGGTTTTGCCTTACTCAGTACACGTCATGAGTGGCCAGCCAAGAATGTACCTGGTCCACAAATAGCATTGAGATGTATACATCGTCTGGGATGGATGTATATGTTCCTTCAACCATTGTGTCTAACTGCCCCTCCGGTGCATCAAGTCGAGGGGGGGGCAGGTGTTTGTTGCTGCACACTGTTTTACAATACACTTGGAAGCTTGCATGTATCAACATTTTTTATGAAGCCAACCCCCTGCCGTTCTTCACTGACAGAAGATAATGGGCTTAACTGTAATGCAGCCAATAAACCATGCACGCTTCACTTAATGTGGTGGCATGTGAGAGTATTACAGTGTGCACACACTGATATGTGAATTTTTGTATGTATTCTATATCTCAAGACTTTACTATTAAAAGGCCATCCTGAAAAGGAAAATAAAACCCTGCTAAGATGCTCTTCACTTAAAAGGGAAGGAAAATACAGACTTTATGTGTAGCCAAAATCTACCATTGCTCTGCACTAATGGTAGACTAATGGCCTATTTGACTATGCCAAACCGTGCAGTCTCTTAGCACGATGACATGTTATCTGTGCTCTGCCATTAGCTCATAGCTAATGCAATGCTGCAGGTTGAGGAGGTACTTTACCTGAGCCCAAGAAAGAATAATTTATGGGCACCAGAAGCTTACCTCGCCCGACGTACAGGGAGCCAAGTATGGAACATTCCTTATAATTACTGGGCTAGACTTGAGAATACTGCCATTTAATGGGGAGGGTTCCTGACCCCCATCCCCCACAACCCTGCCTGCAGCTCATCTTACAGTAAAGGCCTAGCACCTCTTCACGCGACACAGAAGCACATGGTCGTTGGCTCAGATCCCAGAAGATGTCCCCCCTTCCACTGAGAACAACACCATTTCATGCTCTGCTACTTATGGTATTATTGATATTAATTTGCTGGGTGTGTGGTGCCCTCCCTCATCCCTTTAACATAAGCAGATTTTAAACAACCTTACGGCTTACTAAATAAAGTGTTGCCTTACACGCATTTTAGAATGGGATACAGAACAACAAACAGAATGGCATTTTACATCAGTACAACATTTGCATATTGAGTCAACAATGACTATTATTGTATATAAGAATACATTTTTATTTTACAAAATATAATATTGCTCAGTTCTCTCTTTAATGAATCACAAACAAATCAAATCAAACCCATTTCAGGGTCTAGGTCATATTTCTATCAAACCACATTCATGAGCAGGGGCTACAAGAACCACTTTTCAAAAAATAATTCCAACGCTGCTCTTTTCATACCCACATGGGCATATCACAATTCTCCTAAAAAAAACAAAAGAGTCAATACCAACTAAATTAAAAGAAAACCTGCCAATGCCAAGTATTCAAACTAAACACAATCATATATCATAATATCTCTTTGAGTGAAATGCAATAATGAAAACACAATGTTAAATGAATCAATCATGTATCTCAAGATTGAAAAAATCTAAAACAAAATACAATGATGAAACCATAGTGTTATATGAATCAATCATGTATCTTAGATTGAAAACATCTAAAGCAAAATACAATGAGCAAGAGTACACATTTAAGGCAATATATTCCCCAACAAAATCATTTATAGGAGGCCTGCTTTCTAAGCCAAACAGGGCATCGCCTGTGGCCTGTCATCGAGACAGGGCCCTCTGAAACCATTTCCTCGATTATCTAATCCATCAGTCCCCTTGGTGACCTCAACATCCATCTTGATTCTCCCTGTTCCTGCTCTTTCACAATCTCTGCGACTCACTCTCTCTATCCTCCCCTCCGGCCTGACTCACTCTGCTGGTCACACACTTGATGTCTTGATGTCTTGATCTCCTCCGGCCTCCGTATCTCTACTCCCCTCACCACTCCTCTCTCTTGGAGTAATCACTGCCTCCTTTCCATCTCCTCCCCCTCAAGCCAAGCCTACCCCAAGATTGCCACCCACATTCTCGGACATCCGGCCCATGAAGCATGTGTCATTCGAGGCTTTAGCTGTCACCTTTTCCCACCTCCTCCAACCCAGGCTGGCCCACACCCTGTCCCTGCTCTACTCCTCTATTTATGCTACCTTTCATGCTGTCCCTGCTCTACTCCTCTATTTATGCTACCTTTGATGCTCTTGCCCCCGTCATGAGGATCTGTTTAAAGTCCAAAGCCAAGTGCAATTCTTGGTATGACTCTGACCTAGCTACACTTAGGACGGCTGAGAGGAAATGGAGGGCTTCTTGCTCATCCTCTGACAAACTGGCCTGCCGCCTGCTCCAAAGTCAATACCAATTCACTGTCCGCACCAAGAAGAGAGTCCACATTCAAGTCCGCGTCTCTGCGGCATCTAACAACTCAGCCGAACTCTTTAAAATGTGCAAGGAGCCGGCCAACCCTGCTGCAGTCTCCACCCCTCCTCTCGATTCCCAGGCTCTTTGCAATGCCCTTGCCTCTCACGTTATTTCTAAAACCCAGGACATCTTGCCCACCCCCTCCTCTGCTCCCCCTCCTCTCCCCTCTCTTTCTCCCTCAGCTACCCCCCTCCCTTTTTCTACTCCTTTCCTCTTTTCTCCCCTGATGAGGTCGCTAGACAAGTCCGATCTATGAAAGCCTCATCAAAACAGTTCCATCCCTGTTCCTCTAAAACCATTAAGGATCACATTGATACTGTTGCTCCTGCCCTTTCTGATTTCTGCAACCTCTTCTTTGCCTCTGTATCTTTCCCCTCTCCTCTGAAGCACTCCCTTGTGCATCCTCTCCTCAAGAAACCCACAGCCGATCCCTCTTGTCTGGCTAACTATCGACCGATTTCCATTACTCCCTTTCTGGGTAAGAGCTGCCAGAAGCACGGAAACTGCTCTCTTGAACATCCGTGAAGACCTGTTCTCCAACCTTGACTCTAACATTTTCTCTGTCCTCATCCTGCATGTTCTCTCCTCTGCTTTTGACACGGTCAACCATACTACCCTGCTCAATCGTCTCTGTGACAACCTGGGTATCACTGATTAGGCTCTGCCTTGGCTGACCTCTTTCCTTTCTGATCAACCCTCGCAGGTACAACTTGGTTCCTTCCCATCTTCCATCTCCCTCTCTACCTGTGGTGTTCCCCAGAGGTCTAACCTCTCGCCCTGGGTTTTCAACCAATACCTGACAACTCTCGCCTACTGCAACTCTATTTTCTGCTCAAACTTCCAGTGCTATGCTGATGACACCCAACTCATTTTCAGGCTTCCTTCAGCCACCTCCTCTCCTTCCCTCATCTCTGATTGCTTAATCGCCATTCAAAATTGTTGTGCCGCCAACGATCTTTGTCTAAATGCCAACAATACTGAGATCCTCTTCATTGATACACCTTCATCATCCTTTCCCCTCATTCTCTGGCCGGCCTCCCTTGGCCTTCCCCTTCCACCTGCAAGGCTACGAACCTCAGGGTCATCTTTGACTCTACACTTTGCTTCTCCTCACACATCTCTGACGTCTCTAAAAAAATCAAACTTCCTACTTCACCTACTCAGAGGTACTCTGCCCTTCATCTCCTTCCCTCAAAAGCTCACTGTCTCCCAATCTCTGGTTCTCTCCAGATTGAACTACTGTAACAACCTCTTTCTAAATCTACCTGCCTCCACTCTCCGCCCTTTACAACAAATCCAATACGGGACTGTGAGACTTGTCCTTGGCCTCAAGGCCTGGTATCGTATCTCTCCACAACTCTGAAATCTCTCCATTGGCTCCCAGTGGATGCAAGGATACATTTAAAACCCTGTGCATTGTCCACAAGGCTTTCTGGGGCTTGGGTCCAAAATACCTTCAGCTATCTCTCCGTAAATACCTCCCCTCTCCAGCCTTTAGCTCCTCTACCTCAAACTCCCCGGGGGTCAGTCATTTTTCAAAGAAACGTGCCGGGGGCTGATCCCCTTCTTCGGCCGGGGCCTCCCTTTGGAACAGCCTCCCTGCCACCTTGAAACTTGAGGAGAACCATCTCCGGTTCCGGAAGCACCTCAAGACCTTCCTTTTCGGCTCTGCCTTTTCCCCTCTTCTCCCCTGCTGATCTGTTCTCTCTCTCTCTGCACTGTGCATCTGGCCACCCTCTGACCTTCGGGCCCAGGTACCTGCTCACCCTGCCACCCTCCTGCACTGCTCTCAGGGCCACCACTTGCACTGGAGTCTGTATCTGTACCCATACAGTCCCCCATCCACTTTTCATCTGCACTTATCAGATATACCCTCTCTGACTATCCTAGCATTTGCCACTAGCTGGCTGCACTACCACTGCTTATCGCCTTTATTTATTTATTTATCTTACTTATTAATATTTATTCTGTTCTCTCCTCTGTTCTGCACTCTCCACTCCCTCCTCCATGCACTTTCCCCATTTTCCCTCTCCCATGCACTTACGCACTCTTAATGTCACTTAGCCTAGTAAGATTGTTGTTTTTGCTTCTCCCCTGTTTCCCTCCCTTTTGCCTGGTCGCGCTCTGAAACACTTGTGTATGCGAGTGATATCAATAAAATATCCTTTCATGTCAGCCCCCCCATTCACGTTTGCATGACACTTATATACATTCTATTGAAAAACCCATAATTATTATACTTACAAGTCACTTGATGGACATTCTCCCTGGTTCAAATGGGCCTAATGCAGATCTCTGGCGCACAGACGTTAAAGTCCTGCCCTAAGGTGTGATGTGTATCAACTATCTAATCGGTACATCCCCTTCAGTTTTATGCTGGGTAAACAATTTTCAATGCTCAGTGACTTGGCTGTCACACACAAAATGCTTGCACTGCCTGTCTGGTTATCAATCTGCAGTAAACAGTGCCCAACGCGTCTAAGGCCACGCTATGGGTGCCCAGTAAAATGTTTCTGGAGCAGGATGCTCCACAACTATCTCCTTGCTATATCAGTCCCTAGCTCTGGGCTCCAGGTAACTAATGACGTTGTTCTGTTATCATAGCATAGCCAAATGCTTGCATATACAAAGTACAAGGCCCTTTGCTCAGTGCATCCATAGAGGACTGCTGTTCTAATCCTTTTTATGGGGAATTAAAAATGAAGTTGTCAGTGCCCCTTGCTGGTTCGATCTGCAAGTTATAGAATTCTATGCAGAACTAAATATGCATATATAACTCACTCATTCATGCGTGAAAAAGTATCCTAAAACACACATCTCACCGCAGAGGTTGTTTTGCAAATAAAAGCAAATACAGCGGAATTTAGGCATCCTGCTGTTCAAGGCACTATACTGCTATTCAAAATACATCTTGTTTTAAGCGGATAGCAGATTACTTATTTAATAGCATCAAGGCACTATATTCTACTAACCTTACCTTGTCAGGCCTATGCTAGTTGGCTTATACAGAGGGAATTCTAGCAGGACATGGTGTCACCTTCTAATGCATATACTAAATGATAAAGATAAAGAATGGTAATACGTTGTATGAGTAGCACTACAGTAAACCCAGTGGCGATCCGTGTCAAGTAGAAATGAACAAAGAATTACAGCAAGCAGGTTACAATACTGTGTGCTCACAGTTGGTCTGCACTATAGCCGTGGTTCACTAGAAAATGCAGCCACGTTCAGAATCAAATAACTTGATGGTTTAAGTTTATGACATGAACAACCCCTTTATTGTGTGATCCAATTCAATACACAAATAAAAAAACAGAGGAAAACAGAAAAAAGGCCAATGCATTTCGCATATACAGCTATTCTTCATCAGGGCCTGTCTGAAAAGAAAGCCTCAATCAGAATACAAAAGCCACAGGATAAAAATGCACACAGTACAAGATTGCGACAGCAGGCCAGAAACGGCACAAACCCACCTCAACAACACAGAGGCCCATTATATCAAATGAACAAAAATGAAATGCCAAAGCAATCATAAAGAACGTAATCCTCAAAATACATATGCCATACATAATGTAAGAATCTCTGTAGGAAAGAAAAGTAGAAAAAGAAAGAAAGAATAAGTGAAACTAATCAGAGAATGGCAGGGTACCAAAACAAGCCTCACAGTGAGTACAGTGTCATTCGCATGGAGATATTCCAACAAACTGGACAGACGAGAAGACTTCTGGATACATCGACTCGACTCACTTGCCACTGGAGGAATTAATGAAGCATTTGATCTAACCTGTTTTATATGGAGGTTTTGACATTTAGGAGTCCAAGATATGTCTCCTTCATCCTTTATCTTATGTAGGTGCTGTTGAATGTGCCTAATATCATCAATTGTTACCATGTCAGAGAAATTGTTCTCACTGCCGTGGTATCTACGGTTATTTATTTTTGAATCATGTGACTCAAGTTTGTTATTGTCATTGACAGTGTCATGGCTCTTACACTTATTGTAATTGTGTTCTTTTTTCTATATGTTTTCTTTTTCCCACTATTTGTTTTTCTAGTAATTCAGCTGTAGGTCTCTGTGCACAGAGTGTTTTTTTTACCTTACTGACTTCACCTTTCCTAGCTGTGTCTTGCTTATGGTATATCTGTATAGTTTTGTTTACATGTTTCTTCTTCCCCTTTCAAGGGCACCCTTCTTTGCTCGGCCGTGTTTTTTTTAGGACAGGTGTTTTTTACCACTTTTACATTTCTTGTTCTGACCCCGTGGGGGGTCCTTATGCACACACCCCTTCTCACTGGTACCCTTCCCTGCTAGTTCTTTTGTCGTTTCTTTAACCTACATGTATTTACTTTTTTTACTTGCCCCTTCTGTTTTTCTTCATATATACTACCCAACTCTATTTCATTGTTACCCTTATCCGTGACCATACTTTGCTATTAAGTTGAGCCCTTGGGCCCCCTTTTTTATTTGTATTTATTCTCGGGACTTCCTTGCCGTCAGACGTGATGACATCGACCGATGATCTTTACGTGATTAATTTTTCTCTTCTTATCACGGACGTTTCTGTCCTATCTCGCACCCTCGCTGGCATTTGTGCACAGCACATTTGTCTACCTGCTTTAATCCACACTGGTACGTACGGCTCTACCATCACTTTGCTTGTATTTTCCTAGGCACTGTGGTGTGATGGAGTAAGGAGGCTGATGAGGCGTTGTCACTTTGGCTATAGACTGTTCTTCAAATAAAGCAAAGAACATGTCTTTGCCAATGACTAGAGGTGTTTGCCCTGCCTCAGCACAGAATAACGTGGGTACGCGTCAGGATGTAAGTCAAAAACCAAAATACTGTTGTCTGTCCAAACCAACTACTCCATCCCTACCACTAAGAAATGAGTCAAAAAAGATTCAATGGACTTCATATAACAGTCATTTGGAGAATGGCTGACTTAACAGCAAACTCTTGCGCTAGGGTCTGATTTACCAAATACACTTGGACCAGGAGAGGCTAAAGTTGAGGCTTTATGCACTCTTCTTCTTATTGCTGCCACTTTATCAGGCTTTTTCATAACTTGAATCTTAGGAATATTACTCACTGACAGTTCTTTCTCCTTTTGTTATCTTTCATATGTGTTGGTTTTCCCACTGTGACAAGGGAGTTCACTCCCGAGGAACTCTTGAGATTTATGGCTTTTTGTATAACCACAGCGACTAGGGAATTCCCTCCTGAGGCACTCTTGAGGTTTATGTTTTTTTGTGTCACCCATGTGACGAGTGAGATTACTCCTGAGGCACTGGCACTCTTAAGACTTATGATGTTTTGTGCCACTACTGTGGTGAGGGAAATTGCTCCAGAGGATGCATGACTCTTGGTTCTCTGGGTATCACTACTGTGATGAGGGAGTTCACTCCTGAGTAATACTTGAATCTTTGGGTTCCCTGGACACAACTCAGCTTTCCCACAACTCCTGTTACCTGTGTCTTCACTGGTGAGTGCAACCGGTTCTACCGGTTATCTCAGGTCGCTGTTGGTTCTGTACGCATTCAGCGTGTATTCCTGCTTTCCTCCTCTTTGGTCTATGGGGCACCAAAAAGTTATTCCCTTCATCAGGAGCGAAATTATATTGATGCTTGCAGTTCTTCAATTTTCATTTTTCTAGTACTGAATCCTATACTATAATAAGGGATAGTTACTTTAGTGATATAAAAGTAACACTCAATGAGAGTATTGATGTAGACAGAATGAGAATACCCTAACGTGATTCATATGATTGATACAAAAGATACAAGCTTTAATGTGAATATTTTGAGGGTTGGCTGCTATACAAAACCTCCACGATTGCTCTGGTTTGGCAACTAGGACTATTGGCGAGGAACACTGGCTTTCTGCTGGCTCTGTTATATCCACCTCCAACATTTTGTCCACTTCTTGAATGATTATTTCTTTTCTCACCCAGGAATCCTATAAGGTTTCAAATTAACTATCTTCCCGGGACAGGTGCAAATGCAATGCATAAAATCCCAAACTATCCCTGGCTCACTGTTAAAGACATCTGTAAATTGATCTAACAAATACTGGATGTCTTGTTGTTGAATCGAGGGAGTGTGAGGAAGCGACGGTGAAAACTGAAGGAGCACAGTCTGCGGCATGCAGGGCAGGAAGGGGTTAATCAGGGTGTGCTCAAAGGTTATGAGAGTGAAGGACTGTCAGGTGTGAGCAGGGGTGCGGATTGCGGAGAGAGGCGGAGCTGGGTTAATGAATTGGCTATGTCTTTTTCTTTAAAAGGGAGGAGGAGATTGTGCCACAAGAGACAGAGGAGACGGCAGGTCACGGGCCAGAAGAGGCGTTCGTCTGGGCGTACTAGCCAGCCTGGGAAAATGCTACCGAAAGGCCGACATGAACGGATTGTGGGATGTCTCAACCCACTAGTCCAAGCCCTGCAACATTACTGGGGATTGCTTGCAGCAGAAACATCATAATGGCCGCCGGAAAGCATGCTGCTCGCCGAAAATCACCAGAAAGTGCGCAGTAAAAATCTGAAAAATAGGCTGCCATCCCCGTTTGCCTATGTCAGTGGTAACACAGGAGACCACTGCCAAAACCCGCCATTGGGCTACCCACAAAGTAGCCTGAAATCACTTGAAAAAGCAATGCTGTTTGCCAAAAAGAAACACAGAGCTGTTTGGAAATCCGTTTTCTTGATTGCCAAAAATGTGCAAAAATCATGGCTCACAAACCACCTAAAAGATCCAACCTCCTTGTTGGGTGCTGAACATCATTCTACTTCGAGAATCCACATAAATAAAATGTCCACAGAAGTATATATTATCTGAACAAAGTCCACTTTTGAGGATGATTGAGCTGGAAGAAATCTGTCAAAAATGGGTGTAGTACCGTTACTCATCTCTGTCAGAAACCGGCGATTTAAAACTTATCATGTGTAAAGTTGAACATTGAACTCAAACTATGCCAAAGAAGAGATTTCCATCAAAATGCCATATAAGAGTGCCACACATTGATTTTCATGTTGAAAAAGGACTGGAAGAAAAGATGGGTTTGCTTATTTTAAATTTATAAATGTATTTCTTTCACAAGGAACGATGTTACAATTGACCAGAAGTTAACCTGATTCAGTTAAAACCTCCAAGAGGCCTTCTTCCCCTGAGAATCTCACACCTTGTTCATTCCCACCAAAAGGAGAGAATTTTGCATTGGAATGTTAATCAGAAGGGGACGAGATTTCCCCTGCTGCCCAGACCAAGAAACAATGGATTCCTTGGGCTGAATAGAAAATGCTAATTCGGGTGTAACTGACAAACAACTGCTCTGGCAGGAAGGCAAGCCATGTGACCCTCTGACTCAGCCCAGCTCTGGAGGCGGGCCAAACTGAAATTGTTGATTTGATATTGGATTAAATATATGTTTAAGGAAAATACTTCTAAAATATTGTACCGAACTGACAAAAATATGAAACTTAGAGATTATTAAAATGAAAAATTTGCTCACAGTTTAAATTGAATCTGGAATCTGTGCGATGTTCTGAGACTGAACCACAAATGTTTTTAATATTGTAGCTAGTGTGGTTATGTAAGGAACATGAAAAATTACAGGAATATGCCCAGATGGGATGTGCATGCATGTATAAAAATTGGTGCAGAACTAACATTGAGAAACCCACCGAAAGCATGAAAAAGTTGTCATTTATGAACCATAGCTCAAAGGAAGAGGGGAGTTGAACAGAAATGTACCTTAGGCAATCTGTCATGTGATTGTGTATTATGAACAACTTGTGTATCTTAGAAATATGTTTTTTGGGGAAAATAGATTTCCTAAGAAAAAGCAAAGGGGAGGAATTTCCTTTGGGCCATAAACACAGCATCACTCTGACACCTGATGAAACACTGCTCCTGTCTCAAATCAGGAGAGGGGAAATTCTCTGACCTATCAGATCCTTAGAGGGTTGGGCATAGTAGAATCAGCCTCCCCACCCACTTTGGAAATACATAAATAGGGACTGCTGAGGACAGGAACACACACTTTCCACTCCTCAACTGATTTATTGGCGAAGCACCCTGCAGGAAGATCCAGGCTCCAGACATAGATCCAGAGACCAGACTCTAGACCCTAACTCTAGAACTTTGAAGCAGAGAGGCTTAACCTAAGAAGCTGAACCCTTTTTCAGCAGGCCTCAGAATCTTTTGCAACCTGATTCTAACCCCTAAACTTCCACGGGACCTAACTAAACCATTCAACAGCCTGGCTGAGCTGTTATGCTTCTGGCCAAGAACCCCGTGCTAGAACCAAGATTCAGTTCCGTCCAGCAGAGCTGTAATCCAGAACCCGTCAGATCCAGCCCAAGAGGCTGCGCAGACCAGAGTGCCTTGCTGAGAGCAGAGTCCAGGTGCCCTGAATCCTGTCCAGTGGCGAGTGAAGTCCAAACCCTTGACCAGATCTTTGACGGGTCCATTCCATTCCAAAGCCATAGGAGTGAGTATTTAGTCTAGAACTGTCTATAGTCATCTTTTAGTTTAAAGTAATCCTAGTCAATCCATTTCAACCTATCCAGAACTGCATTATATAATCTTGTGTCCATCCTGAATTCTTCTCATTATATTGTCTGTGATAACTGTAGCGATAATCATCTATGTGCTGATATTTTGAAGAAAGTCAAGTGTCTTGGCGCATAACAGCCAGACTGGAAGGCACCCTGGTCTGGTGGTTGTCCCGTTGGGTATCTTGTACTTTCATAGCTCCTTAGTATAAATCCATCTTGGTTCATAATCTTTAAAGCGCATCTTTCATTTTTGAAATCTTGACTCTGTTTCTGAAAAATTTACCTTCACAAAAACCTCTGTAACTTTTGAACTGTACGCCCTAGAAACGAAATCTAAACGTCATTTTGAAGCTAACATCCTCAAAACCCAAAACGACATTCCAATTCCTTATAGTTTTTCCATAATCTTGAAAAGTTGCTGCAATTTTCAATTTGGCTCAATTTCACCACATGTAAAAATAGCTATTTCTTGTTTTCAACTTCTGAATTTCGTTTTCAATCTGCTAAGCATTCTATAATCATTGCTAGTGTGGACCTGAACCAATCCAAAGCCATCCTCACTAGCGCTGAATCCATTTAGTGAATTAAAGTCATTTTTAGCATTTTTCCCATTCAATTCAAACCACATTTAAAAGCATTTTGACCTGTTTAAAATCAGCCCTGTTTCTCTCTGCTTGCTGGGGGAATTGGGATTGAACTGCATTCTTTCATATCAGTTATTCCTGATACCTGTGTGCCCTCATTCCATATCTTCATATTGCATGCTGGGGGGAATGAGTAATAACAGGGGGGAAGAGTGATCATATTGTTTTTTGATTGAAGTCATATCAAGTTTTATTTCTGTGTTGCATTCTTTCCTATTATTGCATTTCCTTGAACCATACAAAGTATTCTCTGCTACATTAATCTTCCTATTCCTACTCCTAATTGATTAAAGAGATTGTTGATATTGTAATATTACCAATTGCTGATCATTGCATAAATATTCATAAGTGTGATATTCAGATATTATTCCTATTTATAAAAGTGTAATCTATATATTGTTCAATTCTTCAAATAAATCTTTTAATTTGCAAAACAAACCTATTTCTTGGTTCAGTGAGACCGGGGGGATTCAAAGAGAGGGGCGTTATATAAAAGGTACATCATCCAGAATTAAATGAACTTTTGACATAAAAATATATAAATAAGGGTTTCCATTAGGCATCCCATACTAGGCATTGACTTAGTTGGGGTGCTGGATTGAAATCACTTACAGGACGCGGAGGTGACACAGGAAGATTCAGGCCACATGGAACGCCGCCCACGAGGGAGCAGGTGAGCCTGCCGAAGATTGCAGTGAACGTTGGGAAATCCAGGCCCAGGGCCAATCAGAACGCCACCCACGAAGGAGCAGGTGAGCCTGCCGAAGATTGCAGTGAACGTTGGGAGTTCTGGGGTCAGTGCCAGGCGGAACGCCGCCCACGAGGGAGCAGTTGAGCCTGCCGAAGAGTAACAAGTTTGAGGCAGAGAGAAGGGTGAACTCTTAAGCACACTGCCACTGCAGGATTTGTTCATAACCAGGAGCGTCTGGGACGGTACTATACAAGCATGAGACCTCCATAGGAGAACTGGGACACCGGGCAGGGGTGAGCTAACCACTGTCCTTCTACCATAATGTTGGACTACTTGTACGTAACCTTTAAGAAATAAAATATAGAACTGTGTACAACTTACCTTCAGTCTCAGTGTGCTGTGTAACAAAACTCCAGTTGTGACAGGGAGATTACATTTTTTCTAGTGACGTGATTTCTATCACCCCCCACCTTTAGAACCTACCCTCCACCCCTAGGGGAGTGTCCATGATCTTCCCAGCAGGGGCTGTGGCAGAAGAAGGCGCAGGGAAAAACATGACCCTGTCACTGTGCAACAGTTAAGAGAGAAGGCAAGAGCCCCTGCAGTAGGCGGCTGCTCTGAGTTGCCAGCACAGGAGAGGTTTACCAATGTCACATATATTTGTATTGCTAGTCTACTGCTCACACCATTCAGTAACTCTTCATATGTGTATTAAAGACATGTACCATATATAACACATCAATACACAGTAGTTCAAATAGATGCTCCACACTTAATATTCATGTTCAAATACGTGTCACTCGGTAATGAACACTCAATGAATGCTTCTTACACTCCCATGTAAAAAATAAATCATTTAATTATGTGTAATTGATGATAAAGAAACATTACTGTCATCACTATATACTACACACTTAAAATGCACAAAGTTATTAAGGAAAAAGCTAAAATCATTGTCATTATCTCTACCTGAAATCTAGACTAAGGGGGTCATTACGAGGTTGGAGGTAAGAAACAGTCCTTACCGGCATGGAGCAAATACTGTGTCCGTGTAGGAAAGAGCCTGCTAACAGTGGGCTATTACAAGTTCGCATGCACAAGCTTAGCGGCATGCCGGTAACGACAGTACCGGCATGCCGCTAAAGTCCAGTTACTGGCATCATGGAAAGCGCAGACAGCACTACCGCCGCTGTCCTCCTCCAAATAACATGGCTGGCATCAATGGATGCAGCATTAGCGGGCACCGCTATTAGCGGTGACCGCTAATAAGCGGAACCGGAAGTAGCGTCATCGGACAGGAACGGGAAAGAGCCCGACCGGCCATCTTGAAAAATACAATCCATTGCCATCCTCCCCACACAGGACCTGGAGCCTATTTCCAACTGCATAAATCTACCTACAGTACCAGCATCATGCCCAAGGCTGTAAAAAAGGGCGCATCCCGGCAACGCAAAGAGCGCTTTAATGAGGACGAGCTGACTATACTGCCAGAGACACTGGCAGACAATGCAGAGGTAGTTTTTGCCAACAGCCTCAAGAGAGAGGCACAGATTAAGAAGAAAGAGATCTGGCAACTTGTTGCCCAAAAAGTCAGTGCCGTAGAGAACACCCCCCCACACAATCAAGGATGTTTGCAAGCGACGGGACGCATGCGCCTGAGAGTCAGGAACATCATGTCTGCAAACCGGAGCCAGGCCACCCATCAAACTAAGCCGGTGGGAGGAAATCTGCGCCAGCACCATTGGCATTGAGGCCATAGAAGGTGTGGGCGAGATGGAACGTGGCGCCACCTCATCGGCGGATGGAGGTGAGTGTCCTAAGAAAACACACTGTAATGCAAAGTATGATGATAATCCACCAATTTGTCCATCCAAAGAGGAAATGCATGGCCCTTTGCATACACATATGACACATCCCTGCCTAGCTGCCGTCCGCAGCACAGACACATGCACATGTATGCAGCATGGCAATGCAATACCTGACACACACCACACATATATGAAAACTGCATAAGTCACACTGCACGCAATCCACAACAGAAATGCATGTCACACAGCATACGCCAGCTCCAACATGAGTGACCCTGACGGATGCCTGCATGCTCCATCCATATAGCAAGCAACGTGATTGTCAAAACTCCAATACCTAATGCCCTCTAATGTGTTGAACAGCAATAATACCAATGTATGCATGATGCTTGTTGAACCATCACTGAAGCCGTCTCTCTCTCGGTGTTACTCACCACTCCGAAATAGGCTGAAGATGCAGAAGAAATGACCTTGGAGATGTTGGTGGTATAAGATTCAAAATTCAGCCTTCCATCCCAGCTCCCCTGAGTACAAGACTCAGGCTTCCTCAAAGAGGGGCTCTTTTCCACAATGTACCTCTCTGCTGTTTCAGTTGGGACAGACAGAGGTGTCAATTGAATAAAAGAGCAGGGAGAACACACACCGCCAATACCAATGCTGCAAAGGAATACAAAGATATTAGACAGTGTTGAGATTAAGCAAGTGATTAGAACAGTTGAAGTAATTGGGCAACTACCTAGATAGATATTGGAGTGGAGTTTCCCCGGGATGATCTACAAAGAATAACACAAATGAGTGGAAATGATCTAAATCAGTATTGGTTCCAACTGTAGCTATAGAATTGATAACAACTGACCTGAGTAAGGATAAATGGAGGAGGAGGAGTGCAGGATTCTGAAGACACCGACAGGAGAAAATAACAAACAGGGAAGTCAGTATAGGGAAGTAACCCCGAACGGCACGAGGGACGCACTAATGCCGGGTTGGTGCAGTGCAGGAAAGCGTTTATATGCACGTAAGAGCAATCTCACAGGAAAGTCACTCAATGTCCCAGAATCCAACAGAAGACAAATATCCAAACTAGTCGTGGAGGTAACAAATAGCAAAGATGAGGATTGTCAATCAAGTATGTACCTGAGTACACGAGTATAGTTGAGTAGCCGTTGAGATGATCCGGATAGTAGACAGCAATTTGGTGTGCAGAGCGGCAACCAGGAATAAGAACCGCAAGACACAGAAGAGAGCCGGATCCAGTAGTGTTCTGAGTCCAAGAACCAGATGAGCACGACAGGAACAAAGGAGGAGACGAGGCAATCCAAAAGTCAGGCAAAGGTCAAAACCAGGAGTTCAGATGAGGAATCGTGTAGGGAGACACGAAGAGGAAACGGACGAAACCGCATGTAGCTGGTAACGCTAATTAGCAGCAACAAGCCCCTTGGAAGACGGTGGTTTTATAGTCGTAAGAGGGGCGTGGCTTGCTGTACGTCTTCTACGTACAAGACGGTGTCAGGTGACCCGGAGTGCGTTGACGTTTGTACAGACGCCATGGTAGCTTGTACCTGGACCATAGAGGAGCCTGCAAAGAAGTCATATTCTGCAAGGAGGCCCGCGTGGAAGCCTGAAGTGTAACAGCATCCTTCCCCAAAGACTTTGTCAACCCCCTGGCAGAATGGAAGCTCCTCAGAAGAACCGGACAATGCAAATTGGAGAGTGGCTCACAAGTACGGTCCTCAGGCCCATACCCCTTCCAATCCACGAGGTAGAACAACGTACCCCTAGACACCCTGCAGTCCAGGATACGCGAGACCTTATATTCCTCCTCACCATCCACCAAGATCGGCGAAGGACGAGTAGGCAGACGGGTCCCGTGGACAAAAGGCTTGATCAGGGAGACGTGAAAGACTGGATGTATGCGCCATGATCGCGGCACGGAAAGCTTAACTGCCACAGGATTGATGACATCAGTAATGACATAGGGTCCCACATATTTGGGCAGAAGCGAGCGTTTTCCTGCAATTCGTAAATTGCGGGACGACAACCACACCTTCATGCCACTGCGATAGACTGGAGCAGGTGATCAATGCACATCAGCATACCTCTTGGCACGATCTTGAGCTCGGAGTAAATGACAGCGTACATCTCGATGAATCTTATCGAGATCTCTGATGCAATCTTTTGCTGCAGGATTAATGGCCGGTAATACCGGATCAAGTGGGAGTGCCCTTGGATGACCACCATACAGGGCAAAAAAGGGAGAAACTCCAGTTGATGTATGCATAGAGTTGTTGTATGCACATTCTGCATAAGGCAGAGAAGTAAACCAAGACTGTTGGTTCTGAAGGCATAAACAGCGTAGGTACAGTTCGATGTTAGCATTAGTTCTCTCAGTCTTCCCATCCGTTTGAGGATGGTAAGCCGAGGAATACCTGTCCTCAATACCCAGAGAAGCTGTAAGAGCCTTCCAGAATCGTGACGTAAATTGTGTGCCACGATCGGAAACTATAACCGAGGGTAAACCAAAGAAACGAAATACATTCGTCAAGAACAGTCTCGCCAATTCTGGAGCTGCAGGCAAACCAGAGCAAGGTATGAACAATGCATATTTAGTGAAGTAATCAACCATTACCCAAATAGTGCCATAGCCCTGAACGTCAGGAAGTTCCACAATGAAATCTATTGACATCATCTGCCATGGTTTGTACGGCACAGGAAGAGGTTGTAACAAACCGACTGGTTTGGCTCTAGAAGTTTTACACTGAGTGCATATGGAACAAGTCAAAATGTAATCCTTTACATCACGAACCATGGAAGGCTACCAAGCCCAACGCCGTAAGGCTTCAAGAGTTTTTTGACTTCCTGGATGTGCAGCAATCAAAGAATCGTGAGACCACTGAAGCGCTAAATCTCTAGCTTGACCTGGGGGTATACAGACGCACCCTTGAATGAATGGCATACCCTGAATGACTTCCAGGTTGAGGGCAGTGATCTCTTTTGGATGTTTTGAAACCCAATCAAGGATGATTGAATGCAAAGAGGGCTGAACCGAACAACCACAAACAACTTTGTTCGGTAGAAGAGGAAGAGCTTCGACCTGTTGAGACTGACCATCCGCATGTAAGCGCGAGAGAGTATCAGCCGAAACTTGAGCTTTAGCAGGACGGTATGTGATAACAAATTGGTATTGTGAAAAGAATAAATGCCACCGCGCCTGTCTAGCAGTAAGACATTTCATAGATTTGAAGGCTAACAGACTGCGGTGATCCGAGTATACAGTTACAAGGTGTTTGCCCCCCAGAAGGTGATGCCTCCATTCCAAGAATGCGTCTTTGATGGCTAAAAGTTTGCATTCTGTGATGGAATAATTTCTTTCGTAAGCTGTCAATTTACGAGAGAAGAGGGCAACAGGATGGATCTCTCCCGAATGAGGACAGGTTTGAGACAATACCGCCCCAAGGGCATAACCTGAAGCGTCTGCTTCAAAAAAAAAAGGAAGCTCGGGATCAGGATGTTTGAGGACAGGTGCGGAAGTGAAGGCTGATTTTAATTGATCAAAGGCTCTCTGAGCTTCTGAAGACCATACAAATGGTACCTTGGCACTTGTCAGAGAGGTAAATGGTGCAGAGATTTCAGAAAATCCATTAATGAAGCGTCTATAAAAGTTTGCAAATCCCAGGAATTATTGTAAAGATTTGACTGAATTGGGCCCAGGCCATTCCAGGATCGCACTAATTTTGGATTGACTCTTGCGCACTCCATTGTTAGTAAGGTCATATCCCAAAAATTCCACCTCTGAGGCATGAAATATGCACTTTTCGGCTTTTACAAACAATCTATGTTCTCTCAGACGTTGGAGTACTGTTTTGACATGTTTTTCGTGGTCTTCCTGGTTTTGTGAATAAATCAAAATGTCAACCAGGTAGACAACAACAAATTGATCAAGATTGTCATAAAACAGATCGTTCATGAAAGCCTGAAAGGTGGCCGGGGCATTACATAACCCAAAGGGCATGACAAGATACTCAAATAGACCGTAACGTGTTTTAAATGCGGTCTTCCATTCGTCCCCCTCTCTCATGCGGACAAGATTGAAAGCTCCTCTGAGATCAAGCTTAGTGAATATTTTGGAAGAACCCAATTGATCAAGGAGGACAGAAATCAGAGGAAGAGGATACTGGGTTTTTATGGTTGCTGCATTCAAAGCACGATAATCAATACAAGGACGTAGATCCCCTTCCTTCTTAGGGACAAAGAAAAGTGGTGAAGAAATTGGTGATTTGGAAGGACGAATGAATCACATTGTTAAAGCCTTGTCTATGTAATCTTTAAGGACTTTCTCTTCTTTGGGAGTGAGGGAGTACACTCTGCCGGATGGTATCTTTACTCCCGGTATTAGGTCTATTGGGCAATCATAGGCTCTATGTGGGGGTAGAGTCTCCGCCATCCCTTTGTCAAAAACATCTGTATAATCTACATATTGAGAAGGTATCACACAGGCAACATTTTTAGAGACAGCACCAATAGGCATAGTAGAAGAAACCAGCGCCCTGGCTGGACTATCCTGGGTAATACCGAGTAATGTAGTACATCGAGTATTGCATATATTGGAAGGGAACTGAACCTGAGATGTCGACCAGTCGATGGCAGGATTATGAAGTTTCAACCATGGAATGCCCAGAATGACTTTGTAAGCTGGTGCTTTAATGATATCGAATGATATGTCTTCAGTATGGCCTTCATCAGTACTCATATGCAGTGGAACTGTTTGGTGAGTTACCATTCCTGAGACAAGAAGTGAACCATCCACTGCATTCACTGTTTCAGGTATAGTTTTGTGAACCAGTGGTATTCTTGACATGGCGGCAAAGCATTGATCAACATAATTACCTGTTGCACCTGAATCAATCACGGCTATTGTCTGGAATGAGACACCGTGATCTAAGGAAAATGTAACAGGTAGGCGGACTAAATGACTCTGATTCTGTAATGTAGAGTCCAAAGGTGAGTTTCCCGACATAGGGACTCTGTCTACTGTCGGGATTTGGCGTTTCCCGCCTTTCTTTTGGGTTTTTTGGAACACTCAGGTAATAAGTGATCAGAGGCCCCACAGTACATGCAGAGATTGTGTGATCGACGATATTCTCGTTGAGCAGGGGTAAGCTGTCCCCTAACCACACCAATCTGCATAGGTTCAGGCGCAAGAGGTGAAGAAGACGAGGCCTCTGCTGAAACCGTGCTGAACAATGCTGTTTTCTTTTCACCACATCTTTCGGATTTACGAGCATCAATCTGAAGGACTAAGTCTAGCAGTTCCCCAAATGCCGCGGGAACTACAGGAACAGTGGAGAGGATGTCCTTTAGTTCATCTGAGAGGCCTTGATAGAAGACGGCTGTCTTCTTTTCTTCAGGCCAGTCAGTTTCTGCTGCCAACTGATTGAACCGGGCCAAATAAACCAATAAAGAAGTGTTCCCTTGTCAATGTTTTAAGAGTTCCAGGTCAGTAGCTTGAGTAGTATAACGTGTATCAAATACTTTACTCATCATAGCAAGAAGGGCATCACAATTGTAGAGAACATGCCTATTGGATTCCAACAATGGGTTAGCCCATGCGGCTGCAGTGCCTCCCAAATGAGATAAAACAAAAGCCGCTTTAGTTGTAGAGGTGGGAAATGAGGCGGGGCGACACAGAAAATGTAATTTGCATTGGTTAATGAAGGTTCGATATTGTTTAGGGTCGCCTAGGAAGCGTTCAGGAGGAGCTAGAGGGAACTGGGTTGTAAGCATGATTGGGTTTGATTCCTGCTGTGGAGGTGGAAACCCTGAACCTGATGTTGTAGCTCCAGCACCAGCCATCTGTGACGCTGATGTGGTAACCAAAGACTGAATGGCGTCCATGCGTTGGCGCAGTGCTTCTTGTGCATTGGTCAAGTCGGTACGTAGATCCGAGACCATTTGCACGATTTGATTCAAAGCATCACTGGCCTCCGTGGATATTTTTTAAGGCTGCTAATTCTGTTACCCACCACTCCGAAATAGGCCGAAAATGCAGAAGAAATGATCTTGGAGATGTTGGTGGTGTAAGATTCAAAATTCAGCTTTCCATCCCAGCTCCCCTGAGTACAAGACTCAGGCTTCCTCAAAGAGGGGCTCTTTTCCACAATGTACCTCTATGCTGTTTCAGTTGGGACAGAGAGAGGTGTCAATTGAATAAAAGAGCGGGGAGAACACACACCGCCAATACCAATGCTGCAAAGGAATATGAAGATATTAGACAGTGTTGAGATTATGCAAGTGATTAGAACAGTTGAAGTAATTGGGCAACTACCTAGATAGATATTGGAGAGGAGTTTCCCCGGGATGATCTACAAAGAATAACACAAATGAGTGGAAATGATCTAAATCAGTATCGGTTCCAAATATAGCTATAGAATTGATAACAACTGACCTGAGTAAGGATAAATGGAGGAAGAAGAGTCCAGGATTCTGAAGACAACGACAGGAGAAAATAACAAACAGGGAAGTTAGTATAGGGAAGTAACCCCGAACGGCACGAGGGACGCACTAGTGCCGGGTTGGTGCAGTGCAGGAAAGCGTTTATATGCACGTAAGAGCAATCTCACAGGAAAGTCACTCAATGTCCCAGAATCCAACAGAAGACAAATATCCAAACTGGTTGTGGAGGTAACAAATAGCAAAGATGAGGATTGTCAATCAAGTATGTACCTGAGTACACGAGTATAGTTGAGTAGCCGTTGAGATGATCCGGATAGTAGACAGCAATTTGGTGTGCAGAGCGGCAACCAGGAATAAGAACAGCAAGACACAGAAGAGAGCCGGATCCAGTAGCGTTCCGAGTCCAAGAACCAGACGAGCACGACAGGAACAAAGGAGACGAGGCAATCCAAAAGTCAGGCAAAGGTCAAAACCAGGAGTTCAGATGAGGAATCGTCTAGGGAGACACGAAGAGGAAACGGACTAAACCGCGTGTAGCTGGTAACGCTAATTAGCAGCAACGAGCCCCTTGGAAGACGGTGGTTTTATAGTCGTAAGAGGGGCGTGGCTTGCTGTACGTCTTCTACGTACAAGACGTGTCAGGTGACCCTGAGTGCGTCAACGTTTGTACAGACGCCATGGTAGCTTGTACCTGGACCATAGAGGAGCCTGCAAAGAAGTCGTATTCTGCAAGGAGGCCCGCGGGGAAGCCTGAAGTGTAACACTCGGTCCCCCACATGCTCTGATCCTGACAGCAAGGACTGGGACGCTGCCCCACAGGCAACAAACCCCCCGCAAGAGGGCCAGGGAAGAAGGCAACAGGCCTTCGACATCCAAAGTATGAGCCAGGCACCACCAGGGGGCAGACACCACCAGATGCCACGGCACTGGTGCCGCTAAGGGCCACTGCTACATTCCCCACAACACCTGTGTCCCCTGCACAGGAGACAGTGGCCGATGGGGCCCTTTCAGCAGCAACCAGCTCTGTTGGGGAGGTGGCAGCAACGGCACCCCTGACCGACGAGGACGTGCAGAGCCAGGGCCAGGTGTGTGTCTCAGTGGAGGCCGACTCCTCGGAATCACCTGCCACACCCATTCCCACACCATCAACACAGGTCACACCTATGTACTCCTACCATGACACCACACCGGAGCAGTCTGGAGGGGAGACAGTTGAAGGGAGCATGAGCCCCACAGAGGAGTCACACGGATCTGGGGATGTGACACATGGACCATCCACCTCCACCGGTGTTCGGGCAGGGGTGCAGCAGATCGAACACACAGTGCAGCGCCAGGAGGAGCTGACTGCCCTAGTCAGGCAGTTTGTGACAGACAGTGCCCAGGCAAGACAGGAGGGGCGCGACAACACTGCATCCCTGAGGCAGGCCATTGAGGCCAGCACTATGCGCATATGCGAGGAGGTGTCTGCTCTGAGGCAAGTCCTCTCCCACATAGCGGATTCCTTGGAGGCCGAGCGTCCCGCCCCAGACTGGAGCAAGCGGCCGCTCCATCCTCATCCAGCTCTACCCAAACCAGCCCCCTTTGCAGGTCAGCACGCACCTTGCGGAGATCTGACATGCCGCCACCAGGTGCGGGAAGTGGACGTCTGTAGATGTGACAGCCAAATTAGGACAATAGACGCAGACACCCTTTTCATTTCCTTGGACACCATGTGTGTGGGAGTTGTGGGGGGGGGCAGATGGAGGGGGAGAGGGTGTGTGTGTGTGTGGGAGTTGTGGGGGGAGGGGGAGATGGTGTGTCGGGCTGTTGAGGGGGGAGAGGGTGTGTGTGTGTGTGGGAGTTGTGGGGGGAGGGGGAGATGGTGTGTGGGGCTGTTGAGGGGGGGAGAGGGTGTGTGGGGGAGTGGTGGGGTGAGGGTGTGTGGGGGAGTTGTGGGTGGAGGCGGAGGGGGAGAGGGTTTGTGAGGTGAAGGGTTTGAGCACTTTGTACTATTGAACAGTTAAATACACCCGTTGTGTAGCAGAAAAATACTTGGACATTCCTTATTGCGTATGTGTCATTTATCAATATACAGTGCATAGTGTACATGTACTCCCACACCCAGTGCCCTCTGTCCCACGTTCATGTCACTCTCTGCACCCATGTGTGTTAGAAATATTGTGCAATCACTGACTGACGCACAGCACGTCCCTCCTGTGCATCTGCACCGCGATGATGTGCGCCCACATCTTCTTCATCCCCTTCACCATCAGCAGTTCGATGTCAGGGGGCAGGGGCACATTCCATTGGATACACATGTTGTGCAGCAATACACATGCCATTATGATCTTGGCCACCTTCTCATGCCTGTAGAAGAGTGCCCCACCTGACCGGCTAAGGCAGCAAAACCGTGCCTTCAACAGGCCAAAGGTCTGCTTGATGACCACATGGGTACGGGTATGGGAACGATTGTAGTCCTCCTCGTGCCTGTTCTGTGGATTTCGGACAGGGGTTAGGAGCCACAGCTTCAAGGGATAGCCACTATCACCTGCATGCAAGGAAAAAAATGTATATGTTAGTCGATTCATGATGGATAGCTGTACTTGTCACACAAGCCTGCAGATATTTGTTGGTCACATGCACATGTCCCTGGTTGTATGCACACAATTTTCATGCCCTCAATGTGTTCTGTGCCATGGACTTATGGTGTGTATTGCATCTTCAAGATGATACACGGTGTACACTGCCTTGATGTTGCTCATGCATTGTGTATGCATACCGCTGTGTTTGTGTGATGTGATGTGTTCTATATGATTTTCTAGCTGGCAGCGTTGGCAGTAGTCTCTGCATTATTTGCCATTCAACGCTGATTATTCTCATGGTGAAATGCTGCACCTCTGTGGTGGTGGCCCTGTGCAAACAGTGGATTCCCTTGGTGGTTTTGTTCAGTGCACTCTCATGGATGCTTGTCCTGTGTGGTGATTTGCTGCAGACATTTACATAGTGAATACTCACAGCATGTTGCTAGATTGTGTTACGGAGGGTGAGGTACGATGATGGGTGGTGCACGTGTTGTGGGATGTGGTATGGTTTGAGGTTTGGCATGTTGCGATAGGTGTGCAGCTTACTTCATTACTATGGGAATTGGTTGTCATGTTCAGTTTGGGATGCTTTGGGGCACAGTGTTTTGGGATGTGCACATCGTGATGTCACCACAACAATGGCACCATGGTGGTGTGTGAATCTATCCCCCCATTTCACTGCCATGTGCCTGTCATGCAATTTACCAAGCAGCCAGGCACGTCGTGCTGCATGTCGCTCCATGTAGCGTGGAGTTCCGCAGGACCATTGAGTCATGAGTTGATCCGGGAAATCGGGCACAACAATGTGTGATGATCTTGCTGGCGTCACATACCATCTGCACATTGATGGAGTGGTGTTTCTTGCGATTGCGGTACACCATCTCCATGGCATGCGGGACCACCAACGCCACGTGGGTGCAGTCGAGGGCACCAATACAATTTTGCATGCCTGCCAGTGCATGGAAGCCAACCTTTGTATCAAAGATCTCCTGGGGAGTCTGTGGTAGGGATATGTAGTCCCTTGTGTGCTTCAGGAGGTGTATTGCTCGCCAAGAGTGCACGGACAGTTATTTATCACCAGTACATTTAGAGAGCAGAACAATTACTTTGAACGCAGGTAGATGGAGCAATAACTCACAACCAGATACGCAGTTAGCAAAATAATGAGCACTTATGCGGCCATTTATTCATAGCTAAGAAGCAAAAAGTGATAAAACGGAAATAAATCACAGAAAGGATAGAGAATTCAAGAGAAAATACATCACCATGGGCGTAACTGAATCCCTCATCTTGCCAGAAGTGGCTGGAAGACCTTGGTAACAGCCAGGCAGAGAGCACAACAGCCCACAGGAAGGTCGGAACAAGGCGTCCCCCCTCCGACTGAGGTCTTTGTGTTTTTTTTCACCTGACCTTTCCAGAGCGCTGCATATATGCCCTCCTCAAAAAGGGGTGGCAATTTCTCGAACCTCCTGGCATTAGCACTTGCGCATTGCTGAGTGACCGTTGGTTGCCGGCCGGGTCAACCGACAGTAACCCCCAAGGAGCAAAGCTTCCCTCTTCTAAAGCACCACAGAAAACAATTCCATAACTCATCCTGAGCAAGACATAACAAAACCCTTTTTTTATACCTGGTGCTAGCCGGCACCTGTGGATCCCAGCAGCTTTCCCAGCACAGTGTCCTTGACTGAGGCCTGCATACCGGGCTCAGCAACAAATAACATTGAAAGCATGTTTTTTATCAAAGCAAGTGCAGTTTTCACTGAGGCATGGAATAAATATCCATTATAGCTCTGAGTGCCCCCAGAATGCACTGCGTATCAGCGCCATGTTTTAGCTCAAGCATAACACGAGGGCATCCAGCACTTGGTTCAGCATGCAAGAAAATAAGGGCTGTGATATGCCATGCATGTGCCCCACTGTTTGCTCGTAGGTGGCTGTGGCCAGGAAGTGGAGCACCAACACTACCTTCAGTAGAGGGGGGATGGCGGTGCGTATTTCAATGAGGCTGACAATGTCGTTGTGTATCATGTCCACAATGGTGGTGATGGTGTCCTGGTCCAGACGGTAAAGGGTGTGGATCTGCTCAGGGGTTAGGTTGAATGGGCTGGCTCTGATGCGAGGGATTGAGGGCTGCCTGCGTGGTACCACTGGCTGCACAGGTTGGGCATGCTGGGCCTGTCTCACCCTCCTGCATCTCCTCTGTGGTGCCTGCTGTTGTTGTTGTTGCTGGTGTGGCAATGCAAGCATGTCCTCCAGCCCCAGTATTGCTACTACTAGTGGAAGCATTTAGGTGTGCGAAAGTCGTGTGGTGTGTGGTTGTGCTCCTTTTGAACTGGCCCAGACTCCATTGCCTCCACCTGTGCTGATTGTGTGCACCTGTGGCAGTTGGAAACACTGCACATAGCAGTTTACGGGTGGTTCGCGATGCCGGTATTGCCAGCATGCCAGTATCCCGTATTAGCGCCTTCATGATGCCGGTATTTGCAGGTCCGCCTGACTTGTGATGTCCTCCTGTTAGCGGCATCCCGGTATTGCTAGCCTGAAGGGCTGCGTGCCCGCGCCCATGCCGCTATTAGTGGCAACATTATTAGCGGCGCCTTTAATACTGGGTTCTTGGGTCGGAATAGCCCGGAGCGGTATGCGGTGCCGGTAATCCTTTACCGGCATCATTTTTCCATTACCTCCAACCTCGTAATGACCCCCTAAGGCTGATCAACCTTCTCCAACAAATCCTAGTCACCTTAAAAACCAACTATCTGCCTATACAGGTTGTGATAGGTAACCTCACAAATCATGCTAAGCAATCTAGCACCTGCCTCACCAAATCATGGTAAGCAATCTCATAGAAGCAGGTGCCTCAATCAATACCTGAATACCTTTATCAATGCGATATCAAATGAAGGGCACCTCAAAACACTGCATACTCACTAACTGTAGAGGAATGAGAGATGAGCGCTCGGCAGGATAGGATGCCTGGCAAAATCCACAATTTAAGGACAAATTGAAAAAATGAAAAATTGGGACAACATTCTAAAAGCCACCTAGTTCTGCACCATAAGCTTTTCATCACAAATGCATTAAAAATAGGATAAAATGCTTAAAAAGAATTAAATGTACGTTTATATCAGTATAGTTATAAGTTGTGGGGAACCCTTGAGGGTTAGGACTGTTTGCATCTAGTTATGCTTTTATGTCCTCATCTATGTATGTAGCCGAGCGTGTTCATGCCGCCACCACTTCGTATAGTCTGCTGACTGCAGACTGATAAGCAAGCGCATTGCCGCCACCGTGCACAGAATCTGTGTGCTTTTGCACGCATAACCCAGATGAGAGGTCTAGCCTTCTAGATGTGCCATATTATTTGCCAACTTTGTTTTGACATGATTGGCTTGCTTTAGAATCTCTGAATGAGTTGGCTTGCCACTATTGAAGGTCAAAGATATAGCCTTGTACTACATAGTCTGAATCAGACGCAATTAGAGTGGGCTTATGTGGATCAATTTGTTTTAGTGCAAGGAGGGAGGCCTTGTAACTCACCAACCTGAGCTGTTTTGTTTGTGTATCCTGGTGTTCAAAATACATTGGACCTCATCAGGGATTGGGCAGACCGGTAGAAATGCGGTGGTTAGCGCTATTACTGCCGCATTACCACTCTGACCAATACCGAGTTTCGGGGAACCTCCAAGTAGCCAATTCTAGCTCTGAGATGGAGGTGAATCCCCTGACTTTCCCATTTTCGGCGCAATTACTGCGGCACAATTAACGCCACAGTAATTGTGCTGAAAATACCCCATTGAGTCCTATGGACTGAAAAGAATGGGGATTTACTGTGGTAGCACAACTTGTGATCTGGTGGTAATAGTGGCAGACCAAGTTTCAGTAAAGCTAATTGCGTTGGGCAGTATCCTGGCGGATTTACCTCTGGGATACCGCCCACTCGTGATGAGACCCATGGTTGAATCTCCCTTTTACAGCAGCACAGGCAGCAGAATACTTAGAGGATGTCCCAATTTCTAGTACAGCACTTCCATCACAGTATAGTATGTTTGCAGACATCCAAAGCGAGATGTCTGGTACTGCTGCTTCTGCTTCTGGTTGCAGAGACCATTCCAGATCATACATTTGTAGCTATTATGGTTTATAGTGATGCCTTGTGCCTGGTGCTGCCTGTGTTGCTTCTGCACTATCAGTTGTACAGCAGCTGTAATCTTTTCTTCTTGAGCACATTTTAGCTCAGGAATTGTATAGACATGTGAATGGTGTGCTATAGGTTTTCTCTCTCCATGATTACAAAATACATATGTAAGAGTTTTTGGACCAGGAAATAGCGTAATTTCTAAGTCCTTGTTTGTGTTCCTCACCTAAAGAGGACTATTTTTAATCATCTGTTGGTAGACATGGTTCAGGATGCGTGTGCTCTCCCCTCCCAGTCTGTTGGACGGAAGTTGGGCTTCAACAAGTCATATAGTGGTTTCACAAATGCTGCATAGTCTGCCACATATGATCGCCCCAATGTTGCTTAAGCATATGTGGGCTTTACAAGTGTGCACATTTCCCTAGGAACTGTGGAGCAAGTCCCCTCCCCTCAACAGATAATGATAATGAAAACCCTAGAAATATGCTTTCTCTATGGGCTAACTTAGACTTCCTGACATTGAATAAGTAGCTTTTAGCTGCTAGTGTCCTAATGGTCAAGTACACTTTCTCTAAATGCTATCATATGTACAGTATATGTCATCTACATATGTCAAGCATTCTAGCAGACAGTCTTCTCATGGGAACTAAACGGCTGCAGAGATGGTGAAAGGGGGAGGAGGAGGAGGGAGGCACTCGCTCGCGGTGTGCGCCTGGCTGGGAGAGCTGCAGGCTTGCATTGGACTCACACAATGGTTTTAGCATTACAAAATGGAGTTGGTGTTTTGCAAAATGGAGTTATGTCCACCTCTAGTTCTACATTACTATGAGGGATGTCAAAAAGAGGGGCAGTTCCAGGGGCATTCCCGCACGAGTGCTTTGGGCCGTGGCCCTCGACCCAAAGCAGCCGCGACTGGGCCTACCAAGGAAGTGCAGAAATAGGGGAGGGGTGGTCTAAAATATCCCCTCCTTCCGCTCATTCCCCCCTTTCGTTACTTAGGTAACGAATAATGTAATCGTCCCAATCTCTTACGTTCCTCCTCTTCCGCCACTGCTTCGTCCCATGCAGGTGTTCCCTTTATTGGCATCCATGCCCTACATACCGCTCTGAGGCTGTGTCCCCTTCTAGCGTACTCATCCGGGGTGCAGCTCATATAGATACATCCCTGTCACCTTCCAGGACCACCCATACTTCCTTGTACCATTCTAATTCTCTGGGCTCCTTTATGGTTGTGTGATATAGACTGTCCACTATATGCCCTGTGTTATATATAGCGGCCATCCTATAGGTTCTGAACTCTCGCCTGTTTGTACTTCTGCCTCGTGTTTTATTTATGTCACACCATTTGCACGACCAATTGTCACCATCATCATTGCACCATGTGGTACCGCATTTGCGCAACATTGAAGTCCCAATTGATATACACAAAAAAATGAAAAGTAAAAAGACGATGAGTGGTACGAGGAGTTTTACCGTCATTCCTAGCCAGGACGGTACCCATGAAAAAAGATTGTCGAACCAGGTGCTGGGTTGTGCCCCTCCCTCGTCCTTCATCCACTCTCCAAGATCGTGTACCGCTGCTATTACGTGGGAGAGGGAATCTCGGCATCTGCAGAAGGTACAAATGTACAACATGCACCCCGATTCTTCGGCAAACACCTCCATCAATTGCTTTTAACAGATCCAGCACATATCTGTTTTTCCTTGTCATTAACTGCAGGGCTCCGAGTTCGACCTTGATGGCGTTGAACCCTTCTTCAGTGTCGTTAGCTAACTGGATGAGCTCCCACCTTGTTATTTGTAACCATTTGGCGTTTGCTCTCGCCTGGATGCTGGGTACGAGGGATGCAAAGAATGTTTCTACAGACCTGAACAATCAGAACCTGTCTGGTATTTGACCTAGGAGCTCTGAGGATTTGGCTGAAATGTAGTTTGAGGATCGCTTTTCCCTTTGGAGGGTGTTTTGCACACCTTCCTCGTCCATGGTGTACATGGTGCTTGCTTCAAGCGATGTTGGCGGTGGTTCTTCTGAGGCCGCTTCACGTGAACTCCTGTCACGAATATGGCTTGCGGGGATCACCATCAGTGTGGAGTGCAGCGTTGCCAGGGAGCACGTTCCTCTCCATGATTGTGGGAGATGCAGGTATGCCATATTTCCGCAAACCCAGTATGTGTCCATCATTGCGGCTGTTCCTTTCTTCATGTCAGAAATTATGAGTGTTTTACTGCAGTTTATGTTTTCCCCATATCCCTTTTCCCTTCTCCATGAAAGCACAGTTCATAACTGATGTTTCTTTGCAACTTGAAGGGTTTCTCGATGGCGGTGGCCCAAGTGAGTTTAGTTACGTGTTCAGTCCATAAGGGAGTGCATGTTTTCTGTACCCATGTGCGTTTTTCTTCAGACAACCCTCGTAATGCTTCTGTTTTGCAATGTATTTCCTCTTTCTGCCATTTATTGTCTGTATGCAATATTCCCTTGATCACCAAGAAAGGCTCTTTCACACAAATTACTCCTTGCGGCCGGGAGTAACATGTTCGCTCGTTCTGCAAAAGTTCAAATGAAACTGTGTGTGCCTGAAAAGTTCTTTTTATGCGGCATAGTGCAAGATGTAGGAGACACTGGGCCTATGCAAGTGGAATTTCTTGTGGCAGCAACACCTTAGGTGTGCCTGAGGCATGAGGCATTAAGGAGCACACATAACTTTCATTAGTTGTTTGTTTAGCTGTGTTACTCATACCTGCGGACCACTTGTTTGATTAGTGGGGTGCTGAGGGTCTTCAACTGTATTGAGGCCGATTCTATAATGTTCTTCCCATTTTTCCTGTCGCGGTTCCCTCCTCTTCCTTCTAGGCCCCCTTTCCCATTTCCCCGTGCCCATGCACCACCTACCTTCCCCTCCCATGGCGTATACAATTTATAGTACGCGGTTGTCATTTGGTTGTCATCATCACCCCTCTCTTCAGTGTCTTTTTCAGAGACTATCATGGGTGTTGGGGACGGGTGGTTCTGCACCCAAGTAATTTCGGAGGGGGTTCGGTCATTCATTGTGTACACATTAAAATCTAATTCATTCACATATGAGGAATGGGGTGTGGCTTGCGTTGCTTCACTTGGTGTAATACCTGGAGTGCCATTGTACTCATTCACTTGGTCCCAGTATGTCCATACCAACTTCGTGCCGTCCCAAATCAGATGGGTCCCCTTTTTGATAGCCCCTATACCCACACCCCCCTGGCCAGTATTAACAGAAATATACGCAATAATCCAGTACAAGAACAGGCCAAACAGTGTGGTAAAAAATAATACTGCACACACAAACAACATGCACTCAAATGAATAACTAAGATACGTATATCTCCTTCTTCTATTTCTATCTACACTATTAGTCATGGTAGTTGGGCCCTCATCCATGCCCATTGCAGCTCCTAATAGATGAGATAAAGCATTTGTTAATCACAAATATCACCGTTTTTCATTTCACATATTATATATATCATACATTTATACTCTTATGCTCGTCTTTGTTCTTCCTTACCCACATAGGTGAGGTACTGTGGGAGTCACTATGTTTGTATTTCACGTCCCTCCATTTTCCTCCTCCACACCCCAAGTCTGGGGGAGGGAAACCGAGGGAGGCAAGTTCTTGTATTTTCAATTTGTTGCTAAGGAAAGAAAAGTCATCAATATGGACATTTTCAACCACTGGACCAGGAAAGAAAAAGATGGAAGAAAGAGAGAGAAATAGAAAAATCATTTCATTTTATATTTCATCTTGTCACAGACCATCGATGTTTTGTGATCCCGTACATTTATGTCCACCTTTTTCCTTTTTTTTTTTAAAGATACATCTTTATACTCCTGTCTCACTCATTACATTTTTCCTTACATTCCCACAGTTTCCAGTTTTTATGTTTGGGTGCTATGCTCGTCCCTTTTATCTTCGTGATCCATGCAATCTGTGCTCCCATGGGCCTTTCGAACATCTGTCAAGTGTATCCAGTACCTTAAGCCCTGAACCTTAACTGCGGTTGGCGTGCAGTATATTACTTTATATGGGCCGTGGAACCTTGGCCCATTCGATCTCCGTACAAAACTCCTCCCATACACCATGTCACCTGTCATCAGCTGGCAGTTCAGGCTATCTGTGGCTGGTGTTATTGTGTCAGTAGCGCTTTCCTGTGTAAATGGGGGTACTAGTTGTTTTGCTATAGCTCGGGCTGCTCTTGTCAAATTTCTAAGATACTCATGGAATTCTTCTCCTAGGACTGTCGCACTTTGGTGTGCATCTGATTGCCGGTGCAGGGGAGAGTGGGCCGTATGCATCCTCCTTCCTGTCACAATCTCATGGGGTGACAGGTGGTGGTCCTTGCTGGGTTGGTTTCTCATCTCAAAGAGTGCCAGGGGCAAACAATATACCCAGTTTCTCTTGAGGGTGTGGCACAGTTTTGACAATCTACTCTTAAGCCTGTTATATCGACATCGACGTTTTCACGTCCAATAACGACGAGTTTGGCTCCTTCTGCCTTAGAAATGGGTTTTACTCCATTTCAGAGGTCAGAATACCCTGGACTTTCTTCAATTTATGAAGAAGGGGAAGATTCTGACCAGGAAACATTCAGATTACAGAGGACCACACTGCCTACTGCAGAGGATTTCACCTCTGAGGAAAGAAGGCTGAAGGAACTACAGGCGTCACTACATGAGGCAAGTGGGCTGGACACTTCCCCAGAAGTGGACTTTGTTAAGCCAGACCCAGGGGAACATGCCGAAACACCATATAGAACCCTGATGGCAAGAATAATTGAGTTTATGGGTTGGTCTGCGCCTTCACCCGTTTTCCAACAGGATGACCTAACAGATATATTGGACAAAGGCCCACAGGAGGACCCGGTGGTCCCCTTCCATGCAGCCTTACAATGAAAAATTGCATCTAATTGGGAAACTCCCGAAGTTATCCCTGCAGTCAATAAAAGATTGTCAACCAGGTATAGGGCAGCGGCTGCTGACCCTGAATACCTGTCAAAACACCCGACCCCAGAGAGCCTGGTGGTTCAAGTGGCAACTTCATCCAGCAGTAGGACCGCTTACCCTACTGTCCCACAGGTTAGAGATGACAAGAGGTACGACTCTATGGCAAAGAAAGTCTTCTCTGCCTGTAGTATGGCGTTGAAGTCCATCAACGCCACCTGTACGCTCGCCAGGTTCAGTCACACACTATGGGAGTGTGCTTCATCAGCGGCTGACTGCATACCCGAAGGAGAGGAAAAGGAAGCCTTCCTTAACATTATTAAAGATGGCAAAGATGCCATGTGCGAATCACTTCAAACTGGCATCGATTCCGCTGACAGTATCAGCAGGGCCATGGCGGCAAGTACAACAATCCGCAGGCATGCGTGGTTGCGAAAATCGGGCTTTGCCCCTGATGTACAGGCCAGACTTTTGAATATGCCCTTTGACGGCTCTTCATTATTCGGGAAAAAGGCTGATGACAGTCTGGAAAAGTTACAGACTTCTAAAGCAGCAGCAATATCTTTAGGAGCTGCTATCCACCAAACTCCTTTTCGCCCCTCAGGAACCTCTGGGAGAGGAAAGTCCTTTCGCTATTACTCCGCATTCGGGAAAGGCAGAGGACAGCCGGCTCAAAGATGCCAAAGGAGATCCACCCGAGGTGGACGGGTCGAAAGTACTAAGACCGCAGCAGCAGCAGGTGCCTCTTTACCCTCGGCATCTGCATCAGCCGCCCCCAAACCACTCTGAGGCCTTCCCACACAATACACCTGTAGGGGGCAGGTTAACTCAACATCTGACGGAATGGCAGGCTATAAGGTCAGATGCTTGGGCATTGGAGACAGTTGCCCAAGGTTACTGCCTACCCTTTCTACACATTCCTCAGAGTCATCCACCGGGAAACAGCTCTCTAAAAGTTCCAGATCAGCTCCTCTTGCAGGAAATTATAGACCTGCTAGAGAAAGGTGCCATAGAACCGGTACCTGTAGCGGACAGGAACAAGGGCTGGTACTCCCCCTACTTTCTCATACCAAAGAAGGACGGAGGACTGAGACCCATCCTGGACTTACGAGAATTGAACAAGTTCCTCAGGAAAGACAAGTTCAAGATGGTAACTCTCTCTCAGATCCTTCAGGCCCTCCAGATCCAGGATTGGCTAGTATTTCTGGACCTCCAGGATGCTTATTTCCATGTGCCAACCCATCTCAAACACAGGAAATACCTGAGGTTCGCAATTGGCGACTCTCATTATCAATTTCGAGTTCTACCATTTGGGCTGACCTCCGCCCCGAGGGTCTTCACCAAGCTGATGTCGGTAGTGGCGGCGAGTCTAAGGAGGGAAGCGATCCACATCCACCCCTACCTGGACGATTGGCTGATCAGGGCCGTATCTTCGGAACAGGCCCAGGCCCAGCTAGGTTATGTCTGCCACTTCCTTCACAGACTGGGCTTCTACCTCAATTTAAAGAAGTCACAGATGATACCATCACAGAGACTCCAGTTCATTGGAGCGGTCCTGGACACTTCCCTGGGAAAAGCCTCGCCACCAGAGGTGAGGGCTCAAGATATTCTACAGATGGTCACCAAGTTTCAAAATGCCCAACGTCTCCCAGCCTTCGACTTTTTTGAGGTTGCATGGCATCCTGCATCTTCCTTGTGCCAGAGGCTCGCCTGAGAATGAGATCTCTTCAGTGGGCACTGAGAAGTCAGTGGTCACAATTCTCAGGGAGAATGACAGATCTCCTCCGGATTCCGGACAAGGTAGCCCGCGACCTTCAATGGTGGGCCTATCCAGAGAACATTTTGAAAGGAGAACTGTTTTGGCAACCATGGCTGGAGATATCAGTAGTCACAGACGCCTCGCTCACGGGGTGGGGAGCCCATGCCAACGACTTGACCATCAGCGGTCGTTGGTCTCCATCGGAGTCCAGACTACACATCAACCTATTAGAGCTGAGAGCGATCAGACTAGCGCTGAAAGCTTTCCTGCCATCAGTACAGGGGAGAAATGTCCTAATAATGACGGACAACACGGTGGCCATGCACTACCTCAACAAAAGAGGAGGCGTAGGATCACTGCCACTGTGCAGAGAGGCAATGCAGCTCTGGTTTTGGCAATTCGGGAAGGAATCTCTCTATCGGCAGTCCACCTAGCCGGAGAGAAGAACTTGACAGCGAACGCTCTGAGCAGGCAGAGCACAGTCTCCCACGAGTGGGAGCTAGCTCAGGAAGTCCTTCAAGAGATCTTCGCCCTTTGGGGAACCCCTCGGGTGGATCTGTTCGCCACAAGAACCAACAGGAAGTGCGATCTGTTCTGTTCAAGGGAATTTCCCCCGAGAGGAGCTCTAGGAGATGCGTTCGTAGTGGACTGGGAGTTTCCACTCCTTTACGCGTTCCCACCAGTCCCTGTTATTCCTCAAATGATCAGGAGGTTGAGAAGATTCTGGAAAACCATGATCCTAATTGCCCCGGATTGGGCCAGGAGAACGTGGTACCTGGACATTCTAGATATGTCCATCTGTCCCCCAATCCGTCTTCCACTCAAAGAAAATCTTATCTCGCAGAAGGGAGGTCAGGTTCTCCATCCAGACACCAGAACCCTCAACCTTCACGCTTGGCTTTTGAAAGGTTGAGGTACAAGGATTGGGATCTCCCTGATGACGTCATGGAGGTGTTGCTTTCGGCCAGAAGACCAGCAACAAAGTCTTTATACCGCTTCCGCTGGAACACATTTTGCAGCTGGTGTAGGGAAGAGAATATCGACCCTTTTTCATGTGGTACACCATCAGTATTATCGTTTCTACTCTACTTGGCAAACTCAGGCCTTCAAGTTGGCACTGTAAAAGGCTATCTCGCAGCGCTTTCTATTTTGAAGGGCTCTGCGGATGAACCATCGTATTTCAAAATTCCTCTAGTGGTACAATTTCTCAAGGGTCTAACTAATGTTTACCCTCCAAAACCATTCCAGGTTCCCTTATGGGACTTAAATTTAGTCTTAAACTTCTTAATGGGCACTCCATTCGGACCTCTTCACTCTTGCGCGCTGAGATTTCTCACGCTTAAAACTGTCCTATTGGTAGCACTAACATCTGCTAGGAGGGTGAGTGAGCTACAAGATCTCTCCTGTAAACCCCCACATACAATCTTCCACAAGGACAAAGTTGTCCTACAGGTGAAGCCTAATTTCCTCCCAAACGTGGTTTCTGAATTTCATATTACTCAGAAAATTACCTTGCCTTCATTCTACCCTCCTCCCCATCCGGGGAAAAAGGAGGAAAGGCTAAATAGGCTGGACCCTAGGCGAGCTCTCAGCTTTTACATCAGCAGAATGGCTAGGATCAGGCAAGCAGACCAACTGTTTGTAGGAGGTATTACCCAAATTGGGTTTTGGGGGGTTTGGCGTTGGGTGGGGGTTGTGGGGGGTTTCCCCCCCACATATACGGTACAATTGACCTTCACAATTCGGTCAATTGTGAAAAGGTCAATTGTCATTCGAGCAGTTGTAAAACGATCAATTCGTATACAACCTGTACGATACTCAGGTCACAAGTTGGGACTATCCATAACAAAACAAACCATCTCCAGGTGGATTATTTTGGCCATCCTGGAATGTTATAGACTAGCAGGGAAAGAGCCACCCCAAAATCTCAGGGCTCATTCAACCAGGGGTATCGCAGCCTCTTCGGCTCTCCAGAGAGCGGGACATATGTGCGGCTGCCACATGGTCGTCCGCAGATACATTCACAACATTTTACAATCTGGATTCCTCCACTGCTCAAGAGACCAGATTTGGCAAGGCCGTATTACATTCTCCTGGAGAAACTGGCCATCTCCCAGCTCAACCTCCATGCTGAATCTGTTGGTAGTCTTCATGACCATCAATCTGGCTTCAGAGCTGCCAGAAGCACGGAAACTGCTCTCCTGAACATCCGTGAGGACCTGCTCTCGAACCTCGACTCCAACACTCCGTGTGTTCTCATTCTGCTCGATCTCTCTTCTGCCTTTGACACTGTCAACCATGCCATCCTGCTCAACCGTCTCCGTGATAACCTGGGTATCACTGGTCAGGCTCTGGCTTGGCTGACCTCTTTCCTTTCCAATCGACCCTCCCAGGTCCAACTGGGGCCCTTCCTCTCTGACATCTTCTTCTCTACCTGTGGTGTCCCCCAGGGATCTAATCTCTCTCCCTGGCTTTTCAACCAGTATCTGGCACTCCTTGCCCACCGCATCGCCACTCTCTGCCCCAACTTTCAGTGCTATGCGGACGATACCCAGCTCATTTTCAGGCTACCCTCGGCCTCCTCCTCTCCTTCCCTCATCTCCGACTGTCTGTCTGCTATCCAGGAATGGTGTGCTGCCAATGACCTCTGCCTTAATGCCAGTAAGACTGAGATTCTACTCATCGGCACACCCACTCCCTCCTTCCCTGCAGCGCTCTGGCCAGCCTCTCTTGGCCCGCTTCCTGCTCCTACTTGCAAGGCAAAAAACCTTGGGGTCATCTTCGACTCCACACTCTCCTTCTCTCCTCATATATCAGACGTCTCTAAGAAGTCACACTACCAGCTGCACCTCCTCAGAGGTATTCTTCCCTTCCTCTCCTTCCCCCAGAAGCTCACGATCTCCAGAGCCCTGGTTCTCTCAAAGCTGGACTACTGTAGCAGCCTATATCTTAATCTGCCTGCCTCCACTCTCCGCCCTCTGCAACTCATCCAGAACAGGACTGCGAGACTTGTCCTTGGCCTCAAGCCCAGGGACCGTATCTCTCCATGACTGAAATCTCTACACTGGCTCCCTGTGGCCGCGAGGATTAAGTTCAAAACCCTCTGCATTGTCCACAAGGCCTTCTGGGGCCTGGGGCCTAAATACCTTCAACTCTCTCTTCCTAAATATCTTCCTTCCCGAGCCCTTCGCTCATCTGTCTCCAACTCCCTCAGGGTCAGCCGCTTCTCGAAGCAACGAGCTGGGGGTAGATCGCTCTCTGCGACAGGGGTCTCCCTCTGGAACAGCCTTCCTGCCTCCCTGAAACTTGAGGAGAACCATCTTCGGTTCCGGAAGCACCTCAAAACCTTCCTTTTTGCTTCTGCTTTCTCTCTCCTTCTCCCCAGCTAAATTCTTCACTGAATCTGCACTGAACCTGCACCTGGGCCACTCTCACCGACCTCGGTCCTTGGCCCAGCCACTCTCCACTTGCACTGCCTCCCTGGCAACCCCTGCACTGCGGGACTGTCTCTGCATCCCTACAGCCCCCCCTCCCAGCACTTGTCTGCACTTACCTTGCACTTGCCACCAGCTGGCCCTATTTATTTATTTTGTATTCTACGTACCCTGTTCAGCACTTCCCCCTCTGCCCTTCCCCTTGCACTTTTTCCTTTCCCCCTACCCCTGCACTTGCGCGATCTGAATGACACCTGGCCTAGTAGGATCGTTGTCTGTCTTCCCCCATGTTCCCCCCTCCCTGCCTCGTCGCGCCTTGAAACACTTGTGTATAGGCGCGTTACAAATGCCATATCATATCATATCATGTCATTCGGTCCATCCCTAAAGGGATACATAACACTATCACTCCCACCTCCAATTACATGCCACTGCTATGGGAGTCTATCAAAGATAAGGAATACGTCGGAGGACACAATCCCTTCGAAGAACAAGTTACTTCTTACCTGGTAACGTTCTTTCGACGGGATGTTCCTCCGACGTATTCCTTATCGCCCCTCCCATCCATCCCCGCAGTGATAACTTCCCTTGTGGTTGCAGCTTACGCTCCTTCAAGGTCACTAACCAATTCAGGCATGACTTTTCTTATGCTACAAAATGGAACTGAGCAACGGACACAGCGCGTGGCTATTTATGGGCATGGTGGCGTCGGCGCCGATACGGTGGCCGTCGAGGGACATAGACTCGGCGGATGTCGACGCGCAGCGCCCTCTACAGAAAAAATTTCTGAGGCCAGCAAGCTGGAAACGTATTATCAAAGATAAGGAATACGTCGGAGGAACATCCCGTCGAAAGAACGTTACCAGGTAAGAAGTAACTTGTTCTTCTCCTTCTGACAGTGAGTTCTCGTGTGCTTTGGGTGTGTCATCATCATCTCCTGTGTATGTGGTGCAGTCGTGCTGTTGCATATCTTCATCTGTGCAAGCTTCTGTGATGAATGTGGCCGGGTTTACACTTTTACACCGCACTATATGAATGTTTGCACTAGAAATAATCAATTCATATGCTGTGGCCCTTTGAGTCATTAATGTACTTTTTGATCTTTGAAGGATGGCAAACACACGTGGGCCGGCTGAGAGACTTTGACGTGCTGAATACAATACATGGACTAAGGCCTATGGACCACTTCAGATATCTCCAACTCACACACGCCATCAACACCCAATTCCAGAACCTCACCGACATACCCGCATGCTCCCCCCTAGAAACAAACACCCTTCCACACCAAATCCCCTCCAAGGTTACGTCCACCCTCTACCAGGTGATCAACTCCTTTGGCTCTGGGGAACTCACACACCTCCAAGGGAAATGGGAGCAAGACCTGGGGGTATTGGAAACAAAAGAATGGGTGGAGGGACTGATGTCCCCACACGAGAGTGGAATAGATGCAAAAATCAGACTGATACAACTCAGGATCCTGCACAGATCGTACTATGCCAGAACACAAACATCCAGATGGGGGGGGGGGGCGACGATGGAACCTGCCTCCGCTGCAAGAGGGCAGAGGGCAACTTTTACCATATGATTTGGGAATGTGGGGTATTGCAGGAATTTTGGACAGCGTGCCTGTCGTGCTTCTCCAGAGTGCTGGGAGTCTCAATCCCACATGCCCCCAAACTCATCCTATTGGGAATAGGGGTAGAAACGGATCTTACCAAATACGAAAGGACATTTCTGAGTGTGGCACTAGGGCTGGGGAAGAGGCTAACGGCAAACACCTGGCGCTCCGCAGACAAGATAGGTATGGACCGATGGACCAATGAAATGGACAGGTCCGCCTCCCTAGAAAGATGCATCTACACAGCAAGGGGGTGCCCCCGGAAGTTCCTCAAGATATGGGGGATTTGGGAGGAATAGGAATTGAATCAGGAACCAAGGAGAGCCTGAACATTCCCCTCACCACCACACGACACAGCCCGCCTAACCTCCTCCCCCTCTGAAGGACTTACCATCAACTGTAATGTCACTTGTTATGCTCTCGCTGTTAAGCCATTTCATTGTGATTGCAATCTGTATATGTGCTGTTTTCTCTTGTTGACAAATAGAAAATAAATTTAAAAAAAAATAATAATGGCAAACAAAGTGTTCAATATACAATGTGACAGAGCATCCCATTACAATGGAAGAACTTTTTTCTATTGCGAACGCGGAATCTGCGAGAGCCTGTTTGCATGCAAAGTGTCCCTGCATCACTGCATCTAGAGTTCCACTGTAGAATGCCAGGGATTTGTGACCCAAAGATGTTTTTTGTGTCAGTACAGCCGTCATGAGTGTGCCATTACAATGTGAGAATAAGTAAAACTCCTGCTCATAATTAGGGATTGCAAGAATTGGGGCCGTGGATATCAGTTCTTTAAGGCTGTTAAAAGGGATGTGCATTTCCTGTGTCCACTGCAAGGTTGTGTTTTCCCGCTGCGCGTCCTTAAGCGCCTGTAAAAGGGGCTTTGTGTATGCTGCGTAATCCAATATCCATGCACAGCAGTAGTTACCCATGCCGAGAAACTTTTGCATCTCTTTTACTGTGTTGGGTTCTTTTATGGCTTTTATGGCCGCTGCTCAGGTATGATCCTTTTACCGTCTTTTGGTATTAACTGACCTAGATATAGTACCTCAGTCAGGCAATATTGCAGTTTTTGCTTGTCCACCTTATACCCCTTCTGTGCAAGGTGCGTTAGCCGAGTAATAGAATCCTTCCTGCACTCATTTTCATTCTTCCCGCAGACTAACAGATTGTCTACGTACTGAATTATGGGACTGGTCATGTGTATGTTTCCAAGATCATGCAGTATTCTGTTAAAGATACTAGGGCTTTCACAGTACCCCTGTGGCAGTCTGCAGTGCTCATATCTCTTCCCCACTGGTGTGAATGCCATGAGGTACCAGGACCCTTGATCAAGTGGAATTGAAAAGAAGGCATTTTTTAGGTCCACTACCGTGAAATAAGTGGCTTCTGTTGGGATACTGCATAAAACTGAGGCAGGATTCAGGACAAGAGGGAACTCTTTTTGTACTATGTCATT